>NC_072406.2:143513333-144206250 GCF_028858775.2 Pan troglodytes | reverse complement strand
AGAGATGAAGTCACAGAGAGTTGGAGCTGTCTTCTTGTACTGAGTCACTTCCTGGGTGGGGGCCATAAGAGCAGATGAGCCAGTTTATGGATCTGGGTGGTACCAGCTGATCCATCAAGTACAGGTTCTGGACAATATCTCAAGGGCTGATCTTAGGAGCAGTTTAGGGAGGGTCAGAATCTTGTAGCCTCCTGCTGCGTGACTCCTAAACCATCATTTCTCATCTTGTGGCTAATGTTAGCCCTACAAAGGCCATCTAGTCCCCAGGCAAGAAGGAGGTCAGCTTTGGGAAAGGGCTGTTACCATCTTTGTTTAAACTATAAACTAAGTTCTTCCCAAAGTTAGTTCAGCCTACGCCCAGGAATGAACAAGGACAGCTTGGAGGTTAGGAGGAAGATGGAGTTGGTTACATTAGATCTCTTTCACTGTCTCAGTCATAATTTAGCAAAGGTGGCTTCACCAGGAAAGAATAGCAAATTATACTCCTGGAGTAGCTTGGAGGGAATTTAGAGCAAATATATTAATTGTTTTTACCCCTAAGAGGGATCATAGCACACCATAAACGTATGACATTCTTGGCCAGGCACAGTGGCTCACATCTGTCATCCCAGCACTTTGGGAGGCAGAGGCAGAGGGGTTACCTGAGGTCAGGAGTTCAAGACCAACCTGGTCAACATGGTGAAACCTCATCTCTACTAAAAATACAAAAATTAGCCGGGCATGGCGATGCATGCCTGTAAGCCCAGCTACTCGGGAGGCTGAGGTAGGAGAATCTCTTGAACTCAGAAGGTGGAAGCTGCAGTGAGCCGAGATCGCGCCACTGCACTCCAGCCTGGGTGATAGAGCGTGAGTTTGTCTAAAAAAAAAAAAAAAGGCTAAGGTGAATTGGCGCCTTATGCAGATGAGGGGATGCCCTGTGGCCACTCCAAGGCCCTCTCCCTCTTGGTGGAAGTGGGAGGGCTGTATGGCCTTTGATCCTTTGTTACGGGGTGGGGAGATGTTTTTCCTTTTGATCCAGCGTTGAGAAGTCAGCACAAATTGGCCTCAGATTCCCTGCCCCCAGACCCTGGTGTTCTTCCTTGATTCAGCACGCATTGGCCTTAAGTTCCTGCCCCCAGACCCTGGTCTCCCGCTCCACTGTCACATGCGTTGCTTTCTGTAATCCTCGGCAAACTCAGTGAAGTGGGTTTCACACTATCTGCATTTAACAGACGGGAAGAATAAGGCCCATGGGGTGGCCTTGGAAATACTGCACACACTCTCTGTACACTTCTGTCCTTCCTTTATCCCGTTGCGGCAGGACTGGGCTCTGTGCTCTGCCAGGAGTGATGCAGAGAGAGGGAGCAGAGGACCCACCAGCCTGCACATTTTCCAGATGCTTCTCCCGAAAGCCGAGGCTCAGGGAAAGGCGAAGAGGGGCTCAGGGCAAACAGCCTGCCCCGAGGATTGCGGGGTGCGCAGTAGCCCCTCCCAGATGGCAGCCAGGGATGGCAGATGCTGGAGCAGCCAGCTGAGGGTGCCTGGGGCCACCCGCACGGGGCAGCTCCATTCCCAGCCAAGCTTGGGGCAGCAGAGTCCAGGGGACCACAGGGCCACCGGATGGATGTCTGCCAGCAAGCTCTGAAGACCGATAGTCCATTCCCTCCCCAAGGAAGACCACAGCCCTGGGCACACCCCCAGGGAGGACCTTTCCTCCCACCAGCTGAGTGCAGAGGGGGCTCAGAGGCAGATCAAGTTGTTACACATGACAGGTGGCTATTTCCTGAGGGATAACACCTGGCAGCTGTGAGAGGAGCAGGTGAGAATTCACAACTCTGGTTCAGGGAAGGGAACAGAGGGCGGGGCTGTGGGGAAAAGGCGCTCACTAGGGGATGAAGAACTCAGCATCTCTTCTATGCAAGATAGTGTACCTTCCACGAGCTCCTTTATTTTTTTAGAGACAGGGTCTTGCTCTGTTGCCCATTCTGGAGTGCAGTGGCGAGATCATAGCTCCTGTAGCCGTGGCCTCCCGGGCTCAAGTGATCCTCCTGCCTCAGCTTCCTGAATAGCTCATTTTTTTTGTAGAGATGGGATCTCACTTTGTTGCCCAGGCTCTTCTTGAACTCCTGGCCTCAAGTGATCCTCCAGTGTTGGGAGTACAGGAGTGAGCCAGCATGCCTGGCCTTTTTCTTTCTTTTGAGGCATTAGTGTTGTCGATGAAAAGAGTCGAACTCTGTAAAATATTTGAAGAGATTTATTCTGAGCCAAACGTGAGTGACCATGGCCTGTGACACAGCCTCAGGAGGTCCTGAGAACATGTGTCCAAGGTGCTCGGGCGCAGCCTGGTTTTATACCTTCTACAGGGGCATGAGACACCAATCAAATACATTGGTTTGGTCCAGAAAGGTGGGATGACTCAAAGGGGGGCTTCCAGGCCACAGGTGAATTTAAACATTTTTTGGTTGACAATTGGTTGAGTTTGTCTAAAGACCTGGGATGGCTAGAAAGGGAATATTCAGGTTAAGATAAAAGATTGTGGAGACCAAGGTTCTTCTGAAGTCTTCTAGTGGCTGCCCTTAGAGACAATAGGTGACAAATGTTTCCTATTCAGATGCTTAAAAGGTGCTAGACTCTTAATCCTTTTAGGATTGGGAGGGCCTGAAGAAAAAGATCTAGCTATGTTACTAGAGATGCAACTTTTCCCCCACGGAGGGCAGCTTTGCAGGGCCATTTCCAGACATGGCACAGAAATATGTTTTGGGGTAAAATATTTTGATTTTCTCCCTTGTTTCATAAAATTATGCCAGAGTCAGGTTGGAAAGTAAGTCACAATATATAGGGTTAAATAAAACCCATCTGATGAGAATTTATGGTTCCCCAGACCCCTTAGATAGGCATTCGGGCAAGATAAAAAAAATTAGAGCTTAGTCCTCAACGTCAATGAGCAAAAATGGTGATAGGAGAAGAGAGAATGTGCCCAGCTGGGCATCCTGGCCTCCCACCTCTGTGTGGGCAGGGAGGATGGCAGGTGTGCGCCTGCGTGGCTGGAGGCAGGACAGCCAGATAAGGTGCAGCCTTGGTGGTAGGTGGGGTATTTGCTAATTCCTGGATGTTGGGAGCAGACATGGGAGAGCTGGTGTCCAGAGCTGCCTTGCGGAAGAGTACACAGCCAGTGTCTCTTACCCTCTGAGCAAATTGCAGGGGTGACTTTTCCCAGCAGCTGTGCCAGATAATGCTGTTACTGGTGGAGGGTGTCCAGGTTCTTGGTGTTTTGAACAAAGAATTGGACAAAACACACAAAGCAACCAAAGAAAAGCAGATGTATCAAAACAAAAGCCCACTCCACAGAGTAGGAACAGGCCAAAGCAAGAGGCTCAAGATCACGGGTTACAGAATTTTCTGAGGTTTACATACCCTCTAGAGGTTTCCCATTGGTTACTTGGTTTACACCCTATGTAAATGAAGTAGCGGCCTGCAACCAGTCTGATTGGCTGAGGAAGGTGGCCAATCACAGGCTGAAGTGAAGTTACAAAGCTACACATGAAGACTTAGCCTGAGACCAGTCTAATTGGTTGCAGGAGGGGAGCAATCAGAGGCACTTTCATTTTTCATCTGCAAAGCAGAAAAGTGAGGCTTGCAAAGGGAGTAGCCTCTGGTCCGTTTGTTACTTGGGTGTGGAGAGATGAGGGTTTTCCTTTTGATTCAGTTCTAGGTAGTCAGAGAGAATCGGCCTTAGGTTCCCTGCCTCCAGACCCTATTCTCCCTGCCTCAACGCTGCTCTCTCCTAGTGATCCTAAGCCTGAGTCCTGCCTGCACCTGGATGTTTATTCCATAGTCACCCCAGGCACGTGAGCCCCACTCAAAGCCTCCTTCCCTGCCTTCCTACCTCCCGCGGGCTCCTCTTCCTGTAGCTGTGTCTTGGCAAACAGCACGGCCCCCTCTTTAGTCACCTGAGCCAGCCTCATTCTGCCGGCAAGTTTGTTCTTCAGCTGAGTGTCGACGAAGAGAGTCGGACTCTGAAATATTTGAAGAGATTTATTCTGACCCAAATATGAGCGACCATGGCCAGTGACACAGCCCTCAGGAGGTCTTGAAAGCATGTGTCCAGCCAGGCACGGTGGCTCATGCCTGTAATCCCTGCACTTTGGGAGGCTGAGGAGGGTGGATCACCTGAGGTCAGAAGTTCGAGACCACCCTGATCAATATGATGAAACCCTATCTCTACTAAAAATACAAAAAATTAGCTGGGCATGGTGGCGGACGCCTATAATCCCAGCTACTCAGGAGGCTGAGGCAGGAGAATCGCTTGAACCCGGAAGGCGGAGGTTGCAGTGAGCCGAGATCATGCCACTGCACTCCAGCCTGGGCAACAGAGCAAAATTCTGTCTCAAAAAAAAAAAAAAAAAAAAAAAGAAGAAGAAGAAGCAGCATGTGCCCAAGGTGGCCGGGGTGCAGCTTGGTTTTCTGGATCAGAGGCTACTCCTTTTGCAAGCCCCACTTTTCTGCTTTGCAGATGAAAAATGAAAGTGTCTCTGATTGGTCCCCTCCTGCAACCAATTAGACTGGTCTCAGGCTAAGTCTTCATGTGTAGCTTTGTAACTTGCAGCTTGGTTTTATACATTTTAGGGAAGCATAAGATATCAATCAAATACATTTAAGAAATACATTGGTTTGGTCCAGAAAGGCAAGATAGCTGGGGTGGGGTGGGGGGGTGGGGGGATGGGTGGGGGGCGAGCTTCCAGGCTATAGGTAAATGTAAACATTTTCTGGTTGATAATTGGTTGAGTTTGTCTAAAGTCCTGGGATGGATAGAAAGGGAATGTTCAGGTTAAGATAAAAGATTGTGGAGACCAAGGTTCTTTTGAATCTCATAGTGGCTGCCCTTAGAGACAATAGATGACAAATGTTTCCTTTGCAGATTTTTTTTTTTTTGAGATGGAGTGTCACTCCGTCACCCAGGCTGGAGTGCAGTGGCGTGATCTCAGCTCACAGCAACCTCTGCCTCACAGGTTCAAGCCATTCTCCTATTCTCCTGCCTCAGCCGCCCGAGTAGCTGGGACTACAGGCGCGCACCACCATGCACAGCTAATTTTTGTATTTTTTAGTAGAGACAGGGTTTCACTATATTGGACAGGCTGGTCTTGAACTCCTGACCTCATGATCTGCCCACCTCTGCCTCCCAAAGTGCTGGGATTACAGGCATGAGCCACCGCGCCCGGCCCTATTCAGATCTTTAAAAGGTGCTAGATTTTTAAATCTCTTCAGGATTGGGAGGGCCTGGAAGAAAAAAATGTAGCTATGTTACTAGATACTCCATTCTTTACAGATGGAGATTTTCCCCCCACAAAGGACAACTTTGCAGGGCCATTTCAAGATATGGCAGAGAAACATGTTTTGGGATAAAATATTTTGATTTTATTCTTTGTCTCGTAATGTTATACCAGAGTCAGCTTGGAAAGTAAGTCACGATATATAGGGTTAAATAAAACCCATCCCATGAGAATTTATGGTTTGTAGGGCATGACTCCCCAGACCCCTAAGATAGGAATTTGGGCAAGATAAAAAGATCAGAGCTTAGTCCTCATGAGTTACTGGTCATCAGGGCCTTCCCTACAAAGCCTGGCCTGGGTCCCCTCAGTGTAACCCAAAAGAGCTCCACCATTCTCCTTTGACCCAGGGAAAGGGCTCGGCTAGAAGCGCAGGGCTCTTGGAGACAGTGTCTCCGAGCTTGGAATGCGAGCTCTGCCACTCCAGACGCAGCCTGGGGACTTCCACCGAGGGGCAAAGCTGTTGTGCCGGGCTGGCTTTTGCTGGGGCTCTTGCGGAGGCCAAGGCTCAGTCCTGCCGGCTCTCGGCTCCGGCCAGTGCTCTGTCCTCCACTTGCCCAGCCAGGGGCCCCGAGGGCTGTCACGCTGGCATTTTCTGGGTCCCCTTGGAGGGACCACTCTTCCCACCCTCCTGCCCCTGCTTGGCCCCTCTAGCTGATCACTGATCCTGTCTGTTTTTGGTGACGCAACGCGAGATGAGGCCAGCACTTATAGCCATGAGGGCCTGTTTCCAAGTCCCAGTTCATGTGGCCATGGACTCTCTGAGCCTCAGTCCCCTCCTGTGTGAGATAAGGAAAGCACACCTCCCCTCGCTGGCTATTAGGAGGTAACAACACAGGGCAGGAGTGTCAGGCACAGGCACCACCCACCAAGCACTGTAATTTGCCAGGCACCAAATGCAGTGAACTCACGGAATCATGGCAGCCTCAGAGGGCAGTGCTGTTGTGGTCACCCTCATTTTAAAGATGGGGACCTTCACAGAGGCGAGTCGCTTCTCCAAGTGACACAGCTCCTTAGTAGCAGAGCCCAGATACCAGCCCTAGCTGTCCCCTGCTTTCTGCTCCCCTGCTGTCTGCAGACTCTCCCACTGCCACCTCACACAGTGGCAAAAGCCTGTGTTCTCTTCTCTACTCCCTGCTGACCTTTCCCCATCGCCACCATGTGTCAGCAAAACTGTGGACTTGTGCTTTGAAAGAGACAGAGCCGGGTGCAGCGGCTCATGCCTGTAATCCCAACACTTCGGGAGGCCTAGGTGGGAGGATCACTTGAGGCCAGGAGTTCGAGATCAGCCTGGGCAATATAGTGAGAACTTGTTTCTACAAAAAATAAAAAATTAGCCAGGCCTGGTGGCACATGCCTGCAGTCCCAGCTCCTTGGGAAGCTGAGAAGAGGGGATCCCTTGAGCCCAGAAGGTCAGGGCTGCAGTGAGCTGTGATTGCACCACCGCGCTCCAGCCGAGGAGACAGAGCAAGACCCTGTCTCTAAAAACTAAAAATAAAAAAATGAAAGAGACAGGGTCCACGGGACAGACGAGAGTTAGGCATGTTGGTCCCATGTCAGTGTGCAGCGAAATTGACAGGAGGCACTGGCTTTGGGCAGGGCTCCCGCACTAAGCCCAACAGACCAAACCCAAACAGGGTTGTTTGCGCTGAGTTTCCACACCACCAAGAGAAAATTGTTTGAGCTTCTAAGAAATCAGGAGAGAAGGAGATCGTAGCCAAATCCCCAAACAGGCCAGTTTCAGCTAGCACAGTAAGGAAGCCCTCTGCTTAAACCTTTAACTGTGAAAAGACCAATCAGCTTTCTGTTCTGGTTTCTGCTTTCCTCGGCCCTTTTCTCTATTTTATAGAACGAGGTGTTGCCCATTCTAGAAGAGCAACCCAAGCCAATGAAGGCCTCTAAACTAGATCTGCTGTAACTCTGTCTTCTGACACTACCTTGACTGGTTATTCCAGCCAGAACATTCTGCAATCTCTCACGGAGGAGCAACGGAGCTATTGCTTCATGTACCCAAGGACAAATAAACACGCCCGCCCAGCACTGCTGGGATTCCGGCCTGGGGGATCACGTCTAGCCTCCGGCAGGAATGTGACTTGAATCTAGTGGCTGCTTCCTGTTTTGAAGGTTTTCCAGCAAGCAGTCCAGCCTCTTTTCAAAGATCACCCTCTGCTTTCCACTCACCAGCAAAGTACAAGGACACACTCGAGACATGTTTGTGTGCACACTGTTTACAATGCTGAATATTTCATCATACCAACTCCTAAAAATAGCCCCAGCATAGTACAAATATCATTGTGAATTCATAGAAAAGTGTTTTCCTGCAAGAGGGAGGGAGACAGATCAGTTTGCAGGCGCACAGCTGGGTGCCACAGAGCTGGAAGAATTACCCCTCCAGCGCCAGCCCCCTGATGGTCCCCTGTGCATATAGTGTCACTGATGTTTGAAGGTAACAGAAGAATTACATTCATTTGAATAAGCCCCCACCCACTTTTGCAGCTTTGCGAGTTATTAATAGAAGAGAAACAAATCACTTGTATTGTTCCTTCCCCCAGTGTTCTTCCCCACCCCACACCCACCACCGGGTGAAAATCTTGCCCCGTTTTCATGCCCATTTTCGATTTGGTCTCACTGAAGTAATTTTTGTGTCCTGGCCGGTGTAACCATCAAAACTCCCAACTTTACTCTGAGTTGAAATGCCTCCTGCTCCAGCCTGGGCTCTGCCCACTTCCTCTCCAGTTGTAGCTCCTGACCCTCTGGGGACAGCCCAAAGGCCAGCGGCAAGGGCCGGGGGTCTTTGCTGCCTACACACTGCTTGGGCTCCCAGGTGACCAAAGCTGACTGTCCCTCTTGGGCCACTTTTTCGGGGTCTGGAGTCTCTCTGCCTTCGGGTGAATACTTCCAGCCTCCTTCAGTTTCACTCTTCCAGGTCCCCACTTCAGGCAGATTCTAGACAAGCCCAGCCCCACTCCCCTTCACATGGGGTCCCCCTGGGTCCCAGAAGCCAGGTCCTTGACCTGCCTGCAAAGGTGCAGCTTCCCGCTCTGCTCAGCAACCTTTCATTTAGAGGGGCAGGCAGTGTGATCCCAGCTCTGCCCTCTCTGTGTGCCAGGACATGAGGACATGTTTGGGTGGTACCAGGCTGGGGAAATGTAGTAGTCAACAAGTGTCCACTTGAGCTGGTGGCCATGAATTTAAAATGAAACCAATCCACATGGCTGTGTCTCCTCTCTTTCCACTCCTGGCAGCTTGGGTGCAGGCCCGGTGCCCAGCTGGGCTTGGCCAACTGGGTGAGAGGGACAAGGCAGCTGAGGGTGCACTCCAGGGAATGAGCAGATGGAGCTGGACTAAGGTGTGAGGAGCTACAGGCAGCAAGGGGCCGTGGAGGGGAGGCAGGCAGGACCAAGAACCCCGAGCTGCCAGTTCCCAGCAGTGAGCACAGCCGGAGAGGAGGAAGGGCTTCATTGCTTTAGCATGACGTCCCTGGGTCTGCCAAGGCTGCGCGTCTTTTCAGTTCATTGGCCATTTCTCTGTTTTCATGAGGTGCCAGTTCTTTTTCGACTTACCAGATTGTACTGCTGGGGCCAGGTATGGTGGCTTACGCCTGTAATCCCAGTGCTTTGGGAGGCTGAGGCAGGTGGATCACTTGACTCAGGAGTTTGAGACCAGCCTGGGCAAAATGGTGGGACCCTGTCTCTACAAAAAAAAAAAAAAAAAAAAAAGAAAGAAAGAAAGAAAAAAAAATTAGCTGGGCACAGAGGGGTGCACCTGTAGTCCCAACTACTCAGGTAGCTGAGGTGGGATGGCTGCTTGAGCCCAGGAGAACGAGGTTGCAGTGAGCTGAGATCACACCACTGCATTCCAGCCTGGGCGACAGAGCCAGACCCTGTCTCAAAAACAAACAAACAAAAAAGATTGTGTTGTTTGTACATTTACTGTGATTTTTAGATCCATTTGCATATTCCGTTACTAATCCTTTGCCTATTATGTGGGTGGTGGATATCTTTTCAGTTCAGTCATGGAGTGAATGTACAAAAATCCATTTTACCTCAATAAAACGGATGCGCCACTCTGTAAAAAAAGAACAGTATCATTCCTGCCTGCATGAGTCCTGGACAGTGTTAAACGGGTCATTCAATGGCAAGTGCTCAGAACACTGTGGGGCCCAGATGAGGCAAAGGGGAAGCTGAGCTGTCTTTATGATCACCGTTATGATCAATTTTGTCCTTTAAGAACACGCTATGTCTTATCATCCTTAGTAATGGCTTCTTTTTCTGTTTTTAAAGAAGACCCTGTCAGCTTGGGTGCAGTCCTGGGTAGGACCTGGGGGCCCTGAATAGTGTCTGTTATATTTTAACATAAAGTTTTATGATTTTCTTTGTACATGTCTTGAGTCTTGAACATTTTTCTTTTTTTGAGACAGGGGTCTCACTCTCTCACTCTGTTGCCCAGGCTGGAGTGCAGTGGTACGATCTTGGCTCACTGCAGCCTCGACCTCCCAGGCTCAGGTGATCCTCTGACCTCGGCCTCCAGGTAGCTGGGACCACAGGCACCTGCCACTATGCCCACCTAATTTTTTGTATAGATGAGTTTTTGCCACGTTGCCTAGGCTGGTCTTGAACTCCTGGGCTCAAGGGATCTTCCCACCTCAGCCTCCCAAATCTTTTTTTAAAATTAAAAAAACTTTTATTTTTTACTTTTTTAAGAGATGAGGTCTCTTTATATTGTCCAGGCTGGTTTCAAACTCCTGGGCTTAAGAGACCCTTCCACTTCAGCCTCCTGAGTAACTGGGATGACAGGCACGAGCCTTCCCTTGAACATTTCTTCTTAAATTTATTCTTAGATTTTGTTGTTGTTGCTCTTACAAATGAGGTGGTGTTCATCTCTAAAAGGGTCATCACCAGCATATAAGAAAGCTACTGATTTATACATGCTCACCTCTCAACACATACTTTATTGCATTCTTATTTGTCAAATAGTTTTTCAGTTGATTTTCTTGGATTTTTTAGGTGAACAATTTTACTATTATTTGTGAATTTATATTCAGCAAATGTTAACAGAATACTTGCTATATACCAGGCATGGTTCTAGGTGCTCAATGTACAGCAGTAACCCTAAAAGACAAGGATCCATACCCTCATGGAGCTTACATACGGTGGGGATGATAGCGGGCAATAGAGACAGTGTGTCTGTTTGGTATTTGAAAAACTTCATTTCTCCATCCTGCCTTAGGGCATGGCCTAAGCCCCTCAGAACACAGCTGAGTAGCAGGGGTGCTGATGACAGCCACTGGCCTGCTGCCCACTGAAATGGAAATGCCACTCATATTTCACAGCCAAGCACGGTGCTCACGATGAACTTCTGGTAAACATGCTTTATCAGGAAAGCTTCTGAGTTGCAAGTAATAGAGACCAGCTCTGGCTGATGGAATTGGAAAACACCTTTGCTGACAGTGTTGGAGGGCTCACAGGTGGCTGGGAGGGCCCAGATTTGAGAACTGGGCAGGAACAAAGAGCAGCCACATGGCCAGGACAGCAGAGTCAGCCAGTCCTGCAGGTAAACCATGGCCATCGAGGTGGAGCATGAAGCACAAGCACTACTCCTTCTATGCTGGCACCAGGGGTGGCTCACGCCTATAATCCCAGCACTCCAGAAGGCCTAGATCGGCAGATCACTTGCGCCCAGCAGTTCAAGAGTAGCCTGGGCAACATGGGGAAATCCCAGGTCTAAAAAAAATACAAAATTTAGCTGGATGGGGTGACATGCACTTGTATTTCCAGCTACTTGGGAGGCTGAGGTGGGAGGATTGCTTGAGCCTGGGAGGTCGAGGCTGCAGTGAGCCAGCTGTGATTGTGCCACTGCACTCCAGCCTAGATGACAGAGTGAAGCCCTGTCTCAAAAAAAAATTTCCCCTGGAGCCTCTGGAGGGAGTGCAGCCCTGCTGGCACCTTGGTTTCTGCCCAGTGAAACTGATGTTGAACTTCTGGCCTCAAGAACTGTGAGAGAATAACTTTGTGGTAATTTGTTATAGCAGCTACAGAAAACTAATATACTAGGACACAAGAAGCATGAACTATTAAGGAAATCAATAAATTGGACTTTGTAAAAATGGAAAACTTTGTTTTTCCAAAGACACTTATGAAAAGGCAAACCATAGACTAGGTGTAAATATTTGCAAACACATATCTGACAGAAGGACTTGTATCCAGAATAAACACAGAACTCAGAACTAAATAACACAACCCAGTTAAAAACTAGGCGAAAGATCTGAACTGACACTTCACTAAGGAAGATATACAAATGGCAAGCAAAGTTTGCGGGTTTATGAAAAGATGTCACGATAGGGAAATGCAAGTTAAAATCACGAGACGGCAGCACACACCCATTAGAATGGCTACAATTAAAAAGCCCGGCTAAACCACAGTTGGCGTGGGTGTTCAGCCACTGGCACTCTCCTGCTGCTGGGAAAGTAACATGTGCGAGCACTCTGGAGAACACGATGGCAGCTCCTTAAAAAGCTAAGCACACCCTCCCCATACGACCCGCCACTGCACTCCATGGCATTTACCTGCAAGAAATGAAAGAACATGTAGATACAAACGCTGGCACATGAACGTGAACGTTCCCAGCAGCTCGATTTGCCAGCGGCAAGAACTGAAAACATCCCAAATGTCCAACAGGTGAACAGTAAACAAATGGTGGCACATCCATACAATGGATGCTGCTCAGCCATAAAGAGGAACCGACTACTGATGAATGCATGCATCACCGACGAATCCCAAAGTCATTACACTGAGTGGAAGCAGCCAGATGAGGAACCTTTTGGAGATAACGGGCACGTTCATTATCCTGACGGTCTTGTGGTGTCTACAGGTGTAAATCTCATCAAATTATAACTTTAAATATGAGCGGGTTTTGTACATTAATTACATCTCAACAAAGCTGGTTTTAAAATTGCATAATTTTAAGGTCTTACGAAGCCTGAATCTGCTTCTGCTTTGGACATTCTAGATTGCTTCCTCGTGGTGTGTGTGTGTGTGTGTGTGTGTGTGTGTGTGTGTGTAAGAAACAGGTCTCGCTCTGTTGCCTAGGCTGGAGTGCAGTGGCGCGATCATAGCTGACTGCAAGCCTCGAACTCCTAGTCTCAAGTGATCTGCCTGCCTCAGCCTCCCAGAGGGTTAGGATTACAGGTGTGAGTCACCGTGCCCGGCCTTCCTGTGCTCTTTTATACTGTCAGTGTTCCTGTCACTTTGTCTTCTAGATGCTATTAACGCTGGTCCACTGAGGAACCCATTCTAGTTCTCCTCTCCATTGTGGGTTTAATCTCTTGCATATGTCTTTACTGTCATTTCAATGAGGTCTTGAGAGGAAGGCAACACTGAAAACTGTGTTCAGTATGCTATAATTCTCACTTAGGTTGTAACACGTATCGACTTCATAATCTTTTTTTATTATTGTGAAAAATATCCAACATATACAATAGTAGAATAACATGGACCCATATGTACCTAAGACCCGGTTTCAACAACTGTTAAGTCGCAGCAAATCCTGTTTCATCCATACCCTCAGCCACGCCCCCCTCCTGTGCTATGTTGAAACAAATCCAAGACATCATTTCATTTTACCCATATTTCAGCAAGCATATAGGTGACACATTAAAAGATAAAAATGCCAAAAGAATGCCAAAAAAAGACTATGATACTATTATCACATCTAAAAGTAATAATCTATTTTAAATCTTCAAATGTCCAAGCGTTCAAATTTCCAATTCCTTTTCTCTCTCCTCTTTTAGTTTGTTTAGATAAGGAACAAATCCATCTCCTATTTTTCCTCTTGCAATGTATTTATTGAAAAACTCATTTATCATACTTCGCCACTTGCTGTATTTTGCTGATTCCAATTCCACAGTATTATTTGTCTATTTTATTTTTTATAGAGATGGGATCTCACTGTGTTGGCCAGGCTGATCTCAAACTCCTGGCCTCAAGCAATCCTCCCACCTTGGCCTTCCAAAGCCCTAGGATTACAGGCCTGAGCCAACTTACCTGGCCCACAGTGTCATTTAATACGTTCCTCTGTCCTGAATTTGGTAGGCAGTTCTAAAGCCTGGATCAGGTTCAGGTTCTATTTTGCAGGGAGGATGTGGGAAAACGACAAAACTATTTCCTTTTTCTTTTTTTTTTTGAGATGGAGTCTCGTACTGTCATCTAGACTGGAGTGTAGTGGCGCAGTCTCAGCTCACTGCAACCTCCGCCTCCCGGGGTTCAAGCGATTGTCCCGCCTCAGCCTCCCGAGTAGCTGGGATTACAGGCGCCCGCCACCACGCCCAGCTAATTTTTTGTATTTTCAGTAGAGACGGCGTTTTACCATGTTGGCCAGGCTGGTCTCGAACTCCTGACCTTGTGATTCGCCCGCCTCAGCCTCCTAAAGTGCTGGGATTACAGGCGTGAGCCACCGCACCCAGCCGGACAAAACTATTTCATAGACCGTGTTAGGCTCTTCCATCAGGAGGCACAGGATTTCTATCAGTGTCTCTTTTTGCAATACCGGCAGCTGTGATTAGTAGTTAGATTCACTGATTCATTAGGTGCTATAAAATGTGATTTTTTTTTTTTTTTGAGACAAGGTCTTGCTTTGTCACCCAGGCTAGAGCGTAGCGGTGTGATCATGGCTTACTACAGCCTTGACCTCCTGAGCTCAAGCAATCCTCCCACCATGGCCTCCCAAATAGCTGGCGCCCTGTTAGTTTTAAAATCATTTTGGTAGAGACAGAGTTTTGTCATGTTGCCCAGGCTGGTCTTGAACTCCTGAGCTCAAGCGATCTGCCTACCTCAGCCTCCCAAAGCGCTGGGACTACAGGTGTGAGCCACCGTGCCTGGCCCTCTTTAAATTTATGTTAAGAGTAACTTAGAAGGATTTCTTTTTTTTTTTTTTTGAGATGGAGTCTCACTCTTATCACCCAGGCTGGAGTGCAACGGCGCAATCTCGGCTCACTGCAACCTCCGCCTCCCGGGCTCAGGTGATTCTCCTGCCTCGGCCTCCCGAGTAGCTGGGATTACAGGTGCCTGCCACCACGCCCAGCTAATTTTTGTATTTTTAGTAGAGATGGGGTTTCCCTATGTTGACCAGGCTGGTCTCGAACTCCTGACCTCAGGTGATCCACCTGCCTCAGCCTCCCAAAGTGTTGGGATTACAGGCATGAGCCACCGCACCCGGCCAGAAGGATTTCATAATTAACAATTGGAATGATTTCTGGCGGGAGGTTTCTTTTTGCAGATGATGTTGAGAACAATATTGTACTCAGAATGCAGCCTGAATAATTTCTACTTTTGATAATTTGAGGTTTTCTGTTTTAAAAAACTGACCCAACACCTAGCAGATTGGAAAAAAAGATCCAAGGGTGTTTGATTTAAACGTGTAGTTTCTGTGTGTTGCTATGAAAGTTCATATAGACATGTAAAATCAAGTTTGTTAACTGTTTTATTTATATACTTGCTATTTCCCCTTTCCTATTGCTAGTTTTCTCTTTTTTTCTCAAGTAGTTTGAAAGTTGAGGGCCTAAATCTAGTCTTCTAGTGGTTATCTTTATATATATATATATTTTTTTTTTGAGACGGAGTCTTGCTCTGTTGCCCAGGCTGGAATGCAGTGGCATGATCTTGGCTCACTGCAAGCTCCGCCTCCCGGGTTCCTGCCGTTCTCCTGCCTCAGCCTCCCAAGTAGCTGGGACTACAGGCGCCCACCACCACGCCCGGCTAATTTTTTGTATTTTTAGTAGAGACGGGGTTTCACCGTGTTAACCAGGATGGTCTCGATCTCCTGACCTCATGATATGCCCGCCTTGGGCTCCCACAGTGCTGGGATTACAGGTGTGAGCCACCGTGCCCGGCCCCGTTATCTTCATATTTTAAGAAACATAGTTCAACTTCTACTTTTTCCATCAACATATTTAACATATTTCTATACATATCAGTATCTACAGCCTTTTCTTCCTGAATGTCCTGTAACGTACAAGTTCCTTGCCTCTCTTCCAATTTCTAACTGAAATCCTGTGGAATTTTAGTGCAAGATTATATTTTTATTTCATTCTATCTCAGGAATAATTTATTAACAATTACCTTAGGGTTTTCAGCCACATTAGCAGCAGTTATTTTCTACTGTGATGGGAGGGCATTGGGGGGTGGATGACACATGCAAAGAGGGGCGCTTCTCCCTTCTGGAAGCTTTCAACGACTCAGTCCAGGAAGTCACTTCTATTCAAGGGTTTGAAGTTGAGAAGCTGTGAGGAACCTTTCCTTTTTTCATGTGAAAGGCAAAGAAACCACTTGATCTGGTAACATTTCTAACTCTCCATCAAGTTCACATTTTCTATCTCCTTTTCTCTTAGTAGACCAGCTGGTCTGGTAGACAATTCCAGGGCCCTCCTCTTTCCCTTTATGTGTCATTGGGGCCTGTGCGGTGGCTCATACTTGTAATCCCAGTACATTGGGAAGCCAAAGCAAGAGGATCTCTTGAGCCCAGGAGTTAATGACCAGCCTGGGCAACAAAGCCAGTCCGTCTCTATTTTTTAAAAAACATTTGCCATATGTCCGGTCACAGTTATCTCCCTCTGCTCAGTTCTTACTTTGTGCCTTTCAGGGACTGGGCTTCCCTCTGCTACAGTTTGTACCTCCATTTACATGCTTCATTTTGCTTCAACTAACTTTTCTTAGAAAGGACTAGAGTCTATAGTAGTTTAAAACAGTAATGTTTGGGCTGGGCGCAGTGGCTCATGCCTGTAATCCCAGCACTTTGGGAGGCCAAGGTGGGTGGATCAGCTGAGGTCAGGAGTTTGAGACCAGCCTGACCAACATGGTGAAACCCTGTCTCTATTAAAAATACAAAAATTAGCCGGGCGTGATGGCAGGTGCCTGTAATCCCAGCTACTTGGGAGGCTGAGGCAGGAGAATCGCTTGAACCCGGGAGGCGGAGGTTGCAGTGAGCCGAGATCGTGCCATTGCACTCCAGCCTGGAGTGCCATTGCACTCCAGAGCTAGACTTTGTCTCAAAAACAAAAAACAAAAAACAGTAATGTTTGTCCTTAAAAACTCTGATCCGGAATGCTCAAATGTTTGAGGAGACTGATTTGAATAATAATAAAACTCCAGTCTCCTGCATAGCCGGCTCTGTGTGAACTACTCTTTCTCTATTGCCATTTCCCTGTCTTGATAAATTGGTTGTGTCTAGGCAGCTCCACAAGGTGAAACCACTGGGCGGTTACAATATAAGTGGAGTTATATAGTATGTATTCTTTTGTATATGGCTTTTACCTAACGTTTATGAAATTCATCCATGTTGTTACGTGTATCAGTAGTTCATTTCTTTTATTGCTGAATTCTATTATATGAATATACTGTAATTTGTTTATCCATTCTCTTGTTCATTGACATTTGTGTTATTTTAGACTTTTGGCCATTATGAATAAGGTAAATCTGTAAACGTCATTTTATGGATATATGTTTTCATTTATCTTGAGAAATACTTGAGAGAATTATTGGATCACGTGTTTACCTTCACGAAAAACTTGCAATCAGTTCTTCAAAATGGCTGTACCACTTTATGTTACCACCAGCAATATATGAAAGTTCTTTTTTTACCTTTTATCTTTATTTTTTAAATTATACTTTAAGTTCTAGGGTACATGTGCACAATGTGCAGGTTTGTTACATACGTATACATGTGCCATGTTGGTGTGCTGCACCCATTAACTCGTCATTTACATTAGGTATATCTCCTAATGCTATCCCTCCCCGCTCCCCGCACCCCATGACAGGCCCCGGTGTGTGATGTTCCCCTTCCTGTGTCCAAGTGTTCTCACTGTTCAATTCCCACCTATGAGTGAGAACACGCGGTGTTTGGTTTTCTGCCCTTGTGATAGTTTGCTGAGAATGATGGTTTCCAGCTTCATCCATGTCCCTACAAAGGACATGAACTCATCCTATTTTTTTATGGCTGCATAGTATTCCATGGTGTATATGTGCCACATTTTCTTAATCCAGTCTATCATTGATCAACATTTGGGTTGGTTCCAAGTCTTTGCTATTGTGAATAGTGCCACAATAAACATACATGTGCATGTGCCTTTATAGCAGCATGATTTATAATCCTTTGGGTATATACCCAGTAATGGGATGGCTGGGTCAAATGGTATTTCTAGTTCTAGATCCCTGAGGAATCGCCACACTGACTTCCACAATGGTTGAACTAGTTTACAGTCCCACCAACAGTGTAAAAGTGTTCCTATTTCTCCACATCCTCTCCAGCACATGTTGTTTCCTGAGTTTTTAATGATCGCCATTCTAACTGGTGTGAGATGGTATCTCATTGTGGTTTTGATTTGCATTTCTCTGATGGCCAGTGATGATGAGCCTTTTTTCATGTGTTTTTTGGCTGCATAAATGTCTTCTTTTGAGAAGTGTCTATTCATATCCTTCGCCCACTTTTTGATGGGGTTGATTTTTTCTTGTAAATCTATTCTTTGTAGATTCTGGATATCAGCCCTTTGTCAGGCTGGTCGTTGCTTTGGCTTCCCAATGTACTGGGATTACAAGTATGAGCCACCGCACAGGTAGATTGTAAAATTTTTCTACCATTCTGTAGGTTGCCTGTTCACTCTGATGGTAGTTTCTTTTGCTGTGCAGAAGCTCTTTAGTTTAACTAGATCCCATTTGTCAAGTTCTTGTTTCTCTATATCCTGGTTAGCATTTGGTATTGTCAGATTTCAAAAAATAATTTTTGTCTATGAAATCATAAAAAAAAACTAATGTACCACTTGTGATGCCCCCTGCAATCCTGCAGCAGACATTTTTTTTTGTTTTTTGAGACGGAATTTTGCTTTTGTTGCCCAGGCTGGAGTGCAATGGCGCCATCTTGGGTCACTGCAACCTCAGCCTTCCAGGTTCAAGCAATTCTCCTGCCTCCACCTCCCGAGTAGCTGGGATTACAGGTATGCACCACCACGCCCAGCTAATTTTGTATTTTTAGTAGAGATGGGGTTTCTCCATGTTGGCCAGGCTGGTCTCAAACTCCCGACCTCAGGTGACTGGCCCACCTCGGCCTCCCAAAGCACTGGGATTACAGGCGTGAGCCACTGTGCCCAGCCCGTTTCTTTAAATATCATCAGCAGGGCACATTTTCTGGTGTACGAGCCTTCACTGGTTAACCCTGCAGAAAGTAACTTCTGTAAATATCATCAGCAGGGCACATCTTCTGGTGAACGAGGCTTCATTGGTTAACCCTGCAGAAAGTAACTTCTGTAAATATCATCAGCAGGGCACATCTTCTGGTGAACGAGCCTTCGTTGGTTAACCCTGCAGAAAGTAACTTCTGTAAATATCATCAGCAGGGCACATTTTCTGGTGAACGAGCCTTCGTTGGTTAACCCTGCAGAAAGTAACTTCTGCTTCTGGCTGCACCCACCTCTCCACTGTTTCCAAACAGATATTCTCCAAATTAGCTCCTTTTGGGATTCCTACATCTGCTTTATCTACCCATAGCTGTACCAAGAAGAAATCTCAACCCCCAAAACTCTGGGGACTCCCTGTCTGCAAACCTAGTCCAATAATTCTGAACACACTTGGCAGCTTTCACAGGGACTAGGCACAGAATCCTCCCAAATCCTGGACCACTGAGGGCCTCTCCCACTCCATTCCTGCCTGTAGAAGCTGAGTTCTCACCAACTGCCTGCTCCCTGCTGTCCTGCCACACATGACAGCTTCATTGTCCACTGTTGCTGCTGGAAAATAACCGTTTTCTTTAAATATCTGCATCAGAGACAGCAGAGGCGATGACAATGGGTGAGTGAATCCAAAATTTAAGGACAGAGAGGTTTATTTCACTGAAACAAAGATTCCCTAAAACGAAGCAGGTGGATTATTCAGTGCTTGCTGGAGAGCATTGAAGAGAGGCTCCAAGGCCGGGCACGGTGGCTCACGCCTGCAATCCCAGCACTTTGGGAGGTTGATGTGGGTGGATCACTTGAGGTCAGGAGTTAAGAGACCAGCCTGGCCAACAAGGCAAAACCCTGTCTCTACTAAAAATACAAAAATTAGCCAGGTGTGGTGGTGGGCACCTGTAATCCCAGCTACTTGGGAGGCTGAGACTGTAGTGAGCCGAGATCACACCACTGCACTCCAGCCTGGGTGACAGAGTGAGACTCCGTCTCTAAAAAAAAAAAAAAAAAAAAGGCTGCAGGTGGGAGATGGCCTTGGGTGCGGGGAAAACAAGTACATAATTCCCAGAGGACAGTGAGATTCACCCAACAAGCCAAAGTGTGAGAGCTGATGGGTAGGGCTTTGGTGCTCCACCTTCCCGGTCAATTCCAAAGCCCCCCTTTTTTGAATAAGGACTTTAGCCAAGGCTCTTCCTGATGCCTTGCCCCAGTTCTTTCCTAAAAATGTAGATTGGAGGAGAACTCAACAATGTACTCAAAGGTCAGACAAATCTCTGCTTAGATGTTTTGAAGGGTTTGTAAAAACCTTTAAATAATATTCTGGAATGCCTGTTAGCCTCCAAGATCATTAGAATAACTCCTCATAAATTCTACTTTCCTCAGTGGCTTAAGTGAGGGTTTGGTTACCTAAGTTAAAAAGATACCAGCTTAACCGGGTGAATATACAAACCCACAAATTAGTAAGCTATGCAGATCAACTTCCTAAGACAATTCAG
Source organism: Pan troglodytes (assembly GCF_028858775.2). Classification (NCBI taxonomy): domain Eukaryota; kingdom Metazoa; phylum Chordata; class Mammalia; order Primates; family Hominidae; genus Pan; species Pan troglodytes. The sequence goes on along the minus strand of NC_072406.2, from coordinate 144,186,241 downwards.
AAGGAAGAAAAAAACTAAGGTCTCAAAGATTATGAATTTGCAACTACAAGAACTGACTAACCAAATGAGGCCTTTTAAGAAAAGACAGGGCCTCCTTCTAATGATAAAAGGGCTGTTTGCTTCTACTGTAAAAAGCCTGGCCATTTCAAAAAAGATTGTAGAAAATTTAACAGCAGGACCAGTGAAAAAACAGGATCCCACATGATGAACAGGATTGCTCTGAGGATCGAAGGGAGGTGTTCCTATTTCTACTAATGCCTTAGGAGAAATGGACGTTGCCATAAATGAAGAACAGACACATGCCCTCAAAGACACTGGTGCCACTCTTTTCGTCCACTTTAAGTTGTCTCCTTCCTTGGAGTAACGGAACTGTACAAACGGTAGGGTTATCTCATCAGCCTATCACTGGATACAAGTCCAAGCCCTTAGAATCCCAGGGCCCTCATTCTTTTCTTCATTCCCCCACCTCCCAGACATCTCTTAGGCAGACATTTTGTGTTGGAACGTCACAATGCATGCTTTCCTTCTCCCAAAAGGAAGAAATGGATTTAGGTTTAGAATGGAAGGAGCAAATGGAAAAACTACAGAATGAGAAATTACTGAAATTATAAAAATACAGATCAAACAACTTTCTTCTCAACTGGCACTAATGACACGGATGGCTTAGGGCAAGCTTTGTCAGACCACTTATGGTCAGAGTCTTCCACCGACATCAGTAAAATATATTCAGCCACTTTCATTAAAGTGGAAGTAAACCCGATTAATCCTTTACCCAATATCAGACAATATCCTCTAAGGCCTGAAGCAACCGAAGGAATAAGATCCGTAACAAAAGACTATATTAAAAGGGGTCTAATTATTCCTTGCGCCAGCATGTAATACTCCAATCCTTCTTGTAAGGAAGCCAATTGGGAAGAGCTGGTATTCTGTACAAGATTTGAGAACTGTCATCAACACTGTGATCCCCAGACATCTGGTAGTACCAAAGCCCCATCCTCTTTCGGCAGCTGGAAGTGAGACACTGTGACTCATTTATGTAGTGCCTTCTTTAGTATTCCAGTGGACCTAGAGTCAGTATTTGTTTGCTTTTACTTGGGATGACTGCGAGCATATCTGGCCTATCAGGAAATATTGCTGATGAAACTGCTGCCTCCATCACAGCCCAACAAAAAGCTACTGACTCACTGGCTAAGGCTGCACTGGACGACTGCATTGCTTTCGATTATTAGCTGAGCAAGCAAGTCTATGTATGGTGGCAAATACCTCTTGATGTGCATAAACCCTTTCCACGAAGTAGAAACTCATATGGGAAAAAGTACAAGCCACTAGGCTACACTATTCTGAACAATTCTCCATTTGATTTTCTTCGTAATACTTTTAGTTGACTCCCTAGAATAGTTTCCGTTTTTCATTCTGGCATACACATTCTCTTTTTCATTGTAATCCTTACGTGCACCGTACTTGGTAACATCTTTGTTTTAATAGCGATGGAGTCTTTGTGTGTTGCCAGGTTGGTCTTGAACTATCAGGCTCAAGTGACCCTCCTGCCTTGGGCTCCCCAAATGCTGGGATTACACACAAGAGCCACTGCCTGGCCAGCACTACAGTTCTACTATCGAAATTATTAATGCTATGCTATGTATCTCTGGCTGTTTTTTTTTTTTTTTGAGACAGGGTCTCACACTGTTGCCCAGGCTGGAGGGTAGTGGCCTGATCATGGCTCACTGTAGCCCCTACCTCCTGGGCTCAAGGAATCCTCCCACAGCAGGTGCCACCATACCCAGCTAAGTTTTTTGTATTTTTTTAGGGGAGAGAAAGCGTTTCGCCATATTGCCCAGACTGGTCTCCAACTCCTGGGCTCCAGCGATCCTCCTGCCTCGGCCTCCCAAAGTGCTGAGATGAAAGGCATGCGCCCCACACTGGCCTCTGGATGTTTGTTACTCCTGAGAAAACTAAAATCGTGGCACTCCAAAGACTAGAGACGATTCAACAGGCAAGAGCAGTGATGAAATGCACGCAGCGACTGAGGTCTGGCTTCGCGGCTCCGTGACCCCGGTTCAGCTTCTGAGCGCCTGGTTCCTTGGCGGGACGCCTCCTCCTTTCCCGCAAGACCAGACACGACTGTCTGGGAAGCAGCGTTTCTGGGGCGCACCTTGACACTTGGATTTGGATCAACAACGCTTTCAAGAAGAAAGACTTTTGATCAAAAGTGGCAAATGAGAAAGCGACTTTCCTCTGAAAAGTGCCTCCCAGTCCCGAGGCTGCGAGGCCCCCACGCCAGGCTGGCTCCCACGGAAGCCGGGCACCCACCCGGCCCGACCAAGCGCCACTCCGCCCCGTGACCCGCGGAGGCCCCGGCCCACCCCGGGGACGCCCGCCCCACACCGCGTTTGCACCGCGGAGGCCCCTTGCCGCAGAGGCGGACGGCGCGCCTCTCCCGGGCCCCTGGGGTCCGCGCCTCCCTCGGGCAGACTCTTTCGACTCTGCTCGAGCCTCCGCTTCTTCCTGCGGGCGGACGCCCCGGACACAACGGGCCCCGCTGTTCACGCAGGGGCGCCCCGGCGGGGCGGGCAGAGACCCGGGGACGCGGTCCCGTCCCGAGACGCTCAGCTCCGGCCCACCGCTCGCAGCTCCCGCCCCGGGCGCAGGTCCCGACCCCACGGGCCGTCTCGGAGCCGCAGCGGCCGCTTCCCTGCACGTCCTCACGCCCCCCGCACGGACGCCGCCAGCCCCGCGCCTCAGTTTCCCCACTAGCAGGATGGAAAGACGGGCCCCGCCCCGAAGCGTAGCGGCGTCTCCGTGGTAGCGAGTGCCCAGAGCGTCCGCCGGTCCCACCGCCCCTTTAAAAGAGAACCCGGCCCACCGCCTGCCGCGGCGGCGACCGCGCAGCCCACTCGTCACGCGGCCCGCAGCGTCCAGCCCGGGCCGGCTCACCTCAGGCGGTCGCTGCCGCCCTCGCGCCTGCGCGCCCCTCGCCCCGCCCCTCTCCCCGCCCGCGTCCCGCGCACCGCAGGCCTCTGCCCCTCGCCCACCGCAGGACCCGCCCCGCGCACGCGCCGCACGTGCCACACGCACCCCACGCCCCTGCGCACGCGCAGGCCCCAAGTCGCGGCCAATGGGCGACGCGGCCGCAGATCCGCCCGGCCCCGCCCTGCCCTGTGAGTTCCTCCGGCCGGGCTGCGGGGCTCCGCTCAGTCCGGGAGCGCAGCTGGGCCGCGGCGCTCCTACCTCCGCCTTCCCACCGCCCGCAGCTGAAGCACATCCCGCAGCCCGGCGCGGACTCCGATCGCCGCAGTTGCCCTCCGGCGCCATGTCGCAGAACGGAGCGCCCGGGATGCAGGAGGAGAGTCTGCAGGGTGAGGCGGAGGAGGCGGCGCGGGAGCCGAGGGGGCGCGGGGGGGAAGCCTGGGGAAGGCCAGAGGGAGGCCAAGAGGGCGCCAAGGGGAGGTTGCCGGGGAGGCCTAGGGGGCATCGCGGGCCGGGCGAGGCTGTGCCATCCTCCCCTTCCGTACCCACCCCTCCTGCGGGCATGCGGAGCCCGGGGCGTGGGGACCCCGCGTACTGCCCGGGGTTCGCGGCCTCGCCACTCGGGCGGGGGTTGGCTTGGACCCGGGTCGGACCGCACGGGAAAGCCCCGATTCTCCAGCTCCGCGCGAGCTAGAATTCCACCTGGAGGTGAATCTGCGTCTCGCAGTTGGACCGAACAGCCGCAAAGTCCACGTTGCCCTCCGCGGTCTGTAGTTCAGACCAGTATTGGTTTTAATGACCAAACACCAAGGCGTGGCAAGTGGCTTGTTATGTGCTTTAATTTTGTTATTAATGTTTATATCCATGGTGACTGTTAGGATTTCCTCAAGGGTGAACGCGGTGATGGGAGGGGGTTACAGCGTTTTTAAAATATGGCATTAAATGGGCATGTTCCAATTTCACTAGGGGGTCGTTCAAAACAAAGCTTTAAATGACTTACGGGTTAAGAAAACACAAGCAAAAGGACGCTGCCCGTGCAGCACTCAGTCGTTACAGCCTGCCTAATGCCCGAGTAGAGGCTCGCTGTGTGCCCTTGGCTAGATTCGCAAGACCATCCGTTCACGCAGCGGGAAACGCAGGCCCGGGGTGCAGGACTTGCCCCACGCACAGCCGGGTGGTGTGGAGACCCACCCGCGTCAGAGTCCAGACGAGCCTTTACTCAGTGAAGCGGGCACTGAAGCCGCCTTCCCAGGGTCCCTAGGGCCAAAGCCTCGGAGGAGGGACCTGGTGGCAGCTGACCTTTGTGTTCTTTGAAGCCAGAGTTTACTAAGCAAAATTAGCATGTAAATAAGCTTGGGAAAGGACTGCTGAAACCTCTGACAGTGAACTTTTAATCTTCACTGAGAGTTTTTAAAACCATATATTCACATAAATTTAGTGAGTTGCTAATTTTATTACAAAAAAAAGATTTTACTAGGCAGGACTTAGTTACCGTAATATATTGAATAATATATATATATATATACATATGAACACTACAACCTTTTTTTTTTTACCTTTTTTTTTTTTTTTTTTTTTTAAGAGACGGGGTCTCACTCTGTTGCCCAGGTTGGTCTGAACTGGGCTCAAGCGATCCTCCCGCCTCGGCCTCCCAAAGTGCTGGGATTATAGGCCTGAGCCACCAGGCGCGCCTGGCCTAAAACCATATTCTTTAAAATCCTGTAATTCGGATTTTTCCTCTTGAAATTTAAACATTGGCTAATTACTATTTTGAAATAGATTAAGAGGTGTTTTCCTATCTTTTGTCATAAAATAAAGTCCAAGGGATGTTTTTATAAACTCTTTGCCATAAAATCACCCATTTTCCGGTTGTGAAGCCGCGTTACTCCTGACATTGTGCGTTTCACTGTCCGGCTGGGATCTGGGAGGTGGAGGGGGCTCCGGGGGGCTCGGTCCTCTCTCCAATATGTAACTTACACAGGCTGCTGAGTCATTGGCAGTGCAAGACGGCCAGCGCCGGAGTTACGAGATTTTTGTTTTTCGGTTTTGTTTATTGTATAAAAAGATAGTTACCCGCGGGGTGGATCCCATGTAGGCGATTCCTTGGGCCGCCCTGAGTGTCCGCTCGGCAGGACGGGGCCACTGTGGGCTCGGCGTGGGCGGGGTTGGCCGGTCCCGCGGGCTCCAGCTGCCTGCAAATCCGGGACGGAGCGGTGGCTCAGGCAGCGCTCACCTCTGCCTGTCCGATTTCACTGCCCCTTGTTTACCTCGGAACAGAGAACTCTGGGAGCCTTGCAGCCAGACCCACGGATGGAAGCAGCAAGCACTCTCCCCTCTGAGTGTACCCTCTGGGGCCAACTGCTTTTCCTAAAGAGTTAATGGCCAAATGGGCTGATTCTGTTCCTTTCTATCTCTTGATCATTCTAGCTAAAGTTGTTGACTCGCAGGATGCTCATATTTGTCCTTTTCCTTTTTTTTACGAGCCCAGTCTTACTCCCCCAGGCTGGAGTGCAGTGGCACAATCGTTATAGCTCACTGCAGCCATGAACTTGGCCCTTTTCTCCTAGACATGTCACTGCTAACATGCAGGAGAGGTAGGATTCTGTGACGAGACCGTGTCACGGTGGCGGGGGCATCACTTCCTTGAAGGACCCACTGTCTTCACCAGGAGGGCATCAGTTCAGTAAAGTGCATGCCCATTTCCTCTGGAGGGCCGTGTCTAATAATCCAAGCCCTCACCTCTTCACCCACTGCTGTGTCTGCAACTGGCAGATGGTTCTCTCTCGTCAGAGGCAACTCACCACGGGCAAAGTTGTATGAGGGGAAAAGATGTTTTCTACTTATTTTGGAGTGGAGTTGTAGCATTGTGTGCTTTGAGACCTGAAGGGGTTGCAGACATCGAGATTCTCCTCCGAGACCTGCATTTCGTAGATGGTCACAATGAGGTTCTAGAGGTGGAGTGAAAGATAAGGCTGGCAACAACACTTAAGGAGAAGCCAAGGTCTCTGCATGAAGCAGCAGTGGGATACCTGGAGCCCAGATGCCTGAGGCTGCGTGCAATAGGCCCTGGAGGGTCCTGGAGGAGAGGAGGCCAGAGGTCCTGGAGGCAACAGGAAGGTGGAGGGAAACGAGCCCCGTCGGAAGCCAGGGACCTGATTTACCTACCCAGCTGACTTGATACTTGAAATCTTTTGTCAGGCGGGTCTCTTTTGTTCTCGCCCCACTAACCTGAGAAGCTTTTAAAGGTAAAACAGCAATTTCTTAGAGCCCACCTCCCCTGGGGAAGAAGCCCTTTGTATGGTTTTGGGGTGCTAGTTCCCTCGGGGGTTCACAGCTCCTCTGCTTCAGGCTTTTTTTCTGGGATGCTGCCTCCCTCTGTTCTGACATTTATCCCAGAGCTTTTTCAATCTATTTGCCTGGATTCCACCCCAGCATCCCAAATAGTCACTTTCAGAGTGGCTGAGGCTAGGCTTTTGGAGAACAATGAAAAAAACACCACAGGTGATTCTCCCTTCATAGCCAGAGTTAAGGTTGTCACCCCAGGTTAGGGCATAGGGTGGCCTTGAGAACTTGGCCCTGTGTTTACTCCACGTGGGGCTCGTGGCTGTGGCCCGTGAATCCATGTTGAGGAATGGGACCCAGGGAGTTGCCCTGGGACACACAGAGGGCAGTGAATCGAAGGGATTCCCTGGAGTCTGTCACTGGAGGGAGAACTGCTTTGGGCACCTAGAAAAGCTGGATGTCAGATGATTTTTTTTTTTTTTTACACAAAGTGAGAATAAGAAATGGATTAAGAACTCTTGTTGGACTGTATTTTGTCTCTGAGGCAGACCTATCAGTTTTCTTTTTGTACTGTGATGTAAATATTTATAGTCTAGGCTTTTCAAAATCTCATCTGCCTTGATATAGGAGGGAGGTAAGATTTACTGGCTGTGTGTCTTGTTAGCAATGTAAATTATGAGTGAGTGAGGAGGGGGAGGAACATGAGAGGGACGCGAAATGAGATTAGGAAGGAGGGCTGTTCTTGCAGCAGCAACAGCAGCACCTTTCCGTCTGGGGCCTAATTATACTACAGTGATTTGAAGTGTAAACTGCTTGTGATTATGAGCAAGTTTTCTAAGGTTATTAAGCAACCTTACTGTAAGCCCATCTTTCTTTGAAAAGGTGAACGATCCGAGTGGAGAACTGTAACACGTGAGTAGATACACAGCACGCTCCATTCTCCAGGAAGTGCCTTCCTTTCCTACCCAGTTGCTGTGGGTTAATAATAAAACTCCTGTCCCTTAGTAAATCATTCCTGGGAATACAGCTTTTGGGCCCAAAGTCATTAGCCATGGACAATCTGGAATGAGTTTTTTTTCCTTGTTTCCTGGATTTTTAGGTCCTTTCTGGGGTGATGTTTAAAAAGCACTGCTTTGGTTCGAATGTGTGCCTCCATGTTGCCAGTGGGATGGTAGTAAAAGGTGGGCCTTTAAGAGGTGGCTTGGCCATGGGGGCTCCTCTCTAGTGAATGGGATTAGTGCTCTAAGGGGCTGGATGGAGGGAGGTGGGTCCCTCTGAAGCCTCATTGAAGGGTTGAGGCAGGAAGGCCCTCACCCGACACCAGATGTTGGTGCCTGGATCTTGGACTTCCCAGCCTCCAGAACGGAGATCAGTTTCTGTTCGTAAATCACTAAGTCTGTGGGATTCTGTTACAGTAGCGCAGAGGATGACAGAGATACACTTGTGTCTACTTCATCTTCCTCTCCCTGTCGTCTTCAGCCTGCCCCTTGTGTGACAGATTACAGTATGTGTTTGGTCTTGACCCTACCTACTTCCTGGTGCAGAGCACCTAAACCCCTGGGGTTTCCTGAGCAGTGTCTTTTTTTTTTTGAGACACAGAGTTTCGCTCTTGTTGCCCAGGCTGGAGTGCAGTGGCATGATCTCGGCTCACTGCAACCTCCCCCTCTCAGGTTCAAGGGATTCTTCTGCCTCAGCTTCCCGAGTAGCTGGGATTACAGGCGCCCACCATGCCCAGCTAATTTTGTATTTTTAGTAGAGACGGGGTTTCACCATGTTGGTCAGGCTGGTCTCTGACTCCTGACCTCAGATGATCTGCCCGCCTCGGCCTCCCAAAGTGCTGGGATTACAGGCATGAACCGCTGTGCCAATAAGTGTCTTAAGCATGTTTATTAAAGAAAGTAAAACAGTAAAAAGATGGTGACTCCATAGGCAGAACAACCTGACCAGTGTGTGCGTTATTCATAAAGTCACCCTATTAGCAGTGTACTCCAAAAGTGCTCCTTGGTTAACCATTTTTGGTGTAAGTTGTAAGGAGCCCCTTCAGAATACACTGCTAATACAGTGGCTCAAGGGTGGCCCCAGGATAGTTACTTGAGGTAGAAATTCCCAGGGCAGCCCCTCCTAGGAGGGGAGGGGACTGGAGATGGAGATGGGGGAGCCATGAGGTGTGGGTAGCATGGTTGGGGTTAGGGTTGGGACGTGTGGGGTAGGTGGGGGTCTGGTTGCAGAGTGTGTGGTTGGGGTTAGGGTTGGGACGTGTGGGGTAGGTGGGGATCTGGGCTGTATGTCATTTCCATTTGTCTGCTCTGGAATTGTTTCTGGTAAACTGATAAATGTAAGTAAAGAGTTTTTCTGAGTTCTGTGAATTGTAGTAAATTACTGAACCTGAGGCAGGTGTGTGGGATCCCCTGAGTAGGTAGAGGCACTGGCAGAAATACGGGTAACCTGGACACCCCATTCTCTGCTTGCATCTGTGGGAACAGTCTTGTGGGCTCGACACTAAGTCTAGGTAGATAGAATGGAATTGAATCGTTGGACACCCCGGTGGTGGTGACTTGGTGTCCCACATTTGATGTTAAGAGTGGCATCAGAGAAGAGACACCACACCTTCAAGTTCCATATCGTCAGATATCTGAACAACACTTTAGTCAAGTAAATTGAAGCAGGCCCAGAATCTGAATACTGTAGATTCAGCGGAGAAAGACAGCTGGCCAAAACAGAGGCTGTGGTGCCGTTCTCTCAGGGGCAGGCCATGGCTAGCCGGCCGCATGGCATCTTGAACCGCAGAGAGGGAAGGAGGGCTAGTGAACATCAGAGTACTTGGCAATACTGTCTGGTCAGATGAGCGGCTTCAGGAATGGTGTGGTCTGTACATCCCAGAAGGCACCATGTAGCCTCTGCCAGAGTGTGGGGCAGACTGGCCTGGGCCTTTCTCCTCCATTGAGCTCCAGGCTCCGAGACAGACCTTGGCTTGCCTTTGTATTAGGGATGTGCTTCGTGTGGGCCAGGACATGAGGCAACGTGAGAGGCCAAAGAGAACAATCATGCATTCATTTGAAAATTTGTGTGATCATTTCATTAGCAGCTTACTGGGAGACTGTTGATGGCGTAAGTTGCAAATCCACTTTTCCTTCCCGGGCCTTCAGTTTGCTTTTTTCTGGTTAATATGAAATAGACTCTGCAACAAGTGGCATATGGAGCCTAGGCCAGCCCTCTTTCAGGAGAGATGCCTCGTGTGTGTGGAAAGCTGTGCACCTGCCTTTGCTTCCAGCGAACATGACGGATGAAGAGGCTGCTCCTTTCCCCCTAATTGCATGGTGTTATTAGTGCTGTGTTGGTTTAAGGACAGTCAGCAGCTCAGGGTGATTATTCTGCTTACTAAAATTATAGTGACTGCAAAAATGAGATAATTCCGTTGTTCTCGTCCATAAGTTTCTCTGTCTTTTGTGGCCTGCACTTTCCTCCCCCTGCACTCCATCCTCCATACGCTACCAGAGGAAGCTCCTACCAGATTTGCTTTAAATAAATAAACCTGTGACACAAAGTAGAGAGATTATCTGGGGCCCAGAAATAGACGTGTGCCTATACGCACGCTTGATTTCTGACACAGGAAGCAGCCAGCGCAGAGTGAGGCGGGAGCTGTCTGCAGTAAATGGGGCATCCGTCTCACATCAATGGGAAAATTAATCCATGTAGATTTTGGATCTAAATGTGACTGTCATAACAGTAGAGCTGTGTGAAAATAATAGAATAGAATATCTCAGCTCAGGAAGGGATTGCTGCATTTGACTGAATTAAAATCAAGAACTTCTGTACATCAGAAAACATCAGAAGTGAAAAGAACAAGCTACCGAGGGAAAGTTACTTGCAACGTATTTAAATGCAGAAAAACATATATCTAGAATACAGAATTATCCCAGAATTGCACTTTTAGCAGTAAGGGAACGGGAGCAGTGTTCCAGCCTCAGTTTCTATTTATAATGGTGACATGGAAAAAATACTGCTGGATGCCCACAAATAAGAGAAAGACAGATAATAGAAAAGAATAAGAGATTCGAAGAACCAGTTCAAAAAAGATGCTATCCAGATGGCTAGCAAACTTGTAAAACCGTCTTCAACCTCGTTAGAAATTATATAAATGCAAAGTAAGCCACACGATGCAAGTCATAGAGGCTGGGCATGGTGGCTCACGCCTGTAATCCCAGCACACTGGGAAGCTGAGGTGAGAGGACTGCTTGGGCCCAGAAGTTCGAGACTAGCCTGGGCAATATAGCGAGACCCCATCTCCTAAAAAAAATAGCCAGGAGTAGTGGTGCATGCCTGTAGTTCCAGTTATTCCGGAGGTGTCAGCTAGAGGATGGCCTGAACCCAGGAGTTTGAGATTATAGTGAGCCTTCATCGTGCCACTGCACCCCAGCCTGGGTGACAAAGCGAGACTCCGTCTCGAAAAGAAACAAAAAATAGAGCTTAAACCTTTTAAAGAAAACTTCAAATCCCTTAAGCTTATGTTGACATTAGTGTTGTTGTTGTTGTTTTTAAAGACCTCTTTTTCCAAATAATAGCCTTTTTCTTATAAAAGCTCACTGCAAGGAAGTATTCTAATTGGATTCTGGTGTCAGCAGAGTTATTGGACATTGGCTTGGTATAAAGGGACTGCAAGAGCTGGACAGATACATGGTCTCAGCCCCAGGGGGCTTCCTTCCTGTACCCAGGGAGTGTGTGCGTGGACGGTCACTGCCATGAGAGTGGGCAGAGGGATGTCTTCAAGTCGGGGTTGAGGGATGGTTCCTGGTGTGGCACCATTGCTACCTCTTGGAAATGGAAGGGCAGGCTGGTTAGATATTAAGAGCAGATTCCAGAGTGGGTAGAGAATTCCATCTGCGCCCCTTTTTTTGTCCCCATCAGGCTCCTGGGTAGAACTGCACTTCAGCAATAATGGGAACGGGGGCAGCGTTCCAGCCTCGGTGTCTATTTATAATGGTGACATGGAAAAAATACTGCTGGACGCACAGCATGAGTCTGGACGGAGTAGCTCCAAGAGTTCTCACTGTGACAGGTAGGCGCACGTCAACAAGTGTATGTGTTACAGTGCTGATGTCTTCAGTGGGTGACAGTCACAGCTGGAAGTGCCCGTGTCACCTCTAGGACAGTGGGCTGGACTGGCTCCTGCTGCTGTCCGTCCTTATATAGGAGCCTCGCCCTCTTTGGGGATGCAGTGACCTGGGACTTAGTCTGTGGGGAGCCACGTTCAAGTCATCAGTAGGCAGCGGAACAGCCACAGACCCCACTCTGAGAAACGCACTCACGCGCCTCAGCGGGGCTGTGGTCGCAGGAGGAGCGGTTCCTGGTTAGCAGTACTTCTGAGTGACTCCAAGGTAGAGTGGCTGACAGTGGTCAAAGGTCGCGTGCCCTTGAGAGCTGTGCAACAGACCGTGAAGGCGGCAGGTGACAAAGCCAGCTGCTTGCCGGTTGCCCCTGCGTCTTCTCTGGAAGACTGGCTAGCTAACTCCTGTCGTGCTCAGCCAAAAGGGCTGAGGAAGAGTTTGGCTCTGGCAGGTGCTGGGTGGAAGGGAAGACGCGTACGCTGACTGGCTAGAGCCCCTCATCACGGAGGCGGTTCACTGCCTTTGGGGTTTGAGCTTCTAATGATAGAATGTTCACATGATGTTCTGTTTTTCCCATTCTATTCACATCGCCAAGCCCACCTCGCTCACAGACACCACAAGATACCAACAGAGCTTCTGAAACAGATACCCATAGCATTGGAGAGAAAAACAGCTCACAGGTAAGCTGGAAGGAGAATGTGCAGTTGTAAAAGTATTTGTGATCTGTTTGTACAGGAAACGGTTTTAAATGTAATTGAGCACCTCAGAGAAAAGTCGGGCTTTAAGGGTGTTTCCTGCTTTTAAAAAAACAAAAAAGCGAAACAAACCAAGAAACTGTGGGTGGGAACATCCACAAGCACATGGGCTGGACACTCAGCTGAGCGGGGGAGGCGCCGAGTGGGACAGGCAGCGGGGGCCTCCTGTCCCTGCCTGCCATCAGGGATACACCGGAAAGGAGGAAGGGCTCCCTGGTGGCTGCAGCCTAGAGAGGAGGGAGGGACCATTGGAAGGGGTGGCAGTGAGCCAGCTACTGGCTGGTCTTTCCTCGTGGCTGCTGGTTGGACAGTGAGTGGGTTTTAATATTTGCATGCTGTGTGGGACTCAGGCGTTACCCACGGGGCCATCTGAGGCCATGTGGCCACTGTGGCTGTGACTCTGAGGTGTCTTCCTCATTAGACACTGTCACTGCCTGCCGGAAATTACACCCTGTGCCTTTCCTAGCATTAGTCCTGAGCTAACTGGTGCCTGAGCAGTGTAGCATTAGCGGCTGATCAGCCTGATAATTTAGTGTAAGATCACTTTTTCTTCTTTTTTAAAAAAGTTTTTTTTGTAGAGACGCGGTCTCCCTGTGTTGCCCAGGGTGGTCTTGAACTCCAGGGCTCAAGTGATCCTCCCAAAATACTGGGACTATAGGTGTGAGATACCGTGTCCAGCCTAAGATGACTTTTCTGTTAACAGCTATTGAATGGGCTTTACATAGCGGCCTTCAGCATTGTTGTGAAAGCGGAGTGAGTCTTAGAGGAAAAAGTGTACCTGGGGTTATTGCCTTGGTTTACTATCATTCTCCCTCCCTCCTCCGGCACAGATAGGCTTCGAGGCAGTGATCAGTACTGTCTTGCTCAGTTGTATCTGGCAGTGCCCTACCTTGCTGCAGGTGAGATGCGCGATCAGTGTTTTCTTGGGTGTTTGTTGCTGGTGAGAACTTTAACGATGGACCGTGTTCTGTATTTTGGAAGCTCTGTGAGGAAGCGTGGCCTTCCAGGCAGGATGAGTAGCTGACCCTTCGGTGCTAGCGCTTCCCTCAAGGCTTTCTTCACCAAGGAAACAAGGAGTCCCTGCTACCCAGGCTTTCTCAGGGACACCCCCTGGCCCCACTCCGAGGGGCAGCATGATTTCGGGAGCCCCAGGAGCCCTGGCTGTGGGTGTGTGGGTGCATCCAGGGTGTGCGGCCTGCTCCTGGGCACTTGGGGCTGTACCCAGCTTGGGTGTACCCAGATGTTTGGTGGGTTTGGGGAGCTATATTCTTGAGTATTTTCAATTTTATTTCTTTTTTTTTGAGACAGGGTCTTGCCGTTTTCACTGTTTTAAACAAAACTTCCCCCTTAGTTTTAAAAGGAATTAGATGTTCAGGTACAGAATTTTGAAAATGCAAAAAAATAGAGAAAAACACTTAGACTCTCAGATTTAAAATCCTCTTTAATGTTTCGTGCTGTTATATAATTCTGAGGATTTGGCCGCAGCTGTGGTTATGTGGACATTTCTGCCTTTTCCCTCCTGCTTATCCCGGAAGCATCTTGTAAACCTGCTCACTATACAGCGTCCGTTTCCTTCGTCATGTCCCTGTTTTGAGCCATTTTCGGCTGTTTTCATTTTCTTTTGTTATAACCAGTGCTGCAGTCACCATCTTTGCCCTCATGTCACGTGACTTCCCTAGGACAGTGTTTGCCGCTGTCAGTACCCCCAGAATCTCACAGTGAACCAAATGTATTTACGCCCTGAGTGGGGCTCCCCCAGAGGTGATCTGTCCCTGGAGGAGGCGAGCATGCTGTGAGCCGGGAGTGCGGCGCGGCCCGGGGAAGGCCCCCAGCCCCAGGACTCCCCTTGGGCCACAGTCCGAGGCACTGACATGTGCCTCTGGGCTCTTGAATTGAGCCTGCGGATCTGAAGCTCGGGTGGGAGCTGGGTGCTTCCCGTGTCACGTGTGGTACACTGATCTGCCTTTAACATTGACTTTATCTTAGTCTGAGGAAGATGATATTGAGAGAAGGAAAGAAGTTGAAAGCATCTTGAAGAAAAACTCAGATTGGATATGGGATTGGTCAAGTCGGCCGGAAAATAGTCCCCCCAAGTGAGTGTGTTCTCAGTGTCACGGGGGCACCCCTTGACAGAGGACACATCAGCTGACACGTTTCTTCCTGCCTCAGGGAGTTCCTCTTTAAACACCCGAAGCGCACGGCCACCCTCAGCATGAGGAACACGAGCGTCATGAAGAAAGGGGGCATATTCTCTGCAGAATTTCTGAAAGTTTTCCTTCCATCTCTGCTGCTCTCTCATTTGCTGGCCATCGGATTGGGGTAGGTGATGTGACTGTGTGACTCCTGTCATGGCATGTCGTGGGGCGATTCTGGGTCGCGGTGATTTATTCAGAACCTGTTTCCTGAAGTCCAGATCATCAGTTACAGCTTGGTGCATTTTCACAAACACCCACGTAGTCACCGTTCAGGTCCAGAAACCACCAGCCTGCAGCCCCCAAAGGCCCCAGCACAGACGCCCTGTGGTGCTGCTGTCTGGCCTGACGAGTCTTGCCTGTTGCTCACTGAATATAAACGGAGTCAAAGCAGGGCTTCTTAGGTCTGACCTCTTTGTCCTGTGTGCAGGTGAAAGCAGTCTCATTTCTGCGTAGTACTGTGGCGGGAATGCACCCGGCTGTCTGCTGTAGATGGAGGGTCTCAGTTACCTGCTGTACTTCCTCCAGACAGGACTGTTGTTCTAGTAACTCTCAGCAATGAAGGACCCAATGCAGTCTCCGACTTTACTGGCTTGAGTTTCGGTCTTGTTGCCCAGGCTGAGTGCAGGGGCATGATCTCGGCTCACTGCAGCCTCTGCCTCCCGGGTTCAAGCGACTCTCCTGCCTCAGCCTCCTGGGTAGCTGGGATTACAGGTGCCCACCACCAGGCCTGGCTAATTTTTGTATTTTTAATAGAGACGGGGTTTCGCCACATTGCCCAGGCTGATCTCGAACTCAAGGGATGGCTCACCTCGGCCTCCAAAGTGCTGGGATTACAGGTGTGAGCCACCGCGCCTGGCCTTTCCTGGCTGCTTATACTCACTCACCCTGCAGAAAACAGAGACCAGGCAGGCGCCGCTGTGGGTTCTGAAGCGCTTTAGCCGCAGCAGTGGTGAAGAGCCAGAGCGGGAAGCCAAAACGGCTCCTCCTCGGGCTGGTCCCAGCCTCTCAGCGGGCAGGAGGGCTCTAGTCCTGGCGTGCAGACAGTGTTCTGTGGCTGCCGTGTGTTGGACAGACTGGAAAGACCGGAATGCCGCCGGGGGCAGGTGGGTTAGGTAGGTTGGCCAGAGGGCTCACATCTGGGGTTGAAGGAAACGGGATAAAAGCCACTGAGTTTCCTGGGCCGGGACCTGAGCGCTGCCCGCGTCTCCACCTCGCCCTCCCGTGTGCGTGGTTTTCTCCTCGCTCTTGGGCACATTCTCACGTCCACCCCGTCCCATCACCTTCATTTCCGCTGGTGCTTTTTGGAGTGAGACCCACAGACTGCATCAGCGTCACCAGGCAGTTTGCTTTCTGGAGCCTTTTCCAGAACTGTCAAGCAGACTCGGGGGGCAAGGCCTCGGGATCCTCATTTTAAATACAAGGTTTAAGCCCTTCGTTTCAGGATGGATTTCTGCAGCCACGACTTCCCAGCTACTGTCCTTCGTCCTGCCCAGGTTTTCAGAGCCCGATGCTGCCACTGGCGACCCACACCCCCTCAGCTGCTTTTCAGAACCACACGATAAAATCTGCCCCGAAAGCTGCTGCAGCACGGTCTGCGCTCACAGTGCCCACCACAGCACTGCCCACAGGCCAGGCCAGCCAGGCTTCCGATTCTGCCCTTTCCTGGAGACCCATCCTCCTCCCTCCGGGAGTGATGCCCGCTGGTCAGCTAGAGCGAGCCTCTCTATTGCCGAAAAGCCTTTTCTGACACTCCTGCATCTTTAGCTTGGGACATCTCTCCCACTACCAAACTTAAACCACATGAGGGCAGGGGCTTCATTTTTAAGCAGTTGGCTTTGGTGAGGCTGGTGGTGATGAACTAGCAACACCATCTTGCCCTGGTAGGTGACTTCCCCCAGCACTGAGTTGGAACAAAGCAGAAGCTTTCTGTGTGGAAACAGCATTCGGTTTGGTGATCCTTCTATGTAACAATACGATCTGATGTTTTCTAAGTTAATTAATACAAAATACATATTGATAAAACACTAGATAAAAGATTACAGATAGATTCAGTACAAAATTTTTATAATGGGTATAAAATCACCAGTCCCCTTGCATAAGCTCTAACCACAGTGAGCTACCCTGTTTCAGCTATAACACAGTCTCCTGTGAATCACAAGATACATTAACTACTGATAATTTTTCTGTTAAGGATCTATATTGGAAGGCGTCTGACAACCTCCACCAGCACCTTTTGATGAAGAACTGGAGTCTGACTTGGTTCGTTAGTGGATTACTTCTGAGCTTGCAACATAGCTCACTGAAGAGCTGTTAGATCCTGGGGTGGCCACGTCACTTGTGTTTATTTGTTCTGTAAATGCTGCGTTCCTAATTTAGTAAAATAAAAGAATAGACACTAAAATCATGTTGATCTATAATTATACCTATGGGATCAATAAGCATGTCAGACTGATTAATGTCTACTGTAAAAAATTTGGTAGTAAATTTTCATTTGATATTAGATATAAATATCTGAATATAAATAATTTTAATATACTAGTCATGATGTGTGTTGTATTTTAAAAATTATCTGCAACCTTAATTCAGTTGAAGTACTTTATATTTCGAAAGAATGAATAACATTGATAATAAAATCGCTACTTTAAGGGGTTTGTCCAAAATATTGTGGCCTTATATATCACACTATTGTAGAAAGTATTATTTAATTTAAATGGATGCAGGTTGTCTACTAAAGAAAGATTATACATAACTATGCTAATTGTCCATAATCAACAGAAACCAAGATAGAGCTACAAACTCAGCTGTACAGTTCGTACACTAAACTCTTCTTGCTTTTGCATTATAAGGAATTAAGTCTCCGATTATTAGGTGATCACCCTGGATGATCAGTTTTCTGCTGAAGGCACCTGCTCAGTATCTTTTCCTCTTTATCACTCTGCATTGGTGAATTTAATCCTCTCCTTTGTGTTCAACTTTTGTGTGCTTTTAAAATCAGCTTTATTCTAAGCAAATCTGTGTCTACTTTAAAAAACTGGAAATGGAAAAAAAAATAAATCTTTGCCAAATCCTTCAGATTACTGTATTTACATATGGTTTAAAATCAGACGTCATAATAGCTTCTTAATGAAACCAGGACTGGTCCCTATTTTGACATTATCTTTCCTACAGCAAGCTTTTTAGAAAGGCTGCCTGCCGCCTTGATGTTTCTTTCACCTTTCCACGCTTAATTCGGGTGTTAAATCTAACGTTTTCATTTGTAAAAATCTTTGTTGATGCTACCTTGGAAGCAGTCATCTCTCAGTCTTACATTTGGAGAATGTGGATGGCATGACATCAGAATTCCTTTATATAATTTAACTTCAGAATAGTCTGAGATCATCGAAGCACGCTGGTCAAGGGAATTCCGTTTTTGTTTTAGAGCAAATATGTTTGCTGTTTGTCTTTCATCACAAACATCAGTGGAGTTTCAGCACCTTACAGAGCTCAGTGAACCCCCTGGTCACCATCAAAGTTAGCACACAACAAAGCCAACCACGTGTCCCCCTCACAGATGACAATGGCTGAACTCTGAGTGAAACCAGCTGTATGGCCGGGCACAGTGGCTCACGCCTGTAATCCCAGCACTTTGGGAGGTTGAGGTGGGCGGATCACCTGAGGTCAGAAGTTCAAGATTGACCTGGCCAACATGATGAAACCCCGTCTCTAATAAAAATGCAAAAATTAGCTGGGCGCAGTGGCACGTGCCTGTAATCCCAGCTACTTGGGAGGCTGAGGCAGGAGAACCGCTGGAACCCAGAAGGCAGAGGTTGCAGTGAGCGGAGATCATGCCACTGCACTCCAGCCTGGGAGGGAGAACGAGACTCCACCTCAAAAAAAAAAAAAAAAAAAAAACCAGTTGGAGGTACTAAGCTCTGGGACTGGGCCAGTGTGATGGCTCCACACCTGTAATCTCAACACTTTGGGAGGCCCAGGTAGGAGGATCACGAATCCAGAAGTTCGAGACCAGCCTGGGGGAGCATAGCAAGACCCTGTCTCTACACAAAATACAAAAATTAGCCTCGTGTGGTGGCACACACCTGTAGCCCCAGCTACTTGGTAGACTGAGGCAGGAGGATCCCTTGAGCCCAGGAGTTCAAGGCTGCAGTGAGCCAGGATAGTGCACACGGCCTGAGCAAGAGCAAGACCCTGTTTCAGAAAAAACAACTCTGGGACTGGAGTGCTTTAGACAGATGGGAGACCAAGAATCAAGTTTTCTGGAGGTGTTTTTCGTTAGATTGTAACATTAGACATTCTATTAAAAATGAAACAAGTTTGATGTGTGTGCGGATCTGAATGTTTTTATCTTTGAGGTAGGATAATGGCAGTGTGCCTTCTGAATAGCTTTTGTAAATAACCCTTCTTTTCTACAGTGGTTAATACAAATAACTGCCCATAACACTCATTTTAATCATTAAGTTTATAAAATTAACATTATCTAAGTGATTTTGATATAAAAACATTGAACACTTGGCCACTATTTACCTAATATTTACTCTGATGCGGACATTTGCCCATACACATCTGCTTAGGGTGTGGAACGTGACGCCGACACGTTGCTTAGAAGGAATGCACATGGCTGCAAGAGAGAGGAGTCGGCAACACCTCAAAAAACTCCAGCCATGCATCTATGCTTTGGACGCACAAACCACTTCTAGGAATTCACTCTGGAGACAGACCTAGAAACTTCTACGTAGAAACTTCTACATGCACATGCACAAGGATATAACTAAATACGCAGTATTTATTATAACATGATTGTATTAAAATATATGAAGCAACCGAGGTGCCCACGCATAGAGACTCTAGAGAACGACAGTGCTGCCCTGCAGGGCCGGCGCTTTGCCACTCATGCACCAAGGGGAAGAGCTCGCGATGAGAAGGGTTTCCAGGGTATGTGAAGTAAAACACAGTGCAAAAATAGATGTCTCCCTAGCAGAAAGGAAAGAACATTTGGAAGCAGCTCCTTGAAACAGGAAACCTGTAGCAGTCTGAAGACAGCCCCCGGCCAGGCGCTGTGGCTCACGTCTGTAATCCCAGCACTTTGGGAGGCTGGGGCGGGTGGATTGCCTGGGCTCAGGAGTTCGCGACCAGCCTGGCTAACACGGTGAAACCCCGTCTCTACTAAAATACAAGAAAATTAGCTGGGTGTGGTGGCGTACCTGTAGTCCCAGCTACTTGGGAGGCTGAGGCAGAATTGCTTGAACCCGGGAGGTGGAGGTTGCAGTGAGCCAAAATCGTGCCACTGCACTCCAGCCTGGGCGACAGAGCGAGACTCTGTCTCAAAAAAAAAAAAAGACCCCTAGTTTTTTTGACAGCCCTTAATGAGTGATGGGGGTCTGTGCCCCTTCAGCTCTGGACTGGCCAACAGGATAAGGAGGGAGTGATGCCAGTGGTGCAGCACCACTTTCTGGGCCCACCCAGCCTTAAGAAACTGGCAGCCGCCACTTCCTGTCTCTGCGGGTGCATGCTCTTGGTGCCCAGCCTCCGTGCTGGGAAGAAGCCACATTGCTCAGTAGAGAGGCCTGGTCAGATAGGATCCAGCAGCTAGCACCCCTGCCAGCCATGTGGCCCCCTCTGTGGATCCTCCAGTGCCAGGAGAGATGCCCTCGCTGACAGTCTGGAGCACAGATGAACTGAACCTGCTGAGCCCCGTCCAAACTGCAAATGGGAGGACAAAATACAGCATTATTTAAATATATATATAGTATACTTTATGTGAAAAAAGAAAAACACATAACTGCTCATTTGTGCAAAAAAATTAGGCTGAATAAGGCAGAATTAAATGAGATTGGTTACCCCGGGGTGGAAAGAGGTGGAGATGGAAAACGGAAGAGGGTGGAAGGAGTGCAGCTTTTTGTGTACCAGACTTAGAACCACACTAATGCTTCAGATGCTGCCAAATTCAATGAATAACTGTTTTGGGGGGAATCCCAAATGGAATACCTACAGTAAGGGAACCTCACTGCTATAAATAATAAAGCCACACTGAAGGGGTGGGCTGGTGAGCGAAAGGACCAGAGAACACCATTCGGGGTGGATACTGCAAGGTTCAAGTGACAAAAAAAAAAAAAGAACCTAGGACACTCTTGCTAGTGAATTTGCTTTCCATGGGTTGGCAATCCTGAAACCACAGGCATATTAACACTGCGTGATGTTACACGTAATGACAGCCTGATTTCCCACTGCTGGACAGTCACAAGGAAGGCTAGCACGAAGCCGTGGGCTTGCTGGGTTTGGGTTAGCAGTGAGTCGCGGTTTGAGCCGGAGCTGTGCGTGGGGGAGTGTGTCTTTCCAAGTGCCACTCAACAAAAGGGCCTGGAAGCAATGATCCTCCAACAGCCGTGTGCACGGCCAGCCCTGGGTCCCGGTGGTGGTGACGGTTATTTGTCTCAAAAACAAAACAAAACAAAAAACACAAAGTCACCATTAGGCAAATACCAATAACTGGTGATTCGTCGACAGAAACTAAAGTTAGTGGGTTCTTGAGAGGATATTCTCATTGTGTCCCCGCAAGATACTCATTACACCAAGGAAAACAGTAACTCTACAGTGAAGAGACCTGGTAGACACCACCTACATCCTGATTTGATGCAGAGGAGGCCAGATCTCTTCCGTGTTCTTGCCAGAATGCATAATTGCAGTTTAATCACGAGAAAATATCAGGCAAACCAAAATTGAGGGGGAGTCTACAAAATACCTGCCCACACTTCCCAAGTGCTCGGGTCCTGAAAGACTGCAGCAGAGACTGGAAGGCAGGGAGACAACGAAATACAACGTGGGCGCTTTGGGAGGGCCCTGGACAGGAAAAACCGACACTCGTGAGACAGCCAGGCAGGTGCCAAGGCAGGTACAGGTGAGGCCACTAGCCCTGCGCGGTGTGAGTCCCCATGAGGCTGCAGGACACACCATTGTTAGGGGGCTGGGTGAAGGCTGCAGGATTTCCAAAACCTGTTCAAAATTATTCAAAGTACAATGCTAAGAAGGAAAATAAATAGAAGATACCTTTTTACTAAAAAAGAAAAAAAAAGTGTGGTCCCTGGACTAGGGGTGTCAGCGCGCTGCCTGGGGGCTTGTTAGAAAGGCAGAGCCTCAGCGCACAGCCCTGTGGCGTCAGAAGCCGCGTCCGACGTGTGGCAATGCCACCGTGCAGCAGCCAGTGAGGCTCCACGGACGGTGTGGACAGCCCGCCCAGACGCGCGCAGTGAGGACAACCAGGCGCCCCGCGGCATGCACAGGATGCTACCCGATGTGTAGAAATGGGAAACAGGAGTGAATCTTATTTGTGTTTGTATAAAAACTGGAAGTAACCCCCCAAGAAACAAGTATCCAAAATGATCCAGGGGGCCAGAGGCAAGGGCAAGACTTTGTCACCCTCCTCTGGGGACTTGTGAATGCTGTACGTATGACCAGTTCACAGCTTCTTTAAGAAAAAACACTTCTAGTAAGAACCAGGGTTACACTGTGTTCAGATATTTAGGTTTGGATAACAAATTTCCCCTGAAAGTTCTTGGAATCATAAATTAGCGTTTCCCATCCTCCTGGAACAGACACACTTAAAAAGACATCCCAACCTTTTTTTGAGATGGAGTCTCACTCTGTCGCCTAGGCTGGAGTACAGCGACACAATCTCGGCTCACTGCAACCTCCGCCTCCTGGGTTCAAGTGATTGTCCTGCCTCAGCCTCCCAAGTAGCCGGGATTACAAGCGTCTGCCACCACGTCTGGCTAAATTTTTTGTATTTTTAGTAGAGACGGGGTTTCACTATGATGGCCAGGCTGGTCTTGAACTCCTGACCTCGTGATCCGCCCACCTCAGCTTCCCAAAGTGCTGGGATTACAGGCGTGAGCCACCATGCCTAGCCCCAAAGATAATTTTCTAACAACTCCAAGGCAAGCAAGTGAATTGTCTAAGGTCACACAGTCATCTTCAAAGGTATAATATTAATAAATGGAAAGTACCACTGATTATGAAACTCGGTCACGTAGTCGACCCCTCCAAGCAGACGGGGCTCTATCTGGACCTCTGATCGGTGGAAGTGCAGCCACCTCTCTGCCTTGGCTGGGCTGCGGTTGGGGGTGGAGCCCAGCAGGCAGTCACGTGGTCTGGGCCTGGCCATCTGCGGGGTTGGTGCCCAGTGCAGGCAGCCCCTGCCAGTTCTGACTGGGTGGTGCCAGTGTTTTGTTTTTGCATCTACACACCAGCGATGGACGGTCCCTGCAAATCTGCAAGGGACCCAGTCTCCAGCTGAGTTTCAGGTCCAGGAACACAGCCTGTTAGAAACGTCCAAGACACGTCCCAAGGATAAGAAAAAAATGGAGAGCTACAGAGCCTAAGACAATGGGAGTTGCAGAATCGAAAACTATTACTATCAGAAGCATTTCCCAGCCACCAAAAGGAAAATGAAAATGGAACGTGACTTTAACCACTCACCAGATGGAGACTGTGATTATTAAAGAAATTACAGGTTTCGCCTCTTTGCAATCTGCATCTGGTGAGTGAGTGAAGGTGACCGCATGCAGCTGGAGAGCTTTCTTAGGACGGGACCGCCCCTCACCCCAAACCTGTTTCCCGTGCGTGATGATGACTTCACGAAACGCGGTTTCAGTTCTAACCTCAGCATTCCACTGTCGGGGATCCCGGCCACTGCGAGCCCCGCTGTTCGATTTGGTGTCATCACCGGGCAGCTAGTCTTGTATTTTAAGACACCAGTTTCTGTTATATTAAGAAATACACTAAAAAGGTTCTGATTGGAGATATTTATACAAAATCATCGTACAGGCCAGCCTCAGAAGCAGAGTCCTGGGCACCGGTGCTCCCCGGAGGGCAGTGCCGCCCCCTGGCCAGCTGCCTTGCTGGGCTCTCACTTCCAAAACCCCCGCGGGTTCTGACTGGCACAGGGGTGTGTTTATTCAGGAAATGCGTGCAGGAACTCAGGCGGAGGCGCATGAAATTAGGGACAGATGGGAGATGGGGTGGGAGTCTGTCAGTCCTTAAGATAATGTAAAAAAAAAAACCCGGAGGACATCAAGTGTGGGTTCCCGTCCTGGGTATGACACCACCACCTGCCCTGGCCAGAGGCAAGTCGCAGCCGCTGTGCTCTTGGGACTGGGTGCTGGCGCCAGAGCACACAAGGCGGAAGGTGAGGCCCGGCCCAGGACGGCAGCGCCTCTGCACCTCTCACAGCTTCGGGGGTGCCGCAGTTCCTAAAAGATCAAGGAGCCCTGGGTGTCCTGTAGGCAGCCCCGCACTGTCACCAGAGATCTGAGGGGCGTATGGGGCACAGAGGCACGGAGCTCAAAGCCAAGCCCAGTATCACCCCAGTGCCCAGCCGGGTGCTGTGGTGTGTGTGTCTGTGACCCATGGCCAGGGTGGCTGTAGGGAAAGCCCTGGCCCAGCGCCCGCCTGCAGCAGGCACTCAGGAGGGGTTGCCACCCACACCAGCCAAACCCCACAGCTCTGCAGGGCCTGAGCTGTGACAGCCCTGTGGGGCTGGGGGTGCTGCCCTTACTCACATCTGGTCTACACTCCACCCACCCCTGCACACCACCTGTGCAGAGAAGCCCACTGTCGGGGACTGCTAAACTTGGCTTCGGCAGGCAGCCCCCTCGGAGGACGGGACCCAAGGGAAGAGCGCGGGGCCCGCCAGGCCCCCAGGCCCAGGCCTCTCCCAGGGGTTGGGGAAGCGTTGGCCGCGGGCAGCGTCTGAAGGTGGTTTGTGGGCCCTTGCAGCTCCACCAGTTTGAGCTGCATTGTCTCCCCACCTGTGGCTGGATTCCTGGCTTGCTGTCTCACCAGCTCACGGACAGCTTCCGTCCCTCTCCCTTGGCGATCCCAGCACAGCAACGACAGGACAGCTCGCCACAGAAGATGCGGCTCCAGCCCCACTCAGCACCCCTGGCCCAGCCCAGGGCGAGCAGAGCCACGCCCTCATACAGCAAGCCCATCCTGTCCCTTTGCCTGCAGCTCTGGGAAGATGCGACCTCTGCTGCCCCGCACAGCCCGGACTCCTGCTGGCTCTGACCTCACTCCCCCACTCCCTGGCTGATGCCAAAGCCGCTGGCCAAGGACGCACAGCACAGGTTTAGGAGAAAAGCAAGCTTAAGGCCACCCGGAGAGCCTCCGCAGCCCCAGACCCACTCTTCCTCCCAAGCAAGCAAAGGGGTGATGCAGAGCAGCCGGGCCAGGCGGATCCAGGGCCAGCTT
The DNA here is from genome assembly GCF_028858775.2 of Pan troglodytes. Classification (NCBI taxonomy): domain Eukaryota; kingdom Metazoa; phylum Chordata; class Mammalia; order Primates; family Hominidae; genus Pan; species Pan troglodytes. The sequence continues at coordinate 144,161,695 of NC_072406.2, read as the reverse complement.
CTTCCAGCCGGGAGCAGCACACACACCAATCCCATGGCACTGGGCTTTGGGAGGCTTCTGGCACTGATGGTGATGATTTGGCTCCACACAGGACAGACAGACACGCACATGCTGCAGTCTCCAGCCACACCTGCCAGTCGTGTGGCCTCCAAAATCAGACTGAGTCTGTCCACGAGGGCATCATAAACTGGTTCATAGGAGCTCCATTTTTCTTTCAAAAAAGGCATGTTAAATCCACTTACGAAGAAAGTGTGTTCATGGAATCCGGGTCATCAGCCCAGAGAGCAGCAAACCTCCACCTGAACCACGGGCCCAGAATCCTCATCAATGAAAACTGTGCTCAGCATTAACCTTCAGAAGCTGATGACACTGTTCTACTTTAAGCAGGAAAGAGAAGTTTTCTCCGCACCTGTTGAGGGCACTTCTTTCTCTAAAGTGAATGGATCCTGCTTTTTGCGGACATAGGTGCGTGCAATCGCCAGCGCCTCTCAGAACACCAAGACTGCACTGGGGAGAACCCACAGAAACGGACAGGACTGCTGGCCAGGTGGCTTCCCCCGCAGGCGCCCCAGAGCTAGGTGAGGACACCTCCAGGGAACGTGCGCCGCAGACCTCAAGGCAGTGGCAGTTCCACGGGAGCAGCAGTGCCACGTGGAGCCTCTACACACGGGACCCGCCTGGGCTGCACCTTCTGCTCTGCCCTGGAGGTGGAGGAGGTGGGCTATTTAGTGGGAAATACATTCTAGAGGAAAGATGGAAAAGGGTGTCCAAATACGCAGTGAAAATCCAGTCAAACATTTAAAATTTATTGAACTTTTTGGTCAAAATAGTTGAACAAATATATACAATCCCATTTTACTAGAACTGTCTTAAGGACCAGGGTTGACTAATGCTTAAATAACTCTGTTCCACACCTCAGACTTTGTAAATTGTATCACAATCAATATACAGTATATAAATTATTTTTTAGTTAAAATAAAGGTACCTTTAGATTCTCAATTTCTAACTTAATGTGAACTCAAGTGGCACTGTGTTAGCATTGATTCAGGGTAATGACGGACATCCTGTTCTTGCCCATGTGGATTAGTAACCAGCACACACCTTCATCTCCACAGGGGGATGGGGGACCAGCACACACCTTCATCTCCACAGGGTGATGGGGGATCAGCACACGCCTTCATCTCCACAGGGTGATGGGGGATCAGCACACGCCTTCATCTCCACAGGGGGATGGGGGACCAGCACACACCTTCATCTCCACAGGGGGATGGGGGACCAGCACACACCTTCATCTCCACAGGGGGACGGGGGACCAGCACACGCCTTCATCTCCACAGGAGGACGGGGGATCAGCACACACCTTCATCTCCACAGGGGGATGGGGGACCAGCACACACCTTCATCTCCACAGGGGGATGGGGGACCAGCACATACCTTCATCTCCACAGGGGGATGGGGGATCAGCACACGCCTTCATCCCCACAGGGGGATGGGGGATCGGCACACGCCTTCATCTCCACAGGGGGATGGGGGATCGGCACACGCCTTCATCCCCACAGGGGGATGGGGGATCGGCACACGCCTTCATCTCCACAGGGGGATGGGGGATCGGCACACGCCTTCATCTCCACAGGGGGATGGGGGATCGGCACACGCCTTCATCTCCACAGGGGGATGGGGATCGGCACACACCTTCATCTCCACAGGGGGATGGGGGATCAGCACACGCCTTCATCTCCACAGGGGGATGGGGGATCAGCACACGCCTCCATCTCCACAGGGGGATGGGGATCAGCGCACGCCTTCATCTCCACAGGGGGATGGCGGATCAGCACACACCTTCATCTCCACAGGGGGATGGGGGATCAGCACACACCTTCATCTCCACAGGGGGATGGGGGATCAGCACACACCTTCATCCCCACAGGGGGATGGGGGATCAGCACACGCCTTCATCTCCACAGGGGGATGGGGGATCGGCACACGCCTTCATCTCCACAGGGGGATGGGGGATCGGCACACGCCTCCATCTCCACAGGGGGATGGGGATCAGCGCACGCCTTCATCTCCACAGTGGGATGGCGGATCAGCACACACCTTCATCTCCACAGGGGGATGGGGGATCAGCACACGCCTTCATCTCCACAGGAGGACGGGGAATCAGCACACACCTTCATCCCCACAGGGGGATGGGGATCAGCACACACCTCCATCTCCACAGGGGGATGAGAGATCAGCACACACCTTCATCCCCACAGGGGGACTGGGGATCAGCACACGCCTTCATCTCCACAGGAGGACGGGGGATCAGCACACACCTTCATCCCCACAGGGGGATGGGGATCAGCACACACCTCCATCTCCACAGGGGGATGAGAGATCAGCACACACCTTCATCCCCACAGGGGGACTGGGGATCAGCACACACCTTCATCTCCACAGGAGGACGGGGGATCAGCACACACCTCCATCTCCACAGGGGGATGAGAGATCAGCACACACCTTCATCCCCACAGGGGGACTGGGGATCAGCATACCCCTTCATCTCCACAGGGGGATGGGGGATCAGCACACACCTTCATCCCCACAGGGGGATGGGGGATCGGCACACACCTTCATCTCCACAGCGGGACAGGGGATCAGCACACGCCTCCATCTCCACAGGGAGATGGGGGATCAGCACACGCCTTCATCACCACAGGGGGATGGGGGATCAGCACACGCCTTCATCTCCACAGGGGGATGGGGATCAGCACACGCCTCCATCTCCACAGGGGGATGGGGGATCAGCACACGCCTTCATCTCCACAGGAGGACGGGGGATCAGCACACCCCTTCATCTCCACAGGGGGATGGGGGATCAGCACACACCTTCATCCCCACAGGGGGATGGGGGATCGGCACACACCTTCATCTCCACAGGGAGATGGGGGATCAGCACACACCTTCATCTCCACAGCAGGACAGGGGATCAGCACACACCTTCATCTCCACAGGGAGATGGGGGATCAGCACACACCTTCATCTCCACAGGGGGACGGGGGATCAGCACACACTTTCATCTAGACAGGGGGATGGGATGGGGGATCAGCACACACCTCCATCTCCACAGGGGCATGAGGGAGCAGCACACACCTTCATCTCCACAGGGCACAGGGGATCAGCACACACCTCCTTCTCCACAGGGGCACAGGCAATCAGCACATACCTTCATCTAGACAGGGTGACGGGGGATCAGCACACACCTCCATCTCCACAGCAGCAGGAGGAATCAACACACACCTTCATCTCCACAGGCGGACGGGGGATCAGCACATGCCTCCATCTCCACAGCAGCAGGAGGAATCAACACACACCTTCATCTCCACAGGCGGACGGGGGATCAGCACACACCTCCATCTCCACAGGGGCACGGGAGCCCGACTCCCCACTCCTCTCGGGGACACGTAGTGGGCGTGTGTTAAATCCCACGGAAGCAAGCTCTGGTCACTCAGCATTGGTACAGCTCTGTATTATTTGTCTTGGAAAATCTTGATTTCTGGTATCAAAGATCCTACTTTGAAAATAAACCAAGGTACTGGTGGCATCGTGTAATTAAAATTGCTTAATTTTGCTGGCTTGAAATGCAGGATGAAATTTAGCATGCATGTAATTTTGGCAATGTTTAAAAAGTATACTTTCCCCAAAGTGCTTTTTCAAAAGCCTTAGAAAGAAAGCACATATTTCTTCAACTGTAGTGAATTTGAGGCTACTTTAAACCAGGCTTACTGGATGGCAGCAATTTTGGTTCTTCCTTGCAATTTTCTTTCTCAGAGGTGGCCTCGGTTCTGGCTTTTCCCAGACCTTACCTGGTGTATCCGATGGGCTACTTCTACAGAAACACAGCGGGCAGCAGCTTGGGGACAGAAATGCTGCACACATACCCCCACGCTGCCAAAGAAGGACACACATTTCTCAAACAGTTAGTTCCAAAGAAGAACCCTGCATAACTTCATTCTATGCAATTAAATTAAATAAAAAGACAATACTTCTGTTTGGATTTAAAAACACTTTATAGTGTGTTGTTTTTATTGAGCGCTCACACCCGAAGGGGTGGCGGCGGATGCTGTGGGTGAGTGGGGCCGCCTAAGCCTGCTCGGGCCACAACCACACATCCACGGAGTCCACCTGGACTCGGAGGAAGGCCGAGAGGACACGGACGGTGGCCACACCACGCTGCAGTGAAGGCCCAAGTGTGATGGCAGAGAAAGAGGGAAAGTTGGAGAAAGAGCGGTATCTGACAATAACTTTTCTCTTGGATGTTAATTTTTTGGTCTATAAATTGGAAAGGAAGGCTCGGACTGAAATAAATACATTTATTCTGAGTAATGACCTTTTGGGAGCAGTGTCCGCCAACTCTGCTTCGAGAGCGTCTCCACGTGAGCAGCAGCGCCTGTCTCGCGCCTCGCCGAGGCGGAACCACACCGGGCCTCCAGCGGAGGCGGCTTTCTCCTGTGTCTGTGAAGGGAAGGAGCAGGTGCGTCACTGTTCTTAATGGAGCGGACAATGATGCCTTTTCTCTGACAGAAAAATGTCCGGCTTAACTATGCAAGACAAGACTTGGTCCTCACGTTCGCGTCTCTAGTTGATTTTGTCCTGGAATATGTACAAGTTATTGGTGGCAGCCACGGCAATGACATTGTCCACGGGGTGCCAGGCTGTGTGCAGGATCTTCTTGTTGAAGTCCAGACTGTCCACACTGATCTCGTCTTTCCTCCGCTTACCCCCCGTACACACCTTCCGGGGTTTGAGGCTGGCGCGCGGTTTGCTGCTCTCTCTCGAGGCCTCCAGGGTCACATCCCTCCGCGTGTCTCTATCAAACATCCTGAAGAAGTTGTTGTAGGACCCGGTCATGATGGCACTGTTGAAAACAAGAGCAGACAGCAGCACTCCTCAGTGGGGGTAGCGGCAGCAAGGACTCAGACCCCACCCCCGGGGTGCACGGCGCACGCCACCCTCCCCCACAACCCAGTTGCTTTCAGAAATCAGGAATGAACAATCACAATGGGCAGAAGAGAAATGCAGTGAAAATGGGTACCGAGCTTTATCTAGAATCATGTCAGTAAGAATCCATGTCACAGGAGAAACAAAATAATGGAGTCACACTTTTAACATTAGTGTATTTTTTGAAACAACCCCACCTATTTATCTCACTCATGAATAACAGCACAGTTTATTTTTAAGCCTTATGTTCTGCAATTTGTCAACGATCCATAATGACCTGAACATAATCCTTATCATGTTCAACAGTTACTAGTCATATCTGTCAATGTTTCTTTGGAGTTAAACTGCTTTTCTATATTAATTTCAAAAAGTTTCTTTCAAATGAGGCAACGGATAGAAATAGTAAAAATCCACTGGGCAAAGTGTGGCAGAATTTTAGAACAACCGCATTTCACACACATTCCAGACAATACAATACCGTCCATGCTTTTGTTTCTTCAAGATCAACTGTAATGGCTTTCAAATGTCTCTGCTGTCGAAAAATTCTACTACCGCACACATCCTCATGATATAACTTCATAATATTGGTAAAAACCTCTGCAATCTTACATTTTCTACAAAAATGACAGAAAAATAGCTGAATGATGCAAACGCTGCCATGATTTGACCCATGGCTTCATGAGTCCAGTTTCTGATGAAAGATGTGCTCAAACAATGCCCTTCTGGCTTCTCCAGCCGTCCTTGAAGCTCGCCTCCTCTTCCTATTTTGACACTAACCTGCGCCCTCACGTCCTGCCCCCATGGTCATGCGTGGTGAGAGGCCTTTCACGCTGGCGCGTCTTCAAGGGGCCATGAGAAAGAAGTGGGCCGCTTCCCTTCCATGGCCCAGCACTGACCCTGGCTGCTGGCAAATATCTAGTGTCTGACTGACCTTGTCTAAAACTTCAAAGCAGGGGAAAAAAAAAAAAAAAAAAAAGACGAACTCAGAGAAGAGAAACTGCATTCAGCGATACATGTTTATTTCCCATCTCCTGCTTCCATCCAGGAGCCCACAGCGCCACAGAGGCGGGAGACACAAGGTGTGCCCAGCGCCCTCCAGCAATGCCAAGCTGTGCACGTGGTCTTGGAACAGGGGTATGCAGCCAAGTTGGCACGTGAGGGCCATTGACTGGGAGTTCCCCAAATTAGTTTCCACATAGAACAAAGTGTTTACGAAAGGGTAAGTAAAAAGAATGTGTGAATCTGAAGCTTACATTTATGTTATTAAAACTCAACAGTAACCATTATTCAGAACACAGATGACAGAAGATGTATGGCCGACATTGACTGGAATTGCTGGTGCATGGTAATAACGAAAAGCACATCAGCTTTCATACAGATTTATGATCACTTTTAAATTCTCGACAGATAGTGCCAGCCCCAGAGTGGGCGTTTCCACACTGCAAACAAGGGCGCTGCCCAGCAGCCCGGTGCTGGCCCAGGAAGGGAACAGCACAGACATAGGCGTAAGCGCATAACTGGTTCTGTGGGGCGACCTAGAACACAAGAAGGCGCTGCCACACGGAGAATCAGGATCGGGCTGAGGCAGCACTGAAACGCCTCACTCCCCTTCATCGCATCCCTCAACAGAAGTTTCCAGGTAGGAAGACGGGCGTGTTTGTGAGAGTGAATGGACTAAGCAAATGTTACTGGGAACCCTTTTAGATGTTCTTGGGGATATGTAATCAAAGGGTATTTTGCAATATTTGAAATATATCAAGAGGAATAAAAAATACAGTGACTATCCATGTACCCGCAAGTCACTAAGACAGTGAACCCCCTGCACACTCGCAAGTCACTGCTAAGACAGTGAACCCCCGCACACTCGCAAGTCACTAAGACAGTGAAACCCTCGCACACCCGCAAGTCACTGCTAAGACAGTGAACCCCCGCACACTCGCAAGTCACTAAGACAGTGAACCCCCGCACACTCGCAAGTCACTAAGACAGTGAACCCCCGCACACCCGCAAGTCACTAAGACAGTGAACCCCCGCACACCCGCAAGTCACTAAGACAGTGAACCCCCGCACACCCGCAAGTCACTGCTAAGACAGTGAACCCCCGCACACCCGCAAGTCACTAAGACAGTGAACCCCCGCACACCCGCAAGTCACTAAGACAGTGAACCCCCGCACACCCGCAAGTCACTAAGACAGTGAACCCCCGCACACCCGCAAGTCACTAAGACAGTGAACCCCCGCACACCCGCAAGTCACTAAGACAGTGAACCCCCGCACACCCGCAAGTCACTAAGACAGTGAACCCCCGCACACCCGCAAGTCACTAAGACAGTGAACCCCCGCACACCCGCAAGTCACTAAGACAGTGAACCCCCGCACACCCGCAAGTCACTAAGACAGTGAACCCCCGCACACCCGCAAGTCACTAAGACAGTGAACCCCCGCACACCCGCAAGTCACTAAGACAGTGAACCCCCGCACACCCGCAAGTCACTAAGACAGTGAACCCCCGCACACCCGCTAGTCACTAAGACAGTGAACCCCCCGCACACCCGCAAGTCACTAAGACAGTGAACCCCCGCACACCCGCAAGTCACTAAGACAGTGAACCCCCGCACACCCGCAAGTCACTAAGACAGTGAATCCCCCACACACTCGCAAGTCACTGCTAAGACAGTGAATCCCCCTGCACACCCGCAAGTCACTGTTAAGACAGGGACCCCCTGCAAGTCACTGGTAAGATGATGAACCCCCCTGCACACCCGCAAGTCACTGCTAAGAGAGTGACCCCCCCGCACACCCGCAAGTCACTGCTAAGACAGGGACCCCCCTGGCACACCCGCAAGTCACTAAGACAGGGACCCCCCTCGCACACCCGCAAGTCACTAAGACAGTGAACCCCCGCACACCCGCAAGTCACTAAGACAGGGACCCCCCTCGCACACCCGCAAGTCACTAAGACAGTGAACCCCCGCACACCCGCAAGTCACTAAGACAGTGAACCCCCGCACACCCGCAAGTCACTGCTGACAGTGAACCCCCCGCACACCCGCAAGTCACTAAGACAGTGAACCCCCGCACACCCGCAAGTCACTAAGACAGTGAATCCCCCACACACCCGCAAGTCACTAAGACAGGGACCCCTGCACACCCGCAAGTCACTGCTAAGACAGTGAATCCCCCACACCCGCAAGTCACTAAGACAGTGAACCCCCGCACACCCGCAAGTCACTAAGACAGTGAACCCCCCGCACACCCGCAAGTCACTAAGACAGTGAACCCCCCGCACACCCGCAAGTCACTAAGACAGTGAACCCCCCGCACACCCGCAAGTCACTAAGACAGTGAACCCCCCGCACACTTGCAAGTCACTAAGACAGTGAACCCCCCGCACACTCGCAAGTCACTGCTAAGACAGTGAACCCCCGCACACCCGCAAGTCACTAAGACAGTGAACCCCCGCACACCCGGAAGTCACTAAGACAGTGAACCCCCCTTGCACACCCGCAAGTCACTGCTAAGACAGGGACCCCCCTCGCACACCCGCAAGTCACTGCTAAGACAGGGACCCCCCTCGCACACCCGCAAGTCACTGCCAAGACAGGGACCCCCCTCGCACACCTGCAAGTCACTAAGTGAACCCCCCGCACACCCGCAAGTCACTAAGACAGTGAATCCCCCGCACACCCGCAAGTCACTAAGACAGTGAACCCCCCTCGCACACCCGCAAGTCACTAAGACAGGGACCCCCCTCGCACACCCACAAGTCACTGCTAAGACAGTGAACCCCCCGCACACCCGCAAGTCACTAAGACAGTGAATCCCCCGCACACCCGCAAGTCACTAAGACAGTGAACCCCCCTCGCACACCCGCAAGTCACTGCTAAGACAGGGACCCCCCTGGCACACCCGCAAGTCACTGCTAAGACAGGGACCCCCCTCACACACCCGCAAGTCACTGCTAAGACAGGGATCCCCCTCGCACACCCGCAAGTCACTGCTAAGACAGTGAACCCCCCGCACACCCGCAAGTCACTGCTAAGAGAGTGACCCCCCCGCACACCCGCAAGTCACTGCTAAGACAGGGACCCCCCTCGCACACCCGCAAGTCACTAAGACAGGGACCCCCCTCACCCGCAAGTCACTGCTAAGACAGGGACCCCCCTCGCACACCCGCAAGTCACTGCTAAGACAGGGACCCCCCTCGCACACCCACAAGTCACTGCTAAGACAGGGACCCCCCTCGCACACCCGCAAGTCACTGCTAAGACAGGGACCCCCCTGCACTGTGTTGCCACTCTGGAAAGAAAGATGGTCTCCTATCACATCCCCAGTTGGGGTCCTCACTTGCTAGAGTACATATGTGTCATCCCCACACACATTTATATTTTGCATACAGATTTGTTTTTTTTTTTGTTTTTTTTTTTTTTGAGACAGAGTCTCACTCTGTCGCCCAGGCTGGAGTGCAGTGGCACAATCTCAGCTTACTGCAACCTCCACCTCCAAGGTTCAAGTGATTCTCCTGCCTCAGCCTCCTGAGTGGTGGGATTAAAGGCATGCACCACCATGTCCGGCTAATTTTTGTATTTCTAGTAGAGATGGGGTTTCACTATGTTGGTCAGGCTGGTCTCGAACTCCTGACCTCGTGATCCGCCCTCCTCAGCCTCCCAAAGTGCTGGGATTACAGGTGTGAGCCACTGCGCCTGGCCAATAGTTACAGATTCTTAAAACAAAACCGTCTTGTATGTCTTAAACATGTTGTATGTCATTGCACCGTACGCATTCCTCCTGAATTTTCTTTGTGGATTATCTTTGTGAGATCCACCTAGGTGATCCATGTAGTTCTAATAATTGATTCTCACTGCTTTTCAGTATATGTTATGATAGAGAACAATTTACCTGTCCATTCCTCTAATGATGCACCTGTGGGCTGTCTCCAGTTGTTTGCTATTTCAGGTATCTGAGCACGTTTTCTTGTCTGAACATGCACGAAGCTCCCAACCGGACTGAATGTCACCAAGGAGGTCACAAGAAGGGTACTGGGTAAGACCACTGGTCTCCACCCTCTCCCCCAAACCATCATCATTCTGATGGGCATGAAAGGACGTCCCTTTGGCTTTACTTGCTGATCACTAAGAAGGATGAGCATTTCTATTTATTTTTCCATTTCTGCGAAACCCCATTCATGGTTTTTGCTCTTTTCTGAGTTGTTTGCCACCTTCTTGTTGACAACTAATTCTGCACCTATTCTGGATACTTAATCTCTGTTCGTTATCCTTTTGTGGATTTTGTTTTCACTTTTAATTTCAATATAAAGAAGTTTAAAATTGAATGTAGTTGAATTTCTTAATGTTTTCCTTGGGCTTTTGGGGCCTTCTTAAAGAAGCCCTTGTTTCCAGAGCTCACAAAGATGTCTTAGGCTTAGAAACACTCAGAGCTTATTTATTTATTGTGTGGGGCTGGTGAGGGCTCTAATTTTTCTCCCCCGAACACAGATAACTAAGGCCGCCCAGGTGGCAGAGCTTCAGAGTTTGCACTGCTCTTCCCTGCAGGCTGCGTTCCCCTGCCTATCTGTCTCAGCCCCTTTCCGCAGGGCCAGGCTCCCTTTACAGCTTGCTCTACTGAGTTTCCTGTTGTGATACATTGTTTCCCATTTGAAAATGCCTTTCTCACAAGCAGATTCTTGAACGAGCATCTACTTCAAGGCTTGATTCCAAGCTGGCGGTGGAGAGTAAGGAGTCACACTTGCTGGATCTGTCACACGGCTTCTGGCTCCCACGGTGGCCGTGGCAAAGCCGAGTCTCAGTCTCGGTGTCCGCTCTCAGAGGTAATTTGTGTTTTTTCCTTGGGTGCATTTAAGATATTCTCTTTGCGTTTGGTGTCCTGCAATTTCATCATTATGAGATGGATGGATGCTGTGCTCCCGATCCTGTGTACTCAGGCTTTCATAATTTAGAGAAAATTGCTGGCCACTGTCACTTTAAGCCTCACACCCCCAAACTTTGTTTAAACGTGTGCTGTGCCTCACCCTGGCCTCCACGGTTCCTAGTGTCTCTTGTTTTCTGTTTGGCTCTTTAGCCCGCATTTCTTCTGGTTTTCCTTTCCATCCACTAATACAAGATCTGTTTAGCCAAAAGGGACCTGCTGCTAAACCCACACAGGTTCATCTATCATACTTGTCATTTCTAGATGTTCCCTCTGATTCCTTTCCAGTCTCCAGGTCATGTTTGGCGGTCATGTATCATACCTGTCATTTCTAGATGTTCTCTGATTCCTTTCCAGTCTCCACGTCATGTTTGGCGGTCATGTGGCTCCTGGTTCAGGCTGTTTCCTTCCTCTAGTCTGTGAATATCTCAAGCATTCTTAGTTTATCTTCTTTAACTTAGGATCTCAACAGCTGCCTTCTTGGAGGTTCAGTTCTGCTGTGGTTCTGCTGACTTGCTCACGGTGGCTTTTCCTGTATGTGCTTGGTAATTTTCACCTGTGAGCTCATGTTTAGATGATTTTAACGTGAGGAAATCCAGAGAGACCTGGGTGTGCTGGCAGCAGCCACCCAGCACGCGTGTTCTCACGGAGTTTGCCAATGCCATTCTCTCCACCTGGGCCACTTCTCAGGGCTGTGCTTCCAGCAAGCGGCCTTGAGGAATGAGGTCATGTCTCTTCTAGTCAAAGTGCAGGTGTGTTTACTGCCCGCTGTGAAAGCAGTGGGGTTCTCCAAGCTCAGTGTGCATCAGCCACGGCCTCAAGTGTCCACCCGTGGGGAACCCAGGCCAACGAGAGGCTCATGCTGCCAGCTGTGCCACAAGAACCCGGGAACCTCATGTCTTCAGTCAACATCCGTGAGATGCTACAGGCTGGCAGGTCAGTCTGCAAACAGAGTAGAAGCCAGATCTGGAAACATGCCGGTCCCTCCCGATGCCCGCACACAGCCCTCGTGGAGGCAGGAGCTCCACAGTGTGAGATTTTACAGATCATGATGTAGCTGGCACAAACCCAAACTGCAAACCCTTGTGAGGGGAGGTTTTGCTTCCACTTCTCAGGGCAGTGCTGGCCACCCCCATGCAAGGCCTCAGACAGACAAACTGCCCTTTGGACCCTATCTGCCAGTGGAGGGAGACACCATCTTCAGGGGTCCCTGTTCCAACTCTACACCTCGTGTGGGCCAAGGCTTCAGCTCTTGAAAATTACCAAGCACATACAGGAAAAGCCACCGTGAGCAAGTCACCTCGTGTGGGACAAGGCTTCAGCTTTGCACCACAACCTGCTGTTCACAGGGGCAGTGGTTCCTGCTATGGGCTGATGCTCCTGAGGCCAGCCGGGGCTGCGAGGCTGCTCTTGGAATAGACGCCTTCAGAGGCTGCCATTCTGGTTTCAGCTCCCTCTTAGTTTCTGGCCGTTGTGAGATTTCCCTTGCTTATCTGTGAGCTCAACTATGCACCTGAAGAGACACCTGCTGTATCATATCCAGCATTTCTAGGTGTTTATGCCAGAGGGTTTTGCAGAATATCCAGTCAATCACTTATTGCCAATAGACTCCTCTGTTCTCTTGAATTCTGAACAAAAATTCTATATAAAAATGGTGCAAGACAATCTTCCATCATCTGAAACGTAACTTTTTGCATAATAAAAAAACATAACTCTCAACCACACTAATCATAGTTATCTTTAAAGAATGTATACAAAATAAATTATCAAGGTACTAGAACCATCACATTATAAATTACATCGGTGTTTCAGACCAGCCATGACCACGCTGTGTCTGGGCATGACAGGCAGTGGCTCTGGGGTGTTTTCATCTACTTCTCTCCAGAAGGAAAGGCAGACTGCAACGCGGTCATTCCAGTGAGGTGAATCACTTCCCCACTTCCTTCCTTTTCACTCATTATCAGCATAATAAAAAGTAATACACTATCATTCACTAAGCATTTAACACATAGCCGGCCTGTACCTAGTGCTATACTTCTTATCTAAATATAAATGGAATGACAAGCTAGGTGAGAAACTTGCTCAGAGATCCTATTTTCTTTAAGTTGATACTATCATCCATCAATCAAAAGGTCTGGAAAACAACACCCTATGAGCGTCCTCCTCTGACGCTGGAGGACAGCTCGCCTCCCTCACTGACCTTGCACTCTCGGAAACCAGCAAGCTTGGGGCGACAGCTCATCTCCACGCAGGCCTTACCTATCCGAACCGTTCCAGCAACACTCAAACTTGTCAAAGATGCAGTCGTTCTCATAGAGAGAGCAGAGCTTGCTGCGCAGGTACTCGTGGACCTGGTGGGTCTCCACCGGCCTGCTCTCCATGTTGAGGTCCCACACCTTCACCGACAGGTAGTCTCTGGTCATCATGTACCGCCCACTATGACTGAATTTTACATCGGATATGGATGAAATTATTTCTGAGAAGAAGGACCTACTGCTGGGATCTTCAGGCTCTTCAAAAACTGAAAAACAAAATAAAATGTTTTCAGCTTCTGTTTAAAAATCAGAGAACAAATCATTTTCAAGTTCAAGTAGGAAGTGGCTCCTTCAGAGAGACTCTGGAAGGGCTTGGCCTCAACACTAGGTCTTCTGATCTTTCTGATTCTCTAGGTTTTCTGATCTTCTGTGACTTCCGTGGGCAAGAGCTTCGGATAAGACATTCTAGCACCAGCTATGGACAAGGGACGGGCATGAGAAGCGTAGACGCCCAAGTCTCACCCGGACCCTGAATGAGAATCTCTAGGCAAGGTCCTGGGCACTGCCATCTGTGGGAGCTCCTCGGGGCATCCTGATGTGTGCCCAGGTTCAGCACCACCGCATTCCTGTAGGAGTGTCTCCGCGTCCTCATGGCACCAGGCCCGAGCACATGAAATTCTATCGCATACACATCACAGGAAGACACAAACAGCATTATATGGTCATGCAGACACAGCGGTCTGTGCCTCTAAGAAACTGCCTGCTTTTTGGAGGGTCGACAGTTTGTGGGTCTGCAGGAGTGACCACCTTGACTGGCAACGCTGTGGTCCTGATTTTAACCACCAAGACGGTCCCGCCGGTCCAAGCCAGCCAGCCAAGGTTTGTCTCCAATACTGAATATACTCAAGCTCTACTGTGACAAAACTGGATTCCTATTTTCAGAAAGATCCTCCCGCCTCAACCTCCAGGGTAGCTGGGACCACAGGTGAGCACCACTGCACCTGGCTTGTGCTTCCTTGACCTGAAGCTGCTTTAGGTTTTTTCTCTTTTTTCTTGATGTAGGAGCCTGTGTTTGTCGGCTTAGCATCTGAAATTAACTTGAAGCCAGCTGTGCCGACACCAAGCATTTACTCAAATAAATCACTCTGATGACAAATAGAACTGGAATCTGAAATTATTTACTCAAGAATTTTATGCTTAAGATACAGGCCAAATGCTACGAAACACTCATCCTCATCACAGGAATTCTAGTAGAAATACAAATTCTTAAAAACACACTCAACCTCAGGAAAGAGAACAGGCGAAAAGGCTGCTGCACACGGTCCGTGGGCACATTCCACCGAGGCACTGGGGGCGCCGCTGCACATGAGCAGCGGCTCAGTCTGGTGGGATTGACTGGCGGCTTCCCCATCAGAGGAAGTCACTGGACATGTGTCTAACCTGCTGGCACTGGAGGAAGGGTCAGCAATGTTTCAGGACACTGGGACACGCTGACTACAGTGCTCTATAAAGTCAAGCCCATTCTTTATGGCTAAAAATAAAAACAAAAGCAGAACCTCCCTCACCTAAAAGGAGCTTGAAAGCTCACTGGATTGAAATGCTAGACTTTCAGCTAAGGGAAGTGGCTTCCAATCCAGCCAAGCTCAACATGAACAGGAGCTCATTCCAACAGCTGGGAATGGCCTCCTGTGTGCTGGCGGCCTCAGCCCAGGTCTCACGCACAGAGGCAGAGGCAACGGGTGGCTCTTGGCGGGACTCAGTGCTGGCAGCCTCTGAGGAGACACCCAGGCTCTGGGCAGAAGTGACCCCGCTTCTCGGTGGTGCCAAAAGCACACTCACCCTACAGCCATAAGCCTGTGGGAAGCATGACCTCGAGTTCCACTTATTAGCAGCAGCCTCTGACACAGCCACACTCGGACGGCCCCAGCAAAGGAGGGCTCCCCAGTTGTGCAAAGGCACTTGGGGAACAGGAAGAACTCTCTAAGTCTTTGGAGTGTCTGAAGAACAAGTGGCTCTAAATGAGATGCTTTAAAAGACGCCAGGCGTGACCGGGTGCGGTGACTCACACCTGTAATCCCAGCACTTTGGGAGGCCGAGGTAGGGGGATCACCTGAGGTCAGACCAGTCTGGTCAACATGGTGAAACCCTGTCTGTACTAAAAATACAAAAACTAGCTGGGCGTGGTGGCACCTGCCTGTGGTCCCAGCTACTCGGGAGGCCGAGGCAGAAGACTTGCTGGAACCCGGGAGGCGGAGCTTGCCGTGAGCCGAGACTGTGTCACTGCACCGCAGCCTGGGTGACAGAGCCAGACTCCATCTCAACAACAGACGCACTTACACTTGGAGTGTCTGTCGCACAGGGCCGAGGAGCGCATGTCACACAGGCGGATGGTCCCTTTGCTACTGCTGTAGACGAACACGTTGCACTGGTGCGGGTGGAACTCGGCTGCGGTGATGACTTCGGTCAGCTCCTCCATGTTAGCAGGCTTGATGTCCACGATGTCTGGGAGCGCATGGTTAAGGCACAGTGCTCAGCTCAGCTGGTTGTTAATTAGTCTACATTCAGTCACGCGAAATAGGACGCCAAATAATCCACGCAGTGAGGTTTAAGGGATTAGCTATTAAGAAGGCCGGTTACACATCCCGAATTCCAAAGGAGCGCCTGGTAAGGGGATTGGGATGAGCACACTCAGACTACAGCAACGCCCCGGCCCAGGGGGAGACACAGACAAGCGAACACCGCTTTCATCTTGCTGCTATTATTAATGTTATACAGAAAGCCCTTAATAGCAAGATAGTACATACTTAATCATATAAATAGGAAAACCAAGCTAGCACCATCTGTGCAAAATCCCACACTCCCATACGAAACTACAACACAAGAATGCCACCAAATTCCAAAAGATGCTGCTCTTCCTGACATGAAGAGCTTATTCTGTGTAGTTACAACAGATCCAACATAGCAGGCTGCCCTATACAGAAATCCTTCAACTGAAAAAAATAAGAAAGGGCAGAATTCAGCTGTGGGCCAATTCAGACTAGCAGGCCCAGTTTCACCCTTCAAGCTGAAACAACTAAGAAAACCAACATACGACATGGAACCCCAGCTCAAGCCGCTGGACAGCAGAGGGAGAACGGCAGGGACCCTGGAGAGGCTGCAGACGAAGCAAGCCCCATGCTCCCGGCTGCTGGCTGGAAAGGGGCCCATGTGAGGAGGGCTGGGGCCACCCAGACGGTGCACAGCCACGAAGAACACAGGTTCTCACTGGAAGTTGCTGCTCAGATGGGTGATTCAACACTGCTCTAACCTAAGCCAGTATTTTCTATTATTCATTAGCAAATTTAGAAAAAAAAAAAAAAAAAGAACACATAATGTGGGTTTTTCAAATGCAGCCTATTTAAAACTGCCTCTGATTAAACCAGGCAGGCAGTGGACTTCAGGTAATTCCCATTATACAGATAACTTTTTCCCAAAGGTAGAAAGAAATTTGTATTTTTAGGGACAAACATTTCAAATCACAGAGAACTTACATCCAGGCTGCTGTGCAGCGATGGTATTTACAAGACTAGACTCTGAGATACAGGTGTATAAAGGGACGAGAGAAATTACTATCTAAAGAGCACCCTCGGGAAGACGCCAGTGTCCCTCTGAGGAAGGATACTAAAGCTTCTATCTGTGATTTCTAAGTGCCATAAATTAATTCTCAGGTCATCTGCAGAAAGATATGTTTCATGATCACTATTTACTGAAATGGAATTTATATGATATGTGTGAGCATTTGCAAAAATTCGCCGTGGACTCGCTTCTACCATAAGATCCATGGGCTTCAATATTGGGACCTAAAAATGGAAGGAAATAGGAATTCAAAACAAAGATCACAGCAGCACATAATTAGAACACTTATAGTAGATAACGAAAGAGGACAAGTTTATATTCACGGCTAAGTAATAATTTTGTACAGGCAATACCCCCAAATAACCAATTAGCAGAGTTATGAAAATACGCTACAAAATGGAATACTGTCTATTCCAAGTCTTCCCCTTGCTTCCATTACCGAGGTTGACATGTTCCTGCTGAAGAGAAGATCAGCTGGCAGGGTAACAAACTGCCCAGGCACCGAGGCCTGCGGCTCCCTCTCGGGTGTGTCCTCCAGTGGCCACACTGAGGCGCTGGACAGCAAAGTCCTCCTGGGTGGCTCAGCTGCGCCCCTCCCTTTGTCCTCTCCTTGCAGCTAGATGCACACACCTCTTCTCACTGCACTAGGACTATGCTTCTCGGTGCAAACCCCACAAACCTCCACTGGCTCCAGGTACTGGCAGGGTGCACAGCAGGGTGCTGGGGAGCTGAGGATATTCCATTTCTTGGTCTGGGGCTGGCTACATGGGCATGTGCACCCTACAAACATTCATGGAGCTGGTCACTTATAGGGCAGATGTCTTATCTGCAGGTATGTATTATATATTACACTTCACTTGAGGTTAAAACAAAAAGTAGAAGGTACCTCCCCCGCCCCCATCTCTGTGTTGAGTGCTGTGGTCAGGGAGGCTTCCTAGGGAAGCCCAATTCGCACAGAAATAGAAAGGACAGAGAGGAGTGGGCGCTGGCTGCAGGCCGCCTATGGTCAGAGGTGAGAGCTCAGGCGTGAGGAATAGCATCACACATGAAAAAAGGAAAAAGGCCTGTGTCTCACTAACATCCAGCTGGAAGAAAAACATAAGCTTTAAAATCAAAACAAAAAATTAATGATAGTATTTTTTGTTATTCTTGTAATTAGAAACCAAAAGGGAGAGCCTTGAAAGCTTAGGGGAAAAAGAATCTCTCAACTGAGTCTTGTCTGGCCGAATTCTGTAAAAAATCAACTTGGAAAAGTGTGTGTAGTGAGGCTTCCCTCATTTTAACCCAGTTAGTGCTGACCACACCCTTGGATTCTCTAGAGCAAGAAGAGTCAGTTCTACCAAGTTCAGGCTTAAAAACACACACCTACCCCAATCCTCTAACAAATTTCCCATTAATCAGAACATATGATAGCTGCAATACTTACAAAGATTCCTTCTTTTATTGAAAAAATTTTAATTTGCATATAAAATAATTTGCTTTCATTTTTAGAGATGGGGTCTGGCTATGTTGCCCAGGCTGGTCTTTGAACTCCTGGGCTCAAGTGATCCTCCCATCTCAGTCTCCCAAAGTGCTGGGATTACAGGTATGAGCCACCATACCTGGCCAAGATTTCTTCTTTTAATTATATCCCTTTTCTGGCACTAAAATAATTTAAGAGCAAAAATTTAAAAATAGCAACATTTCTGACTCTTACCCAGTTAGGCTCAGATACATAAATAGCCCACTCTGAACTGTTAGAGAAGTAAGATCTCTAATACCGACCTAAGTCAATGTACAGAATTACCTGTCTGTGGTCTCTTCCCCATGCAACAACTAATGAAATAACTAGACTTCTCAAACACCTTCGGTAGGGCCACCAATTATACCCGTTTTATTTAGGCTAAACCTACAAAAGCAGCCTTGAATAAAACCAAGACTGGGCCTAGTAAAGGCCTACTGTTCTCCCAAAAGGAGCACGTGAGCTGATGGGTTGTGGCAGGGTCTGATCAGGAGGAACAGGGGTTTCTGAGGGTGGGGTGTGCACAGGTAACTGAGTGGGAGGTGGTGTTGGCTGCAGAAGAGATGGACAAGGCTGGAGGGAGTCAAGTGCCCACCCTCGGGGGTCCCATCACACTTCTACTTTAGGATCAGCAGTTTCATGATGATGGAACTGCACAACTCGTGTTACTGTCACTAAAAGTGATTTACACTAATTCAGGGGTGCAAAGGCGGCAGCACTGTGTATCAGACATCACCAACATTTTGGATCAAAACATCTTGGTTCAAATTAGGACCCTATAAACTAGATTTTCAGCAAATGCCACAGCCTTTCTCGCTTTGATGAACTCATAGGAAATACGGTGATAACATCGATGTGAGAAGTCTGAGGACACTCCTCCTGAGGAATGCACGACCCCAGGTGTGGCCACCCCACACGGCAAAGCTGGAGAAATGGCATCAGAACAGACCCAACATCACTCCCAGAGGCACATGTGTTAGGGAAAGGCTTCTGCGGTACAGCGTCCTCTGTAGCACTCTCCAAGACTAATGTGGAATGGGCTCACTCACTCAGTCTTCACTTGATAAACAATAGTGTAAAAGGGGCTGAAATCTCATTAAAAACCAACCAAACCACCCAACTCAACCACCCACCCCCCGCAACCAAACCACCCAACCACCCAAACAACCAACGGTTTTCAAATCTAGGAACGGCACCCCCTTGGGACCAGGCAGAGTTTCCTTCCAGGGGACACACCTCTGCACAGGTGCTGGTTTCTCACCAAGACACACCTGGGCTCGAGCCCAGTTTGCCGGACACCCTTCACCATGTTCCATCTAATTGAAGACAACATCAGTGGTGCGTAGCACCAGGCCAATTATAAGACATTGAGGTTTTGAGTTTTAGCCGGTTTCATAAATGTTAAAATATGAAAAAATTTAGGCATCAGAATTGATGAAATATGATCATTTCATACTGCATGATGAGGGGGTAAGGGGGTACCAACAATGGAGCAAATAATTTAACAATTAAAAAAGTAATGATGCTCATGGGTGGACAGGTGAAGAGTTCTGAACCATCAGCATCTGCCTAAGCCAACCCCAAAGAAATTCCACGAGAACATCCTGAATGTACCTTGTGGCCCACAGCTCATCTTTCGATCTGCAACCTGTGCTATTTCACCTGTGAAGTGTTCTGAATTTCATCTGAACTTCCACCTCCCAGGTGCTGCTCTGAACCTTCTGAGAGAAGGGTGGTTGGTATGTCCACAAAGATTTCTGCTGTAGAATTAAATATGAGTTTTCCCCTTAGTATTGCTGTGTTTCCTAAGGACCACATGTGACTTTCTGCCTTTGTGGAAACAGGAGAAAGACCTTGCTTTTAAACACACACACGAGTGCAAACGACTTTCAGGAATCACGAGGCAGACCTCACAGCAGACCTCACAGTACTCCACTGCGCAGCACTCTCCAGACAGCAGACTGAAACGTTTATTCTTAATTTCTGAACAGCATTGGATAAAGCAAAGGCAACGTGTACCCGTAGCGCCGTGATCCTAAATGGGTCTCGAAGTCTTCCATCTTCGTCTTTCAGGTTATAACCTTCTGCTCTTTTATCTCGTTCACTTATTTTCCATAATTTTATAGTTTTATCTGAAAATAAAAACCTCATTCTCCATATGAAAAGAAAAACTATAACATGCATCACTACTGTTTGAGTACTGGTATTAGAAAGCGGTGCGGTCCTATATTGGGTTATAAGCTATGGGGTCTCTGAACATGAATATTTCCAATTGGAGGTGTTTTGTACAATAAAGAAAGATGTGGAGACGTCCAGAGTAACAGCATCATAAAGTGCACGTGTGGTTTTTGTTGCATACTTTGAATTTTCAACCTATCACTTGCTACCCTAGATAACTTACCCTCCCCCCAAAATTTAAAGCAGGAATAACTTCTAAAATAAAAAGGAATCTACACACACAGAAAATTAAAAATAAAAAACTAAATCAAACAGCCACTTAGAACACAATTCTTACCATTTGTAGACAGTAGAAAATGAGCAGCATTCTGTTGTGGTAACCACCTAATTTTATTAATTTTTTCCTCAATTTCTAGACTTTTCAAATAGTCAAACTCCGGTTCATGACTTTGAAAGGTGCTGTAAACATTATATTCTCCCCTAGAATGAGGACGGCTTTTATTCTGCAAGGAAACATGAGAGCTGTTTTAACGAACAAAGCACAGTGCAGAGAAAATTTCAGTACTATAAATTTGAATATCAAATGACCATACATATTTTTTAAAGCTAAAAAATCCTGGCTCAAAAAAATCTCAGATGAAACTCAGGGGAAAAAAACAAAAAAGAACGAACTTGATTTCCGACTCTTCGACTCCACTTCTAGGTATGCATCTGGAGCAGGTCTGCCGAATGCAGCCTGCCGTATTTTCTGGAGCGGGTCTTCCAAATGCAGCCTGCCGTGTTTTCTGGAGCAGGTCTGCCGAAGGCAGCCTGCCGTGTTTTCTGGAGCAGGTCTGCCGAATTCAGCCTGTCGAATGCAGCCTGCCGTATTTTCTGGAGCAGGTCTGCCGAATGCAGCCTGCCGTATTTTCTGGAGCGGGTCTGCCGAATGCAGCCTGCCGTATTTTCTGGAGCGGGTCTGCCGAATGCAGCCTGCCGTATTTTCTGGAGCAGGTCTGCCGAATGCAGCCTGCCGTATTTTCTGGAGCAGGTCTGCCGAATGCAGCCTGTCGAATGTAGCCTGCCGTATTTTCTGGAGCAGGTCTGCCAAATGCAGCCTGCCGTGTTTTCTGGAGCAGGTCTGCCGAATGCAGCCTGCCGTATTTTCTGGAGCAGGTCTGCCGAATGCAGCCTGCCGTATTTTCTGGAGCAGGTCTGCCGAATTCAGCCTGTCGAATGCAGCCTGCCGTGTTTTCTGGAGCAGGTCTGCCGAATGCAGCCTGCCGTATTTTCTGGAGCAGGTCTGCTGAATGTAGCCTGCCGTATTTAAGGCAAGTGTTAGTGGAACACAGTCAGGCCCATGTGTGCACATACTGTCTCTGGCTGCTTCTGCACCATCTGGGTAGAGGTGAGTGGTTGTGAAAAGGCCGCATGAGCTACAGAGGCAAAAATGTTTGCAATCTGGCCCTGGAGAGAAAGTGTCTGCTGAGTCTGCTCTAGAGGAGAGCCAGCACGGGCCTGAGGAGCGTGACACAGCGATGTGGCAGCTCCAACACAGTGGTAGTGAACCAGACGCCACACATATGCTAACCAGAGGCGAAGGGCAACAGTAAGCCACAAGGCCATGCAGGGACCACCACGAAGCCGCTGAGATAAATGAGCCAGCACAGACAACCGCACAGTGCTGCGCAAGTGAAGCAGGCTGCACAGGTGCCCAGAGTGAGGTGCTGCTTACGTACGTACAGAACAAGTCTGTTACAGAAGTGGAGAAACATGCTTGGGAAAACATATGCCATCTTCAAAATCATGAGCAACTCTGGGAAGTTAGAGGGAGAGTGAAAAAGACCGGGAGGAAAGTAGCAGGCTGAAATGGGGAGGGGACAACAGGAGCTTCATCTGTATCCCGAGCATTCTCCTTCCTTTGATGAAGGGATAACCTCTGGGTGGTGGGTTTGCAGGTACATCTATATTAACCTCTGAATCTTCTGTATGCCCTAAGTGAAATTTTCTATTAAGTATTAAATATTTCATAATTCAAAATCAAGGACGCCAGTACTTTCATTCTTGCTCTATAACCAATATCTAATCTCTTAGGTGTTGAACACTTTAGTACATATGCTAAAGGAATGGAACTAAGCGAACTTTCAAGTCTAAACAGATGTTCCTGGATATTTCCAATCTGATCAAGTATCAGGAGAAGACATCCCAAGAAGCTACCCACACCCGCACTGCTGCAGAGTCCGATGTGCAGGGCATTCCTTCCACCGAAGCCTCCACGGGCAGAAGCTGAGCGCCTCGCCTGCCCCGCATCGCTGCACTGAGTCTGACGTGCAGGGCATTCCTTCCACCGAAGCCTCCACGGGCAGGAGCTGAGTGCCTCGCCTGCCCCTGTCCGCCGCACTGAGTCTGACGGGCAGGGCATTCCTGCATTCCTTCAACCGAAGCCTCCACGGGCAGGAGCTGAGCGCCTCGCCGCTGACTGCCCCGCGTGTGCTGCATGGGGCAGATGTTGAAACTGTTCTCCTTTGACCCTCTCCTACCACTCTACAAAAAAGCACAGCCCCTCAACAGACAGTTCTATTTCAAGGGAGAAAAGTGGAACCAAATTATTTAAAAAGAAAAATCTGTATAACTAAATTAGTCCTATGCCCAAGACATTCATCTACTAAAAAAAAAACAGCGGAATAGAAGCAAAAAAATAAAATGTCCAAGTCAAAGTGCTGCCTGCACTGCCCTGGCCTTTCTCCTAAGAGCCAGAACAAGAATGGTCCCTAGGCTGCAGGCTTGTCTCTCTGCCATGAACGGGTTCCAACTCCCATCACAGTCACCCCAAACCCAAGCAACCCCTCAGCCTTCTCCAACACTCCGAGATCTCCTGGAGTGCCGCTCTGCTAGGAGAGAATTCTAAAGGAAGCCTCACGGGGACACGGGCAGGAGAGCAGGGGAGTAACACACAGGAAGAGGAGGAGGAAGCGAGCACCTTCTCTTTTTGGACGTGCTGATTTCTGATTTCACCCGATTCCTGGCGGCTAGAGCTGAGCCTGGAGGGCAGTGGACCGCACAGCCACACCCATACATTCTGTGGGCCTTAGTTTTATTGGCTGGGCTTTCCTGTAAGACTTAATCTGCACAGAAAAGTAAGAAAAGCTTGAAACTCAAGGTGCTGACTATGCTTCCTACCTCGTCTTCTGCACAGCCAGAGCTTCCCAACGGGCCTCTATGGACCTGACTCCTGAATCTCAGGCCCTGCACCTTCCACAATCTGGTGCTCACTCACTAGCCTTCCGAATCCTCCACGCTCCTTCGATACTAAGACGCACATGTGGACGCCTGTGAACCTTGCTGCAGCTTCTAACTGGGAGCTGGGGTCGCTTGATGGGCAGCAGCTTCACCCTCTTGGCGGCTGCAACACCATCTGCGGCCTCTGGCCATGGATGAACACGTGCACTGCCGCCCTTACCCACAGACACACTCAAGTCCACAGGGAAAGGCACATGGGGCAACCAGCCAAATGCTCTAAAAATGGATGGACCATGAAAGCCTTTCAGACGTTAACCGAAATATGAAGAAAAAGAAAAAAAGCTGCCTGGGGTTTATCAAGTTGCAGTTGGCTGAACAACTTTAGTAGGGACTTGCTCCTGTGTAAATCTGTCACTCACATAACATCTTCATACATCTTAAAAAAGCACTTAACACTCTATAATACCCAATATATTTTAGAACGAGATGCTTGACTTTTATCATGGTCTGTTTTATATTTGAGACTATTATTATTTAGGTTAAGCAACGATTCACAAAAACAAGAGAAATTCCATTTTCTAACCTAAAATCTGTTAGGCAGGGATGAGGCATCTTCCCTAAGGCTATCGCTACAATGACAGACTTTTTAAATAAGCTAAAAGTGAAGTCTTGCATTAAGATAGCCATGACTCAACAATTTGTTAAAAAATCCTCCTGCTGGCCAGGCGTGGTGGCCCATGCCTGTAATCCCAGCACTTTGGGAGGCCGAGGTGGGCGGATCACCTGAGGTCAGGAGTTCAAGACCAACCTGGCCAACGGTGAAACCCCATCGCTACTAAAATACAAAAATTAGCTGGGCGTGGTGGTGCATGCCTGTAATCCCAGCGACTTGGGAGGCTGAGGCAGGGAGAACCACTTAAACCCGGGAGACAGAGGTTGCAGTGAGCCAAGATCACGCCATTGCACTCCAGCCCGGGTGACAGAGCAGGACTCCATCTCAAAAAAACGAAACTCCTCCTGCTTTAAAAGTAACATTTAAACACCACAACCCACTTTTACTTCTGTTGAGAAAGGTAAGGTGTATGGTTCTTTTTTTTTTTTTGAGATGAAGTCTCACTCTTGTTGCCCAGGCTGGAGTGCAATGGCACGATCTTGGCTCACTGCAACCTCCGCCTCCTGGGTTCAAGCGATTCTCCTGCCTCAGCCTCCCAAGTAGCTGGGATTACAGGCATGTGCCACCACACCCGGCTAATTTTGTATTTTTCATAGAGACAGGGTTTCTCCATGTTGGTCAGGCTAGTCTTGAACTTCCAACCTCAGGTGATCAGCCCACCTCGGCCTCCCAAAGTGCTGGGATTACAGGCGTGAGCCACTGCGCCTGGCCAAGGTATATGGTTCTTAAGTAGCACTGTGTGATATTCTACTTCTGAGATAAAAATGCAAAATTATAAATGTATCAAACTGTGAAGAAATATTAACAATATACTTATTATTCACAAAAGGATTTCTTACCATCCCAAATCAGAGAAAACAGGATTTAAAAAAATCTTTAACTACCTGGACATAATCAAAATAAAGCTGCAACAGGTATGTTTTGATAATGAAATTGGTTAGCACCTGTCAATTTTCCTCATGTGGCCCAGGGACAGTCCTCCTCCAGGCTCCCCTTCCTGGGGGGCAGGGCCAGCACTTCCTGTGTACAGATCTGCAGAGAGGGGAACCAGGGCCCACCAACCTCTAAACCAAAGTTCGTCACACAAATTTAGAGACCAGACTTTGGAGATGATAAACTGTCCCTTTCATCTGTTAGGAAACTCAGAGACAGGAAGGGCAAGGGACTGTATTTATAAGGAAAAGGCAGGACAAATATTTCAGACCCCAGGCTTAGCTGCACAGAGCCAGGGTTCTTGCCAGGAATCCCTGACTACCAAATCATGATCTCGCTTCCTTTATCACTGCTCATTAGGACCTCTGAGGAGGCTCAACAGAAAGAAGAGGGAGGGGGCTGGCAAGGCATCAGTGAAAAGGAAGTGCCCTGACCGGGAAGCCAGTGCTTGCTTATGAGCTGTGGGCTCCTCCAAGGCCCACACTCTGAAGGTTCCCTTCCCTCCGGACAGGTGAAGCCTTCAAGGGGGCATGGAGGAGTGAGTGCTGCTCACCTCTCCCTGAAGGGAAGAGAGAATTCACACCCCTGCCAGACTTCTCTGCAGGAAGTGCTGAGAAAGCTGCTCACACCTCATGGCAGGGCAGGACGGCGGGGCTGGGCCAGTACCTGCATAGGCGTATAAAGGGATTTTCAGAGAGAGCCGCGTGAGTTCTTATGGAATGAAAGCACATAAATGCACCTCACCACCACCCTGCATCCTTCATGGGGTCCCCAGCGGAATCTCCTCCCTACTCTGAAGACAAAGGCCTTGGAGACTTCACCGGGGCTCAGCAGCTGAGGCCAGAACTTAGATAATTTCTGAAAGGAGATTCTGTATGGCTAATGTGATGGAACTGAATCTTAATGAAATGAGACAATGAGAAAATAATTTTGCTTCCTCCCTTCTAAGTTATATGTGAAAGGTTGAATAATTGCATTTGATTTGTGGACTGAAAATTACTGACCTCTTGTTCACGCTGAAAAATAACAACTCTGCCGCCCTTGTCTCCTGTTGCAAGAAGATCTCCAGAGTAATTAAACTCAACGGTGGAAATGATGTCCGCTGTCAACAAAATACAGAAGCGATTTACCGGATGCGGTTTTGGGGAGGAGTCACAATACCAAAAAATTAATAAAAAGGAGCAAAAGGACGATAAATATATACAACTTTCTCCGAGACTAAAGCCAAACTGTCTTGGCAAACTTGTAATTACCAAGTGGCCACTTATTGGTTCTGGTGCAGAGAACCTGCCGGCACAGGTGAATGGGCGAGTTTTACTCCACCCCCATGCCTGGGCCCCTGGAGCACCAGGATTTATCTAGACTAGGTTGTCTTGATAAAAGGATAAAGGGTAGAAATTTAGAAAATTCATCTGTAAAAGAAAAAAACAGAGGAAAAAAATGGGTCCTGAAGAATGTTGCCTAATTTTATAATGCATACCTAATGTTAACTTTTAAAATAAATCTGATTCTTATACAATAGTAATAAAAATGTTGTAATATTCTATGCAATAACTTTTGTTGGCTTCTGTACAATGTAATATTCTAGACAGTAGAAGTTCCATGTCATTGTCTGGATACAGTTACCACCACTGATAATGATGACATCATTACCAAGTAAGACAACTGTCAGGGAGGCCTTGAGATCTCTGACAGCATAACAAAGACCCCAGACACCAGCTCAACAGAGGCCAAGACCCCGGGGCAGAAGGAACACCAACACTAAGCAGTGAGAAAGTCCTCAGGTGTCCTGAGGCTAACCCTTCGGGTTGGGAAGGGAGTGTCTGGATTTATGACCAACTATTAAATTAAAAAAAAAAAAAAATCCCAGGTCTGTGACTTGGACAAAGATTTTCTGTTTTCAGGGGGAGTTCCATGACAGACTCTGGAGGAGGCTGGCTTCTCCGCAGTGCTGCTGTGTCGCGTGCGGACTGAGGACAAGGCCTGGCGTGGCCTCCCGAGGGGCCATCAGAGCTTGTCCTATGGCCACAGTGGGACTCCTCGCCTTACCCTGCAGTGTGGGGGAGTCTCAGGAACAGCTAGAACACTACAAGCTCGCCTCCCTGCTGGGCACCAACTCAAGGGCTCGCAGTGACCTGGGCACACCCAGGGCCCACGGTATGTTTATAGTAGGAAGTAAAAAAACAACTAAATGGCTATTGTAAACAACCTACTTACTAAGAAGAAATGGGCCCTAAAGCTGAAGTGACTCAAACAGCTCCCTCCAAAAGTGGCTAGAATGCAATTCTGACAGGTCTGCAAAGGTGTTTTAATCGTGTTAGTGAAGGATTTCCACCAACATCTACACAGCAAGCTCCCGCGGCTGGCACTGTTTGCTGGCCTCACACGGGAATCCCTGGCCTGGGAGTTCTTTCTTTTCAAAATCTTCAGACTTTGGAAGAAGGATTAGGTTGTTTCTTAGAAGCGTCACTATTAAATTACTGAAAATAACCTAACTTGCTTAAACGAAACTAAAATATTATGTATTGGATTAAAAAGGTCTAAATCTATGTCATTTATACCCAGAGGGTGTATAAAATTACATAATTAATGGTATTCTAGCTCTGTCAGTGATTTTCAAACTTAATTATAATGGACTGAGTCTTTTAAAAGAGAAACTCCTGTAACTGTCAGTGCTGGGAAGTTTCATTAAGCTACACAAACACGCGTGAACCTAAAATTAGAAACACTGCAGTGCTCAATCTCTAAACCCAAACTAAATACACAAAATTACAAAACCAACAACGTTTAAATTATCAACATCAAATTAATCTGATGGAGACAGTTTTTAAAAACCAGACTGATGCTGAAGGCATAAATATGGTACTAAAGGCACCAAGTTAGGTTTTTTTTTTTTTTTTTTTTTTTTGAGACAGGCTGGAGTACAGTGGCGCGATCTTGGCTCACCGCAACCTCCATCTCCAGGGTGCAAGTGATTCTCATGTCTCAGCCTCCTGAGTCGCCGGGATTACAGGTGTGCGCCACCACACCCAGCTAATTTTTGTATTTTTAGTAGAGACAGGGTTTTGCCATGTTGACCAGAATTGTCTCGAATTCCTGGCCTCACGTCATCAGCCCGCTTCAGTCTCAAGTGATCAACTTGCCTCAGCTTCCCAAAGTGAGTTAGGTATTTTAAACTACCATAAACTTCACCATGGCTGCGTTCTGCCTCCATTTCCCTGCTGGGGTAGGGGAGCGCTTCTGCCCATGGTACAGCCTGGCACCTCCTGGCCATCCCATGGAGACATCGGGTCTCTTCTCGGCCAGACAGGCCCCACTGCCATGTCACACTCCACCTGCCGTGGCACTGCTGCCAGCTGGCTGTCTGGCTGTGCAATCCTCATTCAACATCCGGGTCCCATCAAATCCGCAAAGTGTCCGCAGCCACCCCGAGTCCTCTCAGACCTCCCGCCGAACACGGTGGGCCATGCGTGTGTGTTCATCTCCTTTACCCTCCCACCCCCGCCCAGGTGTCAGAAGAAAGCAGAAAAAGCATCTATGTGAGCAGCTTTAACAAACGTGGGGGCAGCAAGGGGCTGGCACAGAGATGCAGAAAGTCTTCACAGAGCTGCTTGGTCCCCAGGTCGCCCCCCATTCACCCTGCCAGGTGGGAGCACACAGTTTCTTGTTCCTCAGACACTGGCTACCGGCCGCCATCCCCAGGGGTGCCCTCCGAAATACTCCAGCCCTGGGGAAAGGGCCTCAATATTCAAGCATTTGGGTTTTACAAGGACATGGCCAACCACAGTGAAGCTGCCAGCTGAAAAGCCCACGCCCTCAGAAACAGCAGCCTCGCTACACTCCGAAATAGAAACCAACAGCCACGACCTGCAGAGCCTCAAGAAGTCACCAAAACAAAGATGGGTGGGGCCAGGCGCAGTGGCTCATGCCTGTAATCCCAGCACTTTGGGAGGCCGAGGCGGGTGGATCACCTGAGGTCAGGAGTTCGAGACCAGCCTGGCCAACATGGCAAAGCCCCATCTCTACTAAAAATACAAAAATCAGCCAGGCATGGTGGTGTGTATCTATAATCACAGCTACTCGGGAGGCTGAGGCAGGAGAATCGCTTGAACCAGGGAGGTGGGGATTGCAGGGAGCTGAGATCACGCCACTGCACTCCAGCCTGGGCAACAAAGCAAGATTCCATCTCAGTAAAAAATAACAAAAAAACAAAAACAAGGATGGAATCTGAACAAAGAGAGACGGGAAAGCCTGATTCATGTTCTGGAAATCTGCTGACTACTACCAGCCGCTACAGTACCAGGGTTTGGCTGAGCGCTTACTAGGAGCCAGGTGCTATCCTAACCACGCACAAGCCCTGTACTAACGTAGCCAGGCCTCTAAGAGCCCCAGGAAGCAGGGCTATCATCATCCCCGCCTGATGGAGGGGAGAGGAGAGGGATGCTGGAAGTGGGACCCTGCGTGCTCGAGGTGGCAAGCCCCTGCGGGTGAGTGGGGCAGGACACCTGGGCTGGTCTCAGCCAGGACACCCAGTGGGGCCCCCAGGAGAGGAAGAATATACTAAAGGAGGAAAGAGGAGGAGAAAGTGCCATGTGAAATCCAAAGGGCAACAGTAATCTTCAAAACCTTCAGATCTCCTCCAAAGGGCAGAGTGGAAAGAAAGACATGGATGACAGGAAGGATAAGACAATCAGAGGATCAGTTTCGGTG
This sequence comes from Pan troglodytes, assembly GCF_028858775.2. Taxonomy (NCBI): domain Eukaryota; kingdom Metazoa; phylum Chordata; class Mammalia; order Primates; family Hominidae; genus Pan; species Pan troglodytes. Next base: position 144,131,703 of record NC_072406.2, on the reverse strand, counting down.
GCCCACCTCCCAGCTGACGAGTTCTAGAAACACAACAGAGAAAGCAAGGGAGAAGCATCCAAGGCCCCGTTCCCAGGCTCAGAGGCCCCGCATGGCTGATGGCAGACCCAGGCCGCGCACATCTCAACACCAGGGATAAAAAGGAGATTCTAAAAATTTCCAGAGCAAATGAACAGGTCACATGCGGAGAGGAAGGGAGTCAGATGGCATCACACAGGTTGCAGGAAACATGGTGGATGAAACCTCAAACCACCCTCAAAATTCTGGGAGAAAACAATTTTCAACCTGAAATGCTAGACCTAGTCAAGTTTTCAATCAAATCTGAGGGAGGAGTAAAAATGTTTTCGAATATGCAAAGAGCCAAAACAAACAAATGCTTTCTCAGGAAACTGCTGCGAGAGGCAATTTGGCAAAATGAGAGAAAAAGCCAAGAGAAGGAAGATGATGGATCTGACTTCCAAAAAATGGTGAGGAGAATCTCAGGACATGAGCCAGGCGGCCAGCAGGCCTCAGAGTGGCCGTTCAGGCCAGAGAGACTGGTCTGGGGACAAGAAGAGCTGAGAGCTGATCTGATGTGTTGGTATTTGATAGACCTGTTGAAGTGTTTGCTAAAAAAAAAATGCACTAAAGACACAGATAACTAAGCATATGAGAAAATCAGGCAATTAGACCCAGGAAAGTGAAAACTTGTGTGAAAAAGAAAAGGCACAGTTCAGTAATACACAATATTTACCTGTTAACGGAATACTTATGTAACAAAAACTTGCAATAGATCTCTTTCAACCTCTTTTTTTGCGGGGAGTGGGGATACACGTGGGCTGAAGGTGGTATCAGTAAAAGGCGGAATCATCGGTTGCCATACAGGAGGTTGGCACTGACGGTTCGAAACCACGGAATGAAAAGTGAGCAGTCCCAGCACGGGAGTTACAACCGGGGCGGCCTCAGGTGGCAAGAGAGGAGGGGCAGGTGACGAGGAATGAGGTCCCAGGTTTAAAGGACATTCGGGTGCTATGAGGAAGCAGACTCAGGAGCTGTGGATGGGGAAGGGGAAACGGAGTCAGTGGGATCTGTAAAACATGCCCTAGAAGTCAGGACCATGTGCCCCAGGGAGAGTCAGCTGCCGGTGGTGGCGGGGAGGGAGGCACGGAGCACAGCCGGGAGCTGCTGTGAGAATGGAGAGGGCAGGTGTGGCGGGCAGAGCACAGCCCCTCAGGCTGCACTGTTTCCATGAGGCATGAGGGAGGGTCACCTGCTAGGAGTGAAAGAGAGGACACGGGCGATGTGGAGAGCCTATGGCGGAAGTCCCCTCAGAAGAGAGAAGAGTGACGAGTCTTGAGAAATGCAGGCCTGCCTCCCAGTACCCACGCCCACTTCACACCTGAGGCCAGCAGCTTATCTTTTTAAGCTGCTCCTACATCTGAGTGGCTCTAAACCAAGCACTGCGTGGGTGGCCTCAAGACAACACAAAGCCCGTCTTCACACGGCTTACGCTTTAGTGAACGAAACACTAAGGGCAACACCAGACCACCCAGCACAGTTCCCACGATGGCATTTCCAGCCTGCCCATTCCCATGATAACATTTCCAGCCTGCCCAGCGGCTGGGAGGAGGCAGAGGCTCAGAGGATCAGGAGGGGGCGCCTGAGCAGGGCCACTCTGCGGGAAGCACAGGAGACAGAAATCCAAGGGGGTGCCTGAAACCAAGATTTCCGAGGTAGTACAGGGGGCAATGACAAGGCCGTCTGGGGTCATCAGCCTGCAGGAGATCCAGAAACTGCATCTGGAGAGAAACACAACGAAGGCAGACAAACAACTCCAGGAGTGAGTTCTGGGGTTGAGGACAGAGGCGCCTGTTGTATTATTATTCTACTTTTCTTTTATACGTACATCATTTCTAACTACTTCCTTTAACTGGTATGTCAAATATGAATGCATCAGATCAGCTCTCAGCTCTTCTTGTCCCGAGAGACAATGTCTCCTGATCCGTCTGACCCGTCTCCCCTGCCTGGACGGCCATTTGGAGGCCTGCTGGCTGCATGGCTCATATCCTGAGACTTTTCCTAACTTAATAGTTTTTGAAAACCCACTAGGTTTTTCAAAACAAAATAAAAATGTGACTATTTCACTTCTCTACTTCTCTGGATCTTCACTGCCGCCAGCCTCCGCCCACGGCACCCACCACCTCTGCTGGAGGGTTGCCGCAGCCTTCAAGGGGTTCCCCCATTTCCTCTCCTAAGCCTCAGAGCCCAATGTCCAGAAAGCAGCAGGAGGAAGCTCTCGAAAAGCATAAAGATAACATTACCAGCCTGAAAAAACCCGGTCAATACCCAAGTACCACAATCAGTCTATTACCAAAAAAGATACAGTACTTAAAACGCATCACCTAAAATTACTGAGTCATTGTCAAAACAAAAGGGATCCCTGACAGACATGATGTGAAAGTTTCCCACAGGTCCTCTTCGGCTAGTTCTGGACTGGGTCATTTAAACACACTTCCTGGCACATAACCACAGACCAGGTGCTGCTCGCGAGACCACTGCCCCTTCCTGATGGTCTCCACCTGGCCACCAGGAACTGAGGTGGCCTAGCAGCCCAGGAGGTGGTTATAAGGAAAACTAGCGCCCTACCGGAGGCACTAGCAAATCGGACCCTAGGCTAGTAGGCAGATGAACTGGTGTCCACCCTCCCTAGCTGTCAGGGAAGGGTCAGTACAAGCCACCCTGCAATGTCACACTCACACACCAGCTGAAATGAGACTGACTTTTCCAGATATCCACGGCAGCTCTCGTAGACAGCTCCTGGAGCAAACATGGGTACAGCAACTCTGAAAACCATCGGACAATATCCAATAAAGGCGAAACATGCATATCCCGTGACCCAGAAACTCCACTCCAGACACAGAGCCCCCAGAACTACATATGTGCATCACTGAACCACTTACGAGAATGTTCACAGCACGTTCACAAAAGAATCAACTCAAATGTCCATCAAGAGTAGAAAAGATGCATAAACTGTGGCATATTCATACAACAGAACATCACACAGCAATGAAAACAAATGACCATCGCGTAACACCCCAGGTTATTTACAGAAAGCCAAACACTGCAGAGGACTTAGGGTGCAATTCCACTTATACCACATTCAAGAACGGGGTGTCCGATGTGCGATGCCAGCTGGGGTAGGAGCTCCCCCGGAGGGAGGGAGGGCCTGGCGTCCTGGCAACGTGCTCCTAGTGGGGCTGGGTATTTACTGGGGGTCTTTGCTGGGCGACAGTCAGTACTGCATATCTGGGACCTGTGCCCTCTGCAGGTATTCCATTCTGCAGCAAACAACATCCCGCTGACTTCAGGCCCAAGCAGCTATCCGTCTTCACTCGGACTCTCACCGCCGCCAAGCTCTGGGCCTCCTGTACTCCAACCCGCGCACCCGTCCGACCCGCGCACCCGCCCTCTCTGAAGGCTCCATTCATCCTCTTAGTCTGAAACTTGCAATCCCTGACAGCAGCTTCTCCCAGGCCCTCTCCATGGGGGCTCTCTGTTGTCTCACACCCCACTCCCTGGGGGGAGAGTTTCTCCTTCCTTCATTTGATGCTCCCAGACCACGGCTCCTCCCTCCTCAAAATGACTGTCTCACACCTCTCCTCTCTCCTCAAACTTCCAGCACCCCAGCCACTCACCCCACTTCCCATGAATGAATCTGCTTATTTCATGAAAAACAGAAGAACCCAAAAGAGAACAGCCATAATCTCCCCGTCAAAGACACCCCCTGCAGTGGAAGAAGCCACTGCTTCCAGCAGAGGCCACCTGGAGCGGGACGACACAAGCTAGGCAGCTCTTTGGACTCGTGGTCACCACACCCTCTCCTCCCAGTCCTTCATGCACTCGCTGTAGCCAGCGCTCTGCTACCCTGACTCGGCAAGTTCACCCATTTCAACGCACCCCTACTCTGGCAACGAGTTCGTTTCCTACCATTACCCACCCAATCACTTCTCTCCTCTACACGCTGGGCAGAGGCGAGGTGCCGGGCAAGGCCATTTGTTTCCTGCTCTGCGGCACCTGGCAGAGCTGTGTGCATACTGCAGGGACTCAAACGATGACACGCAACAGTCAAAAAACACATCCAGCCAGAGAGTTTTCGGAAATCACAACTCCTTCACATAAAACTTCTCTGAGAAGAATTTAGTACATATGCAGAAAGAGGAGTAGAGCTGCTCTCCAAGGATGCAGAGTTTACCGAGGCTGCCAGGCGGTGAGCTCAGCAACAGGGCACTCTGGATACGACAAACTGACAGACAAGAAAAGTGGGAAATTGTCTACCTTTTTTAATGTTTTGTGGAGCCAGGGTCTCACTATGTTGTCCAGGCTGGTCACGAACTCCTGGGCTCAAGCGATCCTCCTGCCTCAGCCTCCCAGAGTACTGAATTACAGGCGTGAGCCACTGCGCTCAGCTGGAAGTAAGAAATTTTCTACAAGCAGACACAGACGCACACGCACACACATATACACATATTTCTGTGTCTTTTCAAAGAAGCTCACCCAAAGGCAAAAAGTCCATTCTGTTCAAAAACCAGACATAAACTAATAGAAGTGAATTATAAGCCTCTACCATATATTAAAAAAATGGAAAACTATTTATGTCCGAGACCCAGTAAGACTCTAGAGACACTATAATCTAAAAGCATCCAAAATTGAGTTTATCCGAATTACTGATAGAGGCAGGAGACAGCCAAATGCAATACATAGGCAAACAGGGAAAGGACCCAAGGGAATCTCTGCCCCGCCCAGGTCATTGTGCACAGGGTGGGGGAGGTCGCCTAACCATGCCCACATTGAAAAATCCCGTCCCTTAACACATGCCCAGTAAGGGAAATAAATCAACATGGAGTGGCTCAGACTAAGGGCCTGTGTGTGCGCTGAAGAACGGGGCGGAGCCACTAGGAATATGCACCTTATGCTGGGGAGGGGCCTGGCTTCTTCAACCTCTGTGTGGTGGCCTCGTATTCAATTTGTGAGGGGGAAACCTGCTTGGAGAATCCCTCTCTTTGCTGAGAGCTTTCCTTTTGCTTAATAAATTCTGCCTCCTCACCCTTCAATGTATCCGCATGCCTAATTTTTCCTGGTTGCAAGACAAGAAGCTGAATTTAGCTGAACTAAGGAGCAAAAAAAATCTTGCATCATTATGACTAGACTGGATAAAATGTGACAAAATAGAAAATTCTGCATACTACTTTCTAGTCACTTAAGCACTAAAAAAAAGTTTGTGGCAAATTATTCTAAAATACAGAAGTCAGAAAGAACTAAAAATTTCTCTGCTACAGGAACAAACAATATTTTTGAAATATGAGAAGTATACCATATCCTAGGAATGCAAGGTTGGTTTAACATACAAAAACAAATCAATGTAATACACCATACTAATAACATTAAAGGACAAAGACCACATGGTCATCTCAATAAATGCAGATAAAGCATTTAACAAATCCAACACCTTTTCATGATAAAAACACTCAACCAACTAAGAATAAAATGCAACTTCCTCAACTTGACAAAGAGTACCTAAAAAACCACAGCTAACATCACACTTCACGATGAGTCTGAAGGCTTTTCCCCTAAAATCAGGAACAAGACAAGGATGTTTGATTTGCTAACTTCTAGTAAACATTCTACTGGAAATTCTAGCTGGGGCGGTTAAGCAAAGAAAATAAATAAAAGGCATCCAGATTAAAAAGGAATAACATATCTCTATTCACAGATGGCATTATATTGTATACAGGAAATCCTAAGGAATCCACAAACACAAAACCTATCAGAGCTAATAAACAGGTTCAGCAAGGACACAGGATGCAAGGCCAATAAAGTCAACTGCATTTCTACACCTAGCAATGAAAAATTCAGAAATAAAAGCAAGAAAACAACTCTGTTTACAATATCATCAAAAAGAATAAATACTTAGGAATAAATGTAATCAAAGAATGACAAGATTTGTACATTGAAAACTGCAAAATACTGTAAAAAAAAATTAAAGACCTGAATATACAGAAAGTTATCCTGTGTCACGATTGGAAAACCTAAGAAAGTATCTCCAAAGTGTTCTACAATAGTCAAGGTATTAACCCTATTAAAATCCCAGCTGCATTTTTTTTTTTTTGCAAAAATTGCCAAACTAATTCTAGAATCATATGGAAGTGCAAGGGACTCAGAATAGCCAAAATGATCTTTAAAAAGAGCAGAGGAGGAAGACTGACACTTCCTGATTTCAAACCTTACCATAAAGCTATAGTAACCAAGACAGTATGGTATTGGCATGAGGACAGACATATAGACCAATGGATCAGAGGTCAGAGTCTAGAAGGACACTTACGGTCAACTGATTTTCAACAAGTGTACCAGGACAATTAATGGTAAAAGAATACTATTTCAACAATGATGCCAGGACATCTAAATATCCACATGCAAAAGAAAAAAGCTGAACCCTTAACACCACATATAAAAATTATATATAAATGTAATTAACTGCACATAAATTCTATATATAATTATATATCAACATGGATCAGAGACCTAAATGTAAGAGCTAAATGAATAAATCTTCACAATCTTGGATTAGACAGTGGTCTCTTACATATAATACCAAAAGCACAAACTTCTGAAAGAAAAAAATAAGGTGGACACCATCAAAATTAAAAATTCTTGTGCATCTAAGGACACCATCAAGAGACTGAAAACACAACTCATGGAATGGGAGGAATTGTTTGCAAATTATGTATCTGATAAGGGACTTGTATCCAGAATACCTGAAGAACTCTTACAACAATAAAAAGACAGGCCCGGGCACGGTGGCTAACACTGTAACCCCAGGAATTCAAGACCAGCCTGGGCAACACAGCAAGACCCAATCTCTATCAAAAATTTTTTAAAAGTTAGCCGGCTGTGGTGGTGTGTATCTGCAGTCCCAGCTACTTGGGAGGCTGAGGCAGGAGAATCGCTTGAGCCCAGGAGTTAACAGTGAGCTATGACAGCACCACTGCACTCTAGCCTGGTTGACAGAGCAAGACCCTGTCTCTAAAATAAATAAAATAAAAAGACAAGCCAATTGAAAATGTAATTTTCCAAAAATATATATATATAAATGTCCAAATAAGCACAGGAAATGCTCAACACCATTAATCACTAGGGAAATACAAATCAAAACCACCAGATACCAGTTCACAACTATTAGGATGGCTAAAATTAGACAGACAATAACAAGCGTAGGTGAAGAAAAACCGTTCATACATTGACGGCGGGATTATAAAATGTTGCAGCCACCTTGGGAAACTGTTCGGCAGTTCCACAAAAACATTAAACACAGTTGCCATATGACCAAGCTCCATTCCCAGGAATATACCCAAGAGCACAGAAAACACATGTCTATACAAAAACATGTACAAGAATTCCACAGGTGCATTTGAAAGAGCCAAAAACTAGGAACAACCCATCAACTAACATATAAACAAAAATGGAAAACTGACCAGGAAAGGAGGGAGGGACTGACGCATGCTGCAGGATACACCTTGACGGCATCACGCTGGGGAGAAGCAGCCGGGGAGCAGAGGGACACGTGGGCCATGACTCCATTTACATGACACGTGGAGAACAGGCAAATCCACAGAAACAAAGTAATCAGTGGTTACCAGAGGGCAGAGGGTGGAGGGAATGGGAGGGACTGCTAGTGGGTTTCTTTTAGGGGTGATGGAAAGGTTCTAGAATTATCCAATTCAGATGGCCACAAAACTGAATATTCATCCGCACACTTCACAAAGGATGAGCTCTGTGCTCAATGAATTACAGCTCAAAAGCTGTTGTAAGTAAAACTACCCCATAAAAACAAATGGATCAAGTCACTAAAAGGGCCTCACAACTTGTAACCATTCTCAAATACACTCTAAAAGTAGACTAAATTATTCCAAGTTTTAAAAATAACCAACAAACAAAAATCTGATATAAATTTGTTTTCCACAAATTACTAAATTCATTTTCCTATTTAAACCTAAAGGGACTTTGTTTTCTTTTTGGCTACTTTCCAATTTTTTTTAAGAAAAAAATTGACAGATAATGGCCGGGCGCAGTAGCTCATGCCTGTAATCCCAGCACTTTGAGAGGCCGAGGCGGGCGGATCACGAGGTCAGGAGTTCAAGACCAGCCTGGCCAACATAGTGAAACTCTACTAAAAATACAAAAAATTATCCAAGTGTGGTGGTGTGCACCTGTAATCCCAGCTACTCGGGGGACTGAGGCAGGAGAATCGTGTGCACCTGGGAGGCGGAGGCTGCAGTGAGCTGAGATCAAGCCACTGCACTCCAGCCCGGGTGACAGTGTGAGATTCTGTCTCAAAAAAAAAAAAAAAAAAAAAAAAATTGACAGATAAGTATGTATCATGTACAACATGATGTCTAAAGTATACATACATTGTGGAACAATTAAATTTAGCTAATTAACAAATGTATTAGCCCACATAACTCCTTTTTGTGATGAGGAATACTTAACATCCACTCTTTTTATTTCTCAAGAATACATCAGCATTAATAATAGTTACCTTACTGTAAATACAGCCACTTTAGTTCTCACAGTCATAGACATAAGTAAATGACATGAGAGAGAAACGGTCAATCTTTTATTGTGTTTTACTCGGAAAATTAGTATTTGCATCATGCTGTGATCATAAGTCTTGCTTTGTCTAACAAATTTCAGAAGACTTCAGAATTTGGCAACCATATTAAACCACTGCCGTTGAAGTCTATGAGAGGTAGGACCACTCTTTTCAAGGAAAATCTGATTTACTAAGAATATTCCAGGCTATTTCCCCCATGCCATGATGAAAAATGAGAACGCCTTTATCCAAAAAAAAAAGGCTGTCTGTCTGACTGAATATATTAACCTTTCTCTCAAACATACTAAGCAACTTGAATTACTCCTAGGCAATTTTATGCTCAATTTCATGCTTAGAAGTTATTTTTGCAAATAACTGTGTGAGCCATGGTAGACTCTGATTTACAGGCAAATCAAAAGCGCTTTATAACCACCACCGACAGGCCAGGGGCTCTGACACAATCACCAACATAGTCACTTTGGAAAATTAAAAATACACTCTCCCCAGCTGAGCAAAAATGGATTCCAGCCCACCTCCGCACACTGCAGCCAGTGAGTTCTATTTTTTAAACTCAAATCCGACCATGCTGTTTTGAATCCTCACTGCCCTTAGTAAAGACCAAAATGCTCATCTTACTCCCTTTGCTTTCACACCCCATTGCCCCAGCCTGTTCTTCTCCCGTGTCAAGTCCTCCCACCCTCTCTCCCCTTTGCAGGCTCCTCCCATCCCCCATCCCAGTCCAGGCCCATCCCTCATTTGCATCTGAGCTCAAGGGTTCCTTGTTCAGGGAAGTCTTTTGACTCCCAGAGCCCTCATCAAATGGCAACGGATGAACTCTTAACTGCTGAAGCCTTAGGACCCTGGGTGCGTGCGGCAGCACCTTTACTCATGGTGCCTTCTCAACTGCACCTGCAAAGTGAGGCTGCGACATTCTCCCGGTCACTCCCTGCACGTCAGCAAAGCCTCTCTGGCCTCTCCCCCGTGGCAGATCTAGACATGCAACAACAAATACAACTATCTTTAAGTATTTCAGAGTCAGTCAAACTAGCAAGAAGGCAGTGACAAGTATTTCCCTTGCCTATAGAGAAAAGATCATCACTCTGAGAGCTGGTATCAAAAGGGGAAAAGCACATCTCAAACTTTAGGAAATGATCTTTGAACCTAGCCCATCATATTAGCAAAACAAAGCTGCTAATGTTTCTCTCCCAATAACTTGTTCCTGAAATTCATCTTCTATTAACATTTATTAGAAACACGCACAACCCTGAGATTCCTGTTTTACTTTTTGTAAAGACAGGGTCTCGCTATGTTGCCCAGGCTGGAGCACAGTGGCGCAATCTTGGCTCACTGCAACCTCCTCCGCCTCCCGGGTTCAAGTGATTCTCCTGCCTCAGCCTACTGAGTAGCTGAGATTACAGGTATACACCACCGTGAGCAGCAAATTTTTGTATTTTTAGTAGCAACGGGGTTTCACCATGTTGGCCAGGCTGATCTCCAACTCCTGACCTCAGGTGATCCACTCACCTCAGCCTCCCAAAGTGCTGGGATTACAGGCATGAGATACTGTGCCCAGCAATAATTTTCTAAATAAACAAAAGTAGGTTAGAAACGTACCTCCTACTTCAAAAATCCACATCTAACTCTGCCATAAAAAGGAATGAAATTCTGACATATGCTACAATATGGCTGAGCCTTTGAAACATCATGTGTAGTGAAATAAGCCAGACACAAGTGGACAAACACTATGTCATTATGTCCTTCCACCCGGGTGAGGTCCCTACAAACACTGTGTCACTCCACCCACGTGAGGTCCCTACAAACACTGTGTCATTCCACCTGCCTGAGGTCCCTACAAACACTGTGTCACTCCACCCACGTCAGGTCCCTACAAACACTGTGTCATTCCACCCACGTCAGGTCCCTACAAACACTGTGTCATTCCACCCGCCTGAGGTCCCTACACTGTGTCATTCCACCCGCCTGAGATCCCTACAAACACTGTGTCATTCCACCCGCCTGAGGTCCCTACAAACACTGTGTCACTCCACCTGCCTGAGGTCCCTACAAACGCTGTGTCATTCCACCCGCCTGAGGTCCGTAGACTGGGCAAATTCAGAGACAGAAAGCAGAATGGTGGTCGCCAGGGGCTGGGGAAGGGGAGAAGGGGAGTTATTGTTTAATAGGACAAAGTTGTGTTGGTAATGAGGAAGTTGTTTTGGGAACAGGTAGTGGTGATAGCTACACAACACTGTAAGTGCATTTACCACCACGGAACTGTACACTTACGAACGGCTAAAATGATAAATATTATGCCATGTATATTTTACCACAATTAAAAAAATATTCCTAGACCTCAAAAAAAAAAAATCCCAATCTATGCCAACCTGGGTGTTACATTTCTCTCTGTAGGTCAAGTGAAACGCGGCCCAAACCACCCTAAGTTGCTGACATAGAGATGCAAACTCCACAGAGCCCGCCTCTGGGTGCTGTGTGTGCGCCTCCACCACAGCCTGTCCTGCGGGGAACAGGGAGGTTATCAGGTCGCATGGCCAGAGAAAGGTTCCATCTACTTTTTAAATAACCCAGCAGCAGACATTTAATGGATTTCTACGGTTACTATTTTACCTACGACATATTTGACTGTGATCAGTACTTTAGGGCGTACACAGAAAGCCCTATGCTGATACCTTCATAATCCAAATAGATTACGCCTTTTACTACTGAATTCTTTAATGAACAGTAAGCAAATTGAGAATGGTTAAAGTAAAAACTTTCTCATTCTCTCCATTTTAAGATCACTATTACACACCTGAACTTAACCGGGGCTCTATGGCAGAGGAGATTAATAATTTTGGTTAATACTACTTCAACGATTATCTAATATTTCAGATGCCTTTAACAACATCTATCTGTTACCATAAACGAAGTCAAAATCTAAGAAATGTGACCTGTGACACTGAACAGATCTCTAGGGTCTGACAAAACTGCAGGGAGCTGGAGAAGCGCGGCCACGGCAGAGCTGCAATTCCCCATCGGCCTCTGTCTGATAAAAGGCAACCCATGGATCTATTTGGATAAACACTCAAGAGCAGGGACAGACTATGAACCAGTTTCACAGACAGTGCCTCCAGGGAGGAAGGAGCACGGGCAACGGAGCTGGGGAGTTAAAACGGAGATGGACAGCCTCAACGTGACCATAGCCTTCATCTCTTCAAAAACCCAAAACAAGATGGACCGTTGTTAGGTGTGGAGTATGTGGGTGTTTATTTATTTTATGCTAATAATACATAATTATTTATTCTAAAAGCAACCTATCCAAATGTGAGGTGGCAAACAACGGAGCCTCCCGTATACAGGTTACTGCAAAGGACGGGAGCAAAGCTGAGCCGCAGCCTTCAATGCCTACGAAAGCCAGGAACGTTTACAAACGCACTGGTACACGTCAGGCAGGAATCCCCCCTTTTCAATCATTATTACTAGCTGAGTTTTTGTTTTGCTTTCTTTTAAATCTAGTTATGTACTAGAGCTTTTGTAATGAATACTCTTTTAGGGATACTACTTTGCCATTCTAGATTCTGGAACAGAACTATTGAAATTAAAAAAAAAAAAAAAAGTTTAAGGTATTTTCAAACATGACAAAATGGCAGCCTAAAACCGTTAAAATTCCAGAAAACCGGAGCACAACAGAAGGTGGGGTGCTAAGCAGTGCTGAGTCACTATTACGGGTGCACGGAGAGAAAAACCTTCCTCCTTCGAGTTGCTAGAACTCCCTCTTTACCTTTTCTTAAGGGCACTTTTCTCCTTATACCTACAAAACAATGCATTCTTGGTGTGGAACATAAAATAATACAGAAATGTGCAGAATAAAAGCCAAAGTCTCTGTTCAGTGAAGCGTGACCACCCTTTCCCCACACGCACCCCCGATGTCGCCCCTGGATATCTGCTTTCCAGAGCAGCATTTACAACCACACTCAGCTTCGCCTGGGGTCACCGTTCTTCTGCAAAAGCTGCTGTTTTCACCCAATGTGTCACAGACTGCTCTCCGAGGGGCCCAGAACACTCTTACTCCACAAAGTGTGTGTTCTAACACATGTAACCGCCTCACTACTTTTAGGCATTTAGTGTTTTCAACGTTGTATCACTGCAGTGCACATCTTTCTGAAATGCTGGCCTATTTCCTGTAGGATTCCTACAAGTGGAACCTTGGGGTCCTAACCCTTGTGTTAAGTTTGAGAGAGAAATGTCAAATTACCCTCCAAAAAATGAGTGTACAGACACTCCTTCCAGAAATGACTAGGAAAAATGGAACATTATTATTGCTTTAATTAGAATGTCTTTGCTTATTTGAGACAGGGTCCACTCTGTTCCCAGGCTGGAATGCAGTGGTGTGATCACAGCTCACAGCAGCCTTGACCTCCTGGGCTCAAGGGATCCTCCTGCCTTGGCCTCCCAAAGTGCTGGGATTACAGGTGTGAGGCCGGTCATATCTTTGCTCATTAATACCATTTCTATGATGATTAATGTTAACTCTTTTACTCACCACCCACTTAAAACAAATCAGCAATTAGATGCGGTTAAACATGCAGACCTATTGTCTGCGTTTTTTTCACTCAAATGTTGCTAATTATCAGCAAACCTGCTGCCCCTTTCAGGCAGGTATGGTGACTCACCCAAGAATTCATAAAAGCCCTTCCTGTGTGCCGGTGCAGTGGTAGGTGTTGCGCACGATACAGAAAAAGATCAGCACAGCCTGCGTCTTCACATGGCTGCATTCCTATTTTAGTTGTGGTTTTATCATCTCTGGAGATCCAGATAAAATAAGCTCCAGTCTGTTTCATGCCGAGATATCTAACATCATTAGCAAGACTTCTGTGACTACTCCAGGATTGCCTGTTTTCATGGTTGCCCCTGCCTCTGAGCTCTAAACTCCTGACAGTCCACACCTGCCATGGCGCTCCCATGAGACAATAATGGAGGCCTGTAACGGAGTGAGCCCTACCACCTGGGCTTGGTAAGTGTACTCTCAGATGCTCGCATGCCAAAATCGCCTAACGACACATTGCTCAGAAAATATCCACCCCCATCATTAAGCCTCACATGATATTTCAGTTCAATTCACCAATCGCCTTTTGTCCCACACATTATTCCTCTTCCACCCCATTACTGACCCAAACATGGATCTCAGCCCTTTTTCTTCATTTCCAGAGTAGCAACAGCAATAAAAAAAATCTAGTCAAAGACACATGTATAATAAATTCAACTGTACTCGGAGAGGAGAGTGTGGAATGGGGGCAGAGGAATTAAAACTCAAGGTCAACAATTTTTAAAAAACTCAGGAGACTAATATTCATAATGTATAAAGAACTTTTACAAGCGGGGTGCGGTGGCTCACAACTGTAATCCCAGCACTTTGGGAGGCCGAGGTGGGCGGATCACTTGAGCTCAAGAGTTCAAGACCAGCCTGGCCAACGTGGTGAAACCCCAACTCTACTAAAAATACAAAAAAAAAAAAAAAAAAAAAAAATTAGCCAGGCATGGTGGCATGCCTGTAATCACACCTCGGGAGGCTGAGGCAGGAGAACTGTTTGAACCTGGGAAGCGGAGGTTGCAGTGAGCCGAGATAGCGCCACTGCACTCCAGCCTGGGGGACAGAGTGAGATTTCATCTCAAAAAAACAAACACAGAAACAAAAAAAACCACTTTTACAGACTGACTTTTTTAAGTTCAGCAGAAAAATGGACAAAAGATGTAATCAAAGCAATTCACAGAATAGAAACAAGAAATGTGCACAGCCTCTGACACCGTGTACCCACTCCTGGATGTCTGCCACCCAGGAAGGGCAAAAGGATGGACGAGACTCTCCTGCACTGTCATTAGAAACACTGGACTAAATAACTAAGGGAATACTATGCAGCCATCAAAAAGGATAAAATGAGCCACATAAAAAGGCAGCCTGGTTAAAAATTTAAGTATGGGCTCTGGAACTCAGAATGTCTGCATGCAAATAATGGGTATAGCACCTATTAGCTCTGAGACCTTCACCAAGTAACTTCATCTTCCTGATACTTGATCGTCTCATGTGTATGATGAAGGCAACACAGTAGTACTTACATCTCAAGGGGCTGTGGCCGGGGGTCAAATGAGCTCGAGTATGGCTGAGCAGAAAGCCCAGTTCCCTGTAAGATCTCCAATTATAGACTCTTAATGAAAAAAGGCAAGTGGCGGCCGCATGCCATGGCTCATGCTTGGATTCCCAGCATTTTGGGAGGCGGAGGTGGGAAGATCACTAGAGTCCAGGAGTTCAAGACCATCCTGGGCAACACAGCAAAACCTTGTCTCTACAAAAAACAGAAAAAAGGTGGGCATGGCAGTGCAAGCCTATAGTTCCAGCTACTCGGGAGGCTGAGCAGGGAGAGGATTGCTTGAGCCTGATCAGGCTGCAGTGAGCTCTGATCGCACCACTGCACTCCAGCCTGGGTGACAGAGGAGTAAGACCCTATTTCCAAAAAAGGAAAGGAAAGGAAAAGAAGTAGCAAAAAACAATATTGACTAATACAGAAAATCTTATTCAAAGTCTAGAATAAGATTCCACATTTGTGGATTAAAAAAGATTGCTTATACACAAACTAGGTTTTAAAATATAAATAAATAAACACATAGAAAATGATCTACAAAGATACAGTTAAGAGCAGTGGGTTCTGAGAAAGACTCCAGGACAGCAGTGGGATGAAAAGGAACTTCCGCTCTGTGCTCTTGATCCAGCTGTTCTCAGCTGTTCTATCATTTGATTTTCTTTACATAATAAACACTCTATTTTTGTATTTTGAGACAAAACCAGTACAATCTGGTAAAGATGAGAAGGAACAGTTAATCCTGAAGTCTGCCCTGTCCTTGACACTCCTACTGCTAATAGCTTGCATTCAAGCAGCAGTTCTCAAAGTGTGGTCTGTGGGCCCTTGAGGGTGCAACGGTCCTCAAGAACCTCTCAGAGGGTCCATGAGGTCAAGACTATTTTCATCATAATCCTTGTACATCATCTGCCATTTTCACGCTGTTGTCATTTCCACGGATGAGCAAAGCCAAGGGCAGGTGGAGCTGCTGGCGGCTCAGCACGATCTGTGGCAGCAGCCCCGAGCTCTCCTCTCCACACCCTGCACAGGCAGGGAAAAAGGGAAAGAAAAAGGAAAAAGGCCAGTTTTGCTTAGCTTATTCCCTAATGAACAGTTAAAATAATTCACCACTTTATTCAATTCCAACCCTGTGATAAAATGTGCCACAAAAGAACTTTTGCTGCATCCCCAAGTACAACTGTCTCAAGAAAAAGCACATGGTACAGTTGTTTGTGTTGAAAAACAAAAAACAAAATTCAGTTTCTCCCATCACATCCTCACAGCACACTTAGGACACCAGAGGTGTGGGGACCTCTCCCCATCAGCAAGGAAGCAGTCAGTTCTGCAGCCGGACACTGGCTGGGGTCCTGATTCCATTAAATCTTGATGCTGGGAGAAAGCATCAAATCCCATAGGTTGAGTGCTCTGTCCCACAAGACTGCCCCCCACTTCGAGAGCCAACGGCAAGCCTCAGGTTGTGTTACTTGTGCTTCTGACTGACTGGCTATCAATCAGTGTCCACAACCCTCACTGAGCACGCAGATCTCAGGGAAACACTTTAGTTTAGCAGTTTATTATAAAGGAGACTACAAAGGACACAGAGGTGATGCATAGGGCGAGGGATGGGGGCTGAGACACAGAGCTCCCGTGTCCTCTCTGGGTGGGCCCCCCTCCAGAAACATCTGGAAGCTATCTTCAAACCCAGTCCATACACAGGCAAGACTGTTTAAATCACTGGCCACTGGTGATCAGCTTAACCTTCAGCTCCCCCGCCCCTCACCACTCCCCGAGGTTGGGGATCGGGGCTGAAAGTCCCAACCTTCTAATCCTGCCTAGGTCTTTCTGGTGACCAGCCCCTGTTCTGAAGCTACCCAGGGGTTGCCGGCCCTTAGCCAACGCATTACGAAGACATCACTGACGAGCCCGAGGATTCTAGGAGTTGTGTACTAGGGAAGACCAAATACATATTCCACAGTATCACACAAGCTGAACTAGCCCTTTTTTTCATGGAATGCCATTTTTATTTGAAAGAACAACTGACCAACTTTGGTTATTAAGAATTTGGTATCTGGCAGAAATTGACTTGAAAATGAACACACTGGGCCCCTCACTCCACAGAAAGTAACTGACAGTATTTGTTACCAATGATAAAATCCAAGCTTTCAAGAGAAAATTAGAATTTTCGAAAACTTTTCTCTACTACTGCTAATCTGACAGTTTCTCACTTTTTCTTCTGATGAGATCAGTGGTGACATTAAAAAATAGGATTTTCTTCAAGTTTCCATAATGGAATGTGTTAACATTTAGAAAAAAAAACAACTCCATGTAACAATATTGCCAAACAACCCCCGTGTGACATTACCAAATCATGTCCATGAGCAAAAGACCCACTCTGAGCACAGGACAGACCTCAGGGTTCAGACGGAGGAGAGTGCAGAAACGCCACTGACTCCGAAGGGCCGGCACACTCAAACACGCTGCCACCTGGCGAGTTACGGTGCATCGCTAAGAGCCTCCGGGGTGACCCCTCCTCTGCCCACATGGAAGTGTGACACCACATTTTCCTTACACATTTCAATAAAGCAACTGGAACACACGGAATGCAGAAGCAGGTCTGAGAATCCAGCCGTCACCTCTTAAACCTCATATTTTAAAAGGATGTGCAAAAGTGTAAAACAGCACTGTTCTTCTTGCTTAATCTTTTTGTTTTTGAAAAGTTGTTTCTCATTAAAAAAGTTATGTTAACATGTAGATTCTTTTAAAGTAAAATAAATATTTTAAGTTGTTCTGTTTTAATTTCAAATATAGAAAACATCAACAGCGATAACCAGCACAAACAAAGGCTCTCTGGATCCTCAATATAACTATTGAGAGTATAAAATTATTCCAGCACCAAAAGACTTTGCGAACCAACTCTAGGTCAGGGTTTAGCAAACCACAACCTGGGCGACATCTGGCCAGCTGCCTGTTTTCTGTAGGCATGCTCCTGTGGAAGCAGGGCACAGAGCCACGCCCATCCATCTCTGCAGGGTCTATGGCTGTCTTCCTGCTAAAGGCAGAGTTGAATTCAGTCGTTGCAACAGGGACAGGATGGCCTGAAAGTCTAAGATACTTACCATTTGGCCCTTTACAAAAAAGCTTGGCCACCCCGAAACTAGAGTAAGCCCATTTTCCCAATCTTTATTATTGCAGTAACTTCCTATCTCCATTCTTACCCACCACCATCCATTCTCCAAAGGGCAGAGTGACCTTGTTAAAAACAAAGCTGATGTCGCTCCTCCGCTTAGGATCTGAAAAGCTCACAATCACTCAGAGTCCTGAGCACACGATTCAAGTCCTTTATTCATCATCCTGTGGCCCCAGCCAGCCTCCTGCTCATCACAGCCACTCCCTTTTCTGCCAGAGGACCATGCCAAGCACTGACCTCTCAGAACATACCATGCTCTGTCCAACCTCCACACCAAGCCCTCTCCACCTGGAACATTCTCCTCCCCTTCCCCTCCTCCCTCTTCTTATACCCTGATGTCCTCCTTTCCACTCCCTACCCAAGTCTGTGTACTGGGTACTTCTTCACATTGCCTCAGTGTGCTCTGGTCCAGCCATGGTGCAAGGACCCACCTGCTTGTCTGTGTCCGAACAGCGTTTCCTGAAGGCAAGAACTGCATTTCTATTTCCAACAGCCAGCACTAGAAGCCCTTTGGTATGCTGTTGTGAACTTTTCAGATGTGCCAAGCTGAAAGCTGGCCCCTGCATTACCCTTCATTTTTCTTAAACTGGCTCCGTGAAGTGACAGAGTCAGCTATTTTCCTATGCAAGAGGGTCTCTTAAGACAACAGCCTCTGAACAGTTACCAGTTAACGTGTTTGTTTGTCAGAGCTTTCCATACATTTTCTGGAATCTTCACAGCAACCCTGTAATGGTCACAAGTAATAGTACCCGTTTAACAGATGAGAAAAAAGTAACTTGCCAAGTTAACACAAAGCCTGAAGAGGGGGAAAAAGGGATGTGTACCAAATTCCACGTGCACAATGCCTCTCTATCACCTGGTAATATCATGACATTCCATATGCTGACTGACATCCAGTGGGAGAGACGAGCCTAATAATACATGTGATAAAATAAGGGAACCACAAGCAGGACACAGCCAATTGCTAAACAACATGGAACACAGTGTGAAAGGGAAATCTGGAGTCTAAGACAACACTGAACGCTGAGGGGAGCTGGAGCAGGGACTCGCCAAGCGGGATTGGAGGTGGATTTAGAAGGATCAGCAGGGCTTAGGGAGTGGACAGGAAGCAAAATAAATACTCTAGGCGGAGAAAGAAACAGGAGCAAAGATCAAGGGATGGGAATAATCACTGAATAATAACGTAAACATTAAGAGGCCAGGCCCAGTGGAAGGGATCTGGGTAGATGGAGATGAAGCAGGTGAGGAAAAACAAGAAACTGCTATTTTTGTGTTTAAATATAGCTAAAACCAAGCCCCAATACTATAAAATACAAGAGAATTAACAGTTGTATCTAACACTTGAAAAGCACTTTTCAAGTTGCAACAGCACTGCACATTGTTTGATCTTAACAAAAAGCTTCTGATTTAACTTCTAGATAAGCGAGCTGAAGCTCAGAAAGGGGCCCTCAGACTTGAAAACAGCAGACACAAACCTAACCTGGAACTTCCCATCAGAACAGCAGACTGCTTAAAATCAGGGAACATGGAAAATCACCAGGTATGATTCAATACCACCACGTATCTTGTAAACTTAACTTCACGATGTAACGATGACCAGGCCAGCCTCCTGAGCGTTAAGATGTGGCTGTACTAAGCATGATGAGTCTGTGGATCTTTTTTTTTTTTTTTTTTGATATGGAGTCTCGCTCTGCTGCCCAGGCTGGAGGTGCAGTGGCGTGATCTCCGCTCACGGCAAGCTCCACCTCCCGGGTTCACGCCATTCTCCTGCCTCAGCCTCCCAAGTAGCTGGGACTACAGGTGCCCGCCACCACACCCAGCTGATTTTTTGTATTTTTTTTTAGTAGAGACGGGGTTTCACCCTGTTAGCCAGGATGGTCTCGATCTCCTGACCTCGTGATCCGCCCGCCTCGGCCTCCCAAAGTGCTGGGATTACAGGCGTGAACCACTGCGCCCAGCGAGTCTGTGAATCTTAAGGCATACAACTGACTTCCTAAAGGCAGACGCTTCCTATGAAACTCTCATAAGTCAAACTGCAAAATATTACTAGACTGTTTGCTTGTTTGATGGCCTTCCCCAGAGGATGCTTTCCTGAAGGTTCTCTTCAATGGCACAGATATAAATATTAAGTAAATGAAAATTCTACAATGGAATATAGAAATCAGACCGGAAATAATTCAAATAAGGAGACACCATGTCCCATTAAGACCAAAAAAATAAATAAATGAATAAATACCAAACGCCCATTTTCTGTACACAGAAGAAATCAATAAATATGACTGACAAGTTTTGCATTCACCAACACCGTATTTCATTGATTCTAAGTACATTTCCCCACATCTTAGTATCTCTGAAATTAGATGTAGATTTTATATATACATATAAAAGACATTATAGGAGATCATATATAAAAGATACACCTAGTTTCAAAGATTATATATATACATATATAATTATTATTATTTTTTCTTTTTTCTGAGACAAGGTCTCACTCTATTGCCCAGGCTGGAGTGCAGTGGTGCAATCATAGCTCATTGCAGCCTCAACCTCCCTGGCTCAAGCGATCCCCCCACCTCAGCCTCCTGAGTAGCTGGGACTACAGGTGTGTACTACCATACCTGGCAAACGTCCTGAATTTCTTTTTTTTTTGGTAGAGACAAGATCTCACTATGTTGCCCAGGCTGGTCTCAAATTGCTGGGCTCAAGGGATCCTCCCGTCTTGGCCTCCTGAAGTGCTGAGACTACAGGCGTGAGCCACCGAGCCAGACATTATCTTACATTCAATGAAACAGTAACTTTCTGGTGCTGATGCTACAGTTACCTTAATTTTTGTTACCTTTCTGCGACTTAAAATGTTTCTTTCAAAGTACCAATGTAAACTCCCTTGGAGAGGCTATCCTACCAGATTAACCAGATATCCACGTTACTTACATAACTCCCCAGACTCAAGCTTGACTTAAGCAAACAAACCTTTAGTTTTGTTTAGTGTATCTCTTTAGAAACAGGTTAATGTCTAATTCAAAGCAATAGATCATGGATTAAGAAACTGATTAAAGCAAAATCAACAAATAAAACCCCAATACACTTAAAACTACAAATTCTGAGAAGAAAGGAACCAGCTGTTATCAAGCTATAAAGCTATATAAAACCAGGTTCAATATAAGACCCTCCTCCCCCAACCCCTCCCCACGGTTTCTCCATAGGAGCAATTAGTGTAATATGTAAAGGAGCAAGACCCAAAGCTTCCCTGCAGGTAAGCAGGTTGCAGTCATGTGGAAAGTGACATCACAGGCAAAGGTGCTGCAGCACTTGCTTGACGTGCAGGTGTTTCACTTACTTACTGTCTCTGTGGTATCTACTCTTCAATAGTTTGAGAATTGGTTGGAAAGTGATGCTATTCTTGAATCCTTGTTACTAATCTTCTATCATTTTGACACACACTTCCTTTAAAGGCATTCCATTTTCATTTGCCTTCAAAAGCATTTTCACACGCCTCTTGGTAGTAGATTGTTACCGAGCTTTAGAAGAACAGCTCCATCCCAAGGCTGGACGGCCACATGCCACAGTGGGGCTTCATCAGTACTGTGCTGGCTGCAAATGGTCGCTGAAGCAATACAGCACTCCACGGCTCTGCGGCCAGTCGGCATGGCTCCAAACCCTGGCCCTGCCATATACTCGCTTTGTGACCCAAGTTAATTGCTCCCACACCTTGGATTCTGCATCTGAGACTGGGAAGAACAATATTTCCTTCCTTCTTGGGTTGTGTGAAGATTCACTGACATAGGAAAAGCACTGCGAGCAATCTCTAGCACAGAATGACCACTCAGCAACTGTTACCTATCATGACCTTCGTGCTGGGTCCTCTACAAGGGCTGGGGTGGGAAGGGGGACAGCCAGCCTTCAAGCTTGAGGAGCTCAGTCTACCAGAGAGAGAAGCAAAGGATGAAATACCATGTGACATTGCAAAACACATCACATGCTGAATGAAGTACGTTCCAGGAGAGGCAGCAGGGGCTGGGTGAAGGTGATTCCATAACATGCAGAAAAAATCTGCACAACAGTTAACAACTTCCAGAAAGGAGCCACCGTTTAGAACCGAAACATCGTGGAAGTAGAAGCTAACAACAACTTTTCTACTTGCTTCCTGCTGGAAGCCCCCTGGTTTTACTATTTTAACTCTTGGTCAACTCAGCATATAAACTCACCTAGTCCCACCTTCCAGCAAAGGGAGGAGAGGCAAGTCACCACTGACTGCTGCTTATACACCTGCTCATCAGCAGGACACTTAATAACTTCCTTGTGAGCTCAGCTCTACTCCTACCTGCAGGGGGATGGGAAGTCTGATGACCCAGTGGGATCACAACTCTTAGCAAAATGACCTGACCCATAGCTAAACCCAATTCTTTAAAAAAAAAAAAAAGGGGGGGGGGAGGGGGCGCATCAAATTTTACATAGGCCAGCACTTTCACCATAGGTTGATTCTGATCCCCAGCCCAAAACTATTGGTTTTAAAAACAAAACAGAAATCAAAACAAAAACCAAAGGCTTTTCTACGTTACTCACTTCATGACCTCCAAAGTCAGGAGTGCCTACTCTTAGCCCTGCACCACTTCCTGTGCACTGGGCATCACCCCACTGAAGTCAGGAGAGGACCCAGGCCTTAATCTCTAAGGCTCCTTCTCCTTACCCATTGCAGAGAGGGCAGAAAGACGGCCAGAGTGCAGGGCTGTAGTAAAGCTCTACAGAGCTGAAATTGGCCCAGAACAAAACCTTCAAGAACAAAATGCCTCACAAGCCACAAATCTAAACAAACAAAATCTGCTATACCTTAAGTTCTACAGCCTGAGCAGCAGTGCACGATAAAAACCCCTGTGAACTGCCCATCTCTCTTTTTTTTTGAGACAGAGTCTTGCTCTGTCGCCCAGGCTGGAGTGCAGTGGCACGATCTCGGCTCACTGCAAGCTCTGCCTCCCGGGTTCATGCCATTCTCCTGCCTCAGCCTCCCAAGTAGCTGGGACTGCAGGCGCCCGCCATCACACCCGGCTAATTTTTGTATTTTTAGTAGAAATGGGGTTTCACCGTGTTAGCCAGGATGGTCTCGATCTCCTGACCTTGTGATCTGCCTGCCTCGGCCTCCCAAAGTGCTGGGATTACAAGCGTGAGCCACTGCGCCCGGCCATCTCTCTCCTTTTTTTTTTTTTTTTGAGACGGAGTCTCGCTCTGACGCCCAGGCTGGAGTGCAATGGCACCATCTCGCCTCACTGCAACCTCCACCTCCCAGGTTTAAGCGATCCTCCTGTCTCAGCCTCCTGAGGAGCTGGAATTACAGGCCGGCCCTGCCACGCCTGGCTAATTTTTGTATTTTTAGTAGAGACGGGGTTTCGCCATATTGGCCAGGCTAGTCTCAAACTCCTGACCTCAAGTGATCCACCCGCCTCAGCCTCCCAGAGTGCTGGGGTTACAGGTGTGAGTCACCGTACCCAGCCACCCATCTCTTATCTCTCACCAACATCTCTCCCTCAAGGTTGCGTTTGGGCATGACCAGCTTCTTGATCCTTGCTGCTCAGCAATCCCTGGTGACTAACGACTACACTTCCCTTCATCATCACTGACTCTCTGGTGTTAATACAAACCAACGGTATCACAACTATGGGACAAATCGATGGTGACTTATAAATGTGTTAATCTGGATGGGTTACTATGGCCAAAGCATACATGGATTAAAATAGACAGCTCTGAATACATAGAATAACCAAAACACATGAGGATAATTACCACAAAGCAATGTTACAAAAGAAACCACGACAACTCGAAATACCAAACTTTTGGATTTACTCAAAATTTAACTTAAAATAGGGATTTAAAACTGCAAAAAGTTCCCATCAGTTTAATTCAGAGAACAAAGTATTTGTTAAGATTTTTTTTTTTTTTTTTAAGATGGAGCCTTGTTCTATTGTCCAGGCTGGAGGGCAATGGCACGATCTCCACTCACTGCAACCTCCACCACCCGGGTTCAAGTGATTCTCCTGCCTCAGCCTCCCAGGTAGCTGGGATTACATGCATGTGCCACCACGCCCGGCTAACTTTTGTATTTTTAGCAGAGACGGGGTTTCACTGTGTTGGCCAGGCTGCTCTCAAACTCCTGACCTCAAGTGATCTGTCCACCTTGGCCTCCCAAAGTGCTGGAATTATAGGCATGAGCCACAACACCCGGCCCAAGATTTTTTTTAAAGAAAGAATACTATTTTCATATGTGTAAAGTCACATTTAAAATATACTACCTTAGTTATACTTAAATTTTAATTCATTCAGCTTATCAATAATTTTTTTTTTAAGTAAAGAAACCAGGCAGGTGCGGTGGCTCACGCCTATCATCTCAGCACCTTGGGAGACTGACGTGGGCAGACCACTTGAGCCCAGGAGTTCAAGACCAGCCTGGGCAACATGGCGAAATCCCCTACAACAATACAAAAATTAGCCTGGTGTGGTGGTGCACGCGGGTCTGTGGTCCTAGCTACTTCAGAGACTGAGGTGGGCGAATCGCTTGAGCCTAGGAGGCAGAGGTTGCAGTGAGCCCAGATCGCACCACGGCACTCCATCCAGCCTGGGCTACAAAGTGAGATCCTGTCTCCAAAAAAGAAAATAAAGAGTTAACAGAAATTAAGGCAAGCATTAAGCCCTCTCACCTTCCTACTCCCAAACAAGTTTTGCTTTACTTGCGACAGAAATCACACTTGAGTAAGGCTGAACTGTCACTTGCTTAGCATATGCAAAATCAAACAAAAAAAGTAATGCATTTTAAAGAAATAAAATCAACAAACTTTTTAGATCACATAAAATGCACCTAGTTTTAATCTCAAACCATACATATTACGCATTTCTTAGAGCCCAGTTTCACCTGCTTAATAATCTAGGCCCTGTTTGTCCCAGGGGGCGCAGAATCTCCAGATGTCCTCAGGGGTCATGTGCCAAACCAGACACTGCCAGGGAGAGGTACAGGGTAGGGAAGAGGGAGTAAAAGTTCACGGGGTTGGGGGGGCCGAGATGGAGGGAAGTGAACAGGACGTCTGACAAGGGGCTTTTAGTAACTTGAGGCAGGGAAGGTGTATTTGGTGCAAACACCAATCATTTTTAAGAAAAGGTTAAAGGTTTACAATGTTCAATAAGATGTATGAACAACAAAAAAGTCACTATGACTGTGAATCTGAAATATTAATCAAACTTCTAAGACTCGACCAAGTTCTCCATTCAACGGTGAAAAAGGAAAGCTACATAGCTTTTTAACTTTAAGGTGACAGGTAAGCTTCATGGGAAGCTGGGGCGGGAGGCACTCCCCAGTTCCCTCCCACCACCCTAAAACTTTGTGCCTGGGCCAATTTGAGAGTATGATTTAAGGAAAAGACCAGTGAACTTCAAGTAATACCATGAAGTTCAAGATTAAAATCCGGAATAGAGACCTTAAAATATATCAGTAGAGAAAGTAGCAATACTTCACAGTAAAATTCAAGGATTTTAGAACCGCAGAAAGCAGACCTTAAGAATCAGGGGGTCCAGCTCTCTTGTTAAGGGTGGACAAACCGAGGCAACCAGCTCGCTCAAGAGCGCACCGGCGATGAAACGCAGAGCCGGGTGGGGGCCGAGGCCCCGACCCAGCCCTAGGCGCGTTCCCAGCCTCTAGGCCATTGTGCCGCGCTGCCCGAGCGCAGGATATGGACTCCGTTCCCGTCCCCGGCTCCGCCGCGGTCTCCTCAGTTCCGCCCCAGGCAGGAGGCAGCCCCGGGCTTCGGTTCCGCCCCGGGCAGGAGGCAGCCCCAGGCACTGGGTTCGGAGGACCCGGCCGCCCGTGACCTTGGTGACTTACATAAGCCCCGCCGCGGGCCCGACGCCTCCGCCCGTGCCCCGCGGGCCGGGACAGCGGACAGAGGACGGCCGCCCCCCGATCACGGCCCCCAGCTCGGCCCCTGGCCCCTGCCCCGCCCGGCCCCCATCCTCCTGCCTGCCTTCCACGGATGCTTGGGGCCCGGAGGCCGCGGCCGGGCTGGGAACTGTCCGCGAGGGTCCCGGGGCGGGGCGCGGCGCGGGCCTCACCTTCGGCCACGTCCTCGTCGATGGCCCCCTTGACCTGCGAGAAGCACCACTGGAAGTCGTTGCCGCCCGCGGGGCAGCCGCCGCCTCCGGCTCCTGCAAACACAACGGGGCGGTCAGGCCGGCCGCGGCCCCCGCCCGCCCCCGTGGTCCCCGCCGGCCCGCGCAGGCCCCTCACCTGCCATGGCAGCCGGCGGCGGGACGGGCGGGGACCGCGGCAGACCAGGGAGACGGCCTCCGCGCCGCTGCAGCCGAGCGCTCAGCCCCGGCTGCCGCCACCGCCGCCGCCGCCGCCGGGGAGAGATTTTTTTCTCTTTTCAAAATGGCGCCCAATGCCCGTCGCCCCGCTCGATGACGTCATCGCCCTCCGCCTCCTCGGACGGGCAGCGGATGGGGCGGGCCGCGGGGGCTGCCGGGGGCGCCCAATGCGCCTGCGCCCGTCGACCCCGGCCCCGGGCCCGGCGCCGTTCGGCTGTGGGGGGCAAGGGACGCCTGGGTGACTGCGGAGGGAAGCCGGGGTCGGCGGGCGCAGGCCAGCTCCTCGGCCCTCGGCCCTAGGCCTCCCGCAGTGGTCCGGTGTGCACCCGGCGCTCCCCAGAAGACTAGCGCCGCCGGCCGCCCGTACTCTCCGGGGACTCCCGGAGAGCCTAAGCTGCGGCCGGACACGCCTTCAGGGCGCCGCTTGGCCGGACACGCCCCCATCCCGCATCGGCCAATGGAAACGTGGGTTCTTCGCGGAACCGCCAATGGAGGACGCGCTTGGCGGCGGTGGGCGGGCATGTGGGCCGGCCTCACCTGAGCGCGCCGTACCTGAGCGCTGCCTCCCGCCCACTGCCCCCGACGCGGAGTCTCGCTCTGTTCCCCGGGCTGGAGTGCGGGGGCGCGATCTCGACTCCCTAAAAGCCTCGACCTCCTGGGCTCAATCCATCCTACTGCTTCAGCCTCGGAAGTAGCTGCGAGCACAGGCACGCGCCGCCAGGCTCGCTGATTTGTAAATTTTTTGTAGAGACGGGGGTCTATGTTGCTCAGGCTGGTCTCGAACTCCTGGGCTCGAGCCATCTGCCGGCCTCGGTCTCCCAATCCTGTCCACCTCCCTTTCGGAGCGCACCGTTGCTCACCAGATGGCTACCTTAGGGGTTCTTGGAGCTCCCAGTGCAGTCTTAGGGAAACAGGGCCGATCGTTTCATTTGCGGGTGGTTTTCTCTGGCATACTGAGCGATCATGGGTGCTCCTCGACTTACAGTGGGGCTACCCTCCCCGCAAATAAGCCCTTCCTAAGTCAAAAATGCATCTAATACCCAATCTACCCGTCGTAAAGTTGAAAAATCTGAAGTCGAGCTATCATCAGGAAGACTGTCCCTATGGGATTGATGTCCGGAATCAGAACTTCTTTCAGGGTAGCTGCGGTGGGCACTGATGGTATTGCACCACTAAAAGACAGTCGCTGCAAATCAGGAACATTCGTCCACTCCATTAATATT
Organism: Pan troglodytes; assembly: GCF_028858775.2. Taxonomy (NCBI): domain Eukaryota; kingdom Metazoa; phylum Chordata; class Mammalia; order Primates; family Hominidae; genus Pan; species Pan troglodytes. Next base: position 144,104,214 of record NC_072406.2, on the reverse strand, counting down.
ATTTATTGACAGCTCCTGCCACGTGCGGCACACTCCACAGCCCTGGGGGTGAGAGGTTAACAGAGCAGAGAAATCTCAGCCCTGGTGGAGCTTACCTTTCAGTGGGGGAGACAGACAATAAGGAAATAAATACATAATAAGTCGGAGCTGGAGAGAAAAATCAGGGAAGAAGGAAATGTGTATGGGGAGAGTTGGAGTCTTGCACGGGGTGACTGGAGAAGACTCAAGGATAAAGAGCAAACCATGCAGACATCCAGGAAAGCTTGGCCAGGAGGGGAGACCACCAAGTGCCAGGACAGGAAGGAGGGCCATGCCTGGCATGGGCAGGAGGCAGCCAGAAGCTGCGTGGGTGCAGAGTGAGTGGAGGGGAGGCCAGGGGTTGGAGTCAAGGCAGGGAGGTAAGTGGAGAAGGATGGACAGTGGGCAGGCCATTTAGGGGACTTGGACTCTGAATGAGACGGGCTCATGAACAGAAGACGATCGTGATGGACTTGGGCTTTTGGATGCTCTGCTGAGAATAGCTTGTGGGGACCCAAAGAGGGGAAGCAGGGAGACCAATCAGGTGGCCAGCTGGGCTGACCAGGCATGGGGATGAGGATAGAGTGGTGAACATGGGGTGGAGTGGTGAGAACCAGTCAGATTTCAGAGAAAAGTGCTTCGACAGCAGAGCCCCTGGGATTTGCTGATGGAAAAGATGCGGTGTGAGAGGAAGCAGGGACTTAGGAATGCCTGCTCTCGGGTGGTCTGAGCACCTGGAAGGATGGAGTTTCTGCAGCAGAAGGCACAGCTGGGTGGGGGCGATGCAGCCCGACCAGAGGTTCGCTGTCAACACATAGCGCTGTTGCACAGACAGGCTGGGAGCACACAGGGAAGTCAGAGCCAGAGCATCAAGGTGAGAGCATTTAGAGGTCATTTCAAGTCAGGAAACTGGGTGAGGTCACCTCAGGAGGGAGGACAGATGGGGGACAGGACCAAGGACAGAGCCCTGAAGGGGTGAGGACGTGGAGGATGAGTGAGCAGCCTGCGAGGTGGGCTCCTGGAGAACCCACCTCCAGGATCCATTGAAGACAGGAGGGAGTGGATGCTATGTGATGAGTATACAGGAGTGACCATTTGGTTGTAGGGACTGGGAGGCCATTACTGACTTGGACAGAGCAGTGGCTATGGAATGGACTCAGATCACAAGTTTGCAGAGGGCTCTGGGGACAGTGGCAGGAGAGGAACTAGAGGCAGTGAATACCTACTTCTCTGTTGAGGAGAAGAAGAGCAGAAAAATGGGGCTGTAACCTTCTTTTTAAAATGTAGACTTAGCCTATCTGCCCAGGAAGACACTTGAAAAACTGAGTTAATGACCAGATCTCTTTTATTTGTTAACTTAAAAACCTGACAATTTATAAATTTAGAAAAAGAGAAACTTTATTTCTTATAAATGGTTACAGCCAGCAAGGTGGCCATCCCCCAGGCCAAGATGGGAGATGGCTCTTCATAGGAGGAGGGGTTGGGGCAGGAGCTCTATGCTGAACAGGTTGGCTAAACATACATAGACAACAGGCTTTGGGAGGAGCTATGAATACTCAGGAAGGGGGTCCTGACACGTGTATTATGTAACATAGGACCCAATCTCACTCTGTCGGGGAGACTAAACATTTGAATATATTACGACTGTAATCCCAGCACTTTGGGAGGCCAAGTCTGGCAGGTTACCTGAGGTCAGGAGTTCGAGATCAGCCTGGCCAACATGGCGAAACCCCCATCTACTAAAAATACAAAAATTAGCTGGGCGTGGTGGCGCCCATATGTCTGTAGTCCTAGCTACCTGGGAGGCTGAGACAGGAGAATCCCTCGAACCCGGGAAGCAGAGGTTGCAGTGAACCGAGATCGTGCCATTACACTCCAGCCTGGGCGACAGAGCGAGACTCCGTCTCTAAATAAATAAATAAATAAATAAATAAATTAGGACTAGGCCCTGTACCTCAAGAGGTCTTTTCAGGACAGGAAGGCATGCAGATGTGCAACCTCTGTAAACCGGCCAGAACCAGTCCAAGGTCGGTGGTTTCTTATCAGGAGACAGTTACAGTCTTCTGTCCAATGAAAGTTGTAGTTACGGCTGCTGGAGCAGGGCTGGGGGTCACTTAGTGGCTGGTGGAGCTGCAGTTGCTTAAAGTTGCTCCTCTCAAGGCCGGTGCTTATTTAGCTGCTGGAGGGAAGGAAAACCCAACAGCAGTGGGAACGACGTTTTCTCTCTAAGTGTGCGGTGCGTGGCTTCACCCTCCCCCGCACGGCCTTAGGCCCTGTTTATGATTTGGCATCTTACTGCCACAGAGTCCGTTCTGTCAGTCTTATGGTCTCTAGCTTGACGTTAACGCTGGTCTGTTGTGTCCAAACCACAAAAGGGCGGGGGTATCAGGAGGCCTGTCTGACCTCCCATCCCCCATTATAGCCTCAGTGTTGAGGTTTTCCTGGGGACCCCCTGGCCACAGGGGGGTTCGTTCAGCCAGTGGGGGATGTAGGATTTTATTCTTAGTTCATATGTAATTGCTTTAATGTGTGTTAAATATGTCTTTTGAAGTGATGACAAGATAATTAGTTTTTGTTTAGAATGTATTTTCTGGTTCATTAGCTCCCATTAAATTAAACTAAAAACAAGATATAGCCACAAAAGTAACATATTCCTGAGACTGGGGGGCTGCCTTCCCTGCGTCCCACTGTGCATCAGCTGACCAGCAAGAGATTTTTTTTTTTTTTTTTTTTTTGAGACGGAGTCTCGCTCTGTCGCCCAGGCTGGAGTGCAGTGGCGCGATCTCGGCTCACTGCAAGCTCCGCCTCCCGGGTTCACGCCATTCTCCTGCCTCAGCCTCCGGAGTAGCTGGGACTACAGGCGCCCGCTACCACGCCCGGCTAATTTTTTTGTATTTTTAGTAGAGACGGGGTTTCACCGTGTTAGCCAGGATGGTCTCGATCTCCTGACCTCGTGATCCGCCCGCCTCGGCCTCCCAAAGTGCTGGGATTACAGGCGTGAGCCACCGCGCCCGGCCGAGATTTTTAACTATTTTTTAAAAAGAGATTTTTAACTATTCTTCTTATGATGCTAAAATCTTAAAATATTTGGCTAAACCACAATGACTTTTGTGCCAACCTAATAGCTCAATGAATTTCTCTGTTTGGATTCTAATTGGTGTTTACAAGTTTCTGAGTATTGACAGCAATTTTATTTTTTAAAATTGTTTTTCAGATCTCACAGCTGAATTGAAAATGCCTGGTGTGTATTAGAATCTAGCCTATTGTAATCATAGAAGGCAGTACTGTTCAGTAGCTAAAAGGCATGAGCTACTACTCATACAAACAGCAGTCCCAAATGAGTCCCCGAAATATCACGAAAATGAAAGGAGCCAGACACGGAGGCATGCAAGCTACATGCGCCCCTTTATTTTATCATACTTAGTCTCATGTGTCAACGTAGTGAGGGTATAGTATCTAGTTATTTCATCAGAACTAAGCCAAGTATTGCCACGAGGGTGTTTTGTGGATGTGGTTAACACCCACAGGCAGTTGACTTTGAGAAAAGGAGATTACCCTTGATAATATGAGTGAGCCTCATCCAATCAATCAAAGGCCTTCAGAACAAATACTGAGGTTTCTTGGAGAACAAATTCTGCCTCCAGGCTGCTGTATCAGCCCTTGCCTGAGCTAGCCTGCTGGCCTGCCCTGCTCACCCTGTGCACCCTCTGTTTTTGAACTTGTCAGCCTCCACAATTGTGTGAGTGAGTTCCTGAAAATAAAGCTCATTCCATACACGGTTTCTCTGAAGAATCCTGAAGTTCTAGAACAGGTGAGACTGCTCTACAGTGATTTTAAAAATGGCACAGGGGCTGGGCGTGGTGGCTCACGCCTGTAATCCCAGCACTTTGGGAGGCCGAGGTGGGCGGATCACAAGGTCAGGAGTTTGAGACCAGCCTGACCAACATGGTGAAACCCCATCTCTACTAAAAACACAAAAATTAGCCAGGTGTGGTGGCACACGCCTGTAATCCCAGCTACTCAGGAGGCTGAGGCAGGAGAATTGCTTTAACCTGGGAGGCGGAGGTTGCAGTGAGCCGAGATCGCGCCACTGCACTCCAGCCTGGTGACAGAGCAAGACTCCATCTCAAAAAAAATGGCATGGGGCACGAGTGTGGGGATTGACTGGAGAGGGTGGGGGATGGACTGGAGAGAGCGGGGGATGGACTGGAGGGGGGGGGGATGGACTGGAGAGGGCGGGGGATTGACTGGAGAGAGTGGGAAAGAACTCCCTGAGTTGATGGAAGTGTTCTGCATCCTGATGGCCGCAGCTGTTAATGCAGCATGAACGGTTGTCAAGACTCATTGAAAAAGACACTTAAAGTGGACCCATTTTATTGTATGTGAATGATACCTCAATAAAACAGATTTTTTAAAAGGATTGTTTTATTTTAATGGCTGATCTATGTAATCACAGAGGCCAGTACGTACAGACAACGGGGGAGCTTTTATTTTTTGGTCTCTTCCTCCTTGGACAAAGTCTTGAAGATCTCCTCCTTCTTGACTTGGAGGCGCTCTTCACGGCGCTTGCGTGCTTCCTTGGTCTTAGACCTGCGAGCCTCAGCCTAGTCAGCCAGGAGCTTCTTGCAGGCCTGTCTGCCTTCAGCCTGTGGCTGTTCCATGAGAATCCGCTTGTTCGTGAACATATTCCCCTTCACCTTGAGGTACAGGCTGTGATACATACGGCAATCAGTCTTCTTCGATTCCCGGTATCTTCTGAGCAGCCAGCACGGAATCCTCATTCTCCTCATCCACTTGACCTTCTCTGGCATTCGGGCATCGGCTGTACCCTTTTGCTTACCTATGCCTATGTGCCTGCCCTTCCGGCGGGCCAAGGTGCTTTTCCGCATCGAGCCGGAATGGACAGTCACTGGCTTGGGGATGATCAGCCCATCGTTGATCAGCTTCCAGATCTGCTGACGGGAGTTGGCATTGGCGAGTTCATTGGTCTCCTTGGGGTCCAACCAGACCTTCTTCCCACAGCGGAGGACATTAGCAGCGAGCCTCTTCTGAAGCCTGAGCGTGCTCATGGCTGCGGCCACAGCAGCAAAAGGAAAGAGCTCAGATGAATTATTTTAAAGTCTAACTTACCATAAATTTTCTTCAAGTCTATGAAGGACTTTATATCTTAAGAGTCTGCAAATCACACTTCCCCCAAATACCTTTATTTTAAAATATGTTTTATTTAATTTTCTTTTTTTAAATTATTATTATTTTACGGAGTCTCACTCTGTTGCCAGGCTGGAGTGCAATGGCGTGATCTCAGCTCACTGCAACCTCCGACTCCCTGCTTTAAGCAATTCTCCTGCCTCAGCCTCCAGAGTAGCTGGGAACTACAGGTGTGCACCACTACGCTCAGCTGATTTTTGTATTTTTAGTAGAGACAGGGTTTCACCATGTTGGCCAGGATGGTCTCTATCTCCTGACCTCGTGATCCACCCTTCTCAGCCTCCCAAAGTGCTGGGATTACAGGCGTGAGCCACCGGCCCGGCCTTTAATTTTTATTTTTTTGAGACGAAGTCTCGCTCTGTCGCCCAGGCTGGAGTGCGGTGGCGCGATCTTGGCTCACTGCAACCTCTGCCTCTCAGGTTCAAGGGATTCTTCTGCCTCAGCCTCCCAAGCAGCTGGGATTACAGGTGTGTGTCACCACGCCCAGGTAATTTTTGTATTTTCATTAGAGACAGGGTTTTACCATGTTGGCCAGGCTGGTCTCAAACTCCTGATCTCAAGTGATCCATCTACCTCGGCCTCCCAAAGTGCTGGGATTACAGGCGTGAGCCACCGCACCTAGCCTAAAATAATTTTGATTTATTTAGATTTCAACTACTAAATATTATTTGAAAATACCAAATGTGGATTATTTTCAATTTCAGACTTAGTAAGAATCTCAGTGTTATCATAGGTGTAGCCTATTGGTAGGATGTGCAATCTTTCCATGGAAAACAAACCACATTTAGAAGCTTGCTAATAGGAGGCGGAGGCACCCTGTCTGCCCGGCTTGTGGGCTGGCTGGAAGAGCAACGGCAGGAGGACCTGCACTGAGACTCTGTGGTTAGAGGGGCACGTGCTGGTTTGTGTCTCCGACTTTTGACACATGGCTGCCTCGTACTGCTGGAGCCCGGCAAGGCGTTAGATGTCATCCCATCATTCTTCTTTCCTCCTGCCAGAAAGGATCCGATCCTCATATTTTTGTCACATGCTGAAGGAAGGGAAGAAAGATGAGAAGAAATGAAGGAACAGAAAAAAGAAAGGGAGGTAGGAAGAGAGGGACGGACGGAAGGATGTGACTAGCCCTGTGTTGTGAATTGAGAAGGAAAACCCCACAGTCACCTGCTCCTGTCTCCTGGGCCTTTCTTCTCCGGCCTGGGGGCATTTGCCTGTCCCCTCCCTTCCTCTGCACTCCTTCCTTGTTTCAAACAAAAAAAAAATCTCCACACGCTGTATTGAATGTGGTGGAGAGAACATCGGCGTTCCAGGAACAAGAGAGATGTGTGCGTGTGTGTGGTCTGCAGAATAATGACCCTCCAAATGTCCATGCCCCAATCCCCAGAGCCAACTTGTGGCTATGTCACGTTGCATGGCTAAAGGGACTTTGCAGATGGGCTTAAAGTTCCAGGATTTAACCTCGGCAGATTATCCTGGATCATCCTTGCGGGTCCAGTCTAATCGTGTGAGCATTTCAAAGCAGACAACTTTCTCCAGCTGCAGTCAGAGATTCAGCACAAAGGAGAGTCAGAGCGCGTCAGAGCACGAGAGGGACCTGGCCGGCGGGTGGTGGAGGGGTGCGTGGAAGGCGTGAGCAGGAACCTGGGCCTCCTCGGGGAGCCAAGACTAGCCCCTGACTGAGAGCCGGCATGAAGATGGGAATCTGACCAAACGAACAGCATTCAGACCACAGCCTGGAAGATTCTGGGAGGAGATTCAGTCTGAGAGCCTCCAGAAAGGGGCGTGGGCCTGCTGTCACCTTGATTTCAGGCTCCCACCACCCTAAGCAGAAGACCAGTCAGGCAAAACTGCCCGGCCTTCTGCCCTGAGGAACTGTGAGAGAATAAATAGGTGTTGTAAGCCGTTAAGATTGCGGTAATGTGTTACGGCAGGGAAAGAAAGCAAGTACGTGTACATGCAGAAATACGTGGGCTTTCATAGACTCACTCATCTTGCTGTCCCCTGCTGTCCTTGAGCCTCGGTGTCTTGTTCAGTCATTGATTCATGTTGACATGCTGACACCATAGCCATGTATGAGCAGTCCACTACTAATTGCCCCTGCTTTTATTCAGCAGGGGCCACCTTGTGAGCAGCTGGCAGGTGCAGGTATGAAGAGGGGTCGACTGTGCTCTTAGCGGCACCCTGGACACAGCCCAAGTGTCCAGAACGGCACTGAGCACTTCACCTGCTCCTCATTCAACGCTTTCAAAGCTCTACGAGCTGAGTATTGTCATCCTGCTTTTTCAGATGATGAAACTGAGGCATAGAGGGATTCGATACTTTGCTTAAGGCTTCACAATCACCAAGAATCGAAGCCCAGTTTAAGGTAAGTTCTAACCTTGAGGCTGGGGCTCGTGACCTCGAGTCTGGATGTTATTAAACACGGAGCAGTGCTGGGGCTTTTATGCTTCCAACTCCACCGTCCATGGCGCGGGGAGGCTGCAGGGGAGCCTCAGCACTGGCTCTGCCTGGCAAGAAGGACACCCTCATGCAGTGACCTGGAAACTGAACCCTCTGGTCACTGCCTCCCGGGATCGTCGTGCGTGGGGACAAGAGGATGGTGGTGGGGCGGGATTTTCCACGCAGCTGCTGTGGCTGATTGCTTCGCCAGTGCTGCGGGGAACACACAGTGGATCCTGTGCCGTGGCTGGAGGGGCCGCTCCTGACGCCCCATCCTTGACCTTTGCAGATTGGCCAGGGGAGCACGTCATGCGAACTCCTTAGCCCTTCCTCCCAATAGCTCTCTCTTTCAAGGATTTCCTGTCTTCTTCTCCACACGTGTGGCTGCTGTAGGCTCTGCTCTCTCCCCTCGGATTTCTCCCAGTTGCCCTTGGAGCAGCCTTCCGGCAGTTTCTACCGAGGCCCTCTCTCTGGTTCCCAACTTCCCTCCAAGCCCAGCCACCAGGAAGGAATCCCACCTTCCTGGAGTTTGGTGTTCTTGTCTTCTATGCAGAAGGTTAAGCCCAGAGTGCCTGGCGGCGCGGACCTTGGACCTCACCTTGCAATGGCAGAGGCAGAGGCATGCATTCCTGAGGTCCTTTCCCAGATAGCTGGAGGGGAGTAGAATTGTGGGGAACCGAACCCTGTCCCCTTTTCTTTCCCTGGACTCCTCCCATTGGGTGGAGCAGCTCCTTTTCTTCTGGGCGTGGCCCTCCACACGGAACCAGGGGACACACTCTCAAAGCCTTCACTGTTCAGTTTAAGATAACGAGCTGAAGTACAGGTGTAAGACAGAAAAATGTGGAAGGCTCCTTGCCCTGTGTGCCAGCTCTCTGTCCCTGAGTCTCTGGGTTGGATGTCTGAGCAGATGTCTGAGAGGACAGCTAGAGGGGGGCCTCGGAGGAGGAGCCAGTCTGCTGCAGGCGGCCCCCCCCCGCCGGGCTGGGGACACTGGCACCTGTGGTCGGCTGGAGAACGGCCCTCCAAGGACGTCCACGTCCCAATCCCTAGGACCTGTGACAGCAGCCTCTGGAGCACAGGGACTGTGCCGATGTGATTGAGTGAAGGATCCTGAGACGGAGAGGATCCTGGGAGACGCAGTGGCCAGGGGGAGTCACAGAGTGGGCAGGAGGGCTGGAGAGGGAGGAGAGGTGACTCAAGCAGAGGCTGGCGGGCTGGCCACCACGAGGAGGCAGGCGGCCTCACAGTGGGAGAGGCGAGGGCTGGTGGCTCCCCTGGATCCTCCAGAGGGCACCAGCCCTGATTTCAGCCCTGTGAGGCTGCTTTGAGATTTCTGACCTGCAGAATCTTACGAGGACATTTGTGCTGTTTTAAGCCACTAAATTTTGGTCACTAGGTAGAGCAGCCACAGACAATGAATATGCATCCCCAGGGAAGTTGGAGAATGTGGGGGCTGGGGGCCAAGCAGCCACTTTAGGAGCCTTGGAGCAGTGGCCTCAGCAGAGGCCCCGGGCCCTCCTCAGGAAGGGGACGCAGCTGCAGGGCACCAGGTTGCCCCAGAGTGTCCCCGAAGGGCGTGGAGGAGCTCCTGCTCCCCTGTATGGGTGAGGACTGAACTCAGCCTGCCTGTGTGTGTCTGTGTCCATATGTGTCCCTGTTGGGGCGTGCGCCTGTCTCTATGAGTGTATCTGTCTCTGTGTGTGTCTATCTCTGTGAGTGTGTCTCTGTGTGTCTACTGTGTGTGTGTCTGTCTGTGTGTATGTCTCTGTGTCTGTGTCTGTGTGTGTGTATGTCTCTGTGTGTGTGTCTCTGTGTATATCTCTGTGTGTGTATCTCTGTGTGTGTCTGTCTCTGTGTGTCTGTGTCTGTGTGTGTGTCTCTGTGTGTCTGTGTCTCTGCGTGTGTGTCTCTGTGTGTCTGTCTGTGTGTGTGTCTGTATGTCTCTGTGTCTCTGTCTCTGTGTGTGTCTCTGTGTGTCTCTGTCTCTGTCTGTGTGTGTGTCTGTGTGTATATCTCTGTGTGTGTCTGTCTCTGTGTGTATCTATCTCTGTGTGTCTGTGTCTGTGTGTGTGTCTGTCTCTGTATCTCTGTCTCTGTGTGTCTCTGTCGCTACGTGTGTCTGTCTCTGTGTGTCTGTCTCTCTGTGTGTCTCTGTGTATGTGTGTGAGTGTGTAGGCCCTGAAGAGGTCTTGTGGTCACCATGAGGGGCCCCCACCTGAGGGTGAAGAAGGGTGTTGGCCAAGGGCTGGGAGGGTAGATGTGGGTCTGAGAGACGCCAGTGTGGACGCCTGCTAACGGAGAGCCAGAGCCCTCCCCTACGAGAGACCAACAGAGAGAAAGAGGGACGGGGACCCCAAACCAGTGTGTTTACACAGATTTGACAGAGCTCGGGCCTAATATGAACCCTGAACCCAGTTGTAGAATGGTGCCATGCTTGTCGCCTGATGTTTGCAGACTGAGAAAGACAAACCCCCTGGGTGTGTGTCTCACCAGCACACTTGCTTTGTTCAGTGGGGAGGCCACTTCAGCACCTGCTCCCTGAGGCCTCCCCAAGTGTCCTGGGCCCGGTAGTGAGCGCGGGAGTGACGCAGGGGCACAATGACCCCATGGACGGCTGCAGAAAGAATGGGAAAGACCTGCGTTTCACCCACCTCCATGTGTATGTGAGCCTTGAGGTACAATCATCCCACCATCAGAGATTTACTCATGTGGCCTCAAACAAAGGAGAAGGCAGTGATGGCTTCTGAGCAGATGGTGCTTTTCCCAAGAGGGAGTTGACAGGATCTTAGAGCATGTCTGGGATTTTAGTTACTCCAGGCAAGGGAACCCGCACGTGGATCTCAGAATTGTGAATATACTAGTGTAAATCTAGGGTAAAGGTTGTTGACATTTTTTAAACCAAGATGATACCCTAATTGTTTTTTAATTTTTCAAATAATTATTTTTATTTTGTCTTAGAGACGGAGTCTTGCTCTGTCACCCTGGCTGAAGTGCAGTGGGATGATCATAGCTTACTGCAGCTTTGAACTCCTGGCCTCAAGTTATCATCATCCCTCAGGCTCCCAAATAGCTCGGACTACAGGTGTACGCCACCATGTCCGGCTCCTAATTGCTTTTTAAAATTAATGGACTTTATTTTCTAGAGAAGCTTTAGGTTTACAGAAATTGAGCAGATGGTACAGAGAGTTTCCATATACCCCCTTCCTCCACACACAGATACAAATTCTGCTATTAGTCATGTTTTGTACTAGTGTAACTAGTAATTATTGACATTAACTACAATTGATGAACTGCTATTATTGATATCTTGTTATTAACTAAAGTTCATAGTGTACATAAGCGGCCACTCTTTGTGTTGTATAGTTTCATGAGTTTTCACAAATGCATCGTGTCATGTATTCACCATTATAGTATCATATAAAACCGTTTCATGGCTGAGCATGGTGGTTCACACCTGTAATCCCAGCACTTTGGGAGGCTGAGGCAGGAGGATTGCTTGATCCCAGGAGTTTGAGACCAGCCTGGGCAGCATAAGAAAGGAAAACTTAGCTAGGTGTGGTGGTATGCACCTGTAGTCTTAGCTACCCAGGAGGCTGAGGTAAGAGGATTGCTTGAGCCTCTTAGCTACCCAGGAAGCTGAGGTGGGAGGATTGCTTGAGCCTGGGAGGTCAAAGCTGCAGTGAGCCATGACTGCATTACTGTGCTCCAGCCTGGATGACAGAATGAAACCCTGTCTCAAAAAAAAAAATCATTTTACTGTCCTAAAAATAGCCTGTGCTCCACCCATTCGTCCCTCCCTGCCCCTAACAACCCCTGGCAACCATTGCTCTTTGTATTGTCTTTATAGTTTTGCCTGGAATGTCATGTAGTTGGCTTCATATAGCCTGTGGCCATTCCAGATTGGCTTCTTTTAATTAGTAATAGACGTTTAAGACTCCTCCAGGTCTTTTCACAGCTTGATGGAGCATTGCTTTTATTGTTGAATAATATCCCACTGTATGACGCACCACGGCTTTTTGATCCATTCACCTTTTGGAGGACACCTTCGTAATTTCGACTTTTGGCAATTGTAAGTGAAGTTGCTATAAACATTCATTTCAGGTTTTTGCATGGACATGTTTCCAACTCATTTGGAATAATTCCTAGGGGTGTGGGTGCTGGATCCTATGGAAAGAGTGTGTTTAGCATTGTAAGAAACTGACAAACTGTCTTTCAAATTGGCTGCACTATTTTACATCCCCACCAGCAATTAATGAGAGTTCCTGTTGCTCTTCATCCTTACTAGCATTTGATATTGTCAAATTTAAAGTTTAGCCATTCTAATAGGTATGCAGTGGTATCTCATTGTTGTTTTATTTTATTTTATTTTTTGAGACAGAGTATTGCTCTGTTTCCCAGGTTGGAGTGCAGTGGCATGATCTTGGCCCACTGCAACCTCCACCTCCGGGGTTCAAGTGATTCTCCTGCCTCAGCCTCCCAAGTAGCTGGGATTACAGGCGGGAGGCCACCACGCACAGCTAATTTTTGTATTTTTAGTGGAGACGGAGTTACACCATGTTGGCCAGGCTGATCTCGAACTCCTGGCCTCAAGTGATCCACCCGCCTTGGCTTCCCAAAGTGCTGGGATTACAGGTGTGAGCCACAGCACCTGGCCTATTGTTTTGATTTTCAATTACTTAATTATGTATGATGCTGAGTATCTTTTCATATGTTTATTTGCCATGTGTATATCTTCATTTGTGAGGTTCAGATCTGTTGCCCATTTCAAAATTGGGTTGTTTGTGTTCTTACGGTTACATTTTAAGAGTTCTTTGTATATTTTGGATACAATCTTTTATAAGGTATGTGTTTTGCCAGTTCTTTTCCAGTATGTGGCTTATCTTTTCATTCTCTTAACAATGTCTTTCATGGAGCAGAAATATTTAATTTTAATGAAGTCCAACTTATCATATTTTTCTTTTATGGCTTATGCCTTTGGTGTTGTATCTAAAAACTCGTCTCCAAATCAAAAGTCACTAAAATATTCTTCTATGTAATCTTGGGGGAGTTTTATAGTTTTGCATTTCACGTACAGGTCTATGATCTATTTTACACTTACTATAGCCGAAAGGCCAAGAAGCAGTTAGGTCTATGATCCATTTTATTTATTTATTTATTTTTGAGACAGAGTCTGGCCCTGTTGCCCAGGCTGGAGAGCAGTGGCACGATCTTGGCTCACTGCAACCTCTGCCACCTGGGCTCAAGCGATTCGTGTGTCTCAGCCTCCTGAATAGCTGGGATTACAGGTGTGTGCCACCACACCCGGCTAATTTTTGTCTTGTTAGTAGAGATGGGTCTCACCATGTTGTCCAGGCTGGGCTTAAACTCCTGCCCTCAAGAGATCTGCCCACCTCGGCCTTCCAAAGTACTGGGATTACAGGCGTGAGCCATGGCGCCCAGCCTAAGAGGTTTTGTTTTTGTTTTTTTTTGTTTTAGAAATAATTCACAGGTGGGGATAACTTCATTTCAAAAATAAAAATATCAGCTTTATGATATTCCAAAACATGGTTTTGTTCTCTAGATTATACAAATCAGGCAGCTCTAAGGCAGTTCTGAGCCTAAATATCAGCAGAAGGCACAGAACGGAAGGCATAGACTCTGTTCAAAGTGTCTGGTAATTTCCCTTCACTGGGAGCCTATTTGAATTTAAATTATGCACAATAAGTGTCAAGTCTTCCCCCATTTATCTGAGTAACTTAAAAATCCTGTGCAGTGAAACAAGATCTCTGTACATCAAAGGCCCCTTAACCATGTGAATCTTCTCACGTTCTCGTGGGAGGAAGTGCCAAGTTGATTGATAAGATGACTTTCTGCTTGCTCCAGAAAGAAAGGCTCCTCCGCTCCCAGAAGACGCAGCGTGGGCCTTTGTCTCTTCCCTTCTCCCGCCACCGGCTCGGATCCGCCTTCTCCCTGGGAAACCATCATGGCACTCAGCACTTTGCTGTCTGCCGAGTGGGTCACCTCCTGAGACGTGCCACTGTCAGGGCAGTACACCATTAAGAGGGGTGACTCTTTCTCAGGGGCCCGTTACTGAGTCTTCTGTCAATACATTCAAACAAAAGGCGTTATAAAACCAACTGAAAACAAGAAATTCTAGAATGTGCCCTTTCCAACTTGACCCACACATGCTGGTTCAGGGAGCACTTCAAGTCCTCTGAGCTCTAAAAATAAGCCTCAGTGAGTGTCCATGAGCCTGGGGGTGTAAGACCAAGACCCTGGCTCCTTGGGATCACGGTGGATGGGAGTATAACTGGAGATGCATTTGCCCCAGGCGGCCCACCAGAAGCAGGGTGGACAGATAGCTGGGTGGAGCTGGGGCAGGGCCACCACCCTCCTGGCCAGGCTGGGGCTGGGGCACTGGGAATCTAAGTCATGGTATTCCCAGCCCAGCTTTAATCCGAGGACCCCGCGTGCATTTCCAGCCTCTCCGGGTTTGTTTGCTCATCCTTGATGAGTCACAGTTCTTGCTCTGCTGACCTACCTGCCATAAAGAGTTATGAGGCCAAAAGAAAATAAATGAAAGCTCTCTGAACACTGGTGACGTGCTTCCTACCTGTGAAATGCTCTTACTGTGAATCTTTGCAGAGCTGGGAAATCATTTTCTGGGCCCAGCTCTTACTGTCGAAGTACAAACAACCTGAGAAACACTGCAGACCCGCAATCCTGCCAGCTGAGCCCAGGCCTGCAGATACACACCCTGCAGAGCGCAACCCTCCAGCCCTGGGCGCCTCCCAGCCAGGGTGCGGCTGCCCTCTGCTGCCTCCTGCTGGCCGAGTGTGAGCAGCCCCTCAGCGCAGACTTTCCTTCCAGTCTGGCAGGTTCAGCCCCAGCGGGAGGCAGCATCACCCCAGTTCCTACAAACGACCTCGGGAATGGAAAGCGCACCCGGGCCGAGGCCCGCGCTCCTGCCCGTGCTGACCATGTGGACACCCAGGGACTTGGGGCAGGGCGCGGAGGCTGCCTGGATGTGTGGCACAGGCGCCTGCGGTGGAAACACCAAGTCCAGAAACCCTGGCTCTGGCGTGGGCCACAGCAGGTGTCTGTGTCCCCCCCAGCAGGTGTCCGTCCCTCGCCAGCAGGTGTCTGTCCCTCCCCAGCAGGTGTCTGTCCCTCGCCAGCAGGTGTCTGTCCCTCCCCAGCAGGTGTCTGTCCCTCGCCAGCAGGTGTCTGTCCCTCCCCAGCAGGTGTCTGTGCCCCCCAGCAGGTGTCTGTGCCCCCCAGCAGGTGTCTGTCCCTCGCCAGCAGGTGTCTGTCCCTCCCCAGCAGGTGTCCGTCCCTCCCCAGCAGGTGTCTGTCCCTCTCCAGCAGGTGTCTGTGCCCCCCCAGCAGGTGTCTGTGCCTCCCTCCCAAGGCAGGTGTCTGTGACCCCAGAGCAAGTGGCCAGTGCCTCTCCTGGCAGGGCTCTCCAGGAATTCTTCTGTCCCTTTGGCCTTCTCCTTAAGAAGCCAGTGGCACTGCCTGACCTCTTTTCTGCCAGGACCACTGTTTCCTAAGGTGAGTGCCCTGGGGTGAGTTTTTCTGGGGTGAGATCTCCTAGCGTAGGTGCCTCTGGGGTGAGCATTCCTGGGATGAGTTCTCCTTGGGTCAACGCTTCTGAGGTGAATGCTCCTGGGGTGCGTGCCCCTGGTCCAGGAGCCCAGTGTTTGCCACACCCTTCCTCACCCCTTGGAGAAGGCTCTGAAGAAGCTGGGCGTTCAGTAGGAGAGACATGGGTGAACCAGGGAAGGGACAGGGAACCCAGCAGGTACATCACAGCCGGGTGAGCATGGTCACACTACACACACCACAAAACAACATAGACACCCTACACAACACACAACATGCCACACACACCACAAAACCACACACACACCCCACACAACACACACACACGCCACACACACCACAAAACCACACACACCACACAACACACACACACGCCACACACACCACAAAACCACACACACACCCCACACAACACACACACACGCCACACACACCACAAAACCACACACACACCCCCCACACAACACACACACGCCACACACACCACAAAACCACACACACACCCCCCACACAACACACACACATGCCACACACACCACAAAACCACACACACACCCCCCACACAACACACACACATGCCACACACACCACAAAACCACACACACACCCCACACAACAGACACACACACCAAACACACCACAAAACCACACACACACCCCATTCAACAGACGCACACACCACACACACCACAAAACCACACACACACCCCACACAATACACACACACCACAAAACCACACACTCACCCCTCCACACACATGCCACACACACCACAAAACCACACACACACCCGAGTGTCCCTGGTCATTCAGTCTCAGGATGTTTCCCCCCACCCTGTAACCAGGAAGCTCCCCAGTGCTTTAGAAGGTGGCTGCAAAGTTGCCCAGGGCAGGGCCGGCCTCTGCTCCACCAGAGCAGGGCTCAAAGGGGAGAAGAGGAGCCTGGACCCAGTGTGGCCTCCCAGGGGATGTGGGCAGCCTCAGGGAGCGAGCATGGGGCGGGGCTGCGCGTCCAGGGAAAGCTGATTGGCCAGAGGCCTCCTGGTCCTCACTCTCTGCTGCCTCAGAGGGGAGGGAGATGATGGCCTTCTCTTCTCCTGTGCAGCCTCTCCCTGTTACTAGTACCCCCCCGAATGATAGAAGCCCCCTGCAAACTAGCTGGGCCACTCTTGGGCAGAACCCACGTCAGCCTGATCTGACCTCTTCCCAGGATTTCTGACGGGACCTGGTAGGGAGGATTTGGGTCATGGGGCTGTTGAGACATAAAGCCCAGTGTTGCCTGGAGCTGTTTCCCGGCTCCAGGCAAAACGTTGACGGTGGGGGGGTCAGAGGGAAGCAGAGAGATGGGTCAGAGTGAGAAATGCCCTGAGCCCAGGCAGGGATGGAATCAGCTCAGCCAGTGGGGCCGGAGAGTGCCGGAGCCCCCAGGATCCTGAGAGGACAGCGATGGTGGTAGCGGTGGGGAGGACCTCACGGGCCTGGAGTGAGGACCTCGTGGGCCTGGAGTGGAGACCTTGGCTTCCAGGACTCTGCCTGTGTGGGGGAGGACTACACTTTGGTCATCTGTGTCTCAGCCTGGGATGCTCTGGGGCCTGCCCAGGCCACTCCCTCACCCCATGCCCATGCCTGAGGCCAGAAGGAGGGGTGTGGGATCCCTCAAGTGGACCCAGGCAGCCCCCACCCATCAGCACCTGGGTCAGCCCCTGGGCCCCACCGTGCCTGCCTCCAGGGCTTTGGCCACGTGGACCTATCCGAGGGTCCTGGCTGGGCTCCACCCACACCCCGGCCCTCCCTGCAGACCAGCCTCCGGGCTAGAGCTACCTGCATCCACCTCATTGTTTGTGACTTTTCCGATGAAAGTTTTCCACATGCAGGCACACCTCCTTCCCCTCCTCTTATCACGCTTCACTGTATTGCATTTTTCACACGCTGGCTGTTTCCGGCATCACCACACAGGACAAGTCCATAGGCACCATTGTTCCCAGAACCCGTGCTCACTTCATTAGTGTTTTTTTGCAATGAATATTTCAAAATGAAGGTATGTACATTTTTTAGACATAATGCTATCACTATCACACTTTATTAGGCCGCAGTGTAGTGTAAACATATATTTGACATGCACTAGGAAACCAAAAACTGTGTTTGGCTGCATTTGTTGTGATCACCACTATGCTGCAGCCTCTGGAACCGAGCCCACGATGCCCTGAGGTTTGCCTGTGCCGCCTCATCCTCCAGGCGTCTCTCTGAGCTCCACCTTGCACTTGGAAGAAATGCAGCGAGAGATGAGCTGACACCCAAAAGGAATAAAAAACCACGGAAAATCTTTGCTGTAGCCTCTCGAGAAGTGTCTGAGAGGAATGGTGCTGCATGAACAATGGATCCTGCCACTCCCCAAAACGTCTGTCCACCAAGCAGGGCGCTCTCTTCTCGGACTTCATCCAAACCCAGCAGTCCCCAGCCTCTCCCTGTGGGTGTCGATGTGCTGTCTTCTCTTCGGCGAGAACTCTTTCTTTTTTTTTTTTTGAGATGGAGTTTTACTCTTGTTGCCCAGGTTGGAGTGCAATGGCACCATCTTGGCTCACTACAACCTCCACCTCCTGGGTTCAAGTGATTCTCCTGCCTCAGCCTCTCAAGTAGCTGGGATTACAGGCATGCACCACCACGCCCGGCTAATTCTGTATTTTTAGTAGAGATGGGGTTTCTCCATGTGGGTCAGGCTGGTCTTGAATTCCCGACCTCAGGTGATCAACCCGCCCCGGCCCCTCAAAGTGTTGGGATTACAGGTGTAAGCCACCTCGCCCAGCCAAGAGAACCCTTTCTAATGCTGATGTGGTTGGTCAATCATGGCTTCCACAGGTCAGTCCCCGTTGTGATTCTCAGAACCTGTGAATGTGACTTTACTTGGAAAAGGGGTTTTGTAATGTGATTAAGAGTCTTGGGATGGTGAGATCATCCTGGATCATCCTGGCAGGCCCTAAATGTCACTAATTAGAGAGAGGCGGGGGGAGACTTAACACACGCAGGGGAGGAGGCAGCGTGAAGACGGTGGGGAGAGTGGAGTGATGTGGCCAAAAGCCAACCACTGCTGGCAGCCCCTGCAGCGGGAGGAGGAAAGCAAGCCTCCTGAGGGGGCACAGCCCTGCTGACACCTTGATTTTGGCCCTGTGAAACTGGTTTTGGACTTCTGGCCTCTAGAACTGTGAGAGAATACAGTTCTGTTGTCTTAAGCTGTAAAATTGATGGTAGCTTGTTACAGCAGCTGTGGGAAACTGAGACACCCTCCAACTTGGTTTTGCTGGACTTCTCTGCGTATTTTGGATACAAGCCCTTTATCAGATGTGTGTTTTGAAAATATTTTCTCCCAGTCTGTGGCTTGTTTTTTCATTTACTTGACAGCATCTTTTACAGAGCAGAGGTTTGAACTTTTAATGAAATCAAACCTCAATTTGGAGTTGTATCTGAAAACCAAACCCAAGGTGACATACATTTTCTGTATGGCATATTCTGGAACTGTTCATTTTGCATTCTACATTTTGGTCTGTAATCCACTTTGAGTAAATTTTGTGAAGGGTAGAGGATCTGTGTCTAGACTGATTTTTTTTTTTTTTTTGCACGGGGTATGCAGTTGTTCCAGCAGCATTTGTTGAAAAGATCATCTCTGCGCTATTGTATTTGCTGGTGTGCCTTTGTCAAAAGTCAGTTGATACTTATGTGGGTCGATTTCTGCACTCTCTATTTTACTATGTTGTCTTGTTTGCTTGTTCTTTAGCCAATACCACACTGTCTTGATTACTGTCACTTTATAATAAGACTCGGAGTTGGGTGGTGTCAGTCCTCTGACTCTTTTCTCCTTTAATATTGTGTAGGCTATTTTAGGTCTTTGCCTTTCTGAATAAACTTTAAAATCAGTTTGTCAGTATCCATGAAATAACTCACTGGGATTTTGATTGGGAGTGCATTGAATCTATAGATGAAGTCGGGGAGAACTGACATCTTGACAATATCGAGTCTTCCTATCCGTGAACACGGAGTGTCTCTCTATTTATTTAGCTCTTAGATTTTTTTCATTAGAGTTTTGTTGTTTTCTTCATATGGGTCTTATACATATTTTGTTGGATTTATACCTAAGTATTTCATTTTCTTGGAGCTTACATAAATGGTGTTGTGTTTTTAATCTCAAATTCCAATTGTCCAATGAATGCTATAGAGGAAAGAAATGGACTTTTGTATATTAACCTTGTGTCCTGGAGCCTTGCTATAATCACTTATTAATTCCAGGATTTTTTGGGGGGTGATTCTTTGAGATTTCCTACATAGAAAATCATGTCATCTGTGAACAGTTTTGTTTCTTCTTTCCCAATCTATACACGTGTTATTTCCTCTTCTTTTCTTACTGCACTAGCTATGACTTCCTATACGACGTTGAATAGGAGTGGCCAGAGGGGACATCCTTGCCTTCTTTCTGATCTTAGAAGAAAAGCATCTAGTTTTTCACCATCTAATGTTAACTGTAGCTTCTTTGTAGATGTTCCTTATCTACTTGGGGAAGGTCCATTATGTAAAAAGTTTATTAAGTTACTACAGCCGAGCGTGGTGGCTCACGCCTGTAATCCCAGCACTTTGGGAGGTGGAGGTGGGCAGATCACCTGACGTCAGGAGTTCAAAACCAGCCTGGCCAACATGGTGAAACCCCATCTCTACCAAAAATACAAAAATTGTCCAGGTATGGTGGCAGGCGCCTGTAATCTCAGCTACTCGGGAGGCTGAGACACAAGAATCGCTTGAACCCGGGAGCCAGACGTTGCAGTGAGCCGAGATCCCATCACTGCACTCCAGCCTGGGCAAGACAGCAAGACTCTGTCTCAAAAAAAAAAATAAATAAAGTTTACTAAGTTACTATAAGACGTTCTCTTCTTAAAAAACCTATTTAGAAAGTTAGTTTCCAGAATTAACAGTGGAAACGTGGCAGGGAGCATCTCTCTCCACATGGCTGCCTGTAGAGTCCCCTTTCCTCTTTGCTCCAGGACAGACCCCTCCTCCCTCCGGGCAGACCCTCCAGCTCCCACCCACTTGGGCCTCTCCTGTGCGTCTCCCGCAGCACCTAGGCCTCTGCCCTCCCCTTGCCCGCTGGTCTCTTCACTGTCAGAGTCTCCCGTGCTCCAGCCTTTCCTTCAGTCTGGAAAATGGCCAGATCACTGAAGTGACACCTTTGGATTTAATCAGCCTTTCTTAAAGGAAAAGTTGTTTTTCTAAAGCATATTTGAAGAATGAGGTTTTATATGCTGGGTGTTGTAATACCTGATGAGGCTTTGTTCAATACCCTATTAGCACCTTCAAGGGGCAACTAGTGTGTTGGGCCAGGATTCAGGGTCACCGCCCCTCCCCTCCCAGGGAGTCCCGTGCCTACCGGGGGTGGGGGGTCTCAGGAGACAAAGGAAGGTGGAACCTAGGCAGAGTCCCAGTGACACTCCTGGCCGGGGGTGCAGCGACCTGGTGGGACGTGGCCTCCTATTATCTATCCCCTCTTACAGATGAGCAAACTGAGGCATAGTAGGAGGAAGTAACTTCCCAAAGTCACATGGCTAATTTGTGGCAATCCAGGCCTGGAGCCTGAAACCCGAGTCCAAGCAGGAGAAGGTGCTTCTCTATCTTCCGCTCCGATCCTGGCCCCCAGGCGAGGGAGGGCGGGCCAGCTGGGTGGGGAATGGTTCGGCGCCTGCAGTGACCACTGGCAGGGAATTGGCCATCTGTCCCCTCCCTCTCTGGGCCTGAAGAGACAAGAAGTCTGCCTCGAAAGACAGGAAGAGCTAAGAAGAGAGAAGTGGGCAGCGGGGCCTGTGGAGGGGAAGCAGGGACTGTGGGGTCTCCTCCGGCCACCAGAAGGAGAGCCTGAGCTCGACCCCTGAGCCTGTGCCCAGGATGCCAGCCTCCCTGCAAGGGAGGGGAGGGAGAAGCCTGGGTCCAGGTGGAAGCCCCTTCAGGCCCTGAGTGGCTCCTGGGGACTGTGCCCTAATGCCTGCTCATGTCCACCCTCCCACACCTGGAGGATTGGGGCTGGGGCTCTAGGGGTCCTGCTGATGGCCTGGAATGGGGCCGCCTGCAGCCGCCCAATGGGAGACAAAGCCCTGCATGTGTCACGGGCCGGGGCCTGCCCCCAAAGACACAAACTGTGCAGAAACAGAGGGCAGCATCCCCCTTGAGGCAGAAGCAGCTGAAGGTGTTGGGGGGCAGTGGCCTGTGGCTCAGTTTCCCTTAAGATCCAGTTGGAGGGGAGGACCCAGGCCCCTCAGCGCCACTGCCGTGTCCTCTGGGGAGGGGCAGGCGGGGCCAAAACGCTCTTTGGTAGGTTGTGTAGACAAAGTCTAAATAATTTAGACTCGGGACACATTCCAAAGGCAAACATCCTCCCTGGCTGGGAGATCCTGACACCTGCCTCTTCCGAGGGAAAGTTCCCATGGAAACAAACCGCCACTCCCACCCGCCCCAGCTGAGAGCCCTCCACCCTTAGACTCCATTCTGGAGGGCTGGAGCTTTGAGAGGCACCTTCACACTCGCCCAGCTGGTGCTTCCCTGGCTGGGGAGGGCGGGCAGGGCTCGGGGCTTGGCCGGCAGCCCCTGGGGAGGTGCATACTCGCCTCCTGGCTCCTTCCTGGCATGGTCCCGGCAGCAGGAGGCAGCTGCACCAGGCCGGAGGAGGGGCTCAGAAAGCAAACGCAAGCAACAGCAATGAGAGGGACTTGCCGCGGGGTGGTGCTCTCGGACCTCATTCGAAAGGATCGGGAGCCGGCTCTTTCAGGCAACTTCCCTTTTCGTTGGACTTCTCCTAAATTGTCTGCAAAACCCACAGAAGGACATCTGAAATGAGACACAGCATTGCTGAAATTTATCACAGCTTTCATGTGCTGTTTCCCAAGACTACTCTCCCCTCCTCCTCGAGCTCCTCCTCACTCTCCTCCACCTTTGTCATCCGTCATCACCTTTTAACTTTCATTGTTTTAGAGAGGAGGAAACTGAGGCATTTTCCTGTCAGTCTTTGAAAGAAAGAGAAAAATCAAACAAAGAAAATGCCCGTTTCATTCACCTCATAAGAAACAGGTAGGAAAAAAAAAATGCTCATTTCTCCTGAGTTTGGACACAAAATCTTCCTCCTGGGTTGGCCACTAGGGAACAAAGTTCTGGTCTCTGAGAAATGCTATTAAAATATTCCGTGACTAATTCATTTTAAATGTTAATCTGGTTTCCACTCGAGTTGTGAAGAAGAAAGTGGGAGATTCTGTCGCGATTCAGTCTTCAAAAAGGTTTTGTGATGTTAGGTTTAGAGCTTTGCTTATTGATGTCACCAAATCCGGCCAGTAAAATTAAGAGAAAAGAAGTAGGTTTGCCAAATCACGGGTGCAATTGCAGATGTGTTGTTGGTTACACGGACACCGCCACCGTTTCCATGGGTCCCTCAACTTTGCATTTCTGGAGCAGGGCTGGGCATGTGTAGCATTGCTGAGCCTCCCAGGAAGAAGCCAGGAGGTGAGTGTGCACCTCCTCGGGGGCTGCCCTCCAAACCCTGGGCCCTCCCACTCCCAGCCAGGGAAGCATCGGCTGGGTGAGTGTGGAGATGCCTCTCAAAGCTCCAGCCCCTAGAATGGAGTCTAAGGGTGGAGGGGTCTCAGCTGGGGGGTAGGAGTTTGTTTCCATGGAATCTTCCCCTTGGAAGAGCAGGTGTCAGGATGCAGGAATGAGGGCCTCCCAGATGGGCCACGGGGACCAGTTTCCTGGGAGAAGTTGCACGGGGTCCGGTTCCAGCGCCCTGAGGGAAACAAAGCCATTTTCTAGCACAGAGGAAAGAGATACTGAGGCATTTTCCTTCTGGGGTGGGCGTGGTTGGGCCACTCTGCTTTCTCCTGGTGGATTTGGTCAGAGCCTCTGAGGTCTCCCTGCACGGCACTGGGCCTGGCCCGAGCACCATGTCCTTCCCGGCCTCCCAGGAATTCCCCCCAAGCTCTGAGGTAGACCAGATACACGTTTGTTGAAT
The DNA here is from genome assembly GCF_028858775.2 of Pan troglodytes. NCBI lineage: Eukaryota > Metazoa > Chordata > Mammalia > Primates > Hominidae > Pan > Pan troglodytes. Next base: position 144,080,943 of record NC_072406.2, on the reverse strand, counting down.
TAAAGAATTAACGTTGGCCGGGCACGGTGGCTCACGCCTGTAATCCCAGCACTTTGGGAGGCCGAGGCCGGCGGATGGCCTGAGCTCAGGAGTTCGTGAACAGCTAGGGTAACACGGTGAAACCCTGTCTCTACTAAAATACAAAAAATTAGCTGGGCATGGCAGCATGTGTCTGTAGTCCCAGCTACTCGGGAGGCTGAGGCAGGAGAATCGCTTGAACCCAGGAGGCGGAGATGGCAGTGAGCTGAGATTGCGCCACTGCACTTCAGCCTGGGTGACAGAGCAAGACTCTGTCTCGAAAAAAAAAAAAAAAAAAAGTAGAATTAATGTCTGCTCTGAATTCCAGAGCTCCAGGAAGCTCTGATTATAGAAACAGGCCTCCTTGTTTATGAGGGTCCCAATAAACAAGAGGAGACTCAAAGCCTGAGGCATCCTCTGACTTTGAAGGGGCTCCTGTAGGGAGTGGTTGCAGGGTACAGGTGCGGACACGCCAGGCTGTGCAGGGGAAAGTGGCCAGGTGCTGTCCAGAACTAGCTCCAGCGCCTCAGGCCTCCGCTTAGTGCTGCTACAACCCGGGAATGAGGGCGTCCCCACAGCGCCCAGGAGCAGAGTCCACCCCTTCCAAAGCCAGCATCTAGGGTTGCTGCGTCACCCGCGTTCCCCCCATGCTGGTCACACTCGGTACCACTGTTGACTCAGGAAACAGCTCCCTAGCAGGGGTGGAACCTGGAGTTGGGCTCCCTAGCCACAGCCACTTGGGGTTGTTCTGTGAGGGAGCTGGCAAGCCTGGGCTGCCCTGCTCCTGCCTGCTCGGAGTGCAGCACGAGGACGAGCCGGGACCTCTCCCCCGTGTGGTTAGTGAGAGTGGATGTGCAGCTCCAGGGAGTGAGCAGCAGGCTCTTTGGTTTCGTGGAATCACGGACCAGCGCTGCCTCACTGAGGTCCCCGGGAGGGCATGACAGCCTGGGAACCTCTGGAGGATGGGATCCAGTTAGAGATCTTTTCCTCGTGAGGCTCAGCATTCGGGCAGCTCCTCTGTTGGATTAGGAGGGCCCTGACTTAGATCCCAGGCAGGGCAGGACCCGGGGACATCACAGGGTGCTTGAGGGAAGGGAGAGCCTGGGGTCTGGCTGAGTAGGAGGGGGGTTCGGCAGGCATGGTGACGCCTGGGCCTGTGAGGCCACCCTGATGCACGGAGTGTTTGGGGCGGTGGCTGTGGCCATAGCACGAAGGAAGGAAGCACTAAGCCCAGAGCCCAGGGATGGGCGCCGCTGAGGACCTGCAGGGACCCCCGTCCTTGAGGGGACTTGTCCACAGCAGTGGCACCCGGTGGCAGCAAGAGCGACAGTGGTGGATTCAGAAACCCACGCGGGCTCCTGGCATTTTGAAGGTGGGGTGGAGGCGGCGAGAGGGATTTCCTGGGAAGACGTTATCTGGGAAACAAAAGGGAAGGGACCAGAATTATGTCCCAGGACACAGCACGCTGCCCTGTGTTCTCCTGGAGGGCCAGGGTGGGCCTCCACCTCTCTGGGGGTGCTTGTTCACAGAGGATCCCCTACGTAAGCCTCGGGTGAGTTGAGTTGGGGTCTGGCCAGGGCTCCCACTGATTGCCATTGTCTCCGCCTTCAGGGACCACAGAGACCCCCGGGCCTGCTCCGGGTTTGCCATGGGCTCTGGCTGCTGGGAATGGGGCCTGTGTGCCTGTGTCCCCGGCTCGGACTAAAGGCTCCCGCGTTGAAGTCAGGGGTTAATACCCTGCTCTTCATTCCAGAGCTGGAAAGACTCCACGTTCTCCTCTCTCTCTTGTCCCCTAGCTCCCTGTCATGGTGAGACCCCACTGGTCTGAGACAGCAGGGATTTCTGATTCTTCTGGTTACAGGTTGACGAACTCAGTTCCGACCTCCAGTCCCCAGGAGGACTTTCCAGAACCCTCTGTGCCACCAAGTTTCTCCTCCAGGTGTCCAGCATCCTGCCCTGAGGGTTGGCTCACGGCCCACTCCTGCTCCCGGCTGTGAGCCCTGGAGCCCCGGCGTCTCCCCAGAGCTTGGTACACCCAGCTGGTCAGAAAACCTTTGCAGGACCCAAGGGCAGGCCCTGCATGGACCCTGGGCCCAGGCTCCCGATTTCCTCTTGGTTGGACTCAGCCTGTGAGGGTGTCTGAAATCTGCAGCTGAGAATAGTGAGTGCCCCATGCTGTAGACACTCGAGACCCCTTGGTGCTGTGTAACCTCACAGTTCCTGCCACAAGGACGCTTCCAAGGAGCACGGAGTGTGACTCATTACATTTCACTGCGTCTCTCAGTCACCTGATATTTTAAGTACACAGATTTCAAATAGGCTTCCAGGAACTTCTATCACTAGACCTGAAGATTCATTTGTCTTTATCTGGGAGCTCATTTTGTGTTCACTGTTTTAATACTTGTCATTTCAAACTAATATATCAGAGTCAAGCAGAGAATAATTTACTTGGAAAAACGAGACTCCATAAATAATATAAATAACAGTAAAAGAGTAATTTGGGTGCATTTGCAGGATATTTGAGGACTTGAATGGTGGTCTAGAATGGTACATGTTGTTTATTGTCACTAGTTTGCCAGGAAGGACATGTGATTCCACGAGTTGGAGGCACGGATGCTCTGGGCCCCGGGCTGCACCCTGTGACTTGCGGGCAGTGTGCTTCATGGGAAGGCGTGTGAGTAAGGGTGCTCTCTCGTTGGAAGCATCCTTGTCTCATCCCTAATCCTGCCATCTAGGCTGATAAGAAGTTAATGCCAGGAAAAGAAAATGTGTGTCTTTCGCCAACTCCGTCTGCTGGGTGGAGCTCCCGTCTGTAATCCAGCCCCAGGCCAGATGGCTTCCCTCACCGCTGTATAACAGAAGCACACAATGTATACACAATGTATACACAATGTATAATCTGCATAAAAACCATGCATCTTCCCGGAGCACCGATCTTACTCCATGACAAGTCACGGAAGCATTGTTTTCTATATTAAAATGAATAAGTATGTTATACATAGTGAAATATTGGCATTAAAAAAGAGTTAATAAATTTCGTAGGACGTTTTCTTTGTGTGGCTGGCAGGTCCAGGCCACATTCCAGATCCCTGGTGCAGCAAGCTCACTTGCCCGGAATCTGGGGAAAGCCCCGGCAGGTGTCATCCTGCCCAGCTTGGCCAATGGGCCCCGTAGTTACTCCCTGGGTGAGCTTGGACGAGTTGCTCGGGTTGGAGAGCCTCCGTTTCCAGGCCGTGTTCCCTGGTGTGATCCCAGCAGGTGAGGGTGAAGGGACCTGGTCCTGGGCAGGCTTGCCCCTGCCTGGCCCCTCAATCTCCCCTGGCTGGAGGGTGGCTTCAGCTTCAGCCATTCAGACCTTTTGATATAAACCAACTTCTGTTGTTTATTCAAGACATGACAATCCGAAGGTTTTGAAGCTTTTGCCTGGGAATTGATCTGGGTTTTAGTCTTTGGGCTCATTTTTACCCTTTAAAGATGACAGCATGTGCCATGTCGGGGGAAGAAAGGGGGATATTGTTGGTGAGTTGAGCTGTGGAAAGTATTTGGCAAGACAGGTCCTGGGGACCCAAGGACCCCCACAGAGCTCACCTGCACTTGCCTCCGCTAGACATGTGCTTATTCAAGGGGAAGGCAGTGCTTTGAAAATGCTGCTTCTCAGATGAGTGAGAAACCATGGACAGGTGTGTGGGAAGGCCCCGCAGCCTGGCCCCGCCAAAGGCACTTTGTTGCCTGCCCCCCGTTCTTGTGTCCTCCCCACCTCCCCGCCGAAGGATTGGTGGGTGATGGCCTCATGTTTATCACCACAAATTAAATACACTTATTTTGGACAACATTAACATGTTCATCAACTCTGATTTTTAAAATATTTGTTAAATTAGCAGGAGTTCAATTTTACTCCTTAAATGGGCTAAAAGTCAGTATCGATTTATTTAGCTGGCTCAACATAATTGCAAAGTAAGGTCTTAAACACAGCTTATTAACACTTTTAATAGGATGCAAAAACCCCAACATTTCAACAGAGATAACATTCTAGCATAAAAATAAGAGCAATTATGAAGGCTTTAGGAGGTGAAAAGTCAACTCTACCTTATATGGATGATGCTGGAGATTTTATTAGTAAATGTGGGTTTACGTCATCTGAGATTACTCACCAACAACGTCATTCTTCCGAGCCCGGCTGAAGCTGCCCTCCATTTTCCTGGGAGACCAGCACCGCTGCGGCTTCATTTTTGACTTCCACACTGTAGAGTATTTGGGGAGCGTCCACCCCGCATCTGGGCAGGAAGGCGGAGTCCTCTCAAGTTTCTCCTCTTGCTGCTGGGATTGTGCAACCCTTGAAGTAGATTTGAAACAACCAATCCTCCAGATCTGGGACCTTCATTCCCAGTCTGGGAGAATGTGGCCCTGAGGTCAGAATCCGAGTTTTACCCCCAGGAGAGCTCTGTGAATAGAACTTCCCACCAAGATGAAAGGTCAGAATCCGAGTTTTACCCCCAGGAGAGCTCTGTGAATAGAACCTTCTAGAACTTCCCACCAAGATGAAGTGTTCTAGGTCTCTACTGCCCAGTGCAACAGCCACTAGACACACAGAGCTGCCGAGCACTGGCAATGTGGCTGGTGTGGCTGAAGAAGTGATTTTTAGATTTCATTTCTTTATAATTAATTTGAGTTTAGGCCAGGCATGGTGACTCATGCCTGTAATTCCAGCACTTTGGGAGACTGAGGCGGGTGGATTACCTGAGGTCAGGAGTTTGAGACCAGCTTGGCCAACGTGGTGAAACCCTGTCTCTACTAAAAACACAAAAAATTAGCCAGATGTGGTGGTGGGCACCTGTAATCTCAGCCACTTGTGAGGCTAAGGCAGGAGAATTGCTTGAACCTGGGAAGTGGAGGTTGTAGTGAGCCGAGATCGTGCCATTGCACTCCAACCTGGGCAGCAAGAGGAAAACTCTGTCTCAAAAAAAAGAAATTTAAATGCAATAGGCCTGTGTGCTTGGGAAAGTGCAGCTCTAGCAGATGGCTTAGAGCTCATCTCTCTCTCTTTGTAGGGATGGGGCCTCTCTATGTTGCCAGGCTGGTCTTGAATTCCTGGCCTCAAGTGATCTTCCCACCTCGGCCTCTCAGAGTGCTGGGATTATAGGCATGAAGCACCATGCCCGGCCATCTCTCTCTCCCTACAGCTGGCCTACCCTTCTCTCTGCAGCAGTGGTCCAGGTCACCGTGGTGCATGCTGGGAGAACCCCCGAATCTGGGGAGGGGAGATCCAGCCACCCCTGTGCATGCTGGGAGCATTGGGCTGCCTTGAAGGGCAGCGGGAGGCAGGTGGCTAGGTACGACCACCACCTCCACGTTGGCGAGACCACCTTTCCTCAAACCCTCCCTTTGATTCTTCTTCACGTGAATCAGTTTCCCCTCATCTCCATTTAAGTAGATTTAGGATGAAATTTACGACGACTCTTATTATGAACCACTGGTGAATCATGACCCCGTTTGCCCTCAGCTTTTCAACAAACCTCTGCAATCTCTTCCCAAGGCCTGGACAGAGCAGTGGCAGCTCTCCCTCAGCAAGGACAAGACTTTCAACTCCTCCATGGGGAGTAAAACCCACCTACCAGGTTTTAAGACTCAAAGGCTGCTCCAAAGTCCTTTTGCTTGTATCAGTCTATTTTTTGCAAAAAAGTCCTTAGTTGAAGAGTCCACATAGGTTTCCCATGGGTAAAGAACCCTATTAATATGGTCAAGTAGAGAGTTTTCTTTTTTATTTTATTTTCTTTTTTTTTTGAGACAGAGTCTTGCTCTGTCTCCCAGGCTGGAGTGCAGTGGCATGATCACAGCTCACTGCAACTTCTGCCTCCCAGGATCAGGCGATTCTCCTGCCTCAGCCACCTGAGCAGCTGGGATTGCAGGTGCCTACCATCACACCCAGCTAATTTTTGTGTTTTTAGTAGAGATGGGTTTTTGCCATGTTGGCCAGGCTGGTCTTGAACTGCTGACCTCAAGTGATCCACCTGCCTCAGCCTCTCAATGTGCTGGGATTACAGGAGTAAGCCACTGTGCCTGGCCAAATAGAGACTTTTCTAGAACAGGACCACAAACCACTCTGCTCTCCCTGGGCCTAGCTCCCCATCTCCCCACCCCCAGCCACTGGAAACCACCACTGTGCTTTCTTTCGCTATGAATTTGAGTACTCCAGTTTCCTTCCATGAGTAGCATAATGCGGTATTTGTCCTTTCGTGACTGGCTTATTTCACGCACCACAATGTCTTCAGGTTCGTGCAGGTCGTAGCATGTGTCAGGATCTCCTTCTTTTTAAGGCTGAATGATATTCCATTGTCTGGAGAGACCACATTTTGTTCATCCAGTCACATCCATCAATGGACTCGGTGGCTTCCACCTTCCAGCTGTTGTGAATGGTGCTGCAGTAAGCATGGGTGTGCAAAGATCTGTGTGAGACCCTCTGCTTTCAGTTCTTTCAGGTGTATACCCAGCAGCGGACTTTTTTTTCTCTTTGAGACGGAGTTTTGCTCTTGTTGCTCAGGCTGGAGTGCAATGGCACAATCTTGGCTCACTGCAACCTCCGCCTTCCAGGTTAAAGTGATTCTCCTGTCTCAGCCTCCTGAGTAGCTGGGACTACAGGTGCATGCCACCGCACCTGGCTGAGCCAGGAGTGGATTTACTGGATCATACGGAAATTCTGTTTTTAATTTTGTGAGGAACAGCCCCACTATTTTCCACAGCAGCAGCACCATCTTGCACCCCCACCGGCAGTGCGCAGGGCTCCAATTACTCTATATCCCTTCCAACACTCGAGGACAGAAAAGGCAAGAATGAATGCGAGGGTCAGCAAATCGTGTGGAGTCGCTTGGAATTTTTAATGAACGTGGCTGTCTTGATCTGCTCTGCCCAGAAGCACTTTGCAATTACGGAATATGGGTAGTTAATTTGCTAATTTCTGTCTTCTTGGTAGTGGCCATCAAGATGTGAGGTGTATCTCAGCGTCGTTTTGATTTGCATTTCCCGGATGATTAGTGATGTTGAGCATCTTTCCACGGGCTTATTGGCCGTCTCTATGCCTTCTTTGATGAAATGTCCATTCAAGTCTTTCACCCATATTTGAATTGCATTTTTTTTGATCGATCCTTCTTGAACTTCAAACCCACTGTAAAACTTACTCTGCAGCATGTGCACCTGCAGGAAATCAGAGCCAGGATTTCTTTCTTTCTTTCTTTCTTTTTTTTTTTTTGAGGTGGAGTCTCGCTCTGTCGCCCAGGCTGGAGTGCAGTGGCGCCATCTCGGCTCACTGCAAGCCCCGCCTCCCGGGTTCACGCCATTCTCCTGCCTCAGCCTCCCAAGTAGCTGGGACTATAGGCGCCCGCCACCACGCCCGGCTAATTTTTTGCATTTTTAGTAGAGACGGGGTTTCACCGTGTTATCCAGGATGGTCTCGACCTCCTGACCTTGTGATCCTCCCGCCTCGGCCTCCCAAAGTGCTGGGATTACAGGTGTGAGCCACACACCAGGCCAGAGCCCGTATTTCTAATTTAAGTCAGTAAATGTTTGAGAAAACATGGGCCGGGGCTGTAGGGAATCGGCGTTTCTTTGGGACATCTTAAAGACTTGTTTTGATGCTCAGGTGCTGGCTAACAAGGTGGCCTTGGTTCCATTCAAAAGAAGAAATTGTGCTAAGGCCTTCCTCTCTGCTGTCAGCAGGAAGAACTCCTTGTACCATCCCAACCTTCAAGATAAGAATTTGGACAGAATGGGAGTCATTAGTGTCCTTTCACTGCAGGGAAGATCGAATCCCAACCTAATTATTTGTAAATGTGAAGTCCCCGCACCCCCCGAAAATTGCAAGCTTTTAATAATTGGTGTGAGAGGCACACTCTGTGCATAGGAGTCTGGGTGATTTAGTGATGTTCGCCTAATCAGCCAACATCGGCCACAAGTGCAACCGCATCCAGGGTGGGGGCGCCTGGGGCTGGAGCTGCAGTGAAAACGGGAAACACCTAAGCGAGTGATCCTGGGTCATTATTTAATCAGGGGAGAGGCTGGGGAGCTAATAACAGCTCCAGGAATAGGATTTAATGAGGAGAGAAAAGGCAAGAATGAATGCAAAGGTCAGCAAATCATGTGGAGTCGCTTGGAATTTTTAATGAGTGTTGCTGTCCTGATCTGCTTAGCTCAGAAGCACTTTGCAATTATGTAATATGGGTAGTTAATTTGCTAAGAAATAATAATAATAACAGTCCCGGCATTTATTTAGTTCTTGGCGATTGGCAAAGCCCTCTTGCACACACTGTGTTTGGTCCTTGCCAACACCGTTGTGGTGGGTGTCATGGGCCAGCCTGGCCCAGAGAGACCTGCCCAGGATGCTGAGCCTGAGGGCCGGTGATCAGGCTTCAGCTACCTGCCTGTCCCATCACTCCCTGGTGTGGCCACCGCCAGCCCCTCCAGCCCCCTTGGCCTTGTGGAGCCGCACAGTCTGGAATCACCTTCAAGGGCACACCCAGCAATAATAGTTCGTGTGGGCATCCCATGCCACAGCCAAGTAGACACGTTAAAATCGACGATCACAAAGTTCTTGATCACATATTTGTTTTGCAAATATTTCCCTCCAGTCAGTGGCTTGTTTTTTTCATTTTCTTAACGTCTTTCATAGAGCAGAAAAATTAATTTTAATAAAGTCCAACTTATCAATTTTTTTTCTTTCATGAATTGTGCTCTTGGTGTTGTATCTGAAAACTCATCAGTAAACCCAGGGTCACAGAGATTTTCTCTTATGTTTTCCTCTAGAAGTTTTATAGTTGTGCACATTACATTTATGTGTATTAACTATTTTGGGTTAATTTTATTTTATTGCCATATAATATAAAACTCATTGCAATACAATATAAAACTCACTTTGTTAAAATGTACAATTCAGTGTTTTTTTTTTAGTGTATCCACAAGTTTGTGCCTCTATCATCACTAATTTCAAAACATTTCAATCACCCCCTAAAGAAACCCTGGAACTATTAGAAGTAATTCATGGCCGGGTACGGTGGCTCATGCCTGTAATCCCAACAATTTGGGAGGCTGAGGTGGGTGAATCACCTGAGGTCAGGAGTTCGAGACCAGCCTGACCAACATGGTGAAACCCCGTCTCTGCTAAAAATACAAAAATCAGCTGGGCGTGGTGGCGCATGCTTGTAGTCCCAGCTACTCGGGAGGCTGGGGCAGGAGAATCGCTTGAACCTGGAAGGTGGAGGCTGTACTGAGCCAAGATCGCGCCATTGCACTCCAGCCCGGGTGACAAGAGTGAGACTCTGTCTCATTAAAAAAAAAAAAAAAAAAAAGAAAAAAAAGAAAAAAAAAGTAATTCATTTTGAACTCTTTACTTATTCATTTTTTTGTGAAAGGTGTGAGGCCCGTGTGTAGGTTCTGCATTTTGCATGTGGGCATCCGGTTGTTTCAGCACCATTTGCTGAAAGGACTATCCTTTTCCCTTTGACTTGCCTTTGCGATTTTGTTAAATATCAGTTGGCTACATTTATGTCAGTCTATAACGGGGCTCTGTATTCCGTTCCATTGACCCATGTGTCTATTATTTTGCCGGTATTCAGCTGTCTTGATTACTGTAGCTTTATCCTAACTCATGAAATTGGGTAGAGTGAGTCCTCCACATTTGTCCTTTTTTAGAATGGGTTATTCTAGGTCTTTTGCTTTTCTACATAAACTTTAGAATCAGTTTGTCAATATCTATAAAATGGCTTGCAGTGATTTTGATTGGAACTGCATTGAACCTATAGATCAAGTTGGGAAGAACTGACACCTTAACACTATTAAGACATCCAATCTGTAACCACAAATATTCTCCATTCATTTGGACCTTCTTTGACTTCCTTCATTGGTGATTTTTAGTTTTCTGCATATAGATGATGTGGTATTTTCTTACTTAAGTATATACTTAAATATTTCTGTTTTCAGAGCTATTGTAAATGGTATTGTTTTATAAATGTTAAATTCTAGTTGTTCATTGTTGGCATATAGAAAAGTAACAGCTTTTGCTTTTCTTTCTGTATGAGAAGAATGTGTATTCTGCTGTTGCTGGATCGAGTGTTCAATAGATGTCAATTAGATCCATTTGATGGATGGGGCTGTTCAGTTCAACTTGATCTTTGCTGATTTCTAGTCTGCTGGATCTGTCAGTTACTGAGAGAGTGGTGTTAAAATCTCCACCTGAGCGGTGGCTGCCTCCTTCTCCCTTCGGCTCTCCCAGTGTTTGCTTCATGGATGGTGACACTTGGGTGTCAGGATTATTGTGTCTTCTGGGGAATAGACTCTCTGGAATGCCCCACTTTTTTTTTTTTTTTTTTTTAGATAGAGTCTCGCTCTGTCGCTCAGGCTGGAGTGCAGTGGTGCCATCTCGGCTCGCTGCAACCTCTGCCTCTCAGATTCAAGTGATTCTCCTGCCTCAGCCTCCTGAGTAGTTGGGATTACAGTTCCCGCCACCATGCCTGGCTAATTTTTGTATTTTTAGTTGAGATGGGATTTCACCATGTTGGCCAGGCTGGTCTCGAACTCCTGACCTCAAGTGATCTACCCTCCTTGGCCTCCCAAAGTGCTGGGATTACACATGTGAGCCACCGTGCCCAGCCTGAATGACCCTGTTTATCCCTGATAATGTTCCTAGTCCAGGAATCTGAAATTATTACAGTAGTCACCCCTTATGTGCAATTTCACTTTCTGTGGTTTCAGTTACCCACAATCAACCATGGTATACAAGTATTAAATGGAAATTTCCAAAATAAGCAATTCATAAGTTTAACATTGCATGCCATTCTGGGTAGCGTGACAAAATCTCATGCTGTCCTTCCCCATCCTCCTGGATGTGAGTCTCCCTATGTCCATTGAACCCATGTCATTTACCCTACCTGTCAGTCACTCAGCAGCCATCTTGGTTACCAGATCCTCCCACGCCCCCTAAAAACCCCAAAAAACAGTATATACAGGGTTCAGCACTACCCTCGGTTTCAGGCATCCACTGGGGGCCTTGGAATGTAACCCCGGAGGACAAGGGGGGCTCCTGGATGGTGAATCTAGAGATTCCTGGAGGACAAGGGGGGGTCCTGGATGGTGAATCTAGAGATCCCTGGAGGACAAGGGGGGGTCCTGGATGGTGAATCTAGAGATCCCCGGAGGACAAGGGGGGCTCCTGGACGGTGAATCTAGAGATCCCTGGAGGACAAGGGGGGGTCCTGGATGGTGAATCTAGAGATCCCCGGAGGACAAGGGGGGCTCCTGGATGGTGAATCTAGAGATCCCCAGAGGACAAGGGGGGCTCCTGGATGGTGAATCTAGAGATCCCCGGAGGACAAGGGGGGCTCCTGGACGGTGAATCTAGAGATCCCTGGAGGACAAGGGGGGGTCCTGGATGGTGAACCTAGAGATCCCCAGAGGACAAGGGGGGCTCCTGGACGGTGAATCTAGAGATCCCTGGAGGACAAGGGGGGCTCCTGGACGGTGAATCTAGAGATCCCTGGAGGACAAGGGGGGGTCCTGGATGGTGAATCTAGAGATCCCCGGAGGACAAGGGGGGCTCCTGGATGGTGAATCTAGAGATCCCCAGAGGACAAGGGGGGCTCCTGGATGGTGAATCTAGAGATCCCTGGAGGACAAGGGGGGCTCCTGGACGGTGAATCTAGAGATCCCTGGAGGACAAGGGGGGGTCCTGGATGGTGAACCTAGAGATCCCCAGAGGACAAGGGGGGCTCCTGGACGGTGAATCTAGAGATCCCTGGAGGACAAGGGGGGCTCCTGGACGGTGAATCTAGAGATCTCTGAGGACAAGGGGGGCTCCTGGACGGTGAATCTAGAGATCCCTGGAGGACAAGGGGGGCTCCTGGACGGTGAATCTAGAGATCTCTGAGGACAAGGGGGGCTCCTGGACGGTGAATCTAGAGATCCCCAGAGGACAAGGGGGGCTCCTGGATGGTGAATCTAGAGATCCCCGGAGGACAAGGGGGGCTCCTGGACGGTGAATCTAGAGATCCCTGGAGGACAAGGGGGGGTCCTGGATGGTGAACCTAGAGATCCCCAGAGGACAAGGGGGGCTCCTGGACGGTGAATCTAGAGATCCCTGGAGGACAAGGGGGGCTCCTGGACGGTGAATCTAGAGATATCTGAGGACAAGGGGGGCTCCTGGACGGTGAATCTAGAGATCCCTGGAGGACAAGGGGGGCTCCTGGACGGTGAATCTAGAGATCTCTGAGGACAAGGGGGGCTCCTGGACGGTGAATCTAGAGATCCCTGGAGGACAAGGGGGGCTCCTGGACGGTGAATCTAGAGATCTCTGAGGACAAGGGGGGCTCCTGGACGGTGAATCTAGAGATCCCCAGAGGACAAGGGGGGCTCCTGGATGGTGAATCTAGAGATCCCCGGAGGACAAGGGGGGCTCCTGGACGGTGAATCTAGAGATCCCTGGAGGACAAGGGGGGGTCCTGGATGGTGAACCTAGAGATCCCCAGAGGACAAGGGGGGCTCCTGGACGGTGAATCTAGAGATCCCTGGAGGACAAGGGGGGCTCCTGGACGGTGAATCTAGAGATCTCTGAGGACAAGGGGGGCTCCTGGACGGTGAATCTAGAGATCCCTGGAGGACAAGGGGGGCTCCTGGACGGTGAATCTAGAGATCTCTGAGGACAAGGGGGGCTCCTGGACGGTGAATCTAGAGATCCCCGGAGGACAAGGGGGGCTCCTGGACGGTGAATCTAGAGATCCCCGGAGGACAAGGGGGGGTCCTGGACGGTGAATCTAGAGATCCCCGGAGGACAAGGGGGGCTCCTGGACGGTGAATCTAGAGATCCCCGGAGGACAAGGGGGGCTCCTGGACGGTGAATCTAGAGATCCCTGGAGGACAAGGGGGGGTCCTGGATGGTGAACCTAGAGATCCCCAGAGGACAAGGGGGGCTCCTGGACGGTGAATCTAGAGATCCCTGGAGGACAAGGGGGGCTCCTGGACGGTGAATCTAGAGATCTCTGAGGACAAGGGGGGCTCCTGGACGGTGAATCTAGAGATCCCTGGAGGACAAGGGGGGCTCCTGGACGGTGAATCTAGAGATCTCTGAGGACAAGGGGGGCTCCTGGACGGTGAATCTAGAGATCCCTGGAGGACAAGGGGGGCTCCTGGACGGTGAATCTAGAGATCCCTGGAGGACAAGGGGGGGTCCTGGATGGTGAATCTAGAGATCCCTGGAGGACAAGGGGGGGTCCTGGATGGTGAATCTAGAGATCCCCGGAGGACAAGGGGGGCTCCTGGACGGTGAATCTAGAGATCCCCGGAGGACAAGGGGGGCTCCTGGACGGTGAATCTAGAGATCCCCGGAGGACAAGGGGGGCTCCTGGACGGTGAATCTAGAGATCCCTGGAGGACAAGGGGGGCTCCTGGACGGTGAATCTAGAGATCCCCAGAGGACAAGGGGGGCTCCTGGATGGTGAATCTAGAGATCTCTGAGGACAAGGGGGGCTCCTGGACGGTGAATCTAGAGATCCCTGGAGGACAAGGGGGGGTCCTGGACGGTGAATCTAGAGATCTCTGAGGACAAGGGGGGCTCCTGGATGGTGAATCTAGAGATTTTTCAATTACTGCTCCATGGACTAACTCTCTCCATCCTTTTACTTTCAACCTACTCTAGTCTCACTTGTTTTATGCACTCTGACCATTTCTGTCTTATAATTGGTGTATTGAGACCATTTGCATCCAAAGTGATTATCGATATTGTTGAATTCATGTTTGCAACTTTCTTACATTGTGATTATCCTTTGCTCCTTTTCCCTCCAACTTTTTCTGTCTTCTCTGGTTTTAATTGAGCATTTTCTATGATTCTGTTTTATCTCCTCTGCTCACATGTCAATCATACTTCTTTTTAAGCCACTTTTTAGTGATTGCTTCAGGGTTTACAATGGAGCAGGCCTTCCACATCTGTGGGTCCCGGGTATGTGGATTCAACTAACCACCAACTGAAAATACTCAGAGAAAGGAAAAAAGGATGGTATGCCTGCACCATGTACAGGCTTCTCTTTCCTGTTATCATTCCCTAAATAATACGTTATAACAGTGATTTACATAGCATTTACATTGTATTATATATCATAATATGGGAGGACGTGTGTGAGTTACATCAAATACGACACCATTTTAAATACGGGACTTGAGCATCTTTGGATATTGGTATCTGTGGGGGTCCTAGAACCAAGCCCCCAAGGATGCTGGATACACATTTTTAACTCATCTAAATTCAGCTTTAAAGAACACCATTATCCCTTTCCATGTGGCGCCTTCAACTTATAAGAAGGTCTTCTCAATTCCTCCCTCTCATTCTGTGACAATACTTTACTTTCATTTTTTTTACTTGTCCATGTGTTATAATCACTTAATACATTGTTGCTATTATTATTTTATGCAGTTATTATTATTTTTTTTTGAGATGGAGTCTTGCTCTGTTACCCAGGTTGGAGGGCAGTGGTGCTATCTTGGTTCACTGCAACCTCTGACTCCCTGGTGAAAGCGATTCTCCTGCCTCAGCCTCCAAATTAGCTGGGATTATAGGCGGCTGCCACCACACCTGGCTAGGTTTTGTATTTTTAGTAGAGACAGCGTTTCACCATGTTGGTCAGGCTGGTCTTGAACTCCTGATCTCAGGTGATCCACCTGCCTCAGCCTCCCAAAGTGCTGGGATTACAGGTGTGAGCCACTGCACCCAGCCTTGAACAGCTATCTTTTAGATCAATTAAAAATAATGAAAACAAATGCTTTTATTTAACCTTCATTTACTCCTCCTCTGACACTGTTCCTTTCTCTTTCTTCATTTATTTTAAGGATTTCATTAGTCTTATTTTAAGGATTGGCCATAGGATTGTGGAGGCTGCTGGTCTGAAATCTGCAGGGTGATTTGCAGGCTGGAGATCCAGTGAGGGGCTGGTGTTGCAGCTCGAGGCCGAGGGCCACCCTCTGGCAGAGCTCCCTCTTCTCCAAGGCACCTCAGCCTTTTTTCTATGAAGGCCTTCAGCTGATTGGCTGAGATCCACCACGTCCCAAACGGTAACCTGCTTTACTCCAACTCTACTGATCTAAGTGTTAATCTCACCTAGAAAGTACTTTCACAGAAACAGCTAGAACAATTTTTGGCCAAATGTCTGGGTACTGTGGCCTTGGCAAATTGACACACAAAGTGAGCCATCCCAGGGGCCGTAAGCAATGGCGCCCCCAAAGGAAGGCTCCGTGAATGTGCAGGAGAGCAAAATCCTTGATGTGAGACCTGAGCGGAAAGTTGAGCAGGTGCAGCTTCAAGAAAGGAGGCTGAGACCGGGAGGCTTGTCTGTGTGGAGGAGAAGCATTTGCAGATGGTGTGTGTACACAGAGCAACACCTGCAGAAATGCAGGGAGGTCACAGGTGAAGGAGATAGTGTCATGAAAACCTCAGTCCTTCCCCTATGGATGTGTGAACGGGATGCCACCTAAATAGAATTTCTAAAGAGATGTTTTCCATTTTCTTTTTTGAAATAAAAAGAAGTATTTAAATTCACATCGAGGAATAGTGTCTGAAAATAGTTGAGAATGTTTTCTAAAGAACAGTGAGCCAGGAATCACACCTTATCAGATACTTAGATCCCAACAGAGCCGATGGAATCCTGACAGCATGGTTTTGGCCCCAGGAACATGCAAGAAGAGCTGCCTGGAGTGGGTCCAAGTTCCAGGGGAATTTCAGGCAGCTCAGCGGGAACTGGGGGCTTGTATAACAGAAGGTGCTGGCATGATGGGCGATGAAGGAAAGATCCAGAATCCTGTATCGCACCATGCATAAAAATAAACCCCATCGAGAATGAAGAGTTGGATGTAAAGTGTGAAAATATTAAAAGATACCTAAAGATAGCATTCTATACCCTTGGGATGGGAGAGAGCTTCTCCCATAAGACGGGATATCTAAAAGCCATAAAGGGAATCAGACTTTGTCTTATGAGGTGCAAAATTTCCCCCTTCGATTATTTGCTTCTGGTACATTTTGCAACATTTAAACAAAAATTTTAAACAAAAAGTGAATATCTCTTATATTAAAGCGTTCTGACACCATGATAAAAAGACACTAATAGTAAAGCAGAGAATATGGAAAGGCATCCCACGGAACAGGAGACACAAATGGCTGGTGAAGAGAACAAAACAGGCTCCTGCTCCCAGCAGTCAGGACGTAGCTGTGGTGTGGAGGCTGCAAGTCCAGCCCAGCAAAGGTGACTGGGTGTCTAGGGACCAGGTTCCTATGCAGGTAAAGATGGCCAGTATTCAGTGGCTGGGGATCCCCAGACCAAAGCAATTTGTCAGCTACATGGGAGTCGTGCAGGTGTGACTGGCTATCAGACTGCTGTGGAATGAGGCGACTGTATCAAGGTCCCCAGGCTCTAGTTACTTTAGGAGACAGCCTGGTGGCCAAAGAGAACTGGTTCTGTCCACCAGGTCACTGGGAGGGTCCTGGGCCCAGAAAAAGGCTTGTTCATGAAACTGCTTTCCAAGACAGTCACACTGGGAAAAAAATGTCTCTAAAATTCTGGTTCTTGAGCCATTTCATGAGGAGCTGAAGTCCTAAAAAAGGGATGGAGTTTGCAGTGACTCGTTGCAGTGACTCATTGCAGTGCCTCGTTGCTGTGACTTGTGAGGCTGAGTGGGCATCGCTACCTGCATACCTCTCCCCAGACTCCGTCAACCACCTAGGCTGAAAGCCGTTCTGATGGGAAGATTCCATCCCAAGCCCCTGGTGCCCTCCCCACTGGAGGATTTTTAGCGAGATGAGAGGCTGAGCCAATTCTGGACCAGCCTGGACAGCATCCCTGTGGATGACCTGAGACATACTCAGCTGTCCCCACTGGCCGGTCCTGATTCATCCCCAAGACTCCGAGGAAGAAACTCTGCACAGCTGACTGCTGATTCATGTCCTCCCTCAAAACTATGTTTTTGGTGTTGCCACCCTCCTCCTGGCCATGTGGGTCTCCCACGTTCTCTGCTGCCGTCCAGCAGGTGACCCTGGGAGGGCTTCAGTTTCCCTTCCAGTGCGGTGGAGTCGCCTTAGCCTGATCTTTGCAGGGACCTCATGGCCCCACCCCTTGCCCTGCCTGCAGAGGGTGCCGGCCGAAGGGCCCGAGCACCTTTAAAGCCTGCCCTGAGAAACACCCGCCTCGACCGCTGTGGCTTGACACGCCTGGCTCACACAGCGTGAAACGGAGGCCTTTGGCCTACTTTAAAGAAAAGGGTGGATGTTTGGGGAAGAAAATGAGGTTTCCTGAAGTCTCCAGCCCCAGTCTCGATGCCGGAAACCTGCTCGTGTTTCAGTATCCGATGCCCCGCCCTCCTGGGCACCACTGCCCTGCTCTGCGATGAGCAAACAGTTGGTGCCTTCTGTGTGCAGCCAGGATTTCTCTTTCACCCTCCTCCCGACTGGCTGCCGGCAATGGCGCTTTGGCCCCACTGCTGAGGGGCCGCACCGCCGAGGGGCCGTCGAACCTGTACGGATCTAAGACCCATCACGCCTCCCGCCGTCACTCAGGGGTTGCGGCATCATGGCCACACACTTCAGAAACATTCTCTCTAAAAATTTGCCCCACATCTCTCCTGCTCAGCATTCCTTGGACTTGAACAGCTATCAGGAAGGTCCCTGTTCCCCCTACCCCACCCACTCACCATGCATTTGATTCTCTGAAGTCACTCCAGGCCCTTGGGAAGGAAATGGGGCGCAGTGCTGTCTCATCCTGAAACCGGCTTAGAGCCTCCTGATGGGTTTGCTGCAGGGCCAAATCTGTTGAGACAGCTTCCTCCCCCTCCGTGGCTCCATCCGTCAACACCAGCATCCCTTGTCTGGGTGTGAATGAGAGCCGGGAACGTTGGTCCTCGCTCCCGTTCTCGGGTGGCATGGTGGTGGCTGAGGCTGGTCTCCTGTCCCAGACTTTAGAGATCGTGGTGCTGGCTTTGGAGTGGGCTGTGGCTGAAGGCTGTGCTGCCCCTGCCTGAGGACCAGATGGGGATGGGACCTCCACAGTCACTCCCCAGGGTGCTGCCAACCAACTCAGCATGGCCTCATGAGGACTCAGGGTCCTGTCCCCGCCCTCCCGCCCCTTGCCCTGTGGCCCTGGGCAGCCGCCTCAGTCAGAGGCAGGCTCTGAACCACTGCACGCTGACAGTGAACTATACTAAGAGACCTGTTTGGGATGGGGGTGCCCAGGGCCGCCCCTGATGAGTCTCCGGTTTACGCATCTGCACGGACTTCTCAGAAAAGGCCATGGCGTCACCTCTCAGCACCCCTGACTCATGTGCCCTGCGGGTCCACGGCCTCAGTTTGACTTGCTTCTTCTGACCATGCTGGGTCCACATCCTGCCCCAGGTGTGCACCCAGGCTTCTCCTCCATCTCTTCCTCCACACCAGACTGGAGAGTACCACTGGAGTTGGCAGAATCATGTCCCCAAGGATGCTGCTGTCCCACTCCAGGACCTATAGATATGCTAGGCTATGGGGGGCCGTGGGGGGTGCCGTGAGGGGCTCAGTTTGCTCATCAGCTGACCTTACCCCATGGGGAGGAGCGTGGAGAAGCCGAGGGGCTCAGAGCCAGGGAGGGCAGTGTGAGGGCTGGGCTGGATGCTGCTGGCTCTGAGGATGGGGGCAGCTTCCTTCTAGAAGCTGGAAGGGGCGAGAGAAGGGATTCTCCCCTGGATCATCTAGAAGGAACCAGCCCTGCCAGCACCTGGACTTTAGCCCAGAGAGCCCTGTCTCACTCCGTACAGACCCCTGGGGTGTGAAGAAAGACGCCTGTGCTGCTGTGAGCCACCGAAGCACGTGGCGGTTAGTTCCAGTGCCACAGGAAACGCGCATCGGCACCACCAAACAAAACACCAGGGCTGTGCCCGGCGCCCAAGGCCGGGTGAGATCCACTGTCTCCCTGGCTGGGCCTGGCCGCACCTGGGGCCGCTGCACTCCTGCTGCCCATCTCCACGTGTTCTGCTGGCTTCTCCCTCCCTGTGGCTGCCCGAGGCATTGATCTGAGCTCACGCCGGCCCTGACGGGTTTCTGGCTCACATACCTCTACTGGCCAATCTCCGCTGGCCTCTCTAAGTTCTGAGTCGTCTCTGGAGTGTCTTCTGCCTGCTTGCCTCCGGGAATCTGAGCTTTTCCTTCTGGATTTTTCTGCCATGGAGCTTACTCTGGGGCCACCATATCTGTGCTCTGCCTACCCCCCCAGTACTGGGGCTGTGAGTGTGGTTTAAGGGTCATTAACTGAACAATACGCAGCATGGGCCCCCACCCAGGCCATCTCCACGCAGCTGCCCGCGGGGCAGAGTTCAGGTCACTCCGGGGCTCAACACCCTCCTGAGGCTCCCATCTCAGACTCGGCCTAAAGCCAAAGCTTTGAAGGCCCACAGGGCCCTGCCCAGCCTCCCCCACCCACCCCGCTCCTCTGATTGATTTCCCTCCCCTCTCCGCTCCCTCCTCCCCCAGGCTGGCTGCCCAGCCTTCTGTAGCCCGCACGTTGTAGGGCCCCAGGGCCTTCGCACCTGCTCCCTGCCTGGAAAGTCCCTGGGGTTCCGGAGGCTGTTCCTCACACTCCCGGGAAGTCTTTGCTCCTTTCCCTCCTCAGGAGGCACCACCCCGACCTGGGCACAGCTGTGACCATGGGCCCTCCTGCTCCAACCTGTGAGGGCGACACCTCGCCCGCTCCTGACTTTCCAGGGCAGGAATGTTGGGGGTCAGTGACATTCAGAGTGTCCCTCTGGGGTTACAGACACCCAAAGATGTGCCCAAAGACACTGCCAGTCACACGCTCCGCCAGGGTGGGCACAGCCGGTCACAGCTCTTGATTTCCCCGGTGGAGATGCCAGCACCCGCATTTCCAGGGGGTCCAGCCTCACCCTCCTGGGCTCTACCCCACCACCGATTCCATCCACCTGTGCTGTTCGCTGTTGGCTTCTGCCCCAGAGCACCAGGGGCACCGCTGGCTCCTGCCACTGCAGCTTCTGTGCTTCCGGGAGGTGTGGCTGTGGGAATGGGCTTTCAGCATGAAGGGTGCTTTGGTCTCTGTGCAGGGATGGGCACTGACAGGACAGGCCTTGGGGTCCTGGAGGGAGGAGCCACTCCCTGGGGACAGGCGGGCCATGGATGGGCCTGGTCCAGGGCATGGGCTCTGCCAAGGCCGGCGTCCGGAGGTGCTGGCTGTCCCAGAAATGCTGTGTCAGCCCTGAATGGGCCTCCGCTTGTCTTCCCCATAGCCCTGGGAAGGCAGACTTTTAAACTGGCCCCCAGGTGCCCGTCCTTGCAGGGCCCACACCTTCCCCCTGTCATCCAATCACCACAGTCCAGAGGCTCCTGGGGAGGGATTCTGCAGGTGTAATGAGGGCCCTTGCTCAGTCGACCTTCACTGGGGGCATGTGCTGGGCCCTGAGCTGGTCAGGTGAGTCCTTAATGGGGCCTCGAAATTCTGGGCAGCTGGGGTTCAAAGTGGGAGGGATCTGGCCCAGGAGGATTCCTCTGGGGCTGGGCTGGGTGACTCTGAAGATAGAGGAGACACGCTGACCTGGGTGTGGGCCTGGCTGACAGCCAGCAAGCAAGCAGTGACCCCAGTCTTGCAGCCACACGGCAGTGGACTCTGCCAGCACCCTGAGGCCAGCACAGGAGAACTCTGCCTGGGCCACACCTTGACCTCAGCCCTCGGCACTGGGAGCAGGGTGCTTGGACACTTCCCACCCTCAGAACCAGTGAAGGGATAAATACTATTCTAGCTTTGAAGTTGGAGATGGCGTGTTTCCCAGTGGTGGATGGCAAATGCACCCCTGGGTGCTGGGGTCCACATGCCTGCCACATGGCCTGCTTGTGCTTTTCAGCCTCAGAACATGAAGGATTTTGGTGGCCGTCTTGTGTGTGTGGGGCACACACAGGGTAGTAGCCTCCTACAGTGACTTACAGGCAGCTCAGCTCCTTGGGGACACTGAAGACTGTCCCTCGGCCACCTCCCTGGAGTGGGCACAGCTCAGAGGCTTCCAGCTCCCAGCCCCACCTGCCCCCAGGCGTGTGACTGTCGCCTCCTGCCGGCTGGAACCCCTTGTCACTGTTCTCCCTGGCAGCAGCCAAATGACCTCTTGGACATTCTTTGTTTTCCCAGAAGGAAGCCTCACCTGGTAGGTGTGTCGGAGGGAAGGACAGAGAGAGGCTGGGGGTGCGGGGGAGATGTGCTGGACCCCCAGCAAGTGATGTCAGAGAGAGGGTGGGGGTGTGGGGGAGATGTGCTGGACCCTCATGGTGTGGACAGAGAGAGGCTGGGGGTGTGCAGGACCCTCGTGGTGTGGACAGAGAGAGGCTCTGGAGTTGGGGAGATGCTGCAGGCTCCCGCGGGTGTGGCGTGAGGTCCCCGTGGTCTCTGCTGGCGTCTCACTCAGCCTGTCACGAGGAGCCACGAGTGTCCTCAGCTCCTCTCCAGGGTGTCCTGAAACTGGACCCGGCTTCACGCAGAGGTTTCTGCTGCGTCTCACCTGAGGGCCTGGACGGGTGCTCGGGGTCCCAGGTAGTTCCTGGAGGGGCCCTGTTGGAACCCTTTCCCCATAACCCAATACTTGGGCCTAGCTGTGGCCTTCCTGGGGGGCCATGAGTTTTAAATGCGATGTTTCTGTGATTAGATTACTGTGGTATCTTGGAGACTGGGTGAAAGCAGATAAAACTCTACCTTCCCGCCTTCCTAAAACAACCAGTCGGTTTTCATATGCCATTTGAATAGATTTGTGATGAAAGTATAGATACAACTCTGTATCCGACTTCTTCCTGTGGAATGAGACCACCACTTCTCCTGTTGTCCTTCCCAGCTTCTCCCCCACCTCCCCTTTTCCCTAGTTTACAAGACAGGAGAAAAAGGAGAAAGCAGAAAGGTGAAAAGAAATAGAAGTAAGATAAATAGCTGGACGACCTTGGCGCCACCGCCTGGCCGTGGTGGTTAAAATAATAATAATAATAATAATAATAATAATAATAACCCCTGACCAAAACTACTGGTGTTATCTGTAAATTCCAGACATCGTATGAGAAAGCACGGTAAAACTTTTTGTTCTGTTAGCTGATGTATGTAGCCCCCAGTCACGTTCCTCATGCCTACTTGATCTATCACGACCTTTTCACGTGGACCCCTTAGAGTTGTAAGCCCTTAAAAGGGCTAGGAATTTCTTTTTCGGGGAGCTCGGCTCTTAAGACGTGAGTCTGCCGACATTACCGGCCGAATAAAAACCTCTTCCTTCTTTAATCTGGTGTATGAGGAGTTTTGTCTGCGACTCGTCCTGCTACACCTGTATTTAAAAAATACTTACGTGTCACCGTTTTTAACAACAGCTTACTCCTCACCCCCGACGGGCAGGCACTCCAGTCCCCGGTTGTCCCCAGATCATTGCGCACCCACGTAGGGGACTCTGTTTATGCATAAAGTGCTGTGGGTATTTAGCGTCAGCTCTTTACCTTACATTCCCAGGAGTGCACGGACTGGGCCAGTGGGTCCTGTTACCTGTTTCTGAAATCATGCTTGAATGGAAAACTCACATTTACCTTAGTGCCAGGCCCCCTGGAGAGGAAGGTGGGACCAGGGACTCAGGAGAAATGGAGGGAGAGGGGTCACCAGGGACCTGGGGAGACCCCGTCACCCTCCTCACGGGAGAGGGGTCACCGGGGACCTGGGGAGACCCTGTCACCCTGCTCACGGGAGAGGGGTCACCGGGGACCTGGGGAGACCCCCTCACCCTGCTCACGGGAGAGGGGTCACTGGGGACCTGGGGAGACCCTGTCACCCTGCTCACGGGAGAGGGGTCACCGGTGACCTGGGGAGACCCTCCCATCCTGCTGATAGTGTCTGTTCTTGGACAGGGGTGGGAGGAACAGGAGATGATCGTGGTGAGTGAGCTCACTGGAGGGCTGCTGCTGTGGGGAGGCCACGGGAGCCAGGGCCACGGCCTCTGCAGCCACCGCCTGGGTCTCCACCTGCCTCAGCCTCTTGGGGTCTGGGGTGGGTGGGGGACCCTGGGGGTTTGAGGTGCAGATGAGGGAAGGGGGCTCCCCGGGCCTTTGGGCCCACGGGCTGGGCAGCTCCTTTGCTGGCTGTGGAAACAGAGGTGCCTTTCACTCCGTGGGCGACAGAGGGCCCTGTCCCAACGCAAATGGCAGGCGGGCCCCATGCCTCCCCCATGTCGGGAGTTCCACGGGCAGAGGCAGAGCAGGGTGGGCTTCTGTTCCAGAACAGTCTTCGGGAGGGGGTGGTGATTGTCCTGGGGTCCTCCCGCACTTTGGGAGTGGTGTGCTGCAGGCCACCTTTGGGAAGGCTGGGGTGGCACTTGTGAGTGACAGGAAGGGGCAGAAATGTCAGAGCAACTTTTCTCGGCTTTCCCGAGGACCAGGCTGGGCAGCTGCAAGGTCTCCCTGGAGGGCACAGGGGTGATTACCAGCCTGGTGTCGGGGTCCTAAGGGGTGGTGGCACCTCATGGTGGGACACTGTCTGAAAGATGTAAATTGAACACTGTCTTGGACATAGCTTTTGGGTGCAAAAGTCATACATTATACTTCTCAAAAAAAAAAAATCAGAAAACTGTCAAGGGGGCAGTAAAGTTCACCCAGGAGTTCACCCTGGAGATAAGCACCCCTGCTCTCGTGACGCACATCCTTCCAGATTCAGAAAAACTGACACAAAGGATCACACGGTAATACTCTTGGATAAGGCTTGGCCCACGTAGCAGTATGTTGTGCACATTAAACATATCAGCAAACATCGATTTGCATAACCGCTTTGAACGGCTGCTCTCACAGCACGCACGAGCGGCGCTGGTGTCGCATTAAATACTCCTCTCCGGCGGCCTGAGACCCGGAGCGCTGGGGAACCTCGTGCATGCGGGAGCATGAGAGGTGGATATTTAGATTGTCCCTGGCGATCCGTCGTGGACAGTGAGCTCATCGCCGTTGTTCGAGTGCCTGTTTGTGCACCTCTCGGAGCACTTCCCGAGGATACATTTCTGGGAGTGGCGTGTGGGATGGAGCGGGCTGCATTTGAAGGACATTTGTTGGGGTTTGGATGCACCTCTCACCATGTATCTGCAGTGGGCTCTGTTGCTGGCTTCAAAGACGCCGGCCACGAGAGACACAGGCTGTGCGGGTGCTCGGTGGGAATGGGGTTTCCTCATCTTCTGTACCATCAATGGCCCCAGACATTAAACAGGGACAAAGCAACGATATGCCTGGTGCTGAGTAGAGACAGTCAATCCTGAGAAAGAGCTGCCCTTGGGAGGCCAAGTGTCTGATGGGGAGGGATAGAGAAAGGAAGGCTTGTTGAATGGATTGCGAAGCATCCTAACCTCCTCTGGACATGAATGTTTCTGGAATGCTCTTATGAATGACAAGTGCATTTAGGATCGTGATTATTCCGGGGCAAACCCTCTCCCTGTCCCCAGCTGCTATGAAATCAATGGGGTTACTTTTGTGCTTGGACATTTAGGCTGCTTTAAAAACATTAAAGAACAACACTGTAGTGGCCATCCTTATACACATGTCTTTGTGAACATTCATTCTACTTTTTAAACTTAATTTTTATTTTGATGTTAAAACATGACAAGTGTTTAGTTGGAAAAGTTACAAAGTACTCTAAGGCAACAAATAGCATCCGCACTCCCATCCTCAGGCCTGGCCCCTTTTCCCAGAGAGAAACCCTTCGGGTTCTTTCAGCGGCATCATCTGGGTCTTTGCTCAGTTTTCATTTAACCGAGGCATCCCTTCCTGAGGTCTCTGGCCAACAGCGCCAACCTGGCTCTTGCTCACAGATATGCTATTGTCTTGGGATTTTCCCACGCCATCTCGCATTTTCCCATGTACTGTGTTGGACCCCTTTTCCCGGATCCCATGTCTTTCTTTCTTTTTTTTTTTTTTGGCTTTACTTTTTTGTTTTGATGGAGCATATTTTCCAGTAGCTTCCTGTGAAAAGATTTGTGGCAGGTGAAAAGGTGTGTGTAGGTGGAAAGGTGTGTGTAGATGGAAAGGTGTGTGTATGTGGAAAGGTGTGTACGGGTGGAAAGGTGTGTGTAGGTGGAAAGGTGTGTGTATGTGGAAAGGTGTGTGCGGGTGGAAAGGTGTGTGTGGGTGGAAAGGTGTGTGCGGGTGGAAAGGTGTGTACGGGTGGAAAGGTGTGTGTAGGTGGAAAGGTGTGTGCGGGTGGAAAGGTGTGTGTGGGTGGAAAGGTGGTGCGGGTGGAAAGCTGTGTTTGGGTGGAAAGCTATGTGCGGGTGGAAAGGTGTGAGCGGGTGGAAAGGTGTGTGCGGGTGGAAAGGTGTGTGCGGGTGGAAAGGTGTGTGTATGTGGAAAGGTGTGTGTATGTGGAAAGGTGTGTGCGGGTGGAAAGGTGTGTGGCAGGTGGAAAGGTGTGTGTAGGTGGAAAGGTGTGTGTGGGTGGAAAGGTGGTGCGGGTGGAAAGCTGTGTTTGGGTGGAAAGCTGTGTGCGGGTGGAAAGGTGTGAGCGGGTGGAAAGGTGTGTGCGGGTGGAAAGGTGTGTGCGGGTGGAAAGGTGTGTACGGGTGGAAAGGTGTGTGTAGGTGGAAAGGTGTGTGTATGTGGAAAGGTGTGTGCGGGTGGAAAGGTGTGTGTGGGTGGAAAGGTGTGTGCGGGTGGAAAGGTGTGTACGGGTGGAAAGGTGTGTGTAGGTGGAAAGGTGTGTGCGGGTGGAAAGGTGTGTGTGGGTGGAAAGGTGGTGCGGGTGGAAAGCTGTGTTTGGGTGGAAAGCTGTGTGCGGGTGGAAAGGTGTGAGCGGGTGGAAAGGTGTGTGCGGGTGGAAAGGTGTGTGTGGGTGGAAAGGTGTGTGCGGGTGGAAAGGTGTGTACGGGTGGAAAGGTGTGTGTAGGTGGAAAGGTGTCTGCGGGTGGAAAGGTGTGTGTGGGTGGAAAGGTGGTGCGGGTGGAAAGCTGTGTTTGGGTGGAAAGCTGTGTGCGGGTGGAAAGGTGTGAGCGGGTGGAAAGGTGTGTGCAGGTGGAAAGGTGTGTGCGGGTGGAAAGGTGTGTGTATGTGGAAAGGTGGGTGTATGTGGAAAGGTGTGTGCGGGTGGAAAGGTGTGTGGCAGGTGGAAAGGTGTGTGTAGGTGGAAAGGTGTGTGTGGGTGGAAAGGTGGTGCGGGTGGAAAGCTGTGTTTGGGTGGAAAGCTGTGTGCGGGTGGAAAGGTGTGAGCGGGTGGAAACGTGTGTGCGGGTGGAAAGGTGTGTGCGGGTGGAAAGGTGTGTGCGGGTGGAAAGGTGTGTGTATGTGGAAAGGTGTGTGTATGTGGAAAGGTGTGTGTATGTGGAAAGGTGTGTACGGGTGGAAAGGTGTGTGTATGTGGAAAGGTGTGTGTATGTGGAAAGGTGTGTGTAGGTGGAAAGGTGTGTGTATATGGAAAGGTGTGTTTGGGTGGAAAGGTGTGTGCGGGTGGAAAGGTGTGTGCGGGTGGAAAGGTGTGTGTGGGTGGAAAGGTGTGTGCGGGTGGAAAGGTGTGTGCAGGTGGAAAGGGGTGGAAAGGTGTGTGCGGGTGGAAAGGTGTGTGTAGGTGGAAAAGTGTGTGCAGGTGGAAAGGTGTGTGCAGGTGGAAAGGTGTGTGCGGGTGGAAAGGTGTGTGTGAGTGGAAAGGTGTGTGTAGATGGAAAGGTGGGTGTATGTGGAAAGGTGTGTATGGGTGGAAAGGTGTGTGTATGTGGAAAGGTGTGTGTAGCTGGAAAGGTGTGTGTATATGGAAAGGTGTGTGCAGGTGGAAAGGTATGTGTGGGTGGAAAGGTGTGTGTGGGTGGAAAAGTGTTTGTGGGTGGAAAGGTGTGTGCAGGTGGAAAGGTGTGTGCGGGTGGAAAGGTGTGTGTGTGGGTGGAAAGGTGTGTGCGGGTGGAAAGGTGTGTGTGGGTGGAAAGGTGTGTGTAGGTGGAAAGGTGTGTGCAGGTGGAAAGGGGTGGAAAGGTGTGTGCGGGTGGAAAGGTGTGTGTAGGTGGAAAGGTGTGTGCAGGTGGAAAGGTGTGTGTGGGTGGAAAGGTGTGTGCGGGTGGAAAGGCGTGTGTGAGTGGAAAGGTGTGTGTAGATGGAAAGGTGCGTGTATGTGGAAAGGTGTGTACGGGTGGAAAGGTGTGTGTATGTGGAAAGGTGTGTGTAGGTGGAAAGGTGTGTGTATATGGAAAGGTGTGTGCAGGTGGAAAGGTGTGTGCAGGTGGAAAGGTGTGTGTGGGTGGAAAGGTGTGTGTAGATGGAAAGGTGTGTGTAGGTGGAAAGGTATCTGTAGATGGAAAGGTGTGTTTATGTGGAAAGGTGTGTACGGGTGGAAAGGTGTGTGTATGTGGAAAGGTGTGTACGGGTGGAAAGGTGTGTGTATATGGAAAGGTGTGTGCAGGTGGAAAGGTGTGTGTGGGTGGAAAGGTGTGTGCGGGTGGAAAGGTGTGTGTGGGTGGAAAAGTGTGGGTGGAAAGGTGTGTGTGGGTGGAAAGGTGTGTGTAGGTGGAAAGGTGTGTGCAGGTGGAAAGGTGTGTGTAGGTGGAAATGTGTGTGTAGGTGGAAAGGTGTGTGCGGGTGGGAAGGTGTGTGCGGGTGGAAAGGTGTGTGCGGGTCGGAAGGTGTGTGCGGGTGGGAAGGTGTGTGCGGGTGGAAAGGTGTGTGCGGGTGGAAAGGTGTGTGCGGGTGGAAAGGTGTGTGTGGGTGGAAAGATGTGTGTGAGTGGAAAGGTGTGTGTAGATGGAAAGGTGTGTGTATGTGGAAAGGTGTGGACAGGTGGAAAGGTGTGTGTGAGTGGAAAGGTGTGTGTAGATGGAAAGGTGGGTGTATGTGGAAAAGTGTGTACGGGTGGAAAGGTGTGTGTATGTGGAAAGGTGTGTGTAGCTGGAAAGGTGTGTGCAGGTGGAAAGGTGTGTGTGGGTGGAAAGGTGTGTGTGGGTGGAAAAGTGTTTGCGGGTGGAAAGGTGTGTGCAGGTGGAAAGGTGTGTGCGGGTGGAAAGGTGTGTGCGGGTGGAAAGGTGTGTGCGGGTGGAAAGGTGTGTGCGGGTGGAAAGGTGTGTGTAGGTGGAAAGGTGTGTGTATGTGGAAAGCTGTGTGCGGGTGGAAAGGTGTGTGCGGGTGGAAAGGTGTGTGCGGGTGGAAAGGTGTGTGTGGGTGGAAAGGTGTGTGAGGGTGGA
Organism: Pan troglodytes; assembly: GCF_028858775.2. Lineage (NCBI taxonomy): Eukaryota > Metazoa > Chordata > Mammalia > Primates > Hominidae > Pan > Pan troglodytes. Next base: position 144,052,743 of record NC_072406.2, on the reverse strand, counting down.
AAGGTGTGCGGCAGGTGGAAAGGTGAGTGCAGGTGGAAAGGTGTGTGTAGGTGGAAACGTGTGTGCAGGTGGAAAGGTGTGTGCGGGTGGGAAGGTGTGTGCGGGTGGGAAGGTGTGTGCGGGTCGGAAGGTGTGTGCGGGTGGGAAGGTGTGTGTGGGTGGAAAGGTGTGTGCGGGTGGAAAGGTGTGTGCGGGTGGAAAGGTGTGTGTGGGTGGAAAGATGTGTGTGAGTGGAAAGGTGTGTGTAGATGGAAAGGTGTGTGTATGTGGAAAGGTGTGTGTGTATGTGGAAAGGTGTGTACGGGTGGAAAGGTGTGTGTGAATGGAAAGGTGTGTGTAGATGGAAAGGTGGGTGTATGTGGAAAGGTGTGTACGGGTGGAAAGGTGTGTGTATGTGGAAAGGTGTGTGTAGCTGGAAAGGTGTGTTTATATGGAAAGGTGTGTGCAGGTGGAAAGGTGTGTGTGGGTGGAAAGGTGTGTGTGGGTGGAAAAGTGTTTCTGGGTGGAAAGGTGTGTGCAGGTGGAAAGGTGTGTGTGGGTGGAAAGGTGTGTTTGGGTGGAAAGGTGTGTGCGGGTGGAAAGGTGTGTGTAGGTGGAAAGGTGTGTGCAGGTGGAAAGGTGTGTGAGGGTGGAAAGGTGTGTGGCAGGTGGAAAGGTGTGTGCAGGTGGAAAGGTGTGTGCGGGTGGAAAGGTGTGTGCAGGTGGAAAGGTGTGTGGCAGGTGGAAAGGTGTGTGCAGGTGGAAAGGTGTGTGTAGGTGGAAAGGTGTGTTCGGGTGGAAAGGTGTGTGTAGTTGGAAAGGTGTGTTCGGGTGGAAAGATTTGTGGCAGGTGGAAAGGTGTGTGTAGGTGGAAAGGTATGTGCGGGTGGAAAGGTGTGTGTTGGTGGAAAGTTGTGTGCGGGTGGAAAGGTGTGTGTATGTGGAAAGGTGTGTGTTTGTGGAAAGGTGTGTGCGGGTGGAAAGATGTGTGCGGGTGGAAAGGTGTGTGGCGGGTGGAAAGGTGTGTGGTGGGTGGAAAGGTGAGTGGCAAGGTGTGTGCGGGTGGAAAGGTGTGTGCGGGTGGAAAGGTGTGTGCGGGTGGAAAGGTGTGTGTAGGTGGAAAGGTGTGTGTATGTGGAAAGCTGTGTGTGGGTGGAAAGGTGTGTGCGGGTGGAAAGGTGTGTGTTCGTGGAAAGGTGTGTGTGGGTGGAAAGGTGTGTGCGGGTGGAAAGGTGTGTGAGGGTGGAAAGGTGTGTGGCAGGTGGAAAGGTGAGTGCAGGTGGAAAGATGTGTGCAGGTGGAAAGGTGTGTCTAGGTGGAAAGGTGTGTGCAGGTGGGAAGGTGTGTGCGGGTGGAAAGGTGTGTGCGGGTCGGAAGGTGTGTGCGGGTGGGAAGGTGTGTGCGGGTGGAAAGGTGTGTGTGGGTGGAAAGGTGTGTGTGGGTGGAAAGGTTTGTGCAGGTGGAAAGGTGTGTGCGGGTGGAAAGATGTGTGTGAGTGGAAAGGTGTGTGTAGATGGAAAGGTGTGTGTATGTGGAAAGGTGTGTACGGGTGGAAAGGTGTGTGTATGTGGAAAGGTGTGTGTATGTGGAAAGGTGTGTGTAGGTGGAAAGGTGTGTGTATATGGAAAGGTGTGTTTGGGTGGAAAGGTGTGTGCGGGTGGAAAGGTGTGTGCGGGTGGAAAGGTGTGTGTGGGTGGAAAGGTGTGTGCGGGTGGAAAGGTGTGTGCAGGTGGAAAGGGGTGGAAAGGTGTGTGCGGGTGGAAAGGTGTGTGTAGGTGGAAAAGTGTGTGCAGGTGGAAAGGTGTGTGCAGGTGGAAAGGTGTGTGCGGGTGGAAAGGTGTGTGTGAGTGGAAAGGTGTGTGTAGATGGAAAGGTGGGTGTATGTGGAAAGGTGTGTATGGGTGGAAAGGTGTGTGTATGTGGAAAGGTGTGTGTAGCTGGAAAGGTGTGTGTATATGGAAAGGTGTGTGCAGGTGGAAAGGTATGTGTGGGTGGAAAGGTGTGTGTGGGTGGAAAAGTGTTTGTGGGTGGAAAGGTGTGTGCAGGTGGAAAGGTGTGTGCGGGTGGAAAGGTGTGTGTGTGGGTGGAAAGGTGTGTGCGGGTGGAAAGGTGTGTGTGGGTGGAAAGGTGTGTGTAGGTGGAAAGGTGTGTGCAGGTGGAAAGGGGTGGAAAGGTGTGTGTGGGTGGAAAGGTGTGTGTAGGTGGAAAGGTGTGTGCAGGTGGAAAGGTGTGTGTGGGTGGAAAGGTGTGTGCGGGTGGAAAGGTGTGTGTGAGTGGAAAGGTGTGTGTAGATGGAAAGGTGTGTGTATGTGGAAAGGTGTGTACTGGTGGAAAGGTGTGTGTATGTGGAAAGGTGTGTGTAGGTGGAAAGGTGTGTGTATACGGAAAGGTGTGTGCAGGTGGAAAGGTGTGTGCAGGTGGAAAGGTGTGTGTGGGTGGAAAGGTGTGTGTAGATGGAAAGGTGTGTGTAGGTGGAAAGGTATCTGTAGATGGAAAGGTGTGTTTATGTGGAAAGGTGTGTACGGGTGGAAAGGTGTGTGTATGTGGAAAGGTGTGTACGGGTGGAAAGGTGTGTGTATATGGAAAGGTGTGTGCAGGTGGAAAGGTGTGTGTGGGTGGAAAGGTGTGTGCGGGTGGAAAGGTGTGTGTGGGTGGAAAAGTGTGGGTGGAAAGGTGTGTGTGGGTGGAAAGGTGTGTGTAGGTGGAAAGGTGTGTGCAGGTGGAAAGGTGTGTGTAGGTGGAAATGTGTGTGTAGGTGGAAAGGTGTGTGCGGGTGGGAAGGTGTGTGCGGGTGGAAAGGTGTGTGCGGGTCGGAAGGTGTGTGCGGGTGGGAAGGTGTGTGCGGGTGGAAAGGTGTGTGCGGGTGGAAAGGTGTGTGCGGGTGGAAAGGTGTGTGTGGGTGGAAAGATGTGTGTGAGTGGAAAGGTGTGTGTAGATGGAAAGGTGTGTGTAGGTGGAAAGGTATCTGTAGATGGAAAGGTGTGTTTATGTGGAAAGGTGTGTACGGGTGGAAAGGTGTGTGTATGTGGAAAGGTGTGTACGGGTGGAAAGGTGTGTGTATATGGAAAGGTGTGTGCAGGTGGAAAGGTGTGTGTGGGTGGAAAGGTGTGTGCGGGTGGAAAGGTGTGTGTGGGTGGAAAAGTGTGGGTGGAAAGGTGTGTGTGGGTGGAAAGGTGTGTGTAGGTGGAAAGGTGTGTGCAGGTGGAAAGGTGTGTGTAGGTGGAAATGTGTGTGTAGGTGGAAAGGTGTGTGCGGGTGGGAAGGTGTGTGCGGGTGGAAAGGTGTGGGCGGGTCGGAAGGTGTGTGCGGGTGGGAAGGTGTGTGCGGGTGGAAAGGTGTGTGCGGGTGGAAAGGTGTGTGCGGGTGGAAAGGTGTGTGTGGGTGGAAAGATGTGTGTGAGTGGAAAGGTGTGTGTAGATGGAAAGGTGTGTGTATGTGGAAAGGTGTGTACGGGTGGAAAGGTGTGTGTGAGTGGAAAGGTGTGTGTAGATGGAAAGGTGTGTGTATGTGGAAAGGTGTGTACGGGTGGAAAGGTGTGTGTATGTGGAAAGGTGTGTGTAGCTGGAAAGGTGTGTTTATATGGAAAGGTGTGTGCAGGTGGAAAGGTGTGTGTGGGTGGAAAGGTGTGTGTGGGTGGAAAAGTGTTTGCGGGTGGAAAGGTGTGTGCAGGTGGAAAGGTGTGTGTGGGTGGAAAGGTGTGTGCGGGTGGAAAGGTGTGTGCGGGTGGAAAGGTGTGTGCGGGTGGAAAGGTGTGTGTAGGTGGAAAGGTGTGTGTATGTGGAAAGCTGTGTGCGGGTGGAAAGGTGTGTGCGGGTGGAAAGGTGTGTGCGGGTGGAAAGGTGTGTGTTGGTGGAAAGGTGTGTGAGGGTGGAAAGGTGTGCGGCAGGTGGAAAGGTGAGTGCAGGTGGAAAGGTGTGTGTAGGTGGAAACGTGTGTGTAGGTGGAAAGGTGTGTGCGAGTGGGAAGGTGTGTGCGGGTGGGAAGGTGTGTGCGGGTCGGAAGGTGTGTGCGGGTGGGAAGGTGTGTGCGGGTGGAAAGGTGTGTGCGGGTGGAAAGGTGTGTGCGGGTGGAAAGGTGTGTGTGGGTGGAAAGATGTGTGTGAGTGGAAAGGTGTGTGTAGATGGAAAGGTGTGTGTATGTGGAAAGGTGTGTGTGTATGTGGAAAGGTGTGTACGGGTGGAAAGGTGTGTGTGAATGGAAAGGTGTGTGTAGATGGAAAGGTGGGTGTATGTGGAAAGGTGTGTACGGGTGGAAAGGTGTGTGTATGTGGAAAGGTGTGTGTAGCTGGAAAGGTGTGTTTATATGGAAAGGTGTGTGCAGGTGGAAAGGTGTGTGTGGGTGGAAAGGTGTGTGTGGGTGGAAAAGTGTTTCTGGGTGGAAAGGTGTGTGCAGGTGGAAAGGTGTGTGTGGGTGGAAAGGTGTGTGTGGGTGGAAAGGTGTGTGCGGGTGGAAAGGTGTGTGTAGGTGGAAAGGTGTGTGCAGGTGGAAAGGTGTGTGAGGGTGGAAAGGTGTGTGGCAGGTGGAAAGGTGTGTGCAGGTGGAAAGGTGTGTGCGGGTGGAAAGGTGTGTGCAGGTGGAAAGGTGTGTGGCAGGTGGAAAGGTGTGTGCAGGTGGAAAGGTGTGTGTAGGTGGAAAGGTGTGTTCGGGTGGAAAGGTGTGTGTAGTTGGAAAGGTGTGTTCGGGTGGAAAGATTTGTGGCAGGTGGAAAGGTGTGTGTAGGTGGAAAGGTATGTGCGGGTGGAAAGGTGTGTGTTGGTGGAAAGGTGTGTGCGGGTGGAAAGGTGTGTGTATGTGGAAAGGTGTGTGTATGTGGAAAGGTGTGTGCGGGTGGAAAGATGTGTGCGGGTGGAAAGGTGTGTGGCGGGTGGAAAGGTGTGTGGTGGGTGGAAAGGTGAGTGGCAAGGTGTGTGCGGGTGGAAAGGTGTGTGCGGGTGGAAAGGTGTGTGCGGGTGGAAAGGTGTGTGTAGGTGGAAAGGTGTGTGTATGTGGAAAGCTGTGTGTGGGTGGAAAGGTGTGTGCGGGTGGAAAGGTGTGTGTGGGTGGAAAGGTGTGTGTGGGTGGAAAGGTGTGTGCGGGTGGAAAGGTGTGTGAGGGTGGAAAGGTGTGTGGCAGGTGGAAAGGTGAGTGCAGGTGGAAAGATGTGTGCAGGTGGAAAGGTGTGTCTAGGTGGAAAGGTGTGTGCAGGTGGGAAGGTGTGTGCGGGTGGAAAGGTGTGTGCGGGTCGGAAGGTGTGTGCGGGTGGGAAGGTGTGTGCGGGTGGAAAGGTGTGTGTGGGTGGAAAGGTGTGTGTGGGTGGAAAGGTTTGTGCGGGTGGAAAGGTGTGTGCGGGTGGAAAGATGTGTTTGTGTGGAAAGGTGTGTGTAGATGGAAAGGTGTGTGTATGTGGAAAGGTGTTTACGGGTGGAAAGGTGTGTGTATGTGGAAAGGTGTGTGTATGTGGAAAGGTGTGTGTAGGTGGAAAGGTGTGTGTATATGGAAAGGTGTGTACGGGTGGAAAGGTGTGTGTATGTGGAAAGGTGTGTGTATGCGGAAAGGTGTGTGTAGGTGAAAAGGTGTGTGTATATGGAAAGGTGTGTTTGGGTGGAAAGGTGTGTGCGGGTGGAAAGGTGTGTGCGGGTGGAAAGGTGTGTGTGGGTGGAAAGGTGTGTGCGGGTGGAAAGGTGTGTGCAGGTGGAAAGGGGTGGAAAGGTGTGTGCGGGTGGAAAGGTGTGTGTAGGTGGAAAAGTGTGTGCAGGTGGAAAGGTGTGTGCAGGTGGAAAGGTGTGTGCGGGTGGAAAGGTGTGTGTGAGTGGAAAGGTGTGTGTAGATGGAAAGGTGGGTGTATGTGGAAAGGTGTGTATGGGTGGAAAGGTGTGTGTATGTGGAAAGGTGTGTGTAGCTGGAAAGGTGTGTGTATATGGAAAGGTGTGTGCAGGTGGAAAGGTATGTGTGGGTGGAAAGGTGTGTGTGGGTGGAAAAGTGTTTGTGGGTGGAAAGGTGTGTGCAGGTGGAAAGGTGTGTGCGGGTGGAAAGGTGTGTGTGGGTGGAAAGGTGTGTGCGGGTGGAAAGGTGTGTGTGGGTGGAAAGGTGTGTGTAGGTGGAAAGGTGTGTGCAGGTGGAAAGGGGTGGAAAGGTGTGTGCGGGTGGAAAGGTGTGTGTAGGTGGAAAGGTGTGTGCAGGTGGAAAGGTGTGTGTGGGTTGAAAGGTGTGTGCGGGTGGAAAGGTGTGTGTGAGTGGAAAGGTGTGTGTAGATGGAAAGGTGTGTGTATGTGGAAAGGTGTGTACGGGTGGAAAGGTGTGTGTGAATGGAAAGGTGTGTGTAGATGGAAAGGTGGTTGTATGTGGAAAGGTGTGTACGGGTGGAAAGGTGTGTGTATGTGGAAAGGTGTGTGTAGCTGGAAAGGTGTGTTTATATGGAAAGGTGTGTGCAGGTGGAAAGGTGTGTGTGGGTGGAAAGGTGTGTGTGGGTGGAAAAGTGTTTGTGGGTGGAAAGGTGTGTGCAGGTGGAAAGGTGTGTGTGGGTGGAAAGGTGTGTGTGGGTGGAAAGGTGTGTGCGGGTGGAAAGGTGTGTGTAGGTGGAAAGGTGTGTGCAGGTGGAAAGGTGTGTGAGGGTGGAAAGGTGTGTGGCAGGTGGAAAGGTGTGTGCAGGTGGAAAGGTGTGTGCGGGTGGAAAGGTGTGTGCAGGTGGAAAGGTGTGTGGCAGGTGGAAAGGTGTGTGCAGGTGGAAAGGTGTGTGTAGGTGGAAAGGTGTGTTCGGGTGGAAAGGTGTGTGTAGTTGGAAAGGTGTGTTCGGGTGGAAAGATTTGTGGCAGGTGGAAAGGTGTGTGTAGGTGGAAAGGTATGTGCGGGTGGAAAGGTGTGTGTTGGTGGAAAGGTGTGTGCGGGTGGAAAGGTGTGTGTATGTGGAAAGGTGTGTGTATGTGGAAAGGTGTGTGCGGGTGGAAAGATGTGTGCGGGTGGAAAGGTGTGTGGCGGGTGGAAAGGTGTGTGGTGGGTGGAAAGGTGAGTGGCAAGGTGTGTGCGGGTGGAAAGGTGTGTGCGGGTGGAAAGGTGTGTGCGGGTGGAAAGGTGTGTGTATGTGGAAAGCTGTGTGTGGGTGGAAAGGTGTGTGTGGGTGGAAAGGTGTGTGTGGGTGGAAAGGTGTGTGTGGGTGGAAAGGTGTGTGCGGGTGGAAAGGTGTGTGAGGGTGGAAAGGTGTGTGGCAAGTGGAAAGGTGAGTGCAGGTGGAAAGATGTGTGCAGGTGGAAAGGTGTGTCTAGGTGGAAAGGTGTGTGCAGGTGGGAAGGTGTGTGCGGGTGGAAAGGTGTGTGCGGGTCGGAAGGTGTGTGCAGGTGGGAAGGTGTGTGCGGGTGGAAAGGTGTGTGTGGGTGGAAAGGTGTGTGTGGGTGGAAAGGTTTGTGCGGGTGGAAAGGTGTGTGCGGGTGGAAAGATGTGTGTGAGTGGAAAGGTGTGTGTAGATGGAAAGGTGTGTGTATGTGGAAAGGTGTGTACGGGTGGAAAGGTGTGTGTATGTGGAAAGGTGTGTGTATGTGGAAAGGTGTGTGTAGGTGGAAAGGTGTGTGTATATGGAAAGGTGTGTTTGGGTGGAAAGGTGTGTGCGGGTGGAAAGGTGTGTGCGGGTGGAAAGGTGTGTGTGGGTGGAAAAGTGTGTGCGGGTGGAAAGGTGTGTGCAGATGGAAAGGGGTGGAAAGGTGTGTGCGGGTGGAAAGGTGTGTGTAGGTGGAAAGCTGTGTGCAGGTGGAAAGGTGTGTGCAGGTGGAAAGGTGTGTGCGGGTGGAAAGGTGTGTGTGAGTGGAAAGGTGTGTGTAGATGGAAAGGTGGGTGTATGTGGAAAGCTGTGTATGGGTGGAAAGGTGTGTGTATGTGGAAAGGTGTGTGTAGCTGGAAAGGTGTGTGTATATGGAAAGGTGTGTGCAGGTGGAAAGGTATGTGTGGGTGGAAAGGTGTGTGTGGGTGGAAAAGTGTTTGTGGGTGGAAAGGTGTGTGCAGGTGGAAAGGTGTGTGCGGGTGGAAAGGTGTGTGTGGGTGGAAAGGTGTGTGCGGGTGGAAAGGTGTGTGTGGGTGGAAAGGTGTGTGTAGGTGGAAAGGTGTGTGCATGTGGAAAGGGGTGGAAAGGTGTGTGCGGGTGGAAAGGTGTGTGTAGGTGGAAAGGTGTGTGCAGGTGGAAAGGTGTGTGTGGGTGGAAAGGTGTGTGCGGGTGGAAAGGTGTGTGTGAGTGGAAAGGTGTGTGTAGATGGAAAGGTGTGTGTATGTGGAAAGGTGTGTACGGGTGGAAAGGTGTGTGTATGTGGAAAGGTGTGTGTAGGTGGAAAGGTGTGTGTATATGGAAAGGTGTGTGCAGGTGGAAAGGTGTGTGCAGGTGGAAAGGTGTGTGTGGGTGGAAAGGTGTGTGTAGATGGAAAGGTGTGTGTAGGTGGAAAGGTATCTGTAGATGGAAAGGTGTGTTTATGTGGAAAGGTGTGTACGGGTGGAAAGGTGTGTGTATGTGGAAAGGTGTGTACGGGTGGAAAGGTGTGTGTATATGGAAAGGTGTGTGCAGGTGGAAAGGTGTGTGTGGGTGGAAAGGTGTGTGCGGGTGGAAAGGTGTGTGTGGATGGAAAAGTGTGGGTGGAAAGGTGTGTGTGGGTGGAAAGGTGTGTGTAGGTGGAAAGGTGTGTGCAGGTGGAAAGGTGTGTGCAGGTGGAAAGATGTGTGCGGGTGGAAAGGTGTGTGTGAGTGGAAAGGTTTGTGTAGATGGAAAGGTGGGTGTATGTGGAAAGGTGTGTATGGGTGGAAAGGTGTGTGTATGTGGAAAGGTGTGTACCGGTGGAAAGGTGTGTGTATATGGAAAGGTGTGTGCAGGTTGAAAGGTGTGTGTGGGTGGAAAGGTGTGTGCGGGTGGAAAGGTGTGTGTGGGTGGAAAAGTGTGGGTGGAAAGGTGTGTGTGGGTGGAAAGGTGTGTGTAGGTGGAAAGGTGTGTGCAGGTGGAAAGGGGTGGAAAGGTGTGTGCGGGTGGAAAGGTGTGTGTAGGTGGAAAGGTGTGTGTATGTGGAAAGGTGTGTACGGGTGGAAAGGTGTGTGTATGTGGAAAGGTGTGTGTAGGTGGAAAGGTGTGTGTATATGGAACGGTGTGTGCAGGTGGAAAGGTGTGTGTGGGTGGAAAGGTGTGTGTGGGTGGAAAGGTGTGTGCGGGTGGAAAGGTGTGTGTAGGTGGAAAGGTGTGTGCAGGTGGAAAGGTGTGTGAGGGTGGAAAGGTGTGTGGCAGGTGGAAAGGTGTGTGCAGGTGGAAAGGTGTGTGCGGGTGGAAAGGTGTGTGCAGGTGGAAAGGTGTGTGGCAGGTGGAAAGGTGTGTGCAGGTGGAAAGGTGTGTGTAGGTGGAAAGGTGTGTTCGGGTGGAAAGGTGTGTGTAGTTGGAAAGGTGTGTTCGGGTGGAAAGATTTGTGGCAGGTGGTAAGGTGTGTGTAGGTGGAAAGGTATGTGCGGGTGGAAAGGTGTGTGTTGGTGGAAAGGTGTGTGCGGGTGGAAAGGTGTGTGTATGTGGAAAGGTGTGTGTATGTGGAAAGGTGTGTGCGGGTGGAAAGATGTGTGCGGGTGGAAAGGTGTGTGGCGGGTGGAAAGGTGTGTGGTGGGTGGAAAGGTGAGTGGCAAGGTGTGTGCGGGTGGAAAGGTGTGTGCGGGTGGAAAGGTGTGTGCGGGTGGAAAGGTGTGTGTGAGTGGAAAGGTGTGTGTAGATGGAAAGGTGGGTGTATGTGGAAAGGTGTGTATGGGTGGAAAGGTGTGTGTATGTGGAAAGGTGTGTGTATGTGGAAAGGTGTGTGTATATGGAAAGGTGTGTGCAGGTGGAAAGGTATGTGTGGGTGGAAAGGTGTGTGTGGTTGGAAAAGTGTTTGTGGGTGGAAAGGTGTGTGCGGGTGGAAAGGTGTGTGCGGGTGGAAAGGTGTGTGTGGGTGGAAAGGTGTGTGCGGGTGGAAAGGTGTGTGTGGGTGGAAAGGTGTGTGTAGGTGGAAAGGTGTGTGCAGGTGGAAAGGGGTGGAAAGGTGTGTGCGGGTGGAAAGGTGTGTGTAGGTGGAAAGGTGTGTGCAGGTGGAAAGGTGTGTGTGGGTGGAAAGGTCTGTGCGGGTGGAAAGGTATGTGTGAGTGGAAAGGTGTGTGTAGATGGAAAGGTGTGTGTATGTGGAAAGGTGTGTACGGGTGGAAAGGTGTGTGTATGTGGAAAGGTGTGTGTAGGTGGAAAGGTGTGTGTATATGGAAAGGTGTGTGCGGGTGGAAAGGTGTGTGCAGGTGGAAAGGTGTGTGTGGGTGGAAAGGTGTGTGTAGATGGAAAGGTGTGTGTAGGTGGAAAGGTATGTGTAGATGGAAAGGTGTGTTTATGTGGAAAGGTGTGTATGTGTGGAAAGGTGTGTGTATGTGGAAAGGTGTGTACGGGTGGAAAGGTGTGTGTATATGGAAAGGTGTGTGCAGGTGGAAAGGTGTGTGTGGGTGGAAAGGTGTGTGCGGGTGGAAAGGTGTGTGTGGGTGGAAAAGTGTGGGTGGAAAGGTGTGTGTAGGTGGAAAGGTGTGTGCAGGTGGAAAGGGGTGGAAAGGTGTGTGCGGGTGGAAAGGTGTGTGTAGGTGGAAAGGTGTGTGCAGGTGGAAAGATGTGTGCGGGTGGAAAGGTGTGTGTGAGTGGAAAGGTGTGTGTAGATGGAAAGGTGTGTGTATGTGGAAAGGTGTGTACGGGTGGAAAGGTGTGTGTATGTGGAAAGGTGTGTGTAGGTGGAAAGGTGTGTGTATATGGAAAGGTGTGTGCAGGTGGAAAGGTGTGTGCGGGTGGAAAGGTGTGTGTGGGTGGAAAGGTGTGTGTGGGTGGAAAGGTGTGTGTAGATGGAAAGGTGTGTGTAGGTGGAAAGGTATGTGTAGATGGAAAGGTGTGTGTATGTGGAAAGGTGTGTATGGGTGGAAAGGTGTGTGTATGTGGAAAGGTGTGTACGGGTGGAAAGGTGTGTGTATATGGAAAGGTGTGGGCAGGTGGAAAGGTGTGTGTGGGTGGAAAGGTGTGTGCGGGTGGAAAGGTGTGTGTGGGTGGAAAAATGTGGGTGGAAAGGTGTGTGTGGATGGAAAGGTGTGTGTAGGTGGAAAGGTGTGTGCAGGTGGAAAGGGGTGGAAAGGTGTGTGCGGGTGGAAAGGTGTGTGTAGGTGGAAAGGTGTGTGCAGGTGGAAAGATGTGTGCGGGTGGAAAGGTGTGTGTGAGTGGAAAGGTGTGTGTAGATGGAAAGGTGTGTGTATGTGGAAAGGTGTGTACGGGTGGAAAGGTGTGTGTATGTGGAAACGTGTGTGTAGGTGGAAAGGTGTGTGTATATGGAAAGGTTTGTTCAGGTGGAAAGGTGTGTGCGGGTGGAAAGGTGTGTGTGGGTGGAAAGGTGTGTGTGGGTGGAAAGGTGTGTGTAGATGGAAAGGTGTGTGTAGGTGGAAAGGTATGTGTAGATGGAAAGGTGTGTGTATGTGGAAAGGTGTGTATGGGTGGAAAGGTGTGTGTATGTGGAAAGGTGTGTACGGGTGGAAAGGTGTGTGTATGTGGCAAGGTGTGTATGGGTGGAAATGTGTGTGTTTGTGGAAAGGTGTGTACGGGTGGAAAGGTGTGTGTATATGGAAAGGTGTGTGCAGGTGGATAGGTGTGTGTGGGTGGAAAGGGGTGGAAAGGTGTGTGCGGGTGGAAAGGTGTGTGTAGGTGGAAAGGTGTGTGCAGGTGGAAAGGTGTGTGCGGGTGGAAAGGGGTGGAAAGGTTTGTGCGGGTGGAAAGATGTGTGCGGGTGGAAAGGTGTGTGTGGGTGGAAAAGTGTGGGTGGAAAGGTGTGTGCGGGTGGAAAGGTGTGTGTGGGTGGAAAAGTGTGGGTGGAAAGGTGTGTGTAGGTGGAAAGGTGTGTGCAGGTGGAAAGGGGTGGAAAGGTGTGTGCGGGTGGAAAGGTGTGTGTAGGTGGAAAGGTGTGTGCAGGTGGAAAGGTGTGTGCGGGTGGAAAGGGGTGGAAAGGTTTGTGCGGGTGGAAAGATGTGTGCGGGTGGAAAGGTGTGTGTGGGTGGAAAGGTGTGTGTGGGTGTAAAGGTGTGTGCGGGTGGATAGGTGTTTGTGGGTGGAAAGGTGTTTGTGGGTGGAAAGCTGTGTGCGGGTGGAAAGGTGTGTGCGGGTGGAAAGGTGTGTGTAGGTGGAAAGGTGTGTGTAGGTGGAAAGGTATGTGTAGATGGAAAGGTGTGTGTATGTGGAAAGGTGTGTACGGGTGGAAAGGTGTGTGTATGTGGAAAGGTGTGTACGGGTGGAATGGTGTGTGTATATGGAAAGGTGTGTGCAGGTGGAAAGGTGTGTGTGGGTGGAAAGGTGTGTGTGGGTGGAAAGGTGTTTGTGGGTGCAAAGGTGTGTGCGGGTGGAAAGGTGTGTGCGGGTGGAAAGGTGTGTGTGGGTGGAAAGGTGTTTGTGGGTGGAAAGGTGTGTGCGGGTGGAAAGGTGTGTGCGGGTGGAAAGGTGTGTGCGGGTGGAAAGGTGTGTGTGGGTGGAAAGGTGTTTGTAGGTGGAAAGCTGTGTGCGGGTGGAAAGGCGTGTGTGGGTGGAAAGGTGTGTGGGTGGAAAGGTGTGTGCAGGTGGAAAGGTGTGTGTGAGTTGAAAGGTGTGTGTGAGTGCAAAGGTGTGTGTGGGTGGAAAGTTGTGTGTGGGTGGAAAGGTGTGTGTGGGTGGAAAGGTGTGTTGCAGGTGACACAGTGGAGTCCTCCTATGTGTGAAATTGTCATCCTTTACCATCATATCCGAGCAGTAGTTTGACTGAGTGTAGAATCTAGGCTTGAGAAGATGGTGCACATTCTTTTTTTGTTGAGTTATTGGTTGAAAATTCTAGATTGACAATGAAGGTGAAGCTTCATTTTCCTATAGCTTCCACAGATGCTATTGAGAATGTGGATGTCATTCTGGTTCCAATGCCTTGTCATTCTCTGTGTGCATTTTCTTATTTGTGGAGGCTTCTCATTGGTTCTTGTTATTCTTGGAACAAGCCTGTTGGAGAAGGCGGCCCTGGGGTGGGAGGGTGGGCGCTGAGCCACGAGGGTTCTCCCTAGCGGGGCTTGGAGGAGCTCCGGGGCACTTGGGCCCCTGGAAGATGTGGTATTTCATTGTAAATGTCAGCACTTCGTTCCATCAAATCACACGTGAGGGATGTGTCCTGGCAGGTACTTTGTTATGAAGGCACTGAGTCGGGTGAAGGCAATGTGTTTTCATGTAACAAAGGCCTTGGGGGTTGGGGGGTGGCCAGGTCTGCCTCCTCCCGAGGTCCATCTGCATTAACTTTACGGGGTCGGCTGCGACTCACGCGCTCAAGGAGAATAGCTGCTCTGTCACGGAAGCCAGGCATCTAAAGTCAAGCGCTCGTCTCTCTCTGGGACCTGGCCTTTCTGAGCCATCTCAGACCCACAGGCCTCTCGGTCCTCCAAGTAGGGTACTGTTTTTGACCAAGCCACGGGCTAAAGTCCTTCCCAAGGCCTCTCAGGAAGTGGCCTCCGGGGTGCCCAGGCAGCAGTTGGACTCTCAGCAGCTGACTGGAGCTTCTTGGGGGTCTTTAGAATTAGAGGAGGAGTGGGCAGTGGCATAGCCTCCCACAGCTCCTGGGCCCCTTTGTGCTGGGCGGCACCTGCGGGGCTACCTGCCTGCCACCCCCACCAGGGGTAATGCAGTCGGGCAGGCGTGAGCCGGCCTAGTCCTGGCCGGTTCTCATGAGCACCTGTTTAAGGGTGGCACACAAGCATCGGGCCCGGCCCGACACCCCAGGGTGCGCAGCGAGGCCACTTCCTTCACTTTTATTTCTTTTAATTTCCTTTCATTTTCAATGGTGAACTCAGGATATTTGGGTGGTTATATTAACTCTTCCAGGAGTGTTGGTGGGAGGGGTAGAGATGGGAGTGAGGTGGGTGGCAGAACCCGCAAGGGGCCGAGGGCCGCTCTCGAGGTGGGAGTGAGGGTGACCTGAGCCCTGGCCGCGGAGTCCCTGAGGCCACCTGGTCCAGAACCGCCCCAGCTCGGGACCTGAGGAGCTGCAAGGCTTGACCTTGGCTTTCTGCCGGAGCTGGAGTGAGTACGTGTCTCCTGGCTGCCAACTGGGAACCGCCGCCATCTCCCCTGCACCCAGCCACCCTCAATGTAGTGCCCAGGGTCCTGGGTGTGGCGAGGTGGCTCCAACCCCGAGTGGCTTCGGCCGGCTCCGTGTCTCCGCACGGCTCTGGCTCTGGCTCTAGCAGTCGGATTTAGGGCCAGGTAACTCGATCCCATGAGATCAAGACCGGTCTGGGAAGGGGGACTTTCTCCCGTGTCCTCGGGGCCACCCAAGGGTGTCTGTCTGTGGGATCCACACGCAGCCTTGTTCATTCTAGAACAAGAGCAGCAGCTGCACCCTCCCCCTGGTTTTCTCAGGTGCCGGCGACACCTGCTTAATTGACCCCCCTGTGTGGTTTTGCACATTTGTGTGCAGCATGCACTTCTGAAAGCTGGGACTTGTGTTTTCTGCTTTAAATAGGCCTGGCTTCCAAAGCGGGCCCTGGACCTGCCAAGTCTCTGGCACCAGATGGGGAAGGGAAGCGCGGGCGGCCGTACACACAGGGATGCTTGGCGGCGCTGCCCGCTTCGTGAGGTCCTGGCACTTCTGCCAGAGGTGGGCCCTGCTGGAGGAGCCCACTGTGACTGCACGACTCCCCCAGGGGCCGAGAGACGGTAGCTTTTGTCTTCCTGTCACTTCAGCCTCGCTCCAGCCTCAGTCCAACGGAACAACCTTCCTTTGGTCCACGGTTCCCACCTGGGACCAGATGCTAGAAGTCAACTCCAGAGCTGGTTACCTGTGTGTGTCCCCCACACCTGAAGGAAGGCCGAGAGGAGGTTGCATCCATTTGACAGGCTGCCTGGTCCTCTTGAGAACGTGCACGTGCAACTCAGTGGCTGACATCTCTTGTTCTGAGAGAGAGGCCTCGGCCTTTAAAGAGTGTGCCTCAAGTGCCTGGTCCTAGGAGACCTCAAGGGGAGGGGCCCGAGGTGGGCACCACACAGCACCTGTCCTGTCCCCGCCAGGCCCCAGGCAGCTCAGGGCTCCGCTTCCCACGTCTGGAGCTGGGACTATGGATGCTTCAGTGGAGTTGTCCCCTGACCATGCATTGGCCAGATGGGGTGTGGGTGGCTCAGCGTCACCTTTGTCCAGTGGCCAGTGGCTGGGCAGGCCTGGGTCGGGAGAATCAGTTGGAGCAGTGTTATCCTCATGGCGGCTGCAGCATCAGGTCTAGTTGTTAATTATCTGGTATTACTTAGTATTACCATTTTACCCCAGTTAGGGTTTGTTAGAGTGGGAACAACATGGGTTATAAAATGTAGAAAATCCATCTATTTTGTATGATTTAGAATTCCAACTCAATGACCAGCTTTGGTGTTTTCCTGCTTTGAGGAAACTACTTACCTGGTTAGAGTAGAAGTACCAAACAGACTTTCCTCCCTCCCCACTGTTGATTTCTGCTTGGAATTACTCAATTTTCATGATGCTGCCAAACATTTCCTGAGCGCACAGAGGGTGTGAGTGGAATGTGTCCTCTGATAGGATTAGGTAATGCATCACACGCGACGGATTGCAAATATTTAAGAACCAGGCAGTGTAGTTTTAAATCTCAGAATGAGGAGGAATGAGAAGAACTGATGTCTGTGTGCTGGGTGGGGGCCGAGGGGTGGGCAGGCAGGAGGAGCAGGCACTGCGTGTCGCCCCTTGGTGTGTGTGGCCCCCACCAGCCTCGCCTGTGAGATGAAGGTGCAGAGGCTGAATGACTCCTGTCCCCTGCATGTGGCCTGGCTGGGTTGTTCACTCCAGGATGGCGAGGAGGCGGCCTCAGCGGCTCTGGCCATGTGGGGGATGCAGGAAGGACACAGCCTGTCCCTCCCTGGCCTCGGCCTTTGCCTGGCCCTTCCATGGTTCAGATGCTTCTCAAGCAGAGCAGCCTTTGAGGTCATTCACCCACACCTGCGGCGTTTTGCATTTTCCGTCCACACCCCTCACAGGCAGCGTGGCAGGCCCTGCGCTGTGGATTGACACGGAGCTGGCATCCTGTACTGGTTACCCGGGGTCTGAACTGAGACTGGCTTTCGTCTGGCGGCCCTGCTCATGAAGGTGGGGCTCTGCCATTTGTGGCTTAGCTGCTTTCCCCAGGAGTCGGAGGCTTAGGTTGCTGGAAGTAACCGGAAGCCACCCTTCAATGTGACGTCGTAACGGATCTTTGCGGCCAGAGGCGGAAGGGGTGCCCACTGGGCTGCTGGCGTTGTCTTCTGTCGTGACCTTTTACCTCTCAGCACCTTGTGCCCTCTCCTTGTCTGCTGTCATTTGGTGGCATTAACCAGATTTAAAAGTGCAACATTTGGGACCGTGCATGTAAAGTCTTGATAGGAATGAGTTGGGTGCCGGCTGTGCCAGGAGCAGCCGTGCCCACCCTCCCTGCTGTCCTGGGGCTGGCAATGGGAAAGTGGCTGTGACTTTTCTGCCTGCTCTCGGGCCGGTGCACCAGGGGTCAGGCCGCAGCAGTGGAGTGGACCGTCACGTCTGGCGGGGAGCCCACTGGTCTGTTTCTCCTTTTTCCCACCCCTGCCCGGGCTACCTGACCCTCTTCACCCTTTCACAGGCCATACTCATTGCTGGGCCCTCCCCTCCCCAGCTCTCAACTCCTGACTGATCTGCCTGATCCTGGCCAGCTCACACCAGAGTCCCAGCCCAGACCCGGCTCAGATTGTCACCTGAGGAGCAGGTGTGTGGGTGGTGTCCCCCGTGATGGGCAGCTAGCCAAGCTCTGGGCCACCTGGGCTCCCCGGTCCCTTCCCTTCCCCTCTTATCCCCAGGAGGACATCAGGTGGACGTGGTGGGTGGGGTTGAGTGCACAGCTGGGGTGGGCTGCCTGCACAGTCGGGCCTGGCGGAGCCAGTCTGGTGTGGACACCACTCGAGGGAAACTAAAAATACAGGTCTTCTTTGACCCAGTAACTCCACTGGGAGTCTTCATTCTACAAGGAAACCCCAAGGGAGCAGAAGGAACAGAAACTTGTGTCCTAGGAGGCTGCCTGGGACTTCGTTCCTGGAGCAAAGCCCTGGGAGGGAGCAGAGGATGGTGGACACGCAGGGCTGGCCACATGGGTAGGGCACAGGGAGGAGTGGGTTAGGAGAAAGAGCAGCTCTCAGAAAAACGTGCGGATCACGTTCTTACGTTCATAGACAAGCCAGGAGGAAAATCCTTTCCAAATGTGTATTTGCCTGAAGAGACGTACATTTATGTGTGCATGAATGTGACAAATTCACGTGCCACTGTTAACGCGGGTCACCTGGGGCAGGTGAGAGCTGATTGGTGGAGGGACAGGCAGCCAAGACGGAGGGAGGAGGTTGGTGAAACCTGGAAAGAGGAAAGCCTGGGCCTGCAGTGAGGTTTGTATGATGCAATTTTGCTGACGTGTACATCTGCAGATGTAAAGACATTAAAAAACTCATGTCACCATTAGACTTTACGTCTGGTCCATGGAGGGTAAACCCAAGGCCTGCGTCTGGCTCAGGCGAGGCCGACTCTGCTTCTCCCTTGGGCCCGGGGAATGCCTGGTCTCCCCCAGCGCTGTGTCTCCCAGCTGCTGACAGCAGCCCCGGGAGTTTCCATCCCATTGTGGTTTCTGGCTGGGACCCTGTCACCATGGTCACCATGGCCGCTCCCAAGCTGAGGAGAAGGCTTCTGACCTGACGGGAGGGAGCCAGGGAGGAGGCCTGTGGAGCTGCTCGTGGACGCTCTCAGAGGCCACGGGGAGGGTGGCGGGATGTGCCCGGGTGATGAGGGTCTTGCCCAGGACGAGGCCTGCGGAGCTGCTCGCGGACGCTCTCAGAGGCCACGGGGAGGGTGGCGGGATGTGCCCGGGTGATGAGGGTCTTGCCCAGGACGAGGCCTGCGGAGCTGCTCGCGGATGCTCTCAGAGGCCACGGGGAGGGTGGCGGGATGTGCCCGGGTGATGAGGGTCTTGCCCAAGACGTTGGAGGCGGAGGGTAGAATTCTGCTGTGGCCCTCCCAGGCTTCCCTGGCGCGCTGCTTTCCAAAGAATGGCACCAAGGAACGAGGCTGAGAGACCGAGAATCAGCTTCTGTTACCGGATGCTTAAATGAAAACTTATGAAATAATCAGCTACACAACATAAAACCAAACATCTCCCATTTACTAGTAATTAAATGCTTAAACATTTAAATTATCCATATCTTATGTTTATCAAATTGCCAGTAGCCTTAAGGCTATAAAAACATGAGTTTCTCAAGCTTCCCAGATGTTTCATAGCTTGAGATGGTAAATCTCAAGTTGTCAATTAAACCTCTCTCACAGTGGATTGGCACAACAAGCGGAGACATTCATTCCAGCAACAAAACCCGATCACGGCAAGATTTCCATTATTAAGAAAGTAAATCTCCTTCTTTGAGAATAAAGACGTAAATACCATATTTTTTTGCTGGAGAAGTGATGTGGGAAGATGGCCTCCAGAGACTGTCTGTCAAACATCCTTGAAGAAACATGTCTTGCTGTGCTTATTGCAGCAAACATTCTCTACATTGAATGCCGGCAGAAGGTCTGCTCTGCTAAACGCTGCACACATCACCCGCTTCTCCGAGCCGCTCGAAGGCGTAGCTTTTAGGAGCAGACCGGGCTCATCA
This sequence comes from Pan troglodytes, assembly GCF_028858775.2. NCBI lineage: Eukaryota > Metazoa > Chordata > Mammalia > Primates > Hominidae > Pan > Pan troglodytes. Next base: position 144,034,109 of record NC_072406.2, on the reverse strand, counting down.
ATATCAGGCTGCCCAAGGCTTCTCCAGGACAGCAGGGTAAGCAGGAGTCCCGAGAAACCCCTGAGGAGGCCGCATTGTCGTCAGCAGCCTGTGAACGAATCTGAATTCAGAACAGCCGACGGCTGACATGGCGAAGCAGGGCCAACACCTGCCCGTCTTAGCCAGGGTGGGAATGAGTGAATCCGAATTCAGAACAGCCGACGGCTGACATGGCGAAGCAGGGCCACCACCTGCCCGTCTTAGCCAGGGTGGGAATGAGTGAATCCGAATTCAGAACAGCTGACGGCTGACATGGCGAAGCAGGGCCACCACCTGCCCGTCTTAGCCAGGGTGGGAATGAGTGAATCCGAATTCAGAACAGCCGACGGCTGACATGGCGAAGCAGGGCTGCCACCTGCCCGTCTTAGCCAGGGTGGGAAGAGGGGTGGCTTCTGTAAGTGCCATTAACTCCCCTCTTTCGAGTAGGTAAGAAGGAAACTGTGGAGTGGTTGGCTTGCCCTGGGAAAGTGTGTCCTCATTAGCACAGGGAAACGAAACACGCGTGTTAAGATTACTTCTCTGGTCTTCTCTCTCTTGCCCAAAGCTTTGGCTGTCTTTTGTAGAATGGAAAAATGAAACCATTGCTGTCACTGGCAGCATTTCACTTATGACTGCTGTGTAACAAATCACCCCAGAACTGAGCAGTCAGTTTATGGAGCTTTCTGGTTCAGAAGGTCAGAAACTTGCTGAGGGTGCAGTGGGGGTGGCTTGTCTACTCCAGCATGTTCTGGAACCTGTACTGGGAAGACTTGGAGCTCAGGACTGCTGGCGGGGTGTCCACACACGGCTTCTCCGGGTGGCGTGGCCTCCTCACTGCATGGCGGCCTCGGTGGGGGCGGACTCGCACCTGGCAGCTCATGCATGAGAGTTACCAGCAACACAGAAGCAACGTCATCTCACATGACCCAGCCTCAGAAGTCACCGTGTGGCACCTCAGCTACCCAAATATGCACATCTTTCTTCTGTGGCTGATACCTGTGTGGACCTACCTGGGGAGGGACCGTCTCATAAAGGCAGTCCCAGCCTCCAGCAACTGTGCTGCCCACTGAGGGCCCTGAAATCCCGGCCTGTAGCGACTGTGCCGTCCCCAGGGGTCCTGCTCTCAAGTGTTCTCTGGCCAACATGGACCTTTCTCTCTCTGGAGCTGGGGGTTTTATGAGTGCGGAGGCAGCATGGGGTAGACGGTGGGGGGTTCAAATGCCAGGGTCAGCCCTAGATTTACACCCGGGACCATTTTGTAGCCTATCTGGGTGGAGTCAGTGGACTCCAGTCAGTGGACTGATTGGTGAACTGGGAAAGGTGACTTCAGAGGGGTTTAGTGAGAGAATGTGCAGAGCCCTCACTGGTGTCTCGTTCAATATGCACCCACAGCAGTGGCTAATTACTGGGGACAGTGCATGCCGCAAAGCCGTGAGTTTGACGTGTCTAGATTTTATGTATCTAAAGCGTCTCCCAGGAAGGAGTCACATGCTCAGGTAGAGGTTCTTCCTGCCCAGGCTAACAGAGAAGACACACCGGGAATGGGCTGAGGGGGTGTGCACACAGGACAGAGTTCAGGGACATGGTTGAAGTTGCTAGCTCTGACTTTGCAGGGGCTGCAGCCGGTTGGAAGAAAGGCGGCTGAATGCGTCCTGGTTGGACATCAGTTCTGTGGACAGCGGAAAACATGTTTGCAAAGCCCGAGTGATTACATGGGCTGGAGCCACAGAGTGTTGGGTGTAGGGGATGGATGAGCCTGTGCCAACTCTGTGTCTGGGTGCCACCCTCGCCCGCCAGACCTGTCCCCACTCAAGCCCTCTGGGCAGCTGTCAGAACCTGGGTTGCTGTGGATGTGAGCTGCGGCCCCTGGCTGGCTGTGACCTGTGGTGTGGCCTGGCACCAAAGAGTGGCCCAGGCCCCTTGGTTTCTGGCCTTGGGGATGGCCAGGGGCAGCTATAAGGCCGAGAGATGCCCTGAGCGGGGGACTGTGCTGACCCCACACCTAGGATGGCATCTGGGTCTCCTTATAGTGAGACTGAGGATCCACGAGTGAGGTCTGAGCTCCCTGCCCTGCTGGCCACAGGTCCGGTGAGCTGGGTCCCCAGGCTGTCGATGGCAGAGGTCGCCATGGGTGGGGTTGGGGAGGAGGTGGGGAGACAGAAGCATGAGGGTGCAAAGCCAGAGGGAGGGGGTGCAGCCAGGAAGGGCCCAGGCCTCAATGAGCCCCCGGTTGGCTACAGATGCCCCAGGTGAGCATACACCACGGAAGTCACAACCAGGAAGATGTTAAACGGGCTCCACGCCAAACATCCTGAGGGCTGGGCTTGTCCACAGGGCCGGGGCGCTTTCTGTGCACGACAGTGTGTTGAGAAGCCTGTCCACGGCCGGAGAGTGCACTGCACCCTGGAGCCCAGTCCCCACCTTTCTGGTGCTTGAGCCCCAGGGACTCAGCTTTGGGCAGGGACCCCCTGGACCTGAGACTCCAGGCCCAACACTGAGGTCACAGGCTGACCTTTTCTGGACCCCCATAGTGGGAAAACCTGGGATCCATCCAGGTGGCTGCTGTCCCTGTGGGGCAGGGACTGGAACCCCAACCTGGGGAGGTGGGTGAGGGTCAGGACAGAGTGGCATCATCTTCTCTCTGGAGAAGGGGCACTCCCTCGCCACCTACAGGGGAAGGACTGGGCCTGTGGCCTGGAGGCCTTCTCCACGCATGACTGCTCTGTCTCTGTGGGTCTCAAGTTTGAGCCTGCGTGGCCCTCTGCAGCCCTCTCCGGCCCTCTCCGGCCCTCTGCGGCCCACTCCTGCCCTCTCCGGCCCTCTCCGGCCCTCTGCGGCCCACTCCTGCCCTCTCCGGCCCTCTCCGGCCCTCTGCGGCCCTCTCCTGCCCTCTCTGGCCCTCTCCGGCCCTCTGCGGCCCTCTCCGGCCCTCTGCAGCCATCTCCTGCCCTCTCCGGCCCTCTGTGGCCATCTCCTGCCCTCTCCGGCCCTCTGTGGTCATCTCCTGCCCTCTCCGGCCCTCTCCGGCCATCTCCTGCCCTCTCCGGCCCTCTCCGGCCATCTCCTGCCCTCTCCTGCCCTCTCTGGCCATCTCCTGCCCTCTCTGGCCATCTCCTGCCCTCTCCGGCCCTCTCCGGCCATCTCCTGCCCTCTCTTGCCCTCTCCGGCCCTCTCCGGCCATCTCCTGCCCTCTCCGGCCCTCTCCGGCCATCTCCTGCCCTCTCCTGCCCTCTCCGGCTCTCTCCGGCCATCTCCTGCCCTCTCCGGCCCTCTGTGGCCATCTCCTGCCCTCTCTGGCCCTCTCCGGCCATCTCCTGCCCTCTCCGGCCCTCTCCGGCCATCTCCTGCCCTCTGCGGCCATCTCCTGCCCTCTGCGGCCATCTCCTGCCCTCTGCGGCCCTCTCCTGCCCTCTGCGGCCCTCTCCGGCTCCATCTCAAAGGGCACGAGACTGGGGGCATTGTGTCCACCGAGCGCTCACACACGTCTCCCTCTAGGCCACATTCCAGGCACCTGGCACCCCAGGAGGCCCTGCACGGTGGGCCACGCCCCTTTCAGGGCCTGCATGGAGCTCCCCAGAGTCTGTCCTCCCAAGGAGGGAGGTGTCTCAGCGCCGGTGCACACATGGCTGAGGGTGGCCGCGGGGCTGTCATGCAGGAAGAGGCACAGGAGTCCTTCCAGGTGAGTGGGGCCAGGGAGGAAGGCGGAGGTGGCTGTGGGCAGTGCCCCTCAGGCTGCCACACCATGGCAGGAAGCTGGGCTTGAGCCTGGCCTTCCCTGTGCTGTGCAGGCTGTGTCGGGGTGGAGGGACGGCTGTATTTCATTGCCCCTGAGCTCGATGGCCGTCTCTCAATGTCTACACTGCATTCTAGCCCAGGACCCACGGAGCTCAAGGCTGGCCAGCCTCCCCAGCTCCCCTTCAACTCACGGAAGCCTGACCTGCGTCATGTGCCATAGGAGGTGACAGCAGAGGGGAGGGGGAAGCAGGGCCGCGGGACTGCCTGCCAGGCAGCTCAGGATTTCCTCGTGTTTCCTGAGATGCCTCTGTGGCCTCATGCTTATTGGTGGCGGGAGTCAGGCTGGGCTGCAATTCTGTATCCTCTCCTTCTCCATTTAGTCCCGAGAGCTATCTGCACATCACAGGTGCTGCCCCTACACCCGGAGGGCACCAACGAGGCCTCTGCAGTGTGAGGCATTTCCCATGCCCCACGCGGGGTGTGCGGTGAGGCCCTGGGAAAGGGGCTTCTTCTCTGGGCTCAGCTGCCCCACAGTGAAGGCCAAGCCTCTTTGCTTGCCTAGGACAGCCCCACACCCCTGAGGGCATCTGGAGTGTGTATGTGTGCTTATATGTGTGTCGTGTGTGTGTCTGTGTATGTGTGTTTCTGCGTGTGTTTGCATGTGTGTGGTATGTGTGTTGTGTATGTGTGTTGTGTGGTGTGGGTGTTTGTGTTGTCTGTATTTGTGTTTGTGTGCATGTGTGTGCGTGTGTATGTGGTGTGTATGTCTGCATGTATGTATGTGTGTGCATGTGTGTGTCTGTATGTGTGGTATGTGTGTATGTGTTTTTGTGTGCATGTGTGTGCATGTGTGTGGTGTGTGTCTGTATGTGTTTTTGTGTGCATGTGTGTGCATGTGTGTGGTGTGTGTCTGTATGTGTGGTATGTGTGCATGTGTGCATCTGTGTGGTGTGCGTTGCCAGTTTGTGTGTTTATATGTGTGTGTATGTGTGTGTGTTTTCCTGTTGCAGGAGTGATGGAAGCCCTTGTTGCTCCCTGGTGTCCTGGGCACAGCCCCTGCTTGTGGCTGATTTGCCCAAGAGAAGGTTGATGCGATGTGGGCGGCAAGCCAGCCAGGTGCCGAGGCAAGAGACCAAGGGCACGAGCTGTTCCAGTGTAATAAAATATATAAAATAAGAATAGTTATACTAGATCTAAATCATAGATATGATTATATATGAATATCATTAATCATTAGTTTGTAATAATTATTCTTTATTCCAATATTATAATAATCCTCACTCTACAATCATAACCTAGGAAAAACCAGGCCATACAGAGGTAGGAGCTGAAGGGACATAGTAAGACGTGACCAGAAGACAAGGGTGTGAGCCTTCTGTCGTGCCCGGACAGGGCCACCAGAGGGCTCCTTGGTCTAGCGGTAACGCCAGCGTCTGGGAAGATGCCCGTTGCCAAGCGGACCATGGTCTAGCAGTAGCGTCAGTGTCAAGGAAAAACACCCGCTACTTAGCGGACTGGGAGAGGGAGTCTCCCTTTCCCCGGGCGGGGTTTAAAGAAGACTCTGCTCCTCCACCTCCTGTGGAGGGCCTGATTGATGGAGGGCCTGACATCATTCAGGCCTGCCCACAGTTTTCCAGAGGCCTAACTGTGTCCCTGTTTTCCAGAGGCCTAACTGTGTCCCTGTGATGCTGTGCTTCAGTGGTCACGCCCCTAGTCTGCCTTCATGTTCCGCCCTGTACACCTGGCTCTGCCTTTTAGATAGCAGTAGCAAATTAGTGAAAGTACTAAAAGTCTCTGACGTGCAGAAATAATGGCATAAGCTGTCTCTCTCTCTCCCTGTCTCTCTCTGCCTCGGCTGCCAGGCAGGGAAGGGCCCCCTGTCCAGTGGACACGTGACCCACGTGACCTTACCTATCATTGGAGATGGCTCACACTCCTTACCCTGCCCCTTTGTCTTGTATCTAATAAACATTAGTGCAGCCTGGCATTCGGGGCCACTACCAGTCTCCGCGTCTTGGTGGTAGTGATCCCCCGGGCCCAGCTGTCTTTTCTTTTATCTCTTTGTCTTGTGTCTTTATTTTTACACTCTCTGGTCTCTGCACATGGGGAAAAAAACCCACCGACCCTGTGGGGCTGGACCCTACAACGGGACCTGACTCCCCACTCACCAGCTGGCTCCAAGGGGATCAGGGAGCCTGAACCATGGCACAGGATGATTTAGGTCCCCCGCCTGCTGCAGGACGTCCCTGTGCTTGCAGACCACAGTGGGCTCAAGGCCAGGAGAGCCAAGCCATGGAGCTAGCTGTATCTGAACAGGAGTGGCCGGGAGTGTGGGAGCCCTGGGAAGGAAGCAGGCAGGTGAAGTTTGAGTGTTATGAGTTCAGACGCCAGTGTTCTGTCCTCCAACAAAGGAACCATGTTTTACAAACATGGCCTTCTTACTGATGTACTTTGCCCAAGCTCATAAATCCCGCTTGTCAGAGAAAAGGCCACAGAGGAGCATGCCATTTCAGACATTTAAGAGGGTACTTAAGTCCATCTGCTTAGCTTGTGTACCACGCCTCTGGACTTGCTGTAAATCTTTCCCCTTCATCACTGTGGCAGGAGCTTCCCGGCCAGCTTGGATGTATGTGCAGGGACAGCAACTGGGAGGGATCTGGGGACAGAGGGGCTACACCGGGGCAGGCACCGGCAGACCACAGGGCTGCTTATATTGCCTTGGGAGGCCAGTCTTCAGTGAAAGGGCAAGAGAAACCATCACTGTCTATGTGCTTATTCTGTTATCTGCGTATCGTCTTTGCAAAGTATCTGTTTAAATTTTTTGCCATTAAAGAGACCTGTGCCAGGCGCAGGGGCTCACACCTGTAATCTCAACACTTTGGGAGGCTGAGGCAAGAGGATTGCTTGAGCCCAGGAGTTTGAGACCAGCCTGGATGACAAAGTGAGACTCTGTCTCTGTTTATAATAGAAAAACATATAAAAAGAATACCTGGGTTGTTAGATTTGTCATGATTGAGGTAGAGAGTTATTTATATATTCTGAATACAAATTATTTATCAGATATGATTTGAAAATATTTTCACCTCATCTGACTTATCTTTTTGTTCTCTTAACAGTATCTTTCAAAGAGTAGATATTTCTAATTTTGACAAAGTCTAGTTTACCAACTTCATAGGGATTATGCTTTTGGTGTCTCACTCAATGGCTTTTTGCCTAACCTCAAAAGTTATATTTTTTTCTGTCTTCTCTTTTAAGAGTATTATAGATTTTCAAATGATGCTTAAGTCCATGATCTATTCTGACTTAATTTTTGTATAAGGTGCAAGATATAGGGTGAAGTTCATTTTTTGTATGTATAAGTGTTCAAATTTCCCAGAAATATTTGCTGAAAACACAATTCTTTCCCCATTGAATTGTCTTTGTACTTTTGTCAAAATTGATTGACTGTGTGTGTAGGTCTATTTCTTGACTCTATTCGGATCCATTGATCTATATGTCTACCCTTTCACCAACATTACACTATCTTAATCAGTCATGTTTAAAGTAAGTAAAAATATGGCATTGTGAGTCTGCCAGCTTTGTTCTTTTTCAAAAATATATAAATTTTAGAAGCAGCATCAGCATGTCTATAAGAAATCTTATTGGGAGTTCATTTGGAATTGTATTAAATTTATAGATCATTTTGGGAAGAATTGATGTCTTAACTAAATCGAGTATTCCAGTCCATGATCGTGGTATGTTTTTCCATTTATATAGGTGTTCTTTTATTTTTATTTTTTGGAGACAAGGTCTCACTTTGTCGCCTGGCTGGAGTGCAGTGGCATGAACACGGCTCACTGCAGCCTCGACTTCCTGGACTGCAGTGACCCTCTTGCCTCAGGCCCCCAAGTAGTTGGGACTACAAGCATGTGTCACCACACTTGGCTAATTTTTGTATTTTTTGTAGAGACAGGGTTTTGACATGTTACCCAAGCTGGTCTCAAACTCCTGAGTTGAAGCAATCTGCCTGCCTTAGCCTCCCAAAGTGCTGGAATTATAAGCATAAGCCACCAGACCCAGCTGAATTTCCATTCTTTTAAATTCGTGATGGCTGTTTTATGATCCAGAATGCAGTTTGGCAAATGCTTTATGTACACTTGAAAAGAGTTTGTATTTTGCTGTTTCTGGATAATGTGTTCTATAAATGCCAGTTCAGTCAAGTTGGTTGATGATGGTGTTCAAATTTTCTATATATTTGCTGTTTTTCTCTTTACTTGTTTTACTGATCACTGAGAGAGAAGTTTAGAAATCTCAAAATATAATTTCAGATTTGTCTATCTCTCCTTTCAGTTCAATAAGTTTTTGCTTCATGAATTTTGCAGCTCTGTTCTTAGGTATATATACATTTAGAATTGCTATGTCTTCTCAGTGAATTGAGCTTTTTATGATCATGTGATATGTCTTGTTGTGTCTGGTAATTTTTCTTGTTCTGAATTCTGTTTTGTGTGATATTAATATAACTGCTCCAGCTTTCATTTGACTAGTGTTTTAATCATATTTTAAAAATCCTTTTCTTTTAACTTGTATCATCATATTTAAAGTGGGCTTTTAGGCAGCATGTAGTTGGCTGTAAGTGAAGTATCTGAAGAATGAAAAACAAATACTGTATGTTCACACTTATAACTGGGAGCTAAGCTATGAGGACATAAAAACATACAGAGTGATACAATGGACTTTGGAGACTGGGGGACCAGGTTGGGAGGGGGGGAGGAGTAAAAGATTACATATTGGGTACAGTGTACACTGCTTAGCTGGCAGGTGCACTAAAATCTCAGAATTCACCACTATAGAATTCATCCATGTAACCAAAAAACGCCTGTACTCCAAAAGCTAATAAAAAATCAATTTGACAATATCTGTCTTTTAATTGGTATTCTTGACCATTTTATTTTAATATAATTATGGATATCATTGGATTTACCTCTACTATTGTATTTTTTGTGCTACTTATTTCCTTTGCCTTTGTTTTCTGTTTCCATTTTCCTGCCTTATTTTGGGTTATTTGAATATTTATTTTGCATTGTATTTTAATGTACTTATTTGCTTTTAATTATATCTACTTGTGTAAGTTTTTAAGTGATTGGTCTAGGGATAACTACACACACACATATACACATGCATATATACACGCACATATATGTGTATATGTACACACACACACTTATCTTTTCAAAGTTTACTGAAAGTTAATATTTTACCACATTAAGTGAAATGTAGAAACCTTATAGCCATGTAAGGCCCTTTACTCTTCCCTTTGTGTTTTGTAGTTACCTTATATATTACAGCTACATTTTCACAGAGCAAGGTTTTTCTCATGTATATTTCTTTTAATCATACATATTTTAAAGTATGTAAGAGGAGGAAACAGCCTGAATGGGTAATTCTTGAAGCTTCACTTCCTTCTGGGATTCCTTTCCTTCTCTCTGAAGAACTTCCTTTAGCATTTCTTTAGAGCAGATCTTCTGGTGACAAATTCTCTTTGCTTCTCTTAAAATATCTCTGTTTTATTTTAATCTCTGAAGGATACTTTCTCTGGAGGTAGAACCCTAGGTTGACAGTTCTTTTCTTTCAGCACTTTAAATGGTTGTGTCTCTGTCTTCTGGCCCCCAAGGTTTCTGATGAGAAATCTGCCGTTATTCAGTTTGGTAGTGCCCTATGCATAATATGTTTTTACTCTACTTAAATTTTTTTTTTTGTATCTTTGGTTTTCAGTAATTTTATTATGATGTGCCTGGGTGTGGTTTTCTTTGAGTTTATTTTATCTGGGATTTACTGAGATTCTTGAATCTCTAATTTTTTTTTCTTTTGCCCAGTTTGGGAAGTTTTAATTTATTATTTTATCATATATGTGTATATATATTTGTACCATTTTTTTCTCATTCTTTTTTATTTTTATTTTTTGAGACAGATCCTCACTCCATTACCCAGGCTGGAGTGCAGCGGCATGACTACAGCTCACTGCAACCTTGAGACAGATCCTCACTCCATTACCCAGGCTGGAGTGCAGCGGCATGACTACAGCTCACTGCAACCTTGAGACAGATCCTCACTCCATTACCCAGGCTGGAGTGCAGTGGCATGACTACAGCTCACTGCAACCTTGACATCCCAGGTTCAAGTCATCCCCCCACCTCAGCCTCCCAAGTAGCTGGGACTACAGGCAGGTTGTAGTCCACCACAGCTGGCTAATTGTTTTAAAAAATGTTTTTGTAGAGATGGGGGTCTCACTCTGTTGCCCAGGCTGCTCTCTAACTCCTGGGCTCAACGATCTTCCAGCCTCAGCCTCCCAAAGTGCTGAGGTTACAAGCACCAGCCATTGTGCCTGGCCTATTCCCTCATTCTGAGATTTCAACAATATGTTAGACTTTTTGATGTTTTTCAGAGGCTGCGAGACTTTGTCTTTTTTTCTTTTAATCAGATTGGATAATTTCTATTGATTTGTCTTCAAGTTTACCAATAATTTCCTGTGTCATCCCCATTCTGCTATAATGACATCCAGTGAATTCTTTATTTCGATTATTATATTTTTAAGTTCTAAAATTTCCATTTGGTTCTTCAATGTAGCTTCCATTTTTCTGTTGACAATTTCTATCTTGCCATTCATTTCATGAGCATTTAGCCTTACTTCATGGAAGATGGATATCTTAGCTGTTTTAAAGTCTTTGACGATTCTAACGTCTATGTCATCTTGAGAGTGGTGCCTTTGATGGCTTTTCTCTTTTCAAATGGCTAGTATTTTAGTTTTTCTGTATTGTGAATAATTTTGTATCATATTTCAGAAACTTAGATATGATACTAAGGCACCCTTGATGCCCTCTGGCTGCCAGGTTCTGGGCTGAGGCTGTGAAGACACGGCTTTAACCTGGAGGCTGTGGAGTTTCCTGTGGGGAATTTCACTAATGTCCTAGTCTTGGTCCTGGCTCCAGAACCTTGTATTGGAATCACCTGTGGGGGAGTTGGCACACAGAGGGCTGTCCCCGGGGTTGTAGCTGAGTAAGCTATATCAGGGTCACCCATGGGGGTGTGGGTACACAGAGGGCTGCCCCGAGGACTCCAGCACAGTGAGCTGTACCAGGGACACCTGTGAGGGTATTTGCACACAGAGGGCTGTCCCGGGGCAGCAGCACACTGGGCTGGCATGTGGCCACACAACTGGCCTTTTAAATGTTCCTTGGATGACGTCCAGTCTGTGGGGTGGGCGTTCTGGGGCCCAGAGTCAGCCTGTGCCCTCCCCATCACCCAGCAAGGCCCTCCTCGACCTCCCTGGTTGTGCCCATGCTCTGTGGCTCCACATACCCTCCCGGTCGTCTCTGAGGCAGAGGGGCCACTCCCCAGACCCTCACCCTGAGGCTTCCTGGGCCTCCAGCTCCCTAATTTTGGTAGGGACTCAGGACTGCCCTAGGCTGCTGTCCCTGTCAGGGAGGGATGACACATTTGGGGCTTCCCTAGGGGAAGAGGCAATGGGCCCCTCTCACCCTGTTGCTGGAAGGAGCCAGGCTGTGCTGTGGCATTTTGGTTTTACTGTGACTTTGAGTTGCTCCCCAGGCCTAGGTCTGACAAAGGTGAACTTGGCGTTGAGTGTCCAATGGAGGCCTCAGGGGGCAGGGCCTGGGGCTGCTGTGGGCTGGACAGGGCAGCTGGTGCGGCGGGAGCTGTCAGCAAGCCTCTCTCACCTCGCCGCGCTTTATTGAAATCTGTGAGAAAGACAAAGGTTTGCGCTGACAGTCCCTTTGGGAAAACTGCCTTCTGGAATAGGTTTCCATGTCCCTCTCAGGTGGGTGTGTGGGTGGGGATGAGAGCTGTGGCCACAACTGCAACCTTTGCCAGGCCCTGGTCATGGACCAGCAGGGGCTCCTGAGGGCCGTGAGTCCCTGCAAAGGCTGGTGAGCACCCAAGGGCTGCAGGAGGAGCCCACAGGTCTGAACACCTGCTTCACACGCCAGGGCCTTGGGCAGGCAGCGCCTCTTTCAGCCTCTGTGTCCCCAGCTGCGATGTGCAAAGGGCGTGTCCCAGTAGGGTGATGTCACAGAGTGGGTGCTCTCCTGCTCGGCCTCCGGGGCTGTCCCTCTGAGAGGGGGTGAGCTGTGCTCGGCTCTCCCTGAGCTCCTCCATCATCAAGTGGTCATTGTGCTGGGCTGACCTCTACTCACAATGGGCTTCCGTCTGCCCAACGGAGCCTTCTCTGGGTGCACAGATGCCAGCACTCAACGGTGGGGTGGGGACCAGCCTGGGCACGGGGGACGTCCTGGCCCATCCCAGGGTTTCTGGAGGGTGAGGGAAAACTCCTAGAATGGAACTGCCGATGGGCATGGGATTTCTTTTGGGACATGAGAATGTTCTGGAACTGGAGCTTGGGGCGGTCGCATGGCCTGGGAAGTGCAGTAAATGCCACTGAGCTGTGCAACTTGAAGGGTGCATTTCATGCCTGTGAATTATGTCTGAATAATAAGAAAAGCAGTCCCCAAGGATTTGCACGGATGACTCACAGGGGCTATGAGAACTGGGCTCTCTTGGAAGCTGCTGCTGCACCACAATTCATGTGACACCCGCTGTCCAGTGCATAGCACGGTGGGAACTTGCCATCCAAGGAGGTTGGGATTGGCTGTTGGTCAGGTATGTGCTCAAGAGGGAAATCAAAATATGAGCAAATGTGGGGTTTTCCCTAGTCTTTCATTCAGGAGAATTCAGTCTCTCAATGAGGTGAAGGCCAAGCCAGGTGAACCCACAGACGCTAGCCTTTTGCCATCTTTGCTTTTCCACATTTGTGTGAATAGAGCATTTTCTTTTTGTTGAGCCATTTGAAAGTGACCCACAGCATGACTTTCTGCCTGTGCCTCCCCAAAAGTACAGCTTTCTCATGCATGGCCCAGTCCCTGTCATCCTGCCTAAGGAAATTAGTGAGAATTCCTTAAATCTGAATTCAGATCGCCCCAACTGGGCAAATCAATTTTTCACGACCCTTTCCATTGAACCAGGATCCAACCAAGGCTGGTGCGTTTCATTTGGGGGTTTTTCTCTCTAGTCTCTTCTGTTCCTACCTTCTTTTTCATGAAAAAGCATGACCCGGACTTTTTGGGGTGCCCAGGCCGGGCCTGCTGGTCAACGGGGCTGGTTGTGAAAGCTCCCAGGTGTGTACACCCATCTTCTCCACACCTCCACGCGGCGCCTGGGGTCTCCCAGTCTGGGCTTTGTGGGCTGAAGCCTATCAGGGCAGGAGGCTGGGCCTGTCTGGTTGGAGCCTGGAGGTGGTGGCAGAGCAGGTGTAGAGTGTTCCCTTCCAGTTCTCCCCTCCCCTCCTTCCCGCCTCTCTCCGCTCTTCTCCAGGCCCTCTCCCTCTGCTCCCAGCTGCCCCAGAGGTGATGCTCCATCATGTTCTCTCCAAGGGAGACTGGCAGCACCTATTTCTGAAACCCGAGGCCGGGCTGCATGGCTCATGGAAGGGGCTGAGGATGCTGGGTCAGCTCAGGTCAGCCTCATCCCTGCTGGCATAGGGGAAGGGCATCTGAAGTGACAGACCCGGGAGGCCTGCACCAGCCACTGCACAGGCCTCCCCAGCATGGCTTCAGCTTCCACGTTTGGCCAGGAGAGGCTGGGCTCTTCCCCGGGCACTCAGCAGTCCACTGTCCATCCCTTTTTATCTCTTCTTGATTCCAGATTGGTTCCTTGTTGTTTTCCTTTGTTCTGGAGGAGCCTCAGGGCTTTGCTCAATCAGGGCAAGGCCCACACACAGTGCTCAGAGCACAGCCGCGCGGAGCAAATGTCACCTTGCAAATAAACCAATGTCCATGTGGTACACTGAGCTGGACTGGGGAACACAGGAAGGCAAGTTTACACCCCTGCCTCTGTGTGGGACCGGCTTCCCCAGGGCTGCACTCCCAGCCGCACGAGCGTGGTGAACTCCGCAGCTGCCCCAGGTCTCTGGTTCTCTCCTTGTTCTCTCTGCGCCCTGCCCTCCAGGTCCCCGTTTCCCCATAGCCCTCGTCCCCTGTTAGCACAGCATGTAGCTCCTTCTGGGCGGGGCTTGCTCTTGGCTCCACCAGGTCAGGGTCCATTGACTTCCCGTTCACCAGCCGGCCTGAGGGCCTCCATGGAGCCCACGCTCCCTGAGCATGCAGGAGCCATGCCTGGGCTACTGCGAGTTGAGTGTGATGGCACTTCAAGGAGAGGTGGCGGGTAAAGAGGTACCTGTTGATGGTTGCCCTGCGTTCATGGCAAGCCATCCTGGCTTTCTATTTAGGGAAAAAATGTGAACCTGGCAAAAACTGAAAGTGTTATTGAATTCTCTCTAAATCCTATTCTTTCCAGAAAGCTGGAAGCCCACACCTGCTCTCCCTTTGTTGAAGGAGAGATGAGCAAGAGGTATAGAGGTGCAAACGGAGACCTTCTCTCAGACGAAGTGGAGGGAGGGCAGGGCGTGGGGCAGGGACCTGGCGGCACTCTAGGAGCGAGTCAGGCTTAGCTAAAGCCACCTCCATGTCCCACCTGGAATCCATGTCCACATCCTAGATTCAGGGAATACAGCCCGAGGCTGGCAGGGCGGTGAGCCTCATGTGACCGTTACAGCCTCAGTAGGGTCTGAGGGCAGCATCCGTCCTCCAGCTTGGCTCCTGCCTCCTGTCAGCTCTGAAACTCTTTGATGTCTAAGTGGACATGGTGGTCTGGGATCTGGCCTGGCTGCCAGTCAGGGTTTTGAGAGCTGCCCCAGGTGTGCTGAGCTCACAGTGCCGTGGGTGGATGCGGTCAGTGGAGTGGGCAACCCCAGCAGGTGCACGTGATTCTGTGCACAGAGGGCTGGTGCCCAGGACCCGCTGACCCTCCACAGCCCACCGTCGGCCCAGTGTCTCCTCAGCACCTGCACCTGGTTGCCTGTTCATTGGATGGCAACCATAACAGGTTTCAGAGCTCAACCGCAGGGCCCTGGGTCAGGCACACGCCTGCAGCCAGGGACCCAGGGACTCTCACAGCCGCTGCTTCCTCATGCCAGAGCCAAACTGAAGGAACAGCCGCTGCCCGGGATGAGCCAAGCTGCAGTGACACTCAACCCTGGAGTAGGCGCAGCAGCACGGCCCAGCCTGGTGCCGTCCCCAGTTCTGCAGACATGAACAATGGAGCAGCAAGGGCCATTTAAAACTATGAGGTGGGCTGGGCATGGTGGCTCATGCCTGTCATCCCAGCACTTTGAGAGGCCAAGGAGGGCAGATCACCTGAGGTCAGGAGTTCAAGACCAGCCTGGCCAACATGGTGAAACCCCATCTCTACTAAAAATTCAAAAAATTCCCCGGGTGTCGTGGTGCATGCCTGTAATCCCAAGTACTTGGGAGGCTGAGGCAGGAGAATCGCTTGAACCCGGGAGGTGGAGGTTGCAGTGAGCTGAGATCACGCCATTGCACTCCAGCCTGGGCAACAGAGCGAGACTATGTCTCAAAAACAAACAAACAAATAGACAAACAAACAAACAAGTAAATAAACAACAAAAAAACTGTGAGGTGCCCCGAATGCATTTTTTTCCCTTAAAGTTATGAGCATTCTTTCCTAGAGTGATGATAGCCTCACACACGTCTTCTCTGATAGAGGAATGCTGCAGGGCTTGCGTGGTGATTGACGCAAACCTTCTGCATTGGGCGGACGTAAAGTCGTCCTGGATTTTAGGTGGGGCTGTTGACCTTTGATGACTGGAATCGTTTTGAGCAGGGGGCTCACAATGAGAAGTGGTGTTGACAAGAGCATTGTCTGGTCCTAGGCACATTGCACAGGTGAGGAACAAGCTGGAGCCATCTAGGGGAGAGCAGGGCTTGACCCAGAAGGTTCTGGTGGCATGGACATGGGACTCCGTGGGATGCGGGGGTGAGGGTGGGCGAGTCGAGGAGGACTCGACCCAGTCGAGTTGCTGGGGAGGGGGTGTGGGAACTGACGAACATGGTTTGGGAGGTGAAGTCTAGAGTCACGGCGTCTTTGTGGCTTCCCCAGTGGCTGCCGTGGCCTGCAGGAGGCTTGCCAGCTGGGGCAGACTCACACTGAGAGGGATTCAGAGGAGCTCCCTGGAGTGGGGCTGCCCCGGGGAGCTTCCTGCCAGGGTGGGGGTGCTGGGATCCTGGGCCCACTGCAGGCCATTCGAAATCCTGCCTCCTCCAAATCTCAGTTCTAGGCTTTTAGGATGGCTCTTAGTTATCACCAAAAATGTCATGGCCAGAATGCAAGGTGCTGCCTGGGGTGACGGTGCAGGCTGCTGGCACTGTCCCCAGTGGAGGGACTGCCTCAAGGACCTACTGTGTCCCAGCAAAGGTGCAGTGGCCGGGACAGGAACCCCTGTGGGCAGCTGGCCCACATCAGTGTTCTGTGAGCCCGATTTGGACTCTCCTGGTCGGATTGCTGGCTTCAGACCTGCCTCCCTGTTTCCTGGTGGGTGCAGCTGGTGATTCCCCTGAGATCCCAGGTGGGAAGTCCATGCCCTGGAGTGCAGCCCTGGAATCCTGGCCAGACCTGGCTCTTGGCTCTTCCCTCCTTATCCCCTGGATTCCTCAGGAGGGAGACGCGAGTAAAGTAGGAAGCTGCAGCAGCGAACGTGTGGATGGGAAGTTCTCTTCGGTTGTGGGATGAGCCAGCACTTCTGGCAGAAGAAAAGTAAGTGGCATTGGCATCTATGACAAACCCACAGCCAGCATCATACTGAATGGGGAGAAGGTCGAAGCACTCCCCCTGAGAATAGGAACAAGACAAGGATGCCCACTCTCACCACTTCTATTCAACATAGTTCTGGAAGCCCTAGCCAGAGCAAGAACGCAAGAGAAAGATTATTGGAAAAGAGGAAGTCAAAATATCACCGTTTGCTGATGATATGATTATATACCTAGAAAATCCTAAAGACTCCCCCAAAAGACTCTTGGATTTGATAAACGAATTCAGTAAAGTCTCAGGTTACCAAAGCAGTGTACACAAATCAGTAGCACCAACAACAATGAAGCTGAGAATCAAATCAAGAACTCAATCCCTTTACAATAGCTGCAAAAAAAAAAAAAAAACTCCCACAAAAAACCAAAAAACCTAGGTATACACCTAACCAAGGAGGTGAAAGATCTCTACAAGGAGAACTACAAAACACTGCTGAAAGAAATGATAGATGACACAAACAAATGAAAATGCATCCCATGCTTGTGGATTGGAAGAATCAATATTGTGAAAATGACCATACTACTCAGAGCAATCCATAGATTCAATGCAATTCCCATCAAAATACCATCACCATTTTCCCCAGAATTAGAAAAAAAAATCCTAAAATTCATATGGAACCGAAGAAGAGCCCTAATAGCCAAAGCCCTCCTAATCAAAAAGAACAAATCTGGAGGCATCAGATTTGCAGACTTCAAATTATACTACAAGGCTATAGAAACCAAAACAGCATGGTACTGGTATAAAAGTAGGCACATAGACCAAGGGAATAGAATAGAGAACCCAGAAATGAAGCCAAATAGGTACAGCTAACTGATCTTTGACAAAGCAAACAAAAACATAAACTGGGGGAAAGACACCCTATTCAATAAATGGTGCTGGGAAAATTGGATAGCTGTATGCAGAAGAATGAAACTAGATCCCTATCTTTCACCTATACAAAAATCAGCTCAAGATGGGTCAAAGACTTAAATATAAGACCTGAAACTAAAAAAATTCTAGAAGATAACAATGGAAAAACTCTTCTAGACATCGGCCTAGGCAAATAATTCGTGACTAAGACCTCAAAAGTAAATGCAACAAAAATAAACATAAATAGATGGGACCTAATTAAACTAAAAAGCTTCTGCAAAGCAAAAGAAATAATCAGCAGAACAGACAACTTACAGAGTGGGAGAAATATTTGCAAACTACACATCCGACAAAGGATTAACATCCAGAATTTACAAGGAACTCAGACAAATCACCAAGAAAAACACCAAAAATTCCATTAAAAAGTGGGTAAAGGTCATGAATAGACATTTCTCAAAAGAAGATATACAAATGGCCAACAAACATATGGAAAAATGTTCATCACTGCTCATCAGAGAAATGCAGATCAAAACCACAATGAGATACCATCTCATGCCAGTTAGATTGGGAATCAGTAAAAAGTCAGGAAACAACCGATGCTGGAGAGGATGTGGAGAAATAGGAACGCTTTTACACTGTTGGTGGGAGTGTAAATTGGTTCAACCATTGTGGAAGACAGTGTGGCGATTCCTCAAGGATCTAGAACTAGAAATACCATTTGACCCAGCAATCGCATTACTGAGTATATACCCAAAGGATTATAAATCACGCTACTATAAAGGCACATGCACACGTATGTTTACTGTGGTACTATTCACAATAGCAAAGACTTGGAGCCAACCCAAATGTCCAACAATGATAGACTGGATTAAGAAAATGTGGCACATATACACCATGGAATACTATGCAGCCATAAAAAAGGATGAGTTCATGTCCTTTGCAGGGAAATGGATGAAGCTGGAAACCATCATTCTCAGCAAACTATCACAAGGGCAGAAAACCAAACACCGCATGTTCTCACTCATAGGTGGGAACTGAACAATGAGATCACTTGGACACAGGGCAGGGAATATCACACACTGGTGCCTGTCACAGGGTGGGGGCCTGGGGAAGGGATAGCATTAGGAGAAATACCTAATGTAAATGATGAGTTGATGGGTGCAGCAAACCAACATGGCACATGTATACCTATGTATCAAACCTGCATGTTGTGCACATGTGCCCTAGAACTTAAAGTATAATTAAAAAAAATACGCCCCCGACTTCATCACTTTACTTCCAAGTGCATTTCCCTACTCTGGTCCTGGTTACAGCTTAAATGCAAACATATTCCTGGAGTAGGCAGAATTCAGCTACTGCTGTGGGAAATACTTCTGTAAGTTATGCAGAAATGGAACTGAAGGGAAGTTTATTTGTTAGTAAGCGTAACTTGTGCCTGCAGAAGAAAAGCAAGATGTGGGAAGAAGCCTGTGTTTTGGGGAGTCTGTTTCCTCCCGCTGCAGCTGAGGAAACCTCCGGGCCTGGGAGCGCATGTGTCTAGCACATGAATGGAGGGGAGAGGATGCCCTTCCCTCCCGTTCTGGTGGAGGAGCAGAGGCAGGAGGGGGCAGTGCACATAGAGCGTTTGGTCGTGGTCCTTAGAGCCGTGCTTCATAGAGCATTGTGGATACCCAGCGAACAGAAAAAGGCAGCCACACCCGTGCATGCTTCGAATTGGGCTGCCATGCTGGGAGGGCAACGAGATGTCCCCAGAACTTGCCCTGGAGGCCCAGCACAGGCTGGGGCCGGGAGCCCTGTCTGCAAAACCATCAGGAGAGGCTGCAGCGGAGCCTCGTGATACCCCCAGCAGGCCCAGCTTCCTGGCCAAGCTTCCACTGAGTCAGTGGACTTTTTTATTTGGGAGCAACTGGGCTCACAAACTGGCCATCAGGGGATGTGCAAAGAAACATCTCTAAGAAAACCCTCTGTGACACCCGCTCAAAGAGATCGATGCTTTCTGTTTGCTTTAGGATCAGACCTGTTTTTATTTACTTGAGCGGCCAGTCACCTGGGTAGAGGGCTGGAACGCTGAACTGACTTGGCCGTCCAGAGAGCTGGCAGCTCTGATGCATAGTTCATATTTCTCCACTGATTAAAAAAAAAATCCGTACTAATTTTAAAAATAGAACCAAAAAGGACGTTAAATTCAATGACTTCATTAGTGGAATACATTGTTTAGTTATTTATCTTAAAGTAAACTATTTTCGTGACCATTTTCTACCATTTGGAGAACAGAATTTATTCTCTCAGGGAACACATTCATACATTCAGACATTTCAAAAAAGATGAGCTTCAAATGATTAAAAACTCAAGGGACTGCAAGTTCCAACGGAATCGTTGAAAGTTACCGCCAGTTCTGAGGGCTCTGGGTCTCTGTCTCCTGAGTCAGAGTTGCATGCAGAGCCGGTGCTGGAGGAAACGTCCCACTCAAACATTCTCAGCAAGTACAAAGGGATGCAGCTGGTGCTCCGTACACACTTCAGGGCTGCCTTGTAATAGGACTAGAAGGGACTATCTGCCCCAAAGCATCAGAATCTTTCATGTGAGCGTTCCAGCCCCGTGTGCGCGCACACCAGTAACCTGAATTCTGATGTCTAGCACAGGGTGAAGAACACAGCTGTTTTCTAATATTTAGCATATGCTGATGTAATCACAGCACCCACTGTTTGATTTTGTTTTTCTAGTGTCATTAACATTCTGTGTTTCTTTTCCCCTGGAATGTGTCTGGAGAAAGTGGATAAGATCCAGGGAGGCTCCCCTAGAGGGGCTTCAGGTCAGCCAGGTAGGTCTGACCGACTGTGTCCCCTAAGCTTGTGGAATGGGACTGGAAACCTGGCACGTGGTCTGTGGGTGGGGTCTGACGGTGGAGGTGGTCTAGGAAAGGTGGGAAAGCTGCCGAAGGAAGTGGCGGAGGAGGAACAGGGGGCAAGTGAAGGCCCCAGGTGCCGTGTGTGCTGCCTTGGTGTCTGGGGACACGGGGGTGGGGGGACATCACTGCTGGCTCCCCTCCCCCTCTGCTCCTGAGGACAGGGGCCCTCAGCCACACAGCCCAGCCTGTCATCCCTGAGCAAAGGTTCCGGCTCCCTGATGGCCCGCAGGATGATTCAGAGCAGCTCACCCCATCCCCCTGCAGGGCCCGTGGACACCACCCTCTTGTTCCTGAGCTGTCCACCCCTGCAGCCCTGCAGCTCTTCAGCTCACTCTGCCCCGAGAGCTTCCTCCCTGTGACCCTGTGTGGGCTGAGGTTTCCTCCCCTGGGTGGTGAGCCTGTGGGACTGAGAAACTGTTGCCCCCTAGTCTGTCCAGTGCTGGGCACCCTGCGTCTGACCATCCCTCGAGCCCTAGGCGGGGAATCCCTTCCTCACCAGCCCCGTGAAGAGGACTCGGCTAAAACACAAGCCGCCTCCCAGGTCGCCCTCTGAGCTCTGCCGGAGCCCTGGGCAGGAACTCCCTCCTCAGGCTCCCTCCTCCTCAGGGGTCTTCACTGGCCTCTCGGGGCTTCCTCTGGCCCGCACAGGTCTCTGGGGCACACACTCTCGCTTCCTAGGCAGTCCTTCGGGTGCAAATGACAGATGGCACCTGTGGGCCGCGTGCCTGCCAATGCCAGCAGGGGAGCCCCCCAGGCAGACACCAGTCTGGCCACTGCCCACCCATGGCTCCCCTCTTCGCCCTGGAGGCTGAGCTGTCTGGGCTGAAGCCACCACAGGGGAGAACTCAGTGGCCCAGTTAGGCTCAGTAGGGAGAAAGGGAGGGAGGTGAGCGACGGAGGGGCTTGACTCCTTCAGCTCCTGCCCTGCCCAGCAGCGCAGGTGGCTCCCTATCTGGGGCCTGTGTCTCCTGTGGGGGTGCAGGTGGACTCCCTATCTGGGGCCTGCATCTCCTGTGGGGGTGCAGGCGGACTCCCTATCTGGGGCCTGCGTCTCCCGTGGGGTTGCAGGTGGCTCCCTATCTGGTGCCTGCGTCTCCTGTGAGGGTGCAGGTGGACTCCCTATCTGGGGCCTGCGTCTCCCGTGGGGTTGCAGGTGGACTCCCTATCTGGGGCCTGCGTCTCCTGTGGGGGTGCAGGCGGACTCCCTATCTGGGGCCTGCGTCTCCTGTGAGGGTGCAGGTGGACTCCCTATCTGGGGCCCGCGTCTCCTGTGGGGGTGCATGTGGACTCCCTATCTGGGGCCTGCGTCTCCTGTGGGGGTGCAGGCGGACTCCCTATCTGGGGCCTGCGTCTCCTGTGGGGGTGCAGGCGGACTCCCTATCTGGGGCCTGCGTCTCCTGTGGGGGTGCATGTGGACTCCCTATCTGGGGCCTGCGTCTCCTGTGGGGGTGCAGGCGGACTCCCTATCTGGGGCCTGCGTCTCCTGTGGGGGTGCATGTGGACTCCCTATCTGGGGCCTGCGTCTCCTGTGGGGGTGCAAGTGGACTACCTATCTGGGGCCTGCGTCTCCTGTGGGGGTGCAGGTGACTCCCTATCTGGGGCCTGCGTCTCCTGTGGGGGTGCAGGTGGACTCCCTTTCTGGGGCCTGCGTCTCCTGTGGGGTTGCAGGTGGACTCCCTATCTGGGGCCTGCGTCTCCTGTGGGGGTGCAGGTGGACTCCCTATCTGGGGCTTGCGTCTCCTGTGGGGGTGCAGGTGGACTCCCTATCTGGGGCTTGCGTCTCCTGTGGGGGTGCAGGTGGACTCCCTATCTGGGGCTTGCGTCTCCTGTGGGGGTGCAGGTGGACTCCCTATCTGGGGCCTGCGTCTCCTGTGGGGGTGCAGGTGGACTCCCTATCTGGGGCCTGCGTCTCCTGTGGGGGTGCAGGTGACTCCCTATCTGGGGCCTGCGTCTCCTGTGGGGTTGCAGGTGGACTCCCTATCTGGGGCTTGCGTCTCCTGTGAGGGTGCAGGTGGACTCCCTATCTGGGGCCTGCGTCTCCTGTGGGGGTGCAGGTGGACTCCCTATCTGGGGCTTGCGTCTCCTGTGGGGGTGCAGGTGGACTCCCTATCTGGCAATTCCTCTGGGCTCCACTCTGCTGGCCGCCCCCTCCACCTGCGTGATAGGAGCCATTGCCAGCCCAGGCACCGCGCTGGCCTCATCCTGGAGGCCCCACCTGCTGCCCCACTCTCACCCGCACGGAGCAGTGTCTGGATCACTATTTATTGGCTGTGTTCATTTGCCTCAGACTGAAGCCTGATATTCCCTTCTGGCTGGGCATAAGGGGAGGATATATGAGGGTTGATTTGGAGGAGGCCCGAGCTCAGTCTTTTTATCAAGGGAAATGGAGATTAGTACTGCAAATAAGCTTGGAGGCCTGGGTGGAGAAGGCCACGTTTCTGTGCAGATTTGAGCTTGCAGATCCACGTTGCCGGCCCCTCGTTCCTGGGAAGACCTGGCTGGGGTCTGCGGGCTCTGAGTGGCTGCTCCAGCTTCCTCTCCAGTGCCCGGCTGCTGTGCCTCTGGCCATGACGGACCCTTTGTCATTTCTTGTCACTTCTGGGCCCTGCGCCTGCAGGCAGTCCTCGGCTGGAAGGATTTTTGTAGATCCCCATCTCCCCTTCTCTGACCAAGGCCTGCCATTTTCTTCTGATGACCCCGGCTGCCTTGGCTCTGGGAAGGGTGACCTCGTCCCTGCTGACTGTCTGTGGGGGTGGCTGTGTCCCTCATAGCTCAGACTTTCCTCCATCGTGAACTTCTTTGGGCTTCATGCCCTGGCATCTGGTCTCCTCTCTGTCGGAGGCCTCGAGGGCAGAGGCCATGTTCCTTTCATTCTGAGTCCTGGCCCCAGTCCCTGCACCCTCTGCTGCCTGGAAAAGGGGCTTCCTGGATGCTGGAGATGGGCGTGGTGGGGCACACACACTCCTGTATACACCGTTGCCACTCTTCTGTCTGTCTCCAGCAATACGGGACATGTCTAAGGCCGTAAAATGGTCCCATTCAGCCCTTCCAGTTTGATGAAAAGGACAACTTTGCAGACTCTTTTGGGACGTCTTGCTCATGCATCATGACTTTCAACTCTGAACGAAGACCCGAGAGACCGCATGGAGAGCTGAGAACTTGACGGCTTTGCTGTGGGCATTTCCACTTGTGGACTGTCCAAGTGGTAACTCCCAACCTGGTGACTTTACCCACATGGGTAGAGGTCAGAAGTATTGATTGATTCTTGTTGAATTTTGAAATCTTTGTGACCTAGAGGTTCTTTTCTTAAACATTTTTTTTTTTTGAAACAGGGTCTCTCTCTGTGTTCACTGCGGGTAGGAGACACCACTAGCCTGGCCCAGGGCGTATGATGTGGGTTGGGGGTGTGTCTCTGATCCCTCCCCTAGTCTAACCTGCCATCCCTGAGGGGTGTGGGGCTGCTGGCTCGCTTTCTGAGCATCCATGTGCCCCATGCTGCCCACATCTCTAGCTTCTAATATTGCTGCCATGAAATTCATTTGGTTTCATATATCTGCATAAATAATTTAATTTAAATGACTTTCATCACTGAGACCTGCCTGTTACTGTGAAATTTACAAAGATGAATCTACTCACTTTGAATATTGATCAGCATGGTAGAAATTTTTTTTAGGCTAAACAGTGACATAATTGTGGCTAGGGAAAAAAAAATCTAGTGAACTCTAAGCAAAATGGCCTCAGATAATTCCCAGGGTTCTGACTGCTAACATGAACCACTTAAAAAGCGTCAGAAAGGAGACTTTTAAATAATGGAGTAAAGTGAAGGTACCAGCTGCCTTTTACTGCTGTAACAAATGATCACAAACTTAAAACAACACAAATTTATTCTTTTATAGTTCTGGGAGTCAGAAGTCTGAAATGGCTCTTACTGGGCTAAAATCAAGGTATCGGCAGGGCTGGTTCCTTCTAGAGGCTCCAGGGAGGATTAGTTTCCGCACTTTCTCTGGCTTCCACAGGCCACCCTGTGTCTTGGCTCATGGCCGCTCCCTGCATCTTCAAGGCCAGCCTCTTTCCTGCCCTGACCCTCCTACCTCTCTGGCATAAGGCCCCTTACAATGCCAAGGACCCAACCAGCAAGCCCAGGGGACTCTTCCTGTCTCAAAACCCTCAATTTAACCTCCTCTGCAAAGCCCCCTTTGCCACATAAAATAACATATTCCTGCGTTTCAGGGTTGAGACACGGACACATTTTTCAGGGCGGTGTTATCCTGCGGACCACAGGCTGGGTCTTCAGATCCATCAAGAATCATCACTTTTGAGACAGACCATGTAAATCCTTTTCCTGTGGGTGGAAAATGAGGCAGGTGGAGGGAATGGGGGTGCATGCTTTTGTCGTGATGCCGTCCAGCCCGGCTTCTTTAGAAACATTTCTAATTAGGAACACATTTATTGAAATCTTTGCAACCTAGAGATTTTTTTTTTTTAAAATTAATGGCATTCCCAGTGACCTGGATGGATTGGAGACTATTATTCTAAGTGAAGTAACTCAGGAATGGAACACCACACATCACATGTTCTCACTCATAAGTGGATGCTAAGCTATAAGGACGACACAATGGACTTTGGGGACTTGGGGAAAGGGTGGGAAGGGGGTGAGTGGTAAAAGACTACAAACTGGGTGCAGTGTATACTGCTTGGGTGATGGGTGCACCAAAATCTCACAAATCACCCCTAAAGAACTTACCCATGTAACCAAACATCACCTGTGCCCCAATAATTTAAAAAATTCTTCACCTTTTTTTTTTTCTTTGAGACGGTCTCCCTCTATCACCCAGGCTGGAGTGTGGTGACACGATTATGGCTCACTGCAGCCTGGACCTCCTGGGCTCAAGTGATCCTCCCTCCTCAGCCTCCGGAGTAGCTGGCATTACAGGTATGAGCCACCGCACAGGACCCTTTTAAAAAACTTTTTATTTGGACATAATTGTAGGTTTACATGTAATTGTAAGAAATGATAGAGAGAGACCCTGTGAGCCTTTCACCCAGTTCCCCCATGGGGCATCTTGCCTAACTCACTCCAGTACAGGGTCGCAGCCCTTCACCCAGTTCCCCCACGGAGCATCTTGCCTAACTCACTCCAGTACAGGGTCACAGCCCTTCACCCAGTTCCCCCATGGAGCATCTTGCCTAACTCACTCCAGTACAGTGTCACAACCCTTCACCTACTTCCCCCATGGAGTATCTTGCCTAACTCACTGCAGTACAGGGTCATAGCCCTTCACCCAGTTCCCCTGTGGAGCATCTTCCCTAACTCCAGTACAGGGTCATAGCCCTTCACCCAGTTCCCCTGTGGAGCATCTTGCCTAACTAACTCCAGTACAGGGTCATAGCCCTTCACCTAGTTCCCCTGTGGAGCATCTTGCCTAACTCACTGCAGTACAGGGTCATAGCCCTTCACCCAGTTCCCCTGTGGAGCATCTTGCCTAACTCACTCCAGTACAGGGTCGCAGCCCTTCACCCAGTTCCCCCATGGGGCATCTTGCCTAACTCCAGTACAGGGTCACAGCCTTTCACCAGTTCCCCCATGGAGCATCTTGCCTAACTCACTCCAGTACAGGTTTGCAGCCCTTCACCCAGTTCCCCCATGGGGCATCTTGCCTAACTAACTCCAGTACACGGTCATAGCCCTTCACCCAGTTCCCCTGTGGAGCATCTTGCCTAACTCCAGTACAGGGTCGCAGCCCTTCACCAGTTTCCCCATGGAGCATCTTGCCTAACTCACTCCAGTACAGGGTCACAGCTGGGAAGTTGGCTTGATGAAGTCCAGTGTGCTCATGTGATTTCACCAGTTTTATGTTCATCTGCACAATTTTGTCACAAGTGCACAGTCGTGTAACCACCGCTGCAGTCGGGTACGCAGCAGTTCCACCACACAGACCTGCCCCCGCCTTTACGACCGTAGCCACCCCCGCAGCAAACCCAGCATGGTCCTTTCACTCAGGCCGCTTCTGGGGAAACCTGAGTAGGCCCACGTGCGGAGGTGGGGCTGCCTGGTGGGCTGCGCCTGCAGAGCCTGGGGTCAGTCGTGATCGTTCTGCCCCTTGGCCTTGCACCCTCCCTGGGGAATGTGCGGTCACAGCAGCTTTAACACACGAGCCCCTGCTGTGACACCACACGGCCTGAAAGAGAGAGTCTCGCCATATGGAGATGCCGTGCAGAGGGCAGTGTAGAAACCCGGCGCGTGTTCAGTTGCAGAGGGGGCCGCAAGTCTCTGTGGCTAACTGCTCCGGTGTCTGGTGGTTTTTGTTTTTAGAGGACTGGACCCTCTTTAGTGGAAAGCTGGTTGAAAAGGAAGAGCCACCAGCCTGGGACTCCTGGAGCGTGTGGTCACTGCTCCGCCCCTGGGTCTGGTTCCAGAAAGCCCAGATGGAGAAGATTTGGGTGATGTCACCTGAGCCGGTGCTGCCGGAGGTGTTTCATTCGGAATATAACCTGGGGGCACCATCCTGCCTCCTCTTGGCTTGGTGCCAGGATGTTGTTCCTTCGAAGGCTCTCGGTCGTCCATGGAGGGTGGAGTGCCAGGTGCATCCGCAGTCTGGGGGCTGGGGCACGTGAGCGGCTGACCCCTGCGGTGTTCTAGTGGCTGTGATGCGTGCATGAAATTTCACACAGAGACCCCAGAGCTCTCAGGAACTCACCTTTTTGCCCAACCCCAGCCTCCTCACATGTGGCATCTGCATGTGAATTAGCCCAAGATCCTAATTGTGTTCAATCCCTACACACTGTGTTCTCCAAAGGGAAATGGAAAGGGACTGTCTTCACTGCCGCTTTCTTCACGCCGGAGTTCTCGGAAAGTACAGTAGGGAGGCCATGGGATCAGCACCTGACGGGGGACAGCCGGGCTCACGCCGGAGGGCGGCGGGGTCTCCTGGCACCTAGGCCACTCTCCCCCGGCTTGTTGCACTCCCACAGTGTGGGGCTCTGCACCAACCTCTTTCCCTCTGTGGGTTTGCATATGCTGTTCCCTCTGCCTGGCATGCTGTTCCTGCCACACTTCACCTGGCCTGTGCCTGTGTGTCCTTAGAGTTCCTGCCTGAATGCTCATGGGAGACCTTTCCTGGGTGCACCACATCTGAAGTCATCCTCCTGGTCGTTCTCTACTTCAGCTCCTTGCTAGTTTCTGTCCAACCAAGCAATTACTTAATTCATGGACTTTGAGGGTGGTTTCTCCCACTAGACACACACTCTGTTGGGGAGACTGCATCCTCTCTGCACACTCCAGCAGATAAGAGGTGAGTAAACAAGCAAAGGGAGGGATGCGCACCTTCCCCAACCCACCACACACCAGAGGGACACGCAGCAAGAAAGCCACTTCGCTGACCCTCCAGACTGCGGGGGAGCAGAGCTGGCCAGAGGCACCCGAGGCAGGGAGGAGTCCATTGTCCTCTACGGTCAGAGCACCTGGCCGAGGGCCCAGCCAGCATCTCAGCCAGGGGCCCTGCCTCTTCTGCTGTCCTCTATCTGCCCCTCTATCTTACTCACCTTCCTTCTTCCTGCTCCCCTTGCTTCCTTCCTTCCTGCTTGCCTGGCCTGAGCCCCTCGGGGAGGGGTGGGAAGGGCCTGGCCAGGTGCTCGGTTCGGTTTCATAAACTTCAGCGCAGTGGGTGCAGAGTGGGAAGTGAGCAGTCTCCACCAGCCCGTCTGCAAAATGTGCATTAGTGTGGACAACGGAAATCAATGCATGGATCAGTTGTGCGTCTGTTGAACATGTAGGATTTGGGTCTTTTCCCACCGAATTACATAAGGGCAAAGCTGCTCTGTTCCTAACAGAAAACACCTTTTTGACAGATTCCGACTTTATCAGCAGGGATGTTTTGTAGAAGCAGAATCAGTTTTATAACTCATGCATCTGCCAGGAAAACTCAGCTTCAGGTGACTTCTGGTCTTCCCCTTTCCTCCCATCTGCTCATTTCCTTGTCCCAAATGCACGCATACCCACACACTCAGGCACACTTGTGCATAAACACACACTCACACAGATGAGCACATAGACACACCGTCCTCCCCTGTGGCCAGACACACTCCCCCACAGCCCCACACTCACTCTCTAACCCCTTCAGCTCTGAGTCACCACGTGGACATCATCTGATCAAGATTTGCAAAAGCGAGAGCTTCACTTTAGGGGCTGCCATCCACTGGGATTTGGGAATTGTTGGTTTTTGCAGCTTAGCTGGTCTTTTCCTGCATAACGCTCACCCCACTCCCTGCATCTCTGACCTGGCATGTTTGTGTCTGCCTTGCACACCCAGGACTATGGGAGATCCCACACCTGGTAGCGAGGAGCACCAGGTAAGAGGATGATTTATGCGACACTTGTGTGAAGGACCCACTCTCTGTGAAGATGTCCTTTATAAAAACAGAGAGAGAGAGAGAGAGAGCACAAGAGTGTGCCAACTGGAAGCAGTCAAGCATAGCTCTGTCTTGAACCGCGAGCAGCCTTCAGGGGCTGCCGTTTCTGGACTAATGGACATGGTCAAGAGGCCACTCCCGACCCCTTGTTTGTGAACTTGGAGTGATGCCCCTTGACTATGACCAGGCATTGCTTCAGCTGAGACTAATGTGAGCCGTGCGTGTCGACTGTCTTAAACTTTTGTGTGTTCCTAATCACACCCTCAATCCATCTTTCTGCTCATCATCATCCGTCTTTGCCAGCCTGTAGCCCAGAGAAATGTCTTCAGTGTGTCCCTTCACTTTGTTTTGTGTCTTTGGAATGTTTCTCATCCAGTGAAGTTTCCTCTCACTCCCGAAGCCTCCGCCTCAATGTGGAGCCGCTTTATCTTTTCCTTTAATCACCAGGGATGGAAAATGCCCAGTGGATCATTTCTTCCAATTTACGTCTGAGCTTTTCCCTGCTCCAGTGGGGCTGGGTGATCCTAACAGGACAGCAGTGAGGGACCTGGTGATGCCCCCGGCCCGGACTCCTCAAGGAAAGACCTGTTCCCGGTCTTGGGGCATGTAGTGGGTAGATGGGAGTCCCCCCGCTCCCCAAGCGTGGTGTGCAGGTCTGCCCACTTTGGCCCAAAGTGGGACGGCTCTGGTGGCCATGACCCTGTCAGCCCCAGAGCTCCGGGGGTGACCAGCTGCTGTTGGGGTTTGCGGTGCAGCTCCTCTCCTCCCTCTGCACACTGCATTCTTCCCTCCCTTCCCGGGAGCTTCCCCACAAACGTCCCGGCACCTGACTCCACCACAGCTTCCGCTTCCCAGAGAACTCGACCTGCAGCCAGGAATGACCTTTGAGAGAGGCAGTGGTGGGCGCACGTGGCTGTTGGACACCTGTGGGGTCCAGGCGTCTGCGGGGCACTTGGAATATGTCACAGGCTTAGTGCTTCATCCCAGTGATCACACCAACCTTAGGAACTATTTCCACCCCTGTGTTTTGATGAGAAGTGAAAGTTCAGGAATGGGTGCGGCTGCGTGGCGGGGACACAGGGAGGAGGGTTGGCTCCCTGGCTCCAAGGCCCTGCTCTTAGGGGATGGGCCAGCAGCTGCTCCTTCCTGTTGGTGTATCCTCTGCCTCTCCACAGGTGCTGCTGCTCCATCTGCCCCTGCCCCATGGGCTCTCTGACATCCTGGCCCCTTCTCGTGGGCGACCCTCACGCCTGTGACATCAGTCTGTGACATCCTGCTGCTGCCTGGACCCCTCCTGGTGCTCCTGGGCTCTGCTCACTTCTCTCCTAGGTGCTCACTCATCTTGGCCACCCCCATTCCATCTCGGAATTAGAGGGCACCTCCTGTGAATGCCTGGGGCTCTTCATCCCTGTTCCTTCTAAAATTAAAAATAAATTATAAAATATATCAAACAGGGAGAGAGTGTGAAAATGTGCAGGTTCACTTCAAGAAAAATAGTAAAATGAGGCCCCGTGTAGGCACCGCTCATCCTGAGGAAGAGAACACCCTGGGAGGTGAGGCCCCTGGGACCCCGCCCCACGGCAGCTCCCTCCCTCTCCTCTCACCCCCGGGGAAACGCTACCTCCAGTTTCCTGATGATTCTTCCTTGTTTCTCTGCACAGTCTGCTGCATCTCTGTGTTTCTCTAAAGAAGGAATGGTTCTGCTCTGTTTGCTGCTGGCTGTGTGTGTGTGTGTGTGTGTGTGTGTCTGTCCCCGAGTTTCTGTATTTGCTGACACTGGATTCTGAGATTCATCCCAAATGAGCCTCATCTGCCCCTGGGCAACAAGTTTAATTGGAGAGAGGTCACACCCACCCACTTCACATTGTCAACCACTAGGTTTGGCAGAGACCACATGGACCCAAAAGCATAAACGATGTCAGCACTGAGGTGTCAGGAGGCCCTGGGCACCCACCGGACACGGCGCGCCTGCCCAGGAGCTGCTGGCCACGGTCCCCGGAGCATAGCTGAGCTCTGAGCCCATCCTGCAGATCTCTGCTGCCTGGTCACTCTGCAGGTGCACGCAGGGCGTGTGATAAACTTGGCAAGTGGACAGCGATCTACAGGGCTGGGGGGAACTGGAACTTGGGGATCCCAGAAGTGGTCTGGGCTGCAGGTGAGGGGTTGCCAGGCTCCCCTGGCCCATGCAGGACTGTGCCATTTCACTTGGGTAGTGGTGAGGGGGCTGCTTCCAGCCTGTTGCTACTGTGGCCATTTGCCTGATGTCCACGTGCACAAGTGTCTCTGTACCATGGGCCGGCAAATGACAACACTCCACCTGCCTCTGGGCAACAAGTTTAATTGGAGAGAGGTCGCACCTACCCACTTCACATTGTCAACCACTAGGCATGGCAGAGACTACATGGACCCAAAAGCATAAACGATGACCCGGCCCTGTATGGAAGAAGTTGCTGACCCAGCTCCTGCTGACGTGACTTAGCAGGGAAACGCAGGGCCCAGCACTTGTGCATGCTCCGCGGAGGGGGAGGTGCGTGCGCCTTGCAAATAGGGCACTGGCGGTGACCTTGAGCCCTCGCCTGTGCCTAGGATTTGCTGACCTTTAAACTTTGCCAGCCTGATGCTGTGGAACGATCTCTCATTTTGTTTTTAATGTTCTGTCTCCTGATTACATAAGAGGCCAGGCAGCTTTTTTTTTTTTTTTGAGACCGAGTCTGGCTCTGTCGCCCAGGCTGGAGTGCAGTGGTGCAATCTTGGCTCACGGCAAGCTCTGCCTCCCGGGTTCAAGCCATTCTCCTGCCTCAGCCTCCCGAGTAGCTGGGACTACAGGCGCCCACCAGCACACCTGGCTAATTTTTTGTATTTTTAGTAGAGACGGGGTTTCACCATGTTAGCTAGGATGGTCTCGATCTCCTAACCTCATGATCCGCCTGCCTTGGCCTCCCAAAGTGCTGGGATTACAGGCATGAGCCACCGTGCCTGGCTGAGGCCAGGCATGAGCCACCGTGCCTGGCTGAGGCCAGGCAGCTTTTTACAGGCCTGTTGGCCATTCTTGTTCCCTCCTTGGTGAAAGGATTCTTCAAGTCTTTGCCATTTTCACATTGTGTAATTTGTCTTTTTCTTACTGGTTTGTGCCTTCCTTATATATTTGGAATACTGGCTGACTGTTCACTGGTTTTACCAGTTCCTTCTTTACATCTTTGTAATCACATCCAGAGCTCAGATCCTGTGACCTCAGGTCTGGATGTGGCATTTATGTGCCTGTGAGTGTCTGCTCAGTGTTTGTGTGTAGGTTTGTAGGCAGCCATACTCTACTCATTTCCAAGATACCTGAAGTGTCTTAGTATAATGCATAGAAGTGGAAAAGCATAGTGACAAATAAAAATAAAATGGCACAGAGAAACCAGTTTTATCCTGGAGAAAGTAAGAGTGCAGATATGCAGGATGCAGAGGGCCTTTTGAGTTTGAGAAAATGTGCTTCCTGGGGACCCACATGAAAAGGGCAACATGATCAGCTACATGATCTAATCTGTCCATAAAGAAACAACAAAGCTCATTTTACACCATTTGTTTGAAGGGAATAGTGGGTGTGCGTGAAGTGGAGGTGAAGGTTGCCATGACATCTGGGGAGCAAACAGTGAGAACTTCAGATTTCTTCCATTGATTTATCTTGAAAACTGAAAATGTGTCGGCAAAGACCCTCTGTGTGGGCCAATCCTAGGAGCAGGACAACACCTGCCTGTCTCTGATCTTGCGTCCCGAGCAGCTGCCATCCATGTCACGTTCTCCGAGGTGGCTTTGCCATCTCACCGGGCCTGGGGCGGAGGTGGGATTCCTCTGAAGAAGGACACAGGGGTTAACTTTGAGCAATCCATGCTTTCTTCATAATTTTCTGTTTTGAGGCTGCTTTATTTTAAAAGTTACAATCTCGCTGTTACATGAGATGACTCTTGCATTTCCAAATACAAGCCAGAGCGTACAGGGCAGCAGGACATGCCTGTACGTCATTGGAATAAACAGGAGCAGATTCTGCGACAGGGACTGGATGCAAGCTTGTTCTTTGGGAGCCAGTTCCAGGAAACAGCAGTAGGGGTGTGGAGGGGGGACGTGGGCTGGGGAGAATGCAGCCAACCAAAGGCTCGGAACCTAGCGGGTTCCCAATGCTGGCAACTGGGGCTCCATCCTCCTGGGGGATTCTGAAACTGGGCAGAACACACCCCTCAAAGTCCTCCCCATCCCGAGGAGGTGGGGGCTGGGGACGTCACCCACCACTCCCATCGCCACGGGTGGACTGCCGCGCCTGGCACTTTCTGGCTGCCATATGCATGGGCAGAGCAGGCTCTGCTGCCAGAGGCGCCCAGGGCTGCCTGGGAGGTGGGGCCCGCGGACCTGAAGGTGGCTCCTGCTAAGCAGCCTGGGAAGTCCTGCTGGTGTCTGTGCCGGGCACAGTCTCAGGAAGATCGAGGGCAATGATGTTGCTTTTTCAAATTATTTGAAATTTGAAATTTCTGCAGGCAATTGTTTCATCCAAACCTTTAATAAATTAAATGTATTACTTATATGAGTCTTAATGAAGCTGGGAATGATTATTATATGGGTCTTGATTAAGTTGGAAATAATTATTCATAATTAAGATTCTGATAACCTCCACTATGTAGAAAATATATTTCAAAATAAAACCAAACAAACAAATGTAGAGGTGGGACAATTATCGCACGATGGTAGGGTTCTCATGTGGACGGTAGGGTTCCCACGTGGACCGTAGGGTTCCCACGTGGACGGTAGGGTTCTCACATGGACGGTAGGGTTCCCATGTGGACGGTAGGGTTCCCACGTGGACGGTAGGGTTCCCACGTGGACGGTAGTGTTCCCACGTGGAACGGTAGGGTTCTCACATGGACGGTAGGGTTCTCACATGGTTGTTTATGCTGCTTCAGGGTCTATGTTAACGGCAAGGCCACCCTCCCACACCACCTCGGCTGTGCCCTCTGACCTCCCCCTCTGCCCACAAGGGCAAAGTCCCGGTCATCACCAGGACGCTCCTGATGTTTGGCTGATGGTCACCTCTGCAGGTGGCGGTGTTGAATCTGCTGGGTGTGTCTGTCCTGATACGCTTGGTCATTAATATCTTCTGGGAAATTCATGTCCAGTCTTGAGTTAGAGCCCATGTTCCCCTGGATCCCTGTAAGACCCCATAGAGGGCCACTGGTGCAGGGCATGGGCTGGGGGGTGACCCCTCAGACCTCACCTCCCCCACCTGCCAGCTCACCCTGGCCCCCAGATCACTCCTCTGTGGCCCAGCGTCATTCTAAGATCCTGAGATGCCAAGAACCAGGCTCCTGGAGCATTGGTCCTAGCAGCCAACGATTCTGTCACTAGTTTTAGACACTTTGCAATTAAAATGCTGTCAACAATTTCCCAACGCCCTAGTGACAGATCCCAGATCCATCTTATTTTAATATAAAACCCACCGTTTGGCATTTTGCAACTTCTAGCTCACTTTTCTAAACAGAAGACAAGCAGTACCACGAGGGAGAACGCAAGGCCACCCCATCCTCAGAATTGGGAGGGATGTCGGCACTGAGGTGTCAGGAGGCCCTGGGCACCCACTGGACAGGGCGCACCTGCCCAAGAGCTGCTGGCCACGGTCCCTGGAGCACAGCCGTGCTCTGAGCCCATCCTGCAGATCTCTGCTGCCTGGTTACTCTGCAGGTGCACGCAGGGTGTGTGATAAACTTGGCAAGCAGACAGCGATCTACAGGGCTGGGGGAACTGAACCTTGGGGATCCCAGAGGCGGTCTGGACTGCACATCCTTGCCAAAAATCCTTCCTGCTTGAGTTTTCTCACATTCCTGGAATCCCACTGGTGCTCTGACTGGGCTGGGAGCTGGGGTCTCCCAGCCACGCCCTCCACTGGTGTGCAGCCTTCCCATAGCCTGTCTACATGCCCTCCATCCTGGAAGGACCCCCGAGTCCCTGCTGGTCTCAGAGTGCCCTCTGCCTCAGACACCAGGAGCTGGAATGGCCTCTGCACCCTGCTGGACCCATCTGGATGGTCCCCGAACCTTGCCATGTGTAGCTGTACCCAGGAGGCTCTGCTGAGGATCCGATGGACAGGGTGGGAGGAAGGCCCTGGGGCAGGGGGTTCCTCTGGGTCTTTGGAGCCAACGGCTCGCCTCTGAGGTTGATGCTATCATGGGGTTCAGTAGCAAGTCCGCCAGAAGGCAGGCTGAGGGCCCGTGGGGTCAGAGTCCTCCTGCGGTCGTGTGACTGGCCAGCTCTTCCAGTTGCTTCAGTCCAGTAGGTCCGGGTTGGCTGAGTGCACCACGTGGCCAGGGGAGACGGGGGATCCAGTGCTTGGCTGCCATCAGCAGGGGACATCTGGGAGA
Source organism: Pan troglodytes (assembly GCF_028858775.2). Classification (NCBI taxonomy): domain Eukaryota; kingdom Metazoa; phylum Chordata; class Mammalia; order Primates; family Hominidae; genus Pan; species Pan troglodytes. The sequence goes on along the minus strand of NC_072406.2, from coordinate 143,999,096 downwards.
GTTCTGCATGCTCCTGAGAGCCCTGAGGAATTGGCCTCTTGGTGCACAACAGCCATTGCACAGCACAACCTCACGCTATGCTCCCTCTGCCCCCGAAAACTCACCTGCCCCTCACTCCTACTTCCTGCATCACCTCCCTAGAAGCTGCCTACACCCCAGTCCCTGCTGCAAGGGTGCATCGGGGGATTCCACTGAAACAGGCCCCCGCAGCAGCAGCAACAGGGTCTCAGAGCTGCGTGGGGAGGCCCTGCTCAGGCCGAATTTTGCTCAACATTGGGTGAAATTCAAAGGCCTCTCTACTCAGGACATTCTGAGGACACAGGTGGGGCCCAGTGGTGACACTGACCAAGTGGTTTATTCTCAGTGAACGCAGCTCCCTGTGGTCCTGTGACCCAGGATGACACACACCTGTGCAGGCGTGTACAGCTGCGCCACTGCTGTGCTGCCCGCCTCCCAGGGCCTTTGCCATTACCCTCCACCATCCCCTTCCCTGAAACCCATAGCGGTCCAAGCCCGCTGTGGTTTTGGGGACCGCCACTCCTCCATCATCCTGCTTTTCCTCCTGCCTGTCTTGTCTTTCTCCGAGGGGGACAGGAAGCCAGGCCCTGGTGCTAGCAGGCCTGGGTGCTGAGTGAAGATTCGCAGTCTTTGCAGGTGCCGCCCCTGAAAAGCTGTGCCTCCCTCCTATGCAGGGCAGACACACCACACCTGTCAGGAAATAACGCCATCTCCTCCTCATCTGAGGGCGCCTATTGAAAATTCGTTTGATGTGCAAATTCCTTGGAAAACAGAGAAAATCTAGCTAGTTAGTGCTTTCTAGGTGAAAGTCAAAGGAAAATATGAAACCCTGTCCTGAACCAGACTGTGTGCTCTTTGATGGTGGAGGCGTCTGTCTTTTAGTGAGTGCCTGGAAGGTCTGTTGCCCGGGCCCAGCAAGATGTTGCTTAATTATAAAATGTGTGTGGCTACGGGGAAGACGGCATTTGTTGAATGAGCAGGTGCTTTAACCAATGCTTCCAAGCATATTCTGTGCCAGGTACTCTTGCTGGGAACCAGCAAGGCACAAGGCAGAGGGTAGCTCCCCTCGGAGAGCACATCTTCCAGTGGGCTGTTGGTGAGGGCGCGGCCATAAATACATGTTGGGGAGGGGGATGAAGAAAACGCAGCGGGAAGTGAAGTGAAGGTTGACGCGAGCTGGTTTTGCTGATGGATTGTTTGAAATTGGGAAGAAAAACACATTTTGTCATGGGAGCAACCTTTTCAACCTGGCTTGGTCTTCAGAGACTGGCGGTGCTTCCTGGATCTCCTGGGCACGGGGGGTGAATGGCAGATGGAGGCTCCCCAGATCTCCTGAGCCCTGAGAATACTGGGAATGAATGGCAGATGCAAGTTCCCTGGGTCTCCTGGGCACTGGGAATGAATGGCGGATGCAGGCTCCCCAGGTCTCCTGGGCACCGAGAATGAATGGCAGATGGAGGCTCCCCGGGTCTCCTGGGCACTGGGAATGAATGGTGGACGGAGGCTCCCCAGGTCTCCTGGGAACTGGGAATGAATGGCAGATGGAGGCTCCCCGGGTCTCCTGGGCACTGGGAATGAATGGTGGATGAAGGCTCCCCGGGTCTCCTGGGCACTGGGAATGGATGGTGGACGGAGGCTCCCCGGGTCTCCTGGGCACTGGGAATGAATGGTGGACGGAGGCTCCCCGGGTCTCCTGGGCACTGGGAATGAATGGTGGACGGAGGCTCCCCGGGTCTCCTGGGCACTGGGAATGAATGGTGGACGGAGGCTCCCCGGGTCTCCTGGGCACTGGGAATGAATGGTGGACGGAGGCTCCCCAGGTCTCCTGGGCACTGGGAATGAATGGCAGATGGAGGCTCCCCGGGTCTCCTGGGCACTGGGAATGAATGGTGGATGAAGGCTCCCCCGATCTCGTGGGCACTGGAATGAATGGAGGATGGAGGTTGCCTGTCATAGGCTGAATTACTACATGCAGAAAGATGTGTCCAAGTCCTAACCCCCAGGATCTGTGAATGGGACCTTCTGTGGAAACCCCATAGGGTCTGTCAGATGGAATTAGCTAAGATGAGGTCATGCTGGATCATGGCGGCCCTCGTCCAGTGATGTGGACTTAGAATCGCTCCTTTTAAAGAGACGGCAATTTGGAGACACAGAGGCACAGATAGAGGGAGGATGGCCACAGGAAGACGGCGTGGAGACTGGAGAGACACAGCTGGGAAGTTAAGGGGGTGGTGACTGCTGGGAGCCGCCGGGACGTGGAGGAGGCAGGGAAGTGCTCCCCTGGAGTTTTTGGTTGGAGTGCAGCCCTGCCGATGCCTTAATTTCAGACTTTTGGCCTCCAGAACTGGGAGAGTGTAAAAGTCTGTTGTTTCAGATCCCCTAGTCTGTGGTTATTTGGCAAGGCAGCCCCAGGACGAGATGTGCATAGATTCCCTGGCCCTTTGCTCTCTGAGGCTGGGCATAGATCTCGGGCAATGCCCAGGGAAGATCCATTGGGTGCAGGCATGTGAGCCTGGTGTGGAAGATCCATTGGCTGCAGACAGGTGAGCCTGGTGTGGAAGATCCATTGGCTGCAGACAGGTGAGCCTGGTGTGGAAGATCCATTGGCTGCAGACAGGTGAGTCTGGTGTGGAAGATCCATTGGCTGCAGACAGGTGAGGCTGGTGTGCAAAGTCTATTGGCTGCAGGCAGGTGAGTCTGGTGTGGAAGGTCCATTGGCTGCAGGCAGGTGAGCCTGGTGTGGAAGATCCATTGGCTGCAGACAGGTGAGGCTGGTGTGCAAAGTCTATTGGCTGCAGGCAGGTTAGCCTGTTGTGGAAGGTCCATTGGCTGCAGGCAGGTGAGTCTGGTGTGGAAGGTCCATTGGCTGCAGACAGGTGAGCCTGTTGTGGAAGGTCCGTTGGCTGCAGGCAGGTTAGCCTGTTGTGGAAGGTCCATTGGCTGCAGGCAGGTGAGTCTGGTGTGGAAGGTCCATTGGCTGCAGGCAGGTGAGCCTGTTGTGGAAGGTCCATTGGCTGCAGGCAGGTGAGGCTGGTGTGGAAGGTCCATTGGCTGCAGGCAGGTGAGGCTGGTGTGGAAGGTCCATTGGCTACAGGCAGGTGAGCCTGTTGTGGAAGGTCCATTGGGTGCAGGCAGGTGAGGCTGGTGTGGAAGGTCCATTGGCTGCAGGCAGGTGAGGCTGGTGTGGAAGGTCCATTGGCTGCAGGCAGGTGAGTCTGGTGTGGAAGGTCCGTTGGCTGCAGGCAGGTGAGGCTGGTGTGGCACACGTGGTTAGTTGCCTCCTGTTTCTTCCCGACAGTGTGTTGAGGCATCAAAATGCTCATTAAAATACCCCCTTTTCCAGACAGTCCTGCAGCTGGAGTTGGACCAGCCTGGAGCTGGCCTGAGACAGACCCGTGGTCTCATCTTTCCCTCCTCCCTCCTTCATCCATGTCTGGAAGCTGGGTCTGATGCCTCCACCACCTCCCAGCCAACAGACTGATGTTGCATGCTATGCATTAGGATTTGTGTTCTCCATTTCATCAGTGGAGAAACTGAGGCCTGGAGAGCTCCATTCATCTGTGTCAGCTCACATGGGGTGGATGGCATGGCCCTGCCCTCTGTGCTGCTGCACCAGCTTTCTCTCGCCCACGTGGGTTTGCCAGGCCACTCTGGGCGAGAGGATGGCACCCTGCTGTCTATTTCCAAGACAGTTTTGGAGACCAGGTTGCTGAAGCTGCACACTTCTGCAGCCGCAGTGTGTCATATGCCCCATGTCTTCCGAGACACCTCAGGCGAGCAGAAATCAACGCCGGATAGTTGCTGTAAATGTCCATCTCTCGCTCAGAAGCACTTTGTCTGGACGTCTTCCCCTTTGCTGTCAAAGCAACTTGTCGTCGACACTGTAGGCTGTGAGTCATTTTGAAAACATTAAGGGCAGATGCAGGCCACGAGGCCCCGGCTTCTCATGTCCCCGTCTGTGCTATTTCTGGAAGGTTGGCGGGTCTCTGAAGGTCCAGCCCACGTGTCAGAGACGGCCTAGCAGAACCTTGACGGTGGTGTCACAGCCGAAGAGCACCGAAGGCTGCGCTGACTGCCCGACATATTGGCATCCACAGTAAGGCCAATTCATCCAAAGCATCAGGCTTAGGTCAGCAAGCAACACACTCCTTGGCCTGTGGACAAATTGCCCTTCAAAGGAAAACAGCCAAAAACTGTCTTTTCCATCTCTTTCCAGCTCTGCGCAGTGCCTCTGTGGGCAGGAGGGTGAGCTCAGACTTCCCTTTGGTCTCACGTGGTGGTTTTCACAAAGCATTTTGCCTCCGGCACCAGCTTTGAAGTTTTACTGTTATTTCAAGGTAGAAAATGTGGGGTGGGGGCACGTCAGGATTAACAACAACCAGCTCCACCTGCGGGGCAGAGAAGCCCCAGAGTTGGGGCTCAGGGACAACCCCGGCGTCAGGCCTACAGTCCCCGATGGCCGCTTCGCCCATCAGCGCTCACTGCAGCTGGGGGTGCAGAGACATCTTGCAGAGTGGGGGCAGCTCCAGGGGGTGTCTGGTTCCTTGGTGGGGACAGGTGCTGGGGAGGGTCCTGTGGTTTATGGGTTTCCTGGGAGAAGCTTGCAAAAAGGATTTGTGTCATGGCGGTGTTGCCTCCTGTGTGGGTCAGTGGTGTGGTCACTGCAGGGTACTCGTGGGGTGTGCGGTCCCCATCTGGGAGATGGGGCAGGGTCCCTGTTGTGCAGGGCAGGTGTGAGGACTGCCTGGCTCGTGTGTCAGCTCCTGTTGCTCAGGAACTGCTGGGGATGTGTGGACTGCATGTGTCTCCTGCACACTGAGCTCCAGTCAATGCCCAGTGAGAGAATGGATGGGCGAGGGAAAGAGGGGGTGCTGGGTCCGTGCTCCTGTCACCCCACTCCTCTTGCCCCCGCAGGGTGCCCTCAGCCCAGCACACACCTGGTCATACATCATAGCCCCTGTGCCCATCTGTACGTTCCCACTCATGCAGAGCAACTTCTGCTGTGTGAGAAAACTAAATTAGGGTGGATGTGAAGGTGGATCTCACATTACAAGGCCAAATGAGACCCTGAAGCTAATGACTTTCTTCACTAAGGCCTATTTTTTTTGACAGAATTTCAAACTCAAGTTTCCCCTTTGTTTTCTAATCAGCACTGAGCTCCCCTCTTTGGAGAAGGAAGGAAGCTTTGTTATTCAGAGACAGCCACGGGAAAAGGAATAAAATTAACATGAAAGTCCAGGTGATTCGATGAATATTCATACGGACAATTTAATCAGTGTCTGTTCATTATCCGCATTTCCATGAGAAGCAGGTTCCTAGAATATAAATAAAGATTGCATAGCAATTGTATTGACTTTCATTTTGCTCTGAGATACTCAAGCCTCTATCTGCAGCTTCAGGACGTGGGCTCTGTGTAACTGGAGATAGAGGCAACATGGAAACCTCAGGATTCATTACCTGAGGAGTGAATACCCTGAGAATTCTTGTTGCAGCTTGCAGGTACCTGGTATTCTTATCTGATTACATTTAAGTGGGTTAGACAGCACAATTTTCCAGAAAGTTGCCCTTTATCCTTAATAATAACAAAGAAGTCCAAAGTGGTGTGGGTGGTTGGAAACACAACTCTAGAGACCTGCGACCCCGCTCGGGGGCCCGTGGGACCTCAGCACTCACTTCTCTGATCCTCAGCCCCGGCTTCCGGGGACTCCCAGCGACAGCTGTGAGGGTGACGATGAGTGTCTTATACGTGGTAGCCTTGGTGATGGTTGTTTCCTGGCTGTCGGAGATGAGAGGGGCTATGATAAGGAGGGGTGCAGTCACAGAGAGGAGAGAGGAGCTGAGAACTTGCCTGAGGTCCTTGTGCTTGACTTCCTCCAGCTCCTAAGGGCTTGACTTGAAGTAGGCCTGAGTCAAAGACACACAAACATACACATCATGAGGAAATGCTTGACTTCAGTGGCAGTCAAACACTAAAGGCAGTCAGACGCTAAAGGATGTAATGGTGACCATCATGACAAAAGAGAAACACCAGGATGGGCGAGAGGCTGCGGCCACATGGCGGAGGCTGTGCCTCTGGAGGGCAAAGTGTCAGCATCATCGTCAGAAACGTTAACAGGGTTCAGACCCCCTAACCCATAGGGTCACTTCCAGAAATGGATCCTGGAGGCAGTGTCGGAAATAATTTTTATATAAGATGTTAATTAAAAGACTGTTAATGATAATGAGAATTCGAAACATTGTAAATGTTAACAATGGGAAATTGGTTAAACACTAGTATGATCTCTCAAAAGATTTGCTAACCATGCAGACATTGGAAATCGTGCTAAGCCTTTCTGGCAGGACCGGGGAATATCCGAAGGGTGGAGTCTGGCTCAGCAGTTCTAATTGTAGGCGCCTATTCGACAGCGTTGTGGTTCACTGTGGAAGAGGCAGGGAGGTTGGGTATGGACGTGAGAACAGCAGCAGGGAGAAAGCCCCCCACAGCCAGCCGCAGGGCAGGGTAAACATGGTCTGGCTTAGCCTTCGTGTCCGGGGAGCACAGGTGAAGGGACGAGGCCGTGGGGGTTTCGGGGGCCTGGAAATGCTAAGGGAAATCCACAGACAGCAGGTGGGCTGACTTGGTCCCCAGGCCAGTTTGCTAACCCTGCACTGGAAGGCAGGTACCCTTTGTGGCAGGCCAGGTCTCACTAACGCAGGCCTCCATGACAACCGTCCCGGCACTGGCTGAGTAGCTAGGTTAAACATTAAAAGCTGAAAGAGCTAGTGCCTTTATATACAGGCTGGGATGTAACAAAAGCCCACCAAGAGTTTTGCCTAGGCTTTTCCTGGGCCTTGAAGCATGACAAGATAATGAAGGAATTCTTAACAGGACCCTTTTACGACTAAACAAATTGTGTTGGGGATCTGAAGAAACTCCTCAGGCCTCCACAGACAAGTTTATTGGGGTCTAAAGGAACTTCCCAGACCTTTATGATTTCTCAGAGACGGGGCAATCACCCCAGCACCCGGACCCATCTAGATGCAGTAAACTTAGTGAGGCTCCACAAGAAGGTCTTCAGGACTCAGACCTCAGTTACAGATTGGAAGTTAATCACTTCTGGCATTAGGTGAATGCACTCTTACACATAGACATGTAGCTTGGAAGGTATGTAAGCTCTGGAAGACTCTGTAATTTTGAGTTGGTCTGGCGATAATTTCCAGGCCTTCTCTCTGTAACCGGTTGCAGAAATAAACACTCTTCTTCCTCAGTTCATCTGCGTCTTGTTACTGGGCCGTGAGAAATAGCAAAACGACCCTCAGTTTGTTCCGGGAACAAATAACCTTTTAGATTTGATGAGGGAGGGATTTTGCCACTTTCTTTGGACTCTTCTGATTCTTTGGGGGTTTCTCCAGTGAGCATTGTTCACTTTTGTAATCCCAGAATATACGCAGTAAATGTTCTATTAAAGAAACGCCCTTAGTGCTTTTCTCTTTTCTTACTTCTGTTTGTCCCTTGCACGTGCTGTGCTGCTCCGGCCCCACTCCGGCCCCACTCCAGGGTCCTCTGCTGCTGAGGCGCCTTCCAGCTGTCTCTAGGGTGCAGCCTGCCTGCCTGACTGCCTTCGGAATGTCACATCCAAGCTGTATTGTCTTTGCCTTGTCTGAACCGGGCTCTCCTGGCATGCTTTAAGAAGGATGAACCCCTCTCGGAGCCTGTGCGTTGGAGATTATAAAGGAGTAATGATTCGGTGACTTAAAAGATTTAGTAGCCAGGTTGTTACAGTCTTGGAGCAGAAAGAAGATTAATGAGGTACTAGCTTAACATATGTCTCAGAGAAAGAACAGTCGTTTAATTTCTAACTTTGTAGAACTTGTATCTGCTCCCATTTTGCAGGAATAGAAATTTTGCAACATGATTTTTTTTGCTCTCAAATTAGCTGGTTAAAAGAAACCAATGAAATTACCCCAGGGTTAAAGAAGGTGGCTCAGAGACAGTGTCCTGGTTTCCGGAAGGGCTTGGGAGCCCAAGGGTCTGCCTCCAGGGCTGGACTCTTGGGGCTTAGCTGGAAGTGAGGCCCTTCCCTAGCCCCTGTTGGATGTCTTCCCCCTCACCGGGGACAAGGGCCAGTTCCTTGGGCGATGATTTTAAACTACAGCCACAAAGCCATTGAGACTCCTTCCTTCAGAAGGTGAAGCCTTATTCAGCACACCTTGACCGCGATGGGCTTAGCGACTGCTTCAAAACCAAAAGGATGTAGTCACATGCAGGTCCTTCTCGCCTTTTCTCATAGAGGCCTGTAGGCGAGGCTTTTTCCTTCAAGAAGGGAAGCCCAACCTCTTCATCTTAGGAGGCATCACCCAGAGACACCCCCAAATGCTCTCAGAGCAGTTTACCCATTCACGCCCCCACAGCTAACCCTACCATTCACGCAGCCTAGGGAGCCTCCCGCCCCACCCTCGAGCCATCAGTGGGTACTGACACTTGCTTCAGTTCCGGCCAACCTGATGGCGTGAAATGGCATCTTACTGTTTTGATTTGCATTTCCCTAGTGTTTTATTATTGTTTGTTGGACAGTCAGGCTGTCTCTTCTATGAACAGCTTCAACAGAGCCTTGGTGCGTTTTCTCCATTGGGCTCTTTGTCTTTCCTTATGGATTTGTAGGAAAATCATGCTTTCTAGCTGACAATCATTTATAGGTTGCATAAATTGCAAATAATTTCTCCCAGTCTGTGCTTTGGTTATTTACATTTGTTTATGGTGTCTGCTGGTATACCAAAGTTTTACATTTTGTTCTAGTCATATTTGTGATGCTTTTCCTTCAAGATTTACATTTTTCTCCCTTGTCCCCCACCACAGTTCATTAGAATATTTTTGTACATTTTTTTCTAATTTGATTTTGACAGTGCGATCTTTGATCCACTTAGAATTCACAGTTTGCTCTTGTTGAGAGGTAAGGGTCTACGATTTTCCCAATCTCGCAAGCCCTGGGTAGTCATTCTTTTTTCTCTGACTTGCAATTCTTCCTCTATTATACGACAAAGTCCTGCTGCTTGTGGATGTGTGGTCTGTGGGTCTGTATCTGTGGATACAGAGAGGCCTATGGGGCTTTCTTTTCTGCTCTGTTGACTTAGTTGTTCAGCCTGGACCCTGAAAACACACATCTTAATTCCGGGAGCTTGTATGAAGCCTTGCTAATCTTGGAAGGAAAGTCTTCCTGCTGTCCTCTTCTTTTCCAGAATTTCTTGACTACTCTTGGACTTTCATATGAATTTTAAAATGTGTCTTACGGCCGGGCATGGTGGCTCACGCCTGTAATCCCAGCACTTTGGGAGGCCAAGGTGGGTGGATCGCCTGAGGTCAGGAGTTTGAGACCAGCCTGACCAATGTAGTGAAACCCCGTCTCTACCTAAAAATACAAAAAATTAGCTGGGCGTGGTGGCGGGAGCCTGTAATCCCAGCTACTCAGGAAGCTGAGGCAGGAGAATCGCTTGAACCTGGGAGGTGGAGGTTGCAGTGAGCTGAAATTGCGCCATTGCACTGTAGTCTGGGCAACAAGAGTGAAACTCCGTCTAAAAAAAAAAAGTGTCATACAAGCTCTACAAAAATAATCTCTTTGGGATTTTGATTAGAATTGCTTTGAATTTACAGATTAACTCAAAGAGAGTCGACATCTGTATGAACTTAGGTCTTCGTACTCACCTGATTCCCCACTCGCTCACCGTTTTCATGTCCTTGAGTCATGTTTATGACTTTCTCTATCAGTATCTTGGACATCTTGTGTTATGTTAGATTTAGTTTTAGATACCTTATGGTTTCTTTTTTCTCCTCCCATTGTGAATGGGATCTTTTATAAATCACATTTTTAATTAGTTATTGCTGATGTGTAACAATGCTTTGATTTCTCTGTGTTGAGCTTATGAGCAGTAGCCTTGCTGAACCTTCTTATTAGTTCTAATTGTAAATGTTCTTTCATCTTTTTTTACATGCAGCTATAAAGATCTGTTAGTAATTACCTATCTTTTATAATCTGTATGCTTCATTTTTCTCAAATTAACATATTGCCTCGGCAGGAACTCTGGCAATGCAGTGCTGACTGGTGTGGGAGGTGTCAAGCGTCCTTGCCTCATTCCCTGGGTAAACCCTACTTAGTGGCCATTGAAAATACTTCTGGCTAGGTCTTAAAGAACAGCAGAGTTTACCAGTCAATGGAGGAAGAATAAAGGAAAATGTTCTATCCAAAGGAATTGGTATATAGAGGACACGGAAGCAGGAAGCACATGGATATGAGGATTTGGAAGTGTTTATTGCAGCTGCAATATAGGGTGTGATATTTTGGGGAGGGAAGAGGTTGAGGAGATTGCACCCAGAGATGAAGTTGGAGAGATAACCAGGGCCCAGATTATGTAGGGCCTTGACTTTTTCTCACAGGCCATGGGGGACCATTTCAGGGTTTTTAGTTGCGAGTGGCAAGATAAGTTTGTTTGTTTGTTTGTTTATTTTTAAGACTGAGTCTCGCTCTGTCGCCCAGGCTGAAGTGCAGTGGCGTGATCTCAGCTCACTGCAACTTCTGCTTCCCGGTTTCAAGTGATTCTCATGCCTCAGCCTCCTGAGTAGCTGGGATTACAGGCTCATGCCGCCACGCCCAGCTAAGTTTTTGTATTTTTAGTAGAGGTGGGGTTTCACCATGTTGGCCAGGCTGGTCTCAGACTCCTGGTCTCAAACTCCTGACCTCGAGTGGTCCACCTGCCTCAGCCTCCCAAAGTGTTGGTATTACAGGTGTGAGCCACCAAGCCCGGCCAAGAAAACTATCTTTAAATCAGCCTTATTAAGGCAACATTTCCTTATAAATGTTCCTGAATAAAATCCACATATTTAAAGTGTACAATTCAATGAGTTCCAACAACAGTGCACAGCCATGCAGCCCTCCTCACAATCAAGCCACAGACTAGTTCTGCATCCCCAAGGTGCTCCTGAGTAATTTTGCTGTTAGCCTCTTCATGCTCTAGCAGCTCCTGTAATTTTGCCTTTTTTAGACTTTCTTCTAAATGGAATTCTATTGTGTGTAGTCTTTTATGTCTGGCTTCTTCCACCTAACATGATACTTTCAGGATTAACCCATGTTGTTGCCTGTATTGGTAATTCATTCCTTTTTCTTGCTGAGTAGTATTCCATTATATGGACATACCACAGTTTATTTAGAGAATTTGGGTTAGTTTCAGTTTTTGGTGATTACAAATAAAGCCATTATGGCCACTTGCAAGCCCATCTTCATGGGGATATATATTTCATCTCTCTTGGGTAAATACCTAGGAATGAGATTGCTGAATTACTTGGCAAGTGGATGTTCAACTTATAAAAACCTGCCAAGCTATTTTCTGAAGTGCCTTTGTCATATTGCATTCCCCAGTAGTGTATTAGAGTTCCAGTTGGTACATGTTCTGACCGACACTTGGTATTGTCAGTCTTTTAAAATGTAAGCATTTTAGTAGATGTGTAGTGGTGTCTTATTGCAGTTTTAACTTGCATTTCCCTAATGACAAATACTGTTGAGCATCTTTTCATACGCTATTGACTATTTGTATATGTTATTTTGTGAAGTATCTGTTTAACTCTTTTGTTTTGCACAATTAAAACAATTTTTTTCTTATTTTTGAGCTATACTATATTTTATATATTCTGGTTACAAGTCTTTATTAGATAACATATTTTGCAAATATTTTCTCCCAGTCTGTGGCTTGCCTTTTAGTTTTCTTATTGTAGTTTTTAAGAAGTAACAGTTTACAATTTTTATCAGTCCACTTTGTCAATTATTTCTTTTATGGTTGCACTTTTTGTGTCCTATCTAAGAAATCTTTGCCAACCCAAGGTCATACATATTTTTCTATGAGTTTTATAATTTGAGCTCTTACATTTAGGTCTATGGTTCATTTTGAGTTAGTTTTTGTATAGGATGAGGAGATAGGGACTGAGATTCTTTTAATACCCCCACATTGATCTTCAATTGTTGTGGCATTGTTTGTTGTATGTTAACACTTATTTTGGGTCTTTTTTATCTCTCTCTGCTTTAGTTTAGATTGTCCATATTTCTAGTGCTCAAGTTCACTAAACATTTCTTCTGCAGTGTCTAATCTGCTGTTGATCCCATCTAGCGTACTTTTAAAATAAATTGGTAATTTTAGAATAGTTTTAGATTGATAGAATTATTGCAAAGATAGTACAGAGGGTTTCCACCTACCCAACACTCCATTTCCCCTCTTATTAGCATGTTATGTTCCTATGATACATTTGTCACAATAAAATGCACCAACATTGATAGGTTATTAATTAAAGCCCATATTCTGCTCAGATTTCCTCAGCATTTCCTTAATATCTTAGAATTTTTGATAGGGGCTTTCATCTATGTTCATAACTGAGATTGGGTTGCCATCTTTCTGCTTTGTATGGTTTTGGTGTCCATACATGTGGTGTTTCCCTCCTTTTCTGCTCTGAAGTACTGTATACATGTGGGCAGCATCTATCCCTCTGTCTAGAATGCCTTTCCTTGTGAGTTTGGACCAGATGGTCTCTCCTTGGCATTCAAGCTTCAGTTGATTATCACATACTATGACTGCCCAGTGGAGGTCACTGCATGGTAACTATCACAGCATCCCATTGGTGTTTTTGTGTTCAGGGGTCTCTAAGAGAAGAAAAAGGTGACTAGGAAGGAGAGGCACATCTCTCCTGCTTTCCCCCCTCAGAATGTTTTTGTAAAGTAGAATATTCTCTTTAACAGCATATGTTAATTTCTTATTTTCAAAACTCAAGTTCCTCTGTGAAATGGGGTTCTGAAGTCTCAGCCCTTGGGCTGACTATAGGCCAGTGAGGATGTGGGTGCACACTGTTTGCTTTAGGACCTGGGGAGCCAAAGCATACTGGCGGAGCTTCAGAATCCAGTGCAGAGAAGTCTGGCCCCTGGGAGAGGTGTTCTCTCCATTCCAATCTGACTTAGCCCTGCTGTGGAACTCTGGGGCCAGCAGCTAAGAGTGTGTGAGTGACAGAGCCCTCAACCAAGGACATGTATCTGGTGGGTGCCAGCATACAGATGGGGCACAGGACAGTACTTCCTTTTCCTGTAGTCCTCAGAGGCTCTGTGGTGGGGTGGGGCTGAGTCTCAGTGGGGTGGAGCTAAGACCCGGACTTGGGGGGATTCAGGCTGTCATGCTGGTGTAACCCTTTGTGTTAAAACTGCAACACTGGCTCCACTTTCCAGGGAAAGTCCTGGTATGGGACCTATGAAAGGCTTCAAGTTCTTTCAAATGAAATATTATTATTTCCTCAAATCAAAATCAACTGTATCCACTCTTTATATAATTATATAAGTTGCAAGTACAGGCATTTCTGAAATTGTATGTTACTCAAAAGAACTAATTAAAACAAGTTAATTTTAAAAAGCAAAATATGTTAAGAGAAAACTCCCACTGAAAGCATGCTGGTCATGAACAAGGCAAGGATGTTCCCTCTCACCAGTGCTTTTCGATGCTGTGCTGAAATCTCAGCTAATGCAATAAGACAAGAAAAGGAAATAAAAGGTGTATACATTGGGAAGGAAGAAGCAAAACTGTCTTTATTTGTGGATGGCATTCTCATCTAAGTAGAAAATCCAGAAGAACTGACAAACTGGAACTAATGAAAAATTCTAGAAAGGCTTCAGGGTACAAGGCTAATATATAAAAGCCAATCACTTTTCTATATACCAGCAATGAACAAGTGAAATTTGAGATTTGAGACACATTATTATTTATGCTAGCACTCAAGAAACAAAATATTTATATATAAACATGACAAAATATGTACAAGGAAAACTGCCAAACTCTGATGAAAGATATTACAGAATAACTAAATGAATTAAGGGATATTCCATGTTCATGGATAACAAGACTCAATGTTGTCAAGATATCAGTTCTTCCCAAATTTTTCTATAAATTCAATACAATCCCAATCAAAACTCCAACAAGTTATTTTGTGGATGTCAACAAACTGGTTCTAAAGTTTATATGGAAAGGTAAAAAACACATAACAGCTAACACAAATCCCAGGAAGAACAAAGTTGAGGACTGACACTACCTGACTTCAAGACTTACTATAAAGCTGTAATAGTCAAGACCATGTGGTATCGGTGGAACAGTAGACAAATGAATAAATTGAACAGAATACAAAGCCCAGAAATAGACCCACACAAATATCCTGAATGAATCTTTGACAAAAGAACAAAAGCAATTAAATGGAAAAGGATAGTCTTCTCAACAAATGGTGTTGGAACAACTGAATATCTACATAAGAAATGAATCTAGACACAGATTTTACACCCTTCACAAATATTAATTCAAAATGGATCATAGACCCAAATGTAAATGCAAAAGTATAAAACTGTTAGAAGATAACATAGGACAAAACTTAAATGACCTTCAGTATAGTGATGACTTTTAGATATAACATCAAAGTCACAATCCTTGAAAGAAAGAATTGATAAACTGGACTTCATTAAAATTAAAAACTTCTACTCTGTGAAAGACAGTGTCAAGAGAATGAGAAGAGAAGCCGCAGATGGGGAGAAAATATTTGCAACAGACGCATCTGATAAAGGACTAGTATCTAAAATATAGAAAGACCTTTTAAAACTCAACAATAAGAAAACAAGCAACACAATTAAAAAATGGGCCAAAGATATGAACAGACACTTCACTATAGAAGAAGACAGATGGCAAATAGGCACATGGATATATGGAAAGACTGTCTGCATTGTGTGGCATCATGGAAATGAAAATAGAAACAACAGAGAGATATCACTACACACCTATCAGAATGGTCAAAGTCCAAAGTGCTGATAACATTAAATGAGGCAACAGGGGCCCTCCTTCATTCACTGCTGGTGGGAATGCACAATGGTATGACTTTTTTGGAAGACGGTTTGGCAGTGGGTTACAAAACTAAATATACTCTGACCATATGATCCAGTGCTGTGGTTTGGATGTGGTTCGTTCCCACCAAAATGAATGTTGAAATTGGATCCCCAACGTGTCATGGGAGTGGACCCCTCATGACTAGACTAATGCCCTTCCATGGAGGTGAGTCCTCACTCTCACAGGAATAGATTAATTCCCAAGGGAGCAGGTTGTTATGAAGAGTCTGGCTTCCTTGGTTTTCCTCTCTCACTTCCTCTCTTAATGTGTAATCTCTTTGCACACACCATCTCTCCTTCTGCTTTCTCCCATGTATTGAAGCACCGTGAGGCCCTTACCAGGAACAACTGCCCAATCTTGAACCTTCCAGCCACCAGAATTGTGAGCCAAATAAACCTCTTTTTTTAAAAAAAATAAATTACCCAGCCTCAGGTATTCTGTTATAGCAACACTAAATGAACAAAGATATTCAGCAATTGCACCTCTTGGTATTTATCCAGGGAGTTAAAGACTCAGTTCCACACAGAAAACCTGCACATGGTTGTTTATAGCAGCTTTATTGATAGTTGCCAGAACTTGAAAACAAACAAAATGTCCTTTAGTAGACAAATTTATAAATAGTCTGTGGCACATCCAGACAATGGAACATTATTTAGCACTGAAAGGAAATGAGCAATCAATCAAGCCACGAGAAGATGTGGAGGAACTTAAATGAATATTACCAATAAAAGAAGCCAATTGGAAAAGGCTAGAGACTGAATCAATCCAACCATATGACATTCTGGAAAAAACAAAACTATGGAGAGAGTAAAAAGATTAATGGTTGCCAGGGGTTAGGGGGTAGGAGGGATGACTAGGTGGAGCACAGGGAGTTTTTAGGACAGCGAAGTGATTCTGTATGATGTTACAGTGGTGGATGCATACTATTCTACATTTGCCAAAACCCATAGAAGGTGCAACACCAAGAGAGGTCCCTAATGTAAACTGTGGATGTTGGGTGATGATGACGTGTCAGTGCAGCCCGATCAGTTTTAATAAGTGCACCACTGTGGTGGGGGACATTGACAGTGGAGAAGGCTGTGAGTGTATGGGGCTGGGAGGCACATGGGCACTCTTGGTACTTTCTGCTCAGTTTTATTGTAAACCTAAAATTGTTTCAAATGTTAAGCTTTAGTATTTAGAAAGTCTCAGAAAAAGCATGCTGAATTTTTAGATTGGATAATATTGTAAAATAACTTTAAAAATCAGCCATATTTGAGTAATGGTTCTCTAATAGCTATTTCTGGGAGTGTTTTATGTAGCCCACTTCTTCTAGTGGAAAGGTCTTCCTCTCATAAATCTGCATAGATGGATAGTGAGTTAACTGAATCACTTTATTTCTACTCCATTTTCGCTTGATGACTGCTCTGTATTTTTTTTTAGAACTCCTGAAATAATACAGACAAATTAATTAAGATGACAAGTTGAGTATGAATATTACATTTCCTTTTTAGTATCGTGATTTGGAGAGACTGTAATTTGAATTTACTGCATTTTAATTCCTAAAATACCTATTCAGTATTTGGGGCGAGGAGAAAAGAATGTTTTCGGGACACATTTTGCTTTAGGCAAGTGGACCTTCTGTCTTGATAAAGGCTCCCAAGGAGTGTGGGGAGGAAACCTCTAGATGCACCCAGGTGCTCAGCAGCCCCAACTCATGCAACTACTGTGCCTTCTCTTTGCTGGTTCCTGAGCTCGGTCACCCCTTCCTACAGGAAAAAAATGTGACAGAGTGGTCAGCCTT
This sequence comes from Pan troglodytes, assembly GCF_028858775.2. Classification (NCBI taxonomy): domain Eukaryota; kingdom Metazoa; phylum Chordata; class Mammalia; order Primates; family Hominidae; genus Pan; species Pan troglodytes. The sequence continues at coordinate 143,982,376 of NC_072406.2, read as the reverse complement.
CAGGCCTGGACACAGACCTGGCCCCCAACCCAGGGCTTCCAGAAGGCGAATGGGCATCTTCAAATGCTTTTTGAGGTTTCAACAAGAGTCGTGGGAATGATTCCTTTCCACCACGGAAGTCAGAGGCCATGGTGTTTTCAATGAAGTTTGTCTGGAAAAAAAGGTGGAAAAGGGTCCTTGCGGTAGAAGCTTTGGAGTCTCACGTGCCTTTACCTCTATCTCTGTTCATAGTGATGCCGTCCGAACACCATCTAAAGGCAATCTTCAGACGGTGAGGTTAAGATGATAAAGGCAATCGTCAGATGCTGAGGTTAAGATGAAGATGTTTCCTTGCTATGGTTCTGCCCAAGGGACAAGATGAATTTTATCCTCTGAGTTCTTGCCCCATCTGATCCAGGATGTCCAACTGGACTAAACTAACAAAATCAAACCCGGCATCTGGCCAGAATCAGCCTTGAGTGAATGACCTTGTCCAGTGATGATGCCCTGGGTGGGGAGCAGCTCTCGAAACATGCACCAGAGCAGGGCGTGGTGGCTCAAGCCTGTAATCCCAGCACTTTGGGAGGCCGAGGCAGGTGGATCACCTGAGGTTGGGAGTTTGAGACCAGACTGACCAACATGGAGAGACCCTGAGTCTTCTAAAAATACAAAATTGGCCAGGCGTGGTGGCACACGCCTGTAATCCCAGCTACTCAGGAGGCCGAGGCAGGTGAATCACTTGGGCCCGGGAGGTGGAGGTTGCGGTGAGCTGAGATTGGGCCACTGCACTCCAGCCTGGGCAACAAGAGTGAAACTCCATCTTAAAAAAAACAAAAACAAAAACAAAAAACAAAACCATTCACCAGCTTGTCCTGTTATCACCACCTCCCAAGCCTCCTCTGATCCAACAGACCAAGTTGGGTCCCTTCTCATGCTGCCCTGCACCTGTGCACACCTTCATCTGCTGCATGCTTTCAAGTAGAGAGTGCTTTGGTGATGTGGCTGGCAGCCCCGCTAGCTTAGGTGTCCCTGAGGTGATGTGGTCAGCAGCCCCGCTAGCTTAGGTGTCCCTGGGGCAGGGGCCGAGTCTTGCTCATCACTGACCCCAGTACCAAACCCCGCTTGCTCAAGGAGGAGTGCTGGGCGTCATGGCCAGAGGGCTGCAGGCCTGCCCAGCTGCCCCTTATCACAGTCTCTGGGCTCCTGGCTTCTTTGGGAATTTCTGTTTTGGTTTTCAAAGTGTATCCGTTGTTGCTGACAGTTGGTTGTTTTTTAAAGGGACAGACATGGCAAGAGTCAAAAGTCCTCCAGGATGAGAGTGAACACATATTGTGAGGGTGAGCATGCTGGCTTCAGCACGTCCAAATGGGGTCCCTCAGGGTGTCCCCCGTCATTTGTGCCCAGCAACTTCCACATGTCTCCCTGGTTCTCCTCGTGTCCTACCCCTCTTAGGTCCTGGACGCCGACCTGCGGGGCTACATCTGTGAGCCTCCTTCCCCTCTGGCTTCTGCTGGGTTTGGCCAAAGGGACCTGGGCAGGGGTGTGGAGAAAGAGAATGGAGAGCGGTCAGAACCTTTATTTTCTGCTCCCTCCCCCGGGGCAGCCTGGAGCTGGCTGCGCCCCTCCCCTGAGGGCTTGGTTCCTGTTGGGTGGTCCTCTGCTCTGGGGCTCACCACAGGACTCCCCAGTTTCCTGTCCCCAGTGGTGGTGACAGAGCCTTGCTGTGATTCCCAGGTGTGGCCTCCCTGACCATCCCCACACCTCTGTACTGACCCCCTTTTGGGACCTTCTGTGAGTTGCCCAATTCAATTGAGTGTCCTGTCCTCTATGCAGGCTGGGATGGAGTTGAGAAAGACCTGTTCGACCCTCATTCAAATCCTGCTTGCTGACATGTCCTCCGCTCTTTGGTGCTGTGGCTAGCCAGGACCAGCTCCCCTCACCCTGTCCCTGCACCCACTGCTACCCAGACGCTTTTCCTGCTGTGGCCACGGAATCTGAATGGCCGGGGTCCTGCCAGCTACATATTAGGGTGGGCTTCCTTGTGTTTGTCTGGGAGCAGTGTGCAGATGTGGATTATCAAAACCCACGTTCTACCAGCAGATCTGGGCTTCAAAGAGCACCTTCTATTGTGTAAATGGAATTGAAAAAGCTCATCATGGAAAACGAGAAGCATTTTCAGCTCCTAAATTAGAGAATTTATGGTGATAAATCAAGAGTGTCTGCTCTAATAATCACGGGTAAAAACATGATAATATGATTTAATCTTAAAATATTTCTAACATAATATTAGAAAAATTATATTTCAGCTAATGTCTGGTTAGCCTGTTGTGAATGTATGCAAATATCTCAGGAAATATTAATATATACTGCCAGCTTTAGCTAATTAAAGAAATAGTTTTAGGAGTAACGGCCTCCTGATAATTTAATCACCGTTCAGTCTTTGCAGATAATTATGGTATTTGTTATTAAGTTCTCTCTGATTTTCCGAGGAATGAGAAATCTGATATAATCTTTTACTATGTGAGCCAAAAATTAAATTTTATTTCATTGTGAAAATTATTGTGATCTGAAGATTTTAGAGCCAAGCTCCAGAAACGTTTCTCTCTTCTAGAACTGCCCAGCGTTGTGTTTTACAGGACTTGAACCCTGGGTTGCTGAGGAAGTGAACAGCTCTATGGCCAATAAAAGGCAATTAGGCTGAGATAAATTGTTGTGGAACAAATGATCTCATAAGAAGGTTTCCTTATGCTTACGCCTTATGAATAATCTTCTTACAAAGACTTTTTGAGGTATAATTTTAAAAATGATACTAATCATAGCATTTTAAAAAATAAAAAAGTGAAATGACCCAAAGTGTTTAATGATAATAAGATGGCCCAATAAATAAGTTGCACTTATGTAATCCACATTAAAGGCAATATGATTCAGTCTTTAAAATTAAATTTTCAAAGAGTTCTTAAGACTGTTGTAGTTATAACTTTAAGTGAAAAAAAAGAGAAAATTATTTAAATCGGCATGACCAAAAAAATCCATAGAAAAAAACGGAAAGGAAATATATAAAAAATGTTAAGTAGGTCCCCCAGATTGGTGAAATTATACAGGTTGAGCATCTTGAATCTAAAAATCTGAAATCTGAAATGCTCCAAAATCTGAAACTTTCTGAGTGCTGACATGATGCTCAAAGGAAATGCTCACTGGAGCATTTTAGATTTTAGACTTTTGGATTCAAAATGCTCAACCATTAAGTGTAATGTAAATATTCCAAAATCCAAAACTCAAAACGTTTCTGGTCCCAACCATTTTGAATAAGAGGTAACCTGTAGGATATTTTCATTTTCTTATTTTCTACTTCTATTTATTCTCCACATTATGTACCTGGCACATAGAAGATGTTTAATAACTAAGTATTGCTGAGTGAATAGTCAGGATAAGAACTCATTACTTTTTAGTCTGTTTTTGGGAACTTAGGTTACAAAGTCTGCAGGGCCAGTGTTGTGGAAGCCACTGCTCTCTCCGACTCTTGGCAGGAAAAAGAGAAGGTGACTGCCTGTCTGCCAATGATGGCAGTCCCTGTGGGATACAAGGATGAGTGTGCCTGGTGCCCTCTCTACTGGAGCTCCAGTCCAGAGCTGGTGATGTGTCGGTGGACAAAGGACCGTGATAAAAGAAAGAATGGAGCAAGGACAGTCATCAAGTTCTCAGGGTGATTTGCTCACTGAACATCCCTGCTCCTCTGAAGCAGGCAAAGCAAGGGGACTTGCCTTGGCCAATGAAATTCAAGTACAAGTGTCATGTGGCAGTAGGGCCATGTGACTTGTCTTGGCCAATGAAATGTGAGCAGAAGTGTCATGGGGCTCTCATGGGCAGAAGCTAAGAGCCAGCGCTTGTTCACCATGTGCTCATTTCCTGTCTCTATGACAGGCTGCCATGCTCCAGTTTGTGGATGCCCATCCACCTGTGAAGGGCTGAGCCAAGCCCTGGGCACGTGGTGAGTGACAGGCAGATCTTTGTGGAGGGAAGCCTCTGTGATTGCAGGACATTTGTTACTCGGTATAACCCAGCCTGTTCTAACTGACAGTGAACACAGCTCTGATTTACAGATAACACCGTGCTAACAAATCTATCATGTGCGTCTTACATCCTTGAATGTCATTGTAGGTTGGGGGTTGGGGTCTGAGTTCTGGTCCATTTTCCCCAGGCTTCATCTCCTGTGTCAATTCAGGCAAGAGGAAGAGAGAGGAGGAAGCTTCTAGATCCAAGCCAGAGGAGGTGGATGCAGCATCTGCCGCCCACAGCTTTGGGGCCTGGCCCAGCCTCCACCTGGCCGAGACACCCAACCCCGACCCCACCCACGTGGGCGTGCAGAAGAGTCTGAGATGGTGCACACTGACCCATGGCAGAGTTACAGGTGACATTTCTTTTGTTTCTACATCCTAAATCTTTCTACAGTAGATGAACGTTTTGTAAGAGGACTTTTGCTGCCAGTTAGAAATGCATATTGCTGATGCACCCTCTGCAAGACCTTCTGAATCCAACGCCCTGGCGCAGTGGTCCTCAACCTTTTTGGCACCAGGGACACGTTTTGTGGAAGACAATTTCTCCACAGACTGGGGGTGGGGATGGTTTGGGGATGAAACTGTTCCATCTCAGATCATCAGGTATTAGATTCTCATAAGCAGTGGGCAACCGAGATCCCTCAAAAGCACGGTTCACAATAGGGATTGTGCTCCTATGAGAATCTAATGCCGCTGCTGATCTGACAGGAGGGTGAGCTTGGGTAGCAGTGCTCCTCAGCCTGCTGCTCACCTGCTGTGTGGCCTGGCTCCTAACAGGCCACAGACTGGTACTGGTTCATGGCTGGGAGTTGGGGACCCCTACCCTGCTGGATGGGGAGTCTCTAAGGTGTCATGGATGCCAGTGCAAAGCCTGCCTCCCCTGTGCCTCCCCTGTACCTCCCCCGCACCTCCCTGCACCTCTCTCTAGCCCTATTCCAGTGCCCTTCTTGGTGATGATGAGGCAGCTGAGGCCAGGGGCTTACTAATTCCCCAATTGCCACTGGCAATAGGGTTCCTCTGTGTGCTGGATTGGCGAGGGGACTAGCCCCCAAATTCTATCCTAAAGGTCTGCTATCTAGAGCTTTCAGGTTTGGTATCAGTGGTCTTAGATGGAGCTCCTCCAGCAGAGCTAGGGACAAAGGCTTGAGTTCAGGCTGTTTCTTTGGGCAGGGGTCTCAGGGCTCAGGCGAGCAGGAGTGAGTCGAGCGAGGGAGGGAAGGAGTGAATGGGAATACCAGATGGCTTATCCAATCGACAGCCGCTTGGAGTGGCTGATGCTGGGCTTTTTGAGACCTTCTGAGGCCCTTTATGAAATGCATCTCAGCACAGTCTCCTTGGGACAGTAAAGGAAAGAGAACTTATTATCTGCTTCTGTCCTGGCCGTGGAGGCCCTGTCTTTGGAGACTTGCATAACTGTGATTGCTGAGCAGCCTCCTGCAGGTGACCCCGGGGCCAAGGCAGGAAGTAAGAGGTGAGCAGATCTCCGAGCCCAGGTGGTGTCAGGTGACACCTATGCAAAGCGGATCAGAGCCTGGGAGGTACTGGGTGAAGTGCAAGGTGAGGCTGGGAGGGTTTTCATGTGGGGTATAAAAGGTATCCCATAGAATTACCTTACATAATGAGGTTTTGCACACGAGATGGGGCACACTCCTCCCTGTTCTGCACCTTGGATAATCCCTGGAGTGTGGGGGAAGGGAACATTTTATAGAATAGGACTGGTGGGAAGGTTCACTGTAGGGGACAATCAAGGAGAAAGAATAAAAGATTTTGCAAAACACCAAGCTGAAGTTGAGCTTCACTCTGTGGCTTTGGCGACCTGACCCCAGAGCACGTGCTGGTCCTGTGAACTTTGATGCTGCTGAGCTTTCCCCCATGCAGTTCCCTGCTTTGAACACATGTGTTTCACATTGGGGATGGGGTTACCCTTCTCTTTCCTCAGCTGAAATGGCAACTTTTCCTCCCTGCCACCCCTCAAATCAGATAGAAGAAATTGCTTCTTCCTCTTGCTCCCGTAGTGCCTTTGGATGAACACTTGTCATATCAGATTATAATTCTTATATATGTGTATATATGTCTGCTCATTTTCCTTGCCAGGCTGTGGGTCTTTTGAAGGCAGAAATTGTATCTTAATTTTCTGAGCATTCAGCACCCGGCCCAGTGACCAGTCCAGCCATGTGATAAATAACTATTGCATGGAATTAAATTATCTTGTACAATAATTATATATAAATATGTTTTATATGAATAAGTACAAAAATATATAAATGTTTATGTTTTATATACGCATATATAAAACACGTATATCTCCTATATATTTACCTTTACATATCATAACAACAAAATGGAATCAGGGTGCACTTGGTTTGACTTCTTAGAAAACTCACAGTGGCTCACAGCTACCGGTTCCTTTTCACTGTGATTAGAGCCTTTTAATTTGCAACCATCTCAGTGAGATCGTTTTCTAGGTATTTTCTTTAAAGCAAGCATCTTCACTCTGTACTGTGTTCTTTCAAAGTTGCATGTGTGACTTTGTGAATGTGCACGTGTGTTCATTTTCCCAGGGAGATCCTCCCAAATTTTATCAGGGTTTCAAAAGCATCTATGACCAGTTAAGAAATGCTGCCTCAAGGCTTGTGCTCGGATTATACTTGTCACATGTAGGATTAACAATGAATAAGTTCACATATTTTACCATTTTCCCCTAAATAGATGAGAAAAATATGTTCATTGCTACCTTTACCAAAACACAGTTGTAGCGTGGACTTCACTTTTTGGAACATGACATGTGACACTGTGACCACCACCAGGTGGCAGCAGATTTTAATCACATACTTGGTTTTTGAAATGGTGAATAAATTAGAATTAAAAAAAGAGTCAAGTCAATAAATTCGAATCTATATAATGCCGGCGATAGATGTCACTTCAGTCAAAACCCAGTGTGGTTTTTTTTGTTATTGCTGTTTCGTTTTGTTTTTGTTTTTTCCACTGCGTTGGCCAGAGCTTTTAGGTGGCACAGGAAAAGGCGAGCCCAGCTCCAAGGACTGTACGGTGTGCACTGACAACACCGTTACCTTAGCCTCCTTGGCCTGGGAACATAGGTTCCAGAGGTTTGCCTGTGCATAACCAAAGTTCCCAGCTGACAAGCACTTAAACTCAGAACTGCCGGGATCCTCAGAACAGAACAAGTCTTCGTGCCTCTTCTTACAGCAGGTCATAACTCAGTGGAACCAATTCCATTGTGATCAATGACCTAGGACATTCACACTGGTACAGATTTGTGTATTTTCTATTGAAAAAGATAATATTCTTTTGAAAAAAATTCAATGTTATCCTTAAAATGTTGACGCTTATGTCTTAAAGACATGACATTTACAGTGATGTTTCTTAGGCCCATTTTTCCTTGTCAGGCGCACGCACGTACCCATTAGTTCCTGCACAGGATGATAAATGCAGTAAGAGCTTGATGAAGATTTTAGGAATGAATCAGTGCAGAACCCTTCTCCTTGGCCAAGTGGATCTGATACACAACAAAGGACCTGACTTCTTCCATTGAGCACATCTGGGGGAATCAGTTTGTTGAAGCTTCAGTGGGGCTACAGATGCACATAATTCCTTCTTGAGAAAGCGCCTCTTGCTCAGGATTGATCTTAAAAAGCAAGAATTAAGGGAAAAGAGAAGGGAACTAACCTTGCTGAATTTTGGGAAATGGGGATAGCAATGCTAGAAGTGAAGGGTAGGCAAGGGCCTGTCAGCCACCCTGCAGGGGAGCTGGGCGGTCAGAGGAGCCCAGTCCACCCTGAGCAGAGCCGTGGGCTGTGAATGCGGCAGGTGATAGAGGGGAAGGGGCTCGTGGCGGCCTGACTCCTGCCTGGTGTGCAGAAGCAGGGAGCACAGCAGCTCTCCGTCCCCTAGGACAGCTCCGCAGGGTCAACCGGATGAACTCTGATGCTCACCTTTCTCCTCATTTCTACAGTCGCTGCTTTTGTGTAATGTTGGCTCAGCAGCCCTGTAGGAGTTAGGGGGATTGGCTTTGGAGTAACGCCCAGGCTGGGAGCTGGTTCTGCCATTTATTCTCTGGGTAATGTCTGGCAAGTTGCTTCTCTGCATCTCATTTTTTCCTTCTGTTAAACGGGGATAGCAATGGTGTCTGCCTCATGGACAGTGGTGAGAATTAAACCAGGTAATCGACACAAAAGGCCCAGGGGCACGTCTGGTGCATAGTAGGCGGTCAATGAATAGTAAATAGGGTTTTGAAGCGGCTTATTTCAGTATTCTTTTGAGTAGTAGCCAGTGGAGGCCAGATGGCTTCTGAATTATCACAATTGATTTTCTATATGCTCTTGGGTATAAAGTTTCCACTGAATTCAGTGAGCTGCAAGGTGACACCGAGAAGAAACAGGCCGTGGTGGCATCAGTGGCCTTTTGGGGGATTGGGTCCAGCCCTGGGCCTGGAATATTCTGGGCTCTGGAGGAAGGAGTCAGGAGTGCCGTGGGGAGTGTCTCAGCAGGGCAATGGCAGGGGAAGGGGAAAGTCTATAGAACAGGACTGCTGGGCAGTTTCTGCTGCTGTAAGGGAGAACCAAGGAGAGAGAATAAGAGATTTTGCAAGACACCAAGCTGAAGTTGAGCTGCACTCTGTGGCTTTGGTGACCCCAACTCAGAGTGCTTGTTTTTCCCGGGAAGGTGTGGGGCAGGAAGCAAGGGGCCTCTCGGCTCGCGCCAGGGTGTCTGGTTCCAGGCTGGGGTCGGTATGCACAGAGGCTGTGAGTGTGGGCAAGGTTCCAGGCCGGGGTCAGTATGCACGGAGGCGGTGAGTGTGGGCAAGGTTCCAGGCCGGGGTCGGTATGCACGGAGGCTGTGAGTGTGGGCAAGGTTCCAGGCCGGGGTCGGTATGCACGGAGGCTGTGAGTGTGGGCAAGGTTCCAGGCCGGGGTCGGTATGCACGGAGGCGGTGAGTGTGGGCAAGGTTCCAGGCCGGGGTCGGTATGCACGGAGGCTGTGACTGTGGGCAAGGTTCCAGGCCGGGGTCGGTATGCACGGAGGCGGTGAGTGTGGGCAAGGTTCCAGGCCGGGGTCGGTATGCACAGAGGCTGTGACTGTGGGCAAGCCACTCAACCTCGCTGGGTCACAGCTGCTGCATCTGTAAATGGCGGTCACAGTGATGACAACCTCTAGTTGTTGTGAGAAGACACCGTTTATGACACTTAGAGCAACGTTGGGCCCAGAGTCAGCCCCGCAAAGGCAGGAGGAATCATCAGTCACATTGACACAGACGTGGAGGGATGGGCCCCTCCACTGCACGTGGGTGAGGGGAGGAGCCGGAGGTGATGACAGGGTGTCCACCTGCACAGGATGCGAGGCCCAGAGGAGAGACTGGCTTCGAGGCGGTGGGGGAGGGGAGCTCCTCTGGTCTGCTGGGGTTGAGATTGGGGACCTCTGGCTGACATGGCAGGATTGACTAGATGTGCTGTGGAAATGGGTCCCACTGAGGAAGTCTACAGTGGCCACATTGTGGCGAGGGCAAGGCTGGGGTCCCGTGGGCGGGGGCACTGTCCACTTCAGCAGTCAGAGACGTGACCAGTTGCTTCACCAACAACCTCTGACTCTCAGTGGCTCCAGGCACAAGGTCTATTTTATTTCTGAAGATGTCAGTCAAGAGTGGGTGGTCAATACACTGAGATGGGTGCACATCATGGGATGGCGAATTTCATGCTTTAACTTGACTGGGCCGTGCGCCCAGACATTTTTTTGGGTGTGTCTGTGAGGATGTTTCCGGATGGGACCAGCATTGGAACCTGTAGACTGAGTAGGGCAGATGGTGCTCCCTGGTTAGGGCAGCCCCTGCAATCAGGCGAAGGCTTGAGTAGAACGAAAGGGTGGGCCTCCTGCTTTCCTCCTGTCTAATCGCCTTGAGAGGGGACATTGGTTTTTCCCTGCTTTTGGACTAGAACTGAATCATGAACCTTTTTCTGGTTTTGAGCCTGCTGGACTTTGGACTGGAACTTACACTGTTTGGTCTCCTGGGTCTCCAGCTTGCAAATGGCAGAACTGGGACTTGTCAGCCTCCATAACTGTGTGAGCAACTCCTTACAATCAATCTCTCTCTCTCTCTCATCAGGAAGTGTGGGAATCCTCAGTCCCTTGTCATCTTGGGAGAAAGAATTTGGCCAAGAGACAGTTTATGGAGTTTATTCTCTTATCCAAGAAGATAATTTATGGAAGGAAAATTGGGAGCAGAGGGTTTATTTAAAGGGACAGTGCACTCTGAAAGATGAGACAGAGGGGGCAGCTGAAGGAGAATGAGCTACAGCCCCTGAGGGTTCCTTGCTGGGTTTTTATGATTTTGTATTTTTTCCTGAAGTTCCCACCTCTGTCTTAAGGCTCTGCCTTTTTTGGGAGGGTCTAGTTTTATCACTCCTGTCTTAAGTCCCCACCTTCTCCTCACCTAGTTCTCACCCTGGGCTTCTGGGACCCTCCTTTACTATCAGGCGGTACCCATGCCAGGCCAGTGTTGGATGCAAATTCTACCTAATGGCTGTGTTGCTCATTACCTCCACTCGGGAAGGTTGTATCATGGCCAGATCTGCACTTACTGCGACTGCTTGTCTCTGAGTTTCTCCTTTGCTTTCTTTCCTCTTTATCAGCACGCAGCCAGCTCTGCTCTGACAGGTTGACTGTGGAGGGAGTGATGACTGGGTGTCTCTAAGGGGTGTTCCTTCCTGCATCGGTATATCCCCTCCTCTGCTCATTTCCAGCATGCATGTTTCTGGTGGTCCCTGGGGTGTGAGACTTTTCCAGACCTCCCTTTTCTCAGGGGCTCCCTCTCCTGCTAATGTCTAGCCATCTGCCCATTATTTTATTTTATTTAGTAGAGATGGAGTTTCACCATGTTGGCCAGGGTGGTCTCAAACTTCTGACCTCAAGTGATCTGCCCGTGTTGGCCTCCCAAAGTGCTGAGATTACAGGCGTGAGCCACCCCACCTGGCCGCTATCTGCCTATTCTAACAGATCTGTCTCTACCTATTGATTATCTATTATCTATCTGTATTAGTTCGTTCTCATGCTGCTATAAATAACTGCCTGAGACTAGATAATTTATAAAGGAAAGAGGGTTGACTCACAATTCCACATTGCTGGGGAGGCCCCAGGAGACTTACAATCATGGTGGAAAGCAGAGGAGAAGCAGGCACCTCTTCACAGGGCGGCAGGAGAGAGAATAACAACTAGCAGGGGAAATGCCAGGTGCTTATAAAACCATCAGATCTTGTGAGACTCACTCACTATCATGAGAACAGCATTGGGGAAACTGCCCCCGAGATCCAATTCCCTTCACCTGGTCCCACCCTTAACACATGGGGATTATGGGGGTTACAATTCAAGATGAGATTTTGGGTGAGGACCCAGCCAAGCCATATCAATATCTATCTACCTACCTATCTATGGATTATCTATCTATTATCTGTCTACCCACCTATTGATTATCTGTCTATCTAATCTATCCTATTGGTTCTTTCTCTGGAGGACTCAGAGTAACACAGACCCGAAGAAGCAGTGCACATGGTAATCTGTGTTCTCAGTGTCCTCACGGGGTGAGGCTCATGGGGAAGGGCTGCTTTCCTCTCCTGTTCCCCACCCCCAATACAGACAGATCTTCATGATCTAGCAGCCCCTTTTCCTGATTTAGGGTTCAGGAGGAGGACAAGGAACCAGATTAGAGAAGTGTTGTAGGAAAGTTGGAGGAGAGTTGGGTGGGCACAGTGTCGCTGTAGCCAAGAGGCTTTAGGAGGAAAGAAGGGTGCCAGTATTACCATTTCCTCTAAGAGCTCTGAGGGAAGGCCACTGAGTTTCTTATTTGATGGGAATCCTCCAAGAACCTGACGTTCATAAACATGTATTTCCTCCACACTGGGAAAGTGAATGTGCACACTGGCCATTTAGATTAAACTCAAATTCTCCACAGGAAAAACGACAGCTATTGTTTCCAGTTCCAGAAATAGCTGCACCACTATCCTGTTATTATAGATGAAAAAGTAAAGCACAAAAAGTGTTGGTTTGGCAAATACAAGAGAAAGATGAATAATGATATTGTCTTGTCCCCCCAAGCAAATACTTCCAAGTCTTCAGAAACAAACAGCACAGCAAAGACTTCCATCACTCACTTCTCTGTGGGATTGAAGTCACCTCTAGAGAGTGAGCTGTCCCACTCCTGATGGCTAAGCCCCATCACAACTGGAGGACACCGTGGCTTAGGAAGAAGAAGCGGGAACGCTGGGCCCAAGACAGAGTGCCACAGCACAGAATCATGCAGAAATGTCACATCGCTGAGACAGAGGCCATAGCTACTCACACCAACTCACAGCTCCCAGGGCCAGGCCAAGGCCATGGTTCCCAGTGAACTCCAGCACCTGGGCTGGTGCCCAGACACTTGGAGACAAAGCCTTGGACAAGATCAAGCTAGGCAGAGTTTTTTGTCCATGGGTAATTCATTCTTTTTCACTTTAATACAGTGGCCCCTTCCTATATCACCTAAAGCCATGTGTCCACATGAAGAATCCACTCATACCTAAGACCAAAGACAGGCATGTGGCTGGGGACACTCTGGGCAGAAATGTAGCATCTTTTGAAGTCATCCAAACTCTTCAAAGCCATCAGGGGCTGCCAGACCTCTGCCTTGGAATTTGAACATTATAGTTTTCATTTGTTTGTATCTCGAACACTCAACCAAGCCAGCAGCTCCTAGCAGCTGGAGACCTTTTCAGCTCACCTCTGTCTCCAAGAAAGTCTGAATCTCAGGGTTTCTTTGAAAAAGAGTCTGTTGAATGTGTGTGGAAGGGGGGTGGAGCAACAATTCGGCCGTGTTAGTCTTGTCTCTATGCAAGGCCACAGTCAAAATGGGCATTCAGGGCGCTTCTGGCCCTGCCTCTTCCCTTCCTTCCGGTGACCACGCTCACTGGTAGGCAGCCCTGTCCCCCAGATGCCTGCATCCCTCTGTTGTGCCTGCTACTGAAGGCCCCTGAGCAGGACAGCTGGGATTGCTGGACCCCACCCTCTGAACCCTTCCTAGCCCAGAGGGCCCACGAAGATGTCTGATGCATGATGTCTACTCAGTCCAATTCAGTGGCACGATTCTGCCCCTGGGAGACATCGGGCAATGCCTCTGGGTGGTTTTGGCTATTAGTAGTGGGGGGTGCTCCTGCCATGTGGTGGGTGGAGCCAGGGATGCCACTCAACAGTGCAAGGGCAGCTCTCCCGGTGCAGAACAATGCGGCCCAAATGTCAGTAGTTCTGACATTGACTGATTCCGCTTGGATTTTAACCTGAGCCTGTGGACATCTGGGATCCACTGCTCTGGGCACAGCGTTCTCCCCTGGGGAGGACAAAAGTCTTACATGGGATTTGGACTTGGAGACAATTCTCTCTAAAGAGGACAAGGTCAACTGAGATTGGCCGGTCCAGGTCATTACTTCCTGAAGAAGGCTTCTCCTCATCCCCTGGTTGGACAGGGCCAGGATATAGGTCTCTAGAGAGTGAGTCTTGGGAAGAACTCACCAGTCAGTCCTAGTTTGAGTTCTTCCCAGTGTCAGATAGTGGGTTATGCACAAAAAGAGGCAAGTGGCTCTGATGTTAATGGTGAGGCTGTTTGGACACGAGGATGATTGGTGGGTTAGGTGGAGGCATGAGATTCGTCTGTGAAGTCACAAGTCCTATAACAAGCAGTTTGGGAAATTGATTTGGTCTCCTCCTGCTGAATTAATTGGCTCCATTTGCTCCTTGGGAAGTTAAAGATGCTGCACTCTGCACACTGAAAGGTGGACTAATTAGCAAGGAATGCACAGGTCTTTGTTCTGTGGACAGTGCCTGGCTCTGAATGGCAACAGATTTGGGGCTGTGGCTGTGAGGCTCAGTGGCAGCAGGGGTGTCTTTGGCCCCAGCTCCACATCTACGGCTTTTCGATTGAGGCTGGAGGAGTAAGATTGCTGGGAGTGGTGTGTGTGAATGCATGTGTATGGTGGGGGACCTGGGGTGACCCCCTCAGGCTTTAGGATTAGTTCAGGGTCCCTCAGCCTTGACCCAGGAGAGATGGGATAGGATCTGCTAAGGTGACCCACTGTCCCATTTGCCTGGGACTGTCTCTGTTTTTGCACTGTGGGTCTGGAGTCCTGGGAAGCCCCTCAGTGCCTCTGGAACTTGGATGGTTGGTTGGTCACTCCCTGGAGCACAGCTCCCTGCCCCGACCCTCCCACTTAGGGAAGACTGTCTGGGTCCTGTGTGCTGCCTCAGTGGCCAGGCCTCCCTGGACATCCTTGTGGGGAAGGTGTGGCTCCACTGAGGCTGCAGTGGTCACCCAGAGTGTTGTCCTGGTGAGTGAGCTCCGTGCTGTGGGGAGGCCCCTTCACCAGGTAGAACGTGAAGCCCCCACGGAGAACCTCAGTGGATTCAGTCAGAGGGGCAGTCAAGAGCACTTAGGTTGTGCTTCTGAGTGGTCAGCAGAGAGCCCCAGGAGCCCTCTGTGCTGGGGGCAGTGATGGTGACAGTCGTGGAGATGGAGAGGCCTTGGAAGCTGGTGGGGGGCCGGGACGTCACAGGGAGAGCTCAGCTCCAAGAGCAGCTCTGGGGCTGCTGAGGTAGCGCCATTTATAACCCCCCAGAATAACAACATCTTCTCATTATTTTAAATAAAAAGTGTATGGTTGCTTGTCAGTACCCGAAGTGTATCTTGTTCTGGGGAGGGAGCAGTTTGGGGAGGAAAGGGAGGCGGTCAATGGAGGGTGAATGCATGTGGGGACCATGAAGATGACAAGGCTGGCCAGGCTTCCCAGGACCCTGCAGGCTAGTGGACATCCAGCCCCTCCAGGCTAATGGAGGAGCAAAGTACTGTCCCCTTTCCACCTCACAGGGACACAGATAATGCCTTCATTCATTCATTCATTCATTCATGCACTCCAGGAATTTGGCTGCCTCTCCTCTATGGCCTAGCAATAGCACATAGGTGTTTGGCATTCTCATCCCAGAGTTTTTGTAGAAATTCCTGGATATTTATAACAGTGATTCTCAGGAGGAGACAAAAATCCAAACCAAACAAAACCAAATAGCAACAGAAAGGCAGCAATCCCTGGGAGAAGATACACTGGTTAGGATTCCTGACCTGGACGACTCTCAGCTCTGGAGGCTCTGTGGTTTCACAGAAGCTTTGCCTTTGTGGGACCCCCGCAGTGCCCTCTTGCCTGCCCTGTTGAAGGGTCAGGTGGTGGAGGACAAGTGGAGCAGAGGTCAGGAGGCCGAAGCTGGACGCCTGGAACTCCCACAGGCCTTGGGCCCTTCCTGCAGGCTGAGCTGCGTGTGCTCTCTGTGGGGTCAGGCAGGGGTAGGGCTGGAATCAGGTACTCCTTAGGAAGGACTTTGGCATCTCACTCTCCTCCTCACTGGGTTTGGTTTTGTGTCTCAGACCCGAGGCTGAAACACCTGCATTGTTGGCGTGGTTGGGGCAGCCAGTCCCAGAGAAAACTGAGATCTCCAGGGACGACTGTGGATCTGAAACTGAATGCCAGAATTGTCAAGAAGCAATGTCGTTGTGCAGAAACCTCACCAGGGTGCGGGGCAGGCTGGGACTGAGAGGGCAGCTGCTGCTCCCCAGCGGTGATCTGCCCCCTCGTCTGCACTCCACCACCAGCTGCACTGGCCCCCACTGCAAAGCCCCTCTGGTTGTTTAAGATGGAAACCTGTGGAAGGCGACACACGCTCTCCCAAATGCTGCAATCATCACACAGCCCGGGGCCACCAGCCTGGGGACAAGCACGTCTCTCTTGTCTCTCGCAGAGGGCCCCCTGCTGGCAACCAGGAGCCCAGTGGTAACTTAGACAAAAGGAGGAGACCACTGGCTCCACAGGTGGGGTCCTGTGGACTCAGAGATGACTGGGTTGGAGTTCAGAGAGTCAGAAGAGGAACTTGTCTCCCTCCATCTCTCCTCCCTGCCCACCCTGGACTTGCCACTGTGGGCAGCAAAGGTACCTCTTGGAGAAAGGAAGCCCACTGTCTATGGTACCCAACCAAGAAAGTCAGCAAAGTATCTACAACAGCCAGCCCAGAAAGCCAGCACACCATCTATGTTAACCAGCTGAGGAAACCAGCCTGCCATCTGCACTAATCAGCCCAGGAAGCCAGTCCACCATCTACACTAACCAGCCCAGGAAACCAGCCCACCATCTACACTAACCAGCCCAGGTAGCCAGTCTGTCTTCTACACTAACTAGCCCAGGAAGTCAGCTCGTCATCTACACTAACCTACTCAGGAAGCCAGTCCACCGTCTACATTAACCACCCCATGAAGCCAGCCTGCCATCTACACTAACCAGCCTAGGAAGCCAGTCTGTCTTCTACACTAACCAGCCCAGGAAGCCAGTCTGTCTTCTACAGTAACCAGCCCAGAAAGCCAGTCTACCACATTAACCAGCCCAGGAAGTCAGTATACCATCTACACTAACCAGCCCAGGAAGCCAATCTACCATCTACACTAACCAGCCCAATGTTAAGGACAATACATTCCTCTTCAAAGACTCCTTGGCCCCCCTTCTGCTTGAACTGTAACAAACCCTTGTTCCTCAGCTTGATCTATAACTAGCAAACCTCTTATTCTATAAACAACCCTTTACCATACCTGGACATGCCCAGACATGCCTTGAACTTGTTCGTAGACAACCCTTCCCACCTTAGCAACAGACAGTCTCTCCTTCTCCACCTCTCTTAGCAAGCTGCACGTTTACCATATTTAGAAAAGTTAAAGTCTTAGTCATATTTGGAAAAGTTTAAGTCGTAGCCAATCTGGTTAGTTTGGATTGTGTGGTCTGACTCCAGCCAATGGAGAAAGGACACAGAAACAGGAACTGTGTTAGGGATAAAAACCCTTCTCTCCTTTGTTCATTGTACTCTTGCAATCGTGGCTGATGCAGGCAGCATCCTTCTGCAGAAGTAAATTGCCTTGCCGAGAAAACTTTTTGTCTGAGTGCAGGTTCTTCTTTGTGGCACCGAGCATGTGTTTCCAACACCAGGAAGCCAGCCCACCATCTACACTAACCAACCTAGGAAGCCAGCCTGCTGTCTACAGTGATCAGCCCAGGAGCCTGCCTGCTACATACCAATCAGTCTGGTAGGAAGTCAGACCAATGTCTCTAACAACCAGTGCAGGAAGCTCAACAGTATCTTCTGTAATAGTAGGCTCAAAATGGCCAGGTCTTGATCAATAACTGACAACTTCCATAGTCTCTGCTTCCAACTTGGGGCCAACTAGAGAAAGCCCCTTGTGTCCCCCTAGCTGGTCAGGTGGAGGCTTGCTTGTTTTCCACTCTCCTATCTTCTGGCCATCAGCCTCCCTCCGTCCATGCCCGAGACCTTCCTGTGTCTCCACTATGAGGCTCTCCCAGTCCTCTGCTGCCCCGAGTCTCCATCAAACCCACTTCTTGCTAGCTGGCTCTGAACAAATAGCATTTGTCTGTTCTCGTTTGGAGGGGAAGTCTTTGTTTGTTTCCAGACTGTCTCTGTCCCTGCCCCCAACCCTCTCCCATCCTGTCTTGGCCTCTCTCAAGTCTCCCCCTGGAGGAGTCTTTGTGCTGGAGTGGCTCTCGTGGAACTGGAGCATGCAAGGTCAGAGGGGGTGCATATGGCCACATTCCATACCTGTGAGTCTGGCGGAGGAAGAGCTGTGCTGTGTCACAGGAGAGGCCTAAGAATCAATGAGAAATGCGGTTGCATTGGCAGCTTCTGCAGGGTCTGGCACGAGCGTGGGAGCTGGGGAGTGCATGTGCTTCTGCCGTCATGACACCTCTGCTCAGGTGTGATTCTCCTTCCCTCTCTAAGGGCATAATGTCAGGTATTTGCAATGTTTATGCCTTTGTTTTTGAGACAAATCAATAAATAAAATGCAGGGGAAATCCTATCAGCACAGCTCTTGTCATCCACCTTCAGATAAGGCTGGCGTGTGTTCCTGGTTATTTTTAGTCTCCTACATATCTGTCTATGATTGCTTTTTGCATTATAGTTATGGAACAATCCGAATGACTGAATTACAGCACCACAGTAATGATTCTGCAACACTGAACTTGACTGTCCCAAGGAAATCACAACTGCCATCTCAAGAAAGCCTGTCTGCAGCAACCATTCCATGGTCCTCAAAGACGCGGCCACCGGAGAGGCTGGTTTCAATTCGCCCCCAACTCCGGCTGGAGAGAGTTGAGGAGGAAGGCAGCGGCCTGGGCTGAGTGGGAAATGCCTGCACTGGAGGGTTGGTGGCCCCCATGCTGGATGGAGGCAGGAACGGGAGGCTCCTGGAATTGTCCTCTCTTCTGCCAGAGAGGGGAGGCGGGCCGTCACTGTGCAGCAGCCCAGCCAGCACCGAGAAGGAAGTGGGTGCCTGTGGGACCCTCACCTCTCTGCGGAGGGGCCTGTGGAAATGCAGCCTGCGCCCTAGGCCAGCCCTGCTCCTAGGAGGGTCCTGCTGCCTCATTTGCTCTCTCTCCCTCCTTCTCCTCTCCACTCCCACCTTTTTTTCTAGGAACTTTGAACCCTCGTTTTCACCCAGTCCCATCGAGAAGCCAAGTGCTCCCTCCTCAGGCCAGAGCTCCCAGCTGCAGACACAGGTTCAGCCCCCAGCTGAGCGAGGAGCGGCTTCCATGCCGGGGCCTGCCTCTCTGCCGCTCTCCACGGGTCCTTCGCAGCCGCGTCCTGGCCCTGAGGCGGTGACACAGAAGCCCACGTCCGTTTCCTTTCTGCTTGCCTGTTTGTAGGTGGGACCAGGCTTCCTGTCTGCCCATCCCCAGAAGGCAAAGCCTTTAGGTCCCCCCTCTGCTGACTCAGGCACAAAAGGGTTTTCTTTCTTAGTTTTGGAATCTGAGTGGAAGGGCACATGCTGTGAATCATATTCTCCTTCTAGTCTCTCGGTTGCTCACGTGGGAGTAAGTAGGAGCTGTGGGACCTTGTCCTTAAGCCATTAAAGATGTGGTGAGTTTTATTGAGCCTGCTGCCCACCCTGTGATATCTTTTGCTGGTTTGCTTCTCCACAAGCAGATTCCAGACAAGGATCAGTGTCTGTGGGGTGGTCTCAGGAACACCTGGTTGGGAGTGGTGGTGAAACAGAAGAGGCAAGAATCCCAGGCTGGGAGCAGGCCCTGCACGGGCCACTGAGCTCAGCCCACTGGGGCGTTGGGGAGTGGGTGTGCTTCTGCCTTCATGACACCTGGGGCCTCGGGGTCTGGAGCGAGCTCAGGGAGGCCCCACAGAGTGTGGGGGCTGCAGGCTGGTCCTTTCTTCGCTGACCGCTGAGGCTGGGGCCTCGTCCTGCTTCTGTGCTGTGCTTTGCGTTGCCAGGGAGAACCCCAGCGGGAGTGATTCAGGAGGCAGGCGCTGCCACGTCCTGACTGGTGAGCTCTTGAGGTTGGGGAGACACTGGGGGTTTGCTCTGATTCTTTCAGTTCACTGCAGCGGGTTCTGGGGGTGTGTGTTGTGGGAGGAGACTTGCTTTGCTGCCACAGCTATTTTAAATCCAGTGGAGCGGCAGAAGCCTGGTGATCTTCTCGTCACCGAGGTGGAAAAATAGACCGGACTGCGAATGGCTTTTGGAGCCCCCCATGTGTCTGACCCCGGTTTAACTTTGCTTCTCGTCCCAACCCATGGTGTTGGGGGCAGGGGGCGGGGAGGGAGGGAATCAATAGCTAAAACCATAACTCCTCCAGGCTGACTTCCGCAAGGACAGAACGAGCCACTGAGAGCGCGCCAAGAGAGAATTACACGGCAATATTTTTTTCAAGGACAGTTATTAAAATATTGACATTTCATCTGTACAGCTTATCCCTCAGACGTCCTCAGAACAGTCCCCAGACAGGGCTAATTTAATTACGCTCCACCCCAAATGTGCCCCGTGCCCTGTGACAGTCAGATTCTTCCAGAAGCACCAGACACAGATGTATCCAGTTCTGGAGGCGTTCCTGAAATTTATCTCAAACTTCCAATAGGCTTAAAAAAATTCTCTTTCCTAAAAAAATGAAGTTGAATGTTGATGTTTTTACAGTGCTGGGAATCACGCATGTATATCTCCTCCCTCAGCAGAGAACCTCCTGGAGAAACAGAGGCCATGGGTCCTGACGCCTGAGCCAGCAACTACTCTGAGCACACTGTGAAGGGCGGCTGTGAATTTTTCTTCTCTCTCAAACAACGATGCAATCATTGGGATCACTTGTCCTCCTGGGATGGGTTTGTGTGAGACTGATGTCTTCCAAAAAACACAGCCCCAAGGGAGTCGAGACGATGTACCAGGTAGAATAAGGCACAGGGGAGCCATTTGACGAATCAGACAACAGCAGCCGGCCTGCCTGCCAGGTATGTGGCCAAATATGGGCGAGGCCAAGGTTGGGGTGTGAAAGTGCACGACGTTTACACCCACGTGGGCGTCTGTGCACGTGCGTGTGTGCATGTGAGCTGCCTGTGTGCATTTGCAGAAGCGGGCATTCTTCATGGCTAAACAAAAACCTCACGTTTTGGGTTCCAGGGTGATGCCAGCGAGTTGTGTTCCTGAGAGACGAAGGAAGCCTTCCTTCCAGGTTTCCACGTGGAGCAGTGCCTCCCTGTGTGGTTCCTGGCAGCAGGGGATGCCAGGCTGCAGTGGCAGAATGTTGAGCTGCATGGCCGGCTTCCACTCATGCGAGGCCAGCAGCAACCCCCTCCTCAGGGATGACAACCAGAGTGTCCTCCAGACACTGCCAGATGTCCCCTGGGGGGAATTGTCTTTGGCTGAGAATCACTGCTTTAGATGGATGATGATCTTTTAAATGGACAGTGCTGTTCCTGGCTCCGAGCAGTCAGTTAGTTCCCTCCCTCCCTGTTTACTTACAAAACAGCCGCATCCCCGGGATTACGAGTGAGCCAGCGGAGATGTGACCAAAGAGATGTCACAGTTCGCTTTTCTTTGTGATCAATACGTGGAATGATTTAGGGGCCTGTGTTAAAATTGCAAATCTTCTATAGAAGATTTTGGCAGCAAAATATTTTAAAAGCCTACGAAATAAACAGAGATGGCACATTCAGAGGCTCCAAATCACAGAGAAAGGAACTGCATCCACAGTAGCTTTTGCCTTCCTCCTCTGCCGCTGTTTTGACTCATTGATCTTTGGGTCTGGTGGATTTTTTGTGTTGGGGAGAGAAGAGGGAAGAGGCAGGAGGGCCATTCTCATGGCAAGCTGAGGTCTCAGGGGCCGGGCTGGGAGTTAGGGGGCGCTGGGGTCCCACCCAGGTGGCAGGGCCAGGCAGGTCATGGCACCTGCTATGGTCGTGCTGAAGTCCTGGAGGCAACAACCATTGTTACTTCTAAATGATACCAAGAGGGAAAGAACACATCCCTTCAACTTTTCCTTAAGGAGATCTGTAAGGCAGGTTGGAAGAATTTGAAGTCCTTCTGCCTTCGCATGAACAAAAATGTGAAGGGGGTTTTTAAAACTCAGATTTGATCTTTACAGTAACCAGATGGATTTTATTTCAACGTGCCAGAGTTTCCACATCACGTCACCACTGCACTTCAACGTGCTGTTCTTGAGGCTGTTTAAAGTTCAGCCTTGGCACCTGACATGGCGCATCTGTTTTAACTCCAGGCGTGGGTGCTCCTGGGGAAACGACGACTTCTGATGCCTGACCACCCCCAGGCTGACGCCCTCCCTCCTGCCCAGGGCTGAGGCTGGACCCAGGGCACCTCCTTCGAATGGCCTCTCTCTTCCTCCCTAACACAGAGCAATCAACAGCTGTATAAAATAATTGCCCTAAAATCACAAATTAAAAGAAAATCAGCAGCCAAAGTTCCTTCCTGATGTTTTTCAAGTCTAGGTTTCGTGAGTGAGTCTTCTACTGAGGAAGCCAGTTGGGGTTTCAAAGGCCTTTGGCTTTGTGGAAAATGGCTTTGTGGTGTCCAGAGCCGTGTGGGTGCCTCTGGCAAGTGCCTGCACCACGGAGGCCCTGAGTAAGCCCGCTCAGCCCTGTGCCCTCCACACCTGGTGCTCAGACCCAGCCTCCTTCACTCAGGCCTGGGGGCTGGCCAGACTCAGGCAGGTGGCCTGGCCTCCTCTCAGCCCCTTTCTCACCCACCCACTGCTGTTCTGATGGCTAGTGCAGCCTTTGCACAAGGGGGGACCTTTGTGAGGGCCTGGATAGAGGCAGGTGGGTTCATCTGTGGCCTCCCTGTCCTGAGGGGCCAGGCTCTGTGCCCCCAGCTGCACCTTCCCCAAGGCCACCATCCCACCTCTTGCTGTCCTTCCTTCTGTGTCCGTCTGGCCCCGCAGGTTCCTGCTGGGCACCATTTCCAGCCCGTGGGGTGAGCACTGAGGAGGCAGCAGGACGCTGAGCTGGCTGCCAACCCGTCTGCTGCTCCACCCACTCTGGTTCTGACTCAGATGGCACCAGTGGCTCCAGCCCAGGGGACGCCCTGCTCTTGGGCCTCACCAGGTAGGTCCAGACCAGCCCTGGCTCTCATGTCACTTCAGCAACACACCTGTCATTGCACCTGTCACCGCACCCATCACCACATCCATCCCAGGGTTTGACCTGCGTTCCTGCAGAGTGGAGCAGGTGGGCGCCTGTGTCCCTGCTCATGTACGTGCCCTCGGGGTCAGGATCTCAGCCCAGAAACAGCCTTCCTGAGACACACGCAGGCCTTCCCAGCTGTCCCAGGCGCTGTCCATGTCAGAACACCCAGGCTGCAGGCCTCTGCCCCTACGGCCCTTGGTTCATTCTTCCAGTTTCTGCAGCTGAGCTCTCCAGGGGCCTGGGGGAGCCACCTGGGGCTACACAGTTCCTCAGATCACACCTGCTCCACGGCAGAGCTCCGGAAGGAGCCAAGGTGCAGAATGACAGCATGGTCCAGCCCTGGTCACAAGTCTCCCTCCACAGCCCGTTCCTCACGCTGCTTAAAGTGGAATTTCCAGATGAGTGCCACACCCAGGCGACATCCAGGTGGGGCCAGCGCTGCTCAGTTCCAGAGCAAGGAGGTGGTGACCTTCCTGCACCGTCACCAGCTCCTGGGCTTCCCGGCAGCGGGAGGGAGACAGGGGGCCCACGGCTTGCAGCTGAACCTCCAGAATTCCAGAAGCCCCAGTGCCAGCTCCAGGGAGAAGCCAGACAGCCTCTAGCTCAGTGACCCTTGAGGCCTTGGGACCCGATAAGCCCCAGCCCCCCATAGACTGCGGCCTCCATGCCAGGTACAGGTGCTTCGGACCCTGCCAAGGAGCTACCTGGAAACGGTGGTCGGGGGCCCCGCCCCTCTCCTACCCCCTGCCCCACCTCCCCCACACTGCCCCTCCCTGTCCTGCATCTCCCCACTCCTCCCCTCCTCACCCCTCCCCGCCCCACCTCTGTGCTCCCCTGGGCCCAGGTGTCAGCTGTTCGCTGCCCTCCTGCCCTGGTCCCCACGTCACCCCAGAGGCTGGCAGTTTTTCCCTGGGCCAGGAGCCCTCTGCTGGCTTCCCCTCCGGGGAGGTGGAAGGGTGGGCTTCGCACTCATGGGCCTGGCAGCTGAGGCCCCACAGTTTCACTGTCCCCCATCCCCCTTTCCCCATCGTGCCTCATCCAGTTACTCTATCTCCCACTTTTCAGAAACACAGGCCTCTTCTCCCTGCATGCCTTTTAGATGTTGAGTCCTTGGCTTGGCCAGCTTCTAGTATTCAAACCCGTAACAAAGGTTTTCTCCTCTAAAAAGTCTGCTTTGGGACAGCCTCTTCCCTGGGCTTTCACGAATCTGTCTGTGTTCACAACCCTCTTCCATGGCTCAGCCTGCACCTCACGGTGATCTCTCCTCTCCCTGTGAGCTCCTGAGGGCAGGGAGCTGGCCTTGCCAGCCTGGTGCTGAGTGATGGAAAGAGAAAACAATATTATGGGAAACACATTCTAACATTTAAGACGCAAAGCAATGCAGATCCTATTCGCATATGGAGGAGAGAATTGTCCCTTCAAACGCGTGGCAGATGGACTGCATCAGCAATAACAGAAGGGGGTAAGAATGTTGCCTCTGGAATCCTGTGGATGCCTGCTGCCTTTCCAGGAGCTGCTGGGTCGTCATGTCCCTGGCCCCAGCCCTCAGGCTTTGGGGCCACAAACCCCAGCCATCTCTGGCTTCCCTCCTAGTCCCTTGCACCACCAGGCTTGGTGTCCCCCAAGGGGCTATTATGGATCAGGCCAGCATCATCAGGGAGACAAAAATTATAAGTGTTACTTTGAGTGAAACGGTAATTTGGGTTTTACAGACAAATCATTCATGTCAGCGGATCAATGTGTCCATGGAGCAGAGCCCAGCCAGCAGCCTGGCAGGTATCGACCCAGCTGACTTGGCCAGTGGGCAGCGGTGCTAGACGCTCGGTCAGTTCCAGTGGATTTTTGGAGAGGAGACCAGGATATTATCATCAACACCAGAAGACTTAGCCCGGGGTGCCTTAGTCAACACACCCATAAAAATTCAATGAGGCTTACAGCTGGCTCTAAGTTGAAGTCAATTTTTAATCATGATACTCATACTGACGCGCTGTAGATGTTATAGCAACGGTTTCATTAATATTAAAAAATCTTTTTCTCCTCTCATTTTTGTGCATGAAAATGAGCCACTTTACACAGGTTCTGGAGCATGTGCCAGGATCGCTTTGGGCCCTCTGGGCCACCCCGAGGAAGACACAGCCTCTCCCAGGGCGTTTTATGGAAGCCAGGATGGAACTGCCGCAGGTGCGGGCTTCTCATGCCTCCAGTGCATTTGTTACTGGGGTGAGACGAAGTCGCCAATATCCATTTACGTAGAGAGATGAAATGTGTCTAATGAACTTGCTATGTCAGATGGCAGCAATCAACTTGAAACACATTGCAAACCAGCCGGCAAAAGGTTTCACATTTTCACCAGAGAGGCTTCCTCTAGCATCAAATATTACCAGAGTAAGTTTTTATACAAATAGGTTCTACCGTGAGGCTCCGATGATGGTCTCTAAGGGAGAGGTTGTAGAGGAGGTGGGACTGAGCTCATTTACTTCTGTATGGTGTGTCATTTACATATGTGCAGGTCATTACATATGCACAGATCATTACATATGCTTAGCTCCTATGCAAAGCTGAGCCCCCTCAGGGTATTAAGCAGTAGGGAACTATTGATGGGTGCTCACCTCAGCCTTACCTTGTGTGGGGGACTGTCCTTGGCCAAAGGTCTCCTCTGCTTGCCCCCCTCCAGTGAGACTTGAGTGGCTGACCCTGGGCTCAGAGCAGGATTAATGTGGGAGGGACACAGGAATCACTCAATAAGTGCATGTAAAACTGAATTGACTTCAAAAATGAAATTAAACCAGCCCAATCCCAGGACTGGGGTGAGTTTTCATTGATGATCAAGGGTGATCAAGGGTAGTTAAGGGTGGTTAATAATAGTCAAGGTTGTTCAAGGATGGTCCAGAGGGGTCAAAGGTAGTCAAGGGTGGTCAAGGGTAGTTAAGGGCAGTCAAGCGTGGTCAATAATAATCAAGGGTGTTCAAGGGTGGTCTAGAGTGGTCAAGGGTAGTTAAGGGTGGTCAATGATGGTCAAGGGCATTCAAGAGTGGTCTAGAGTGGTCAAGGGTAGTCAAGGGTGGTCAAGATTGGTCAAAGGGACAGGGGCCAGTTAGCAGGAAGGGGTCCTCCCAGCCACTGTGCAGTGCTGTGGAGGGAGGTGGCCTCCAGAGAGCCCCCTCCTATCACCAGGAGTCAGCCAGCAGGGCTGGCGGTCCCCAGTAGGCAGTGGGGACATGGAGGATCCCTGTATATGTGAACAGTTGCAGCATTGGTCTATCACAATGATTTTCTTAAAGAAGAACCAAATACAGTTTGTTTTTTTAAAAAGATGATTTTGATATCAGATGTTGGCTTTTGTGATCTCCAGCGTTGGATATCTTTCTTGCCGTTTAGTATATTTACCAAAAAGTAAGAAGCACACTAAAGTTAGGATGGAGTGCAGATGGATTTGGGGCACCCTCTATGACTTGAGTCAGAAGAGCTGAGGCTGCCCCCCAGGGAGCTCGCCCAAGCTACAGGAGAATTCCAAAGGTAATCTAACCCTTGACAGTCAAAAGAGCTAGGAATGCATTTGCATTTATTTTTTTATTTGGTCACAAGCCTGAGGCCTTCTGAGGGTGGAAGACTGGCAGAGCAGAGCTAGGGGCAAGAGGGAACGTCTATAATTTATGAGTGACCTTGTTTCTGCCATGTGAAGTGCTGGGCATGAGTTCTGTCAGGGGCCTAAGGCGTGGATCTGAATGAAATCAGATGATTGAAATGACTAATTTCCAGATGAGCACTTTATAATGCTGGAGTGTGAACCTTTAAAAAGACAATAGATTATTGATGGATGGATCCGATGGGACCTGAAGCAAAACAAGGACTTTATTATGACAAGGTCAATAGTAGTGTGCTGTGAAACACATATATGTATATATAGTTCCATACAAATAACGATTGTGTTCGGGGAAGGGCCCACAGCCCATGTATGTAGGGGTTGCACAGCTGCCTTGATCATCAAGATAAAGACAAGGACTTGGATATTTGGCAGGAGGGGCAGGAGAAAGGGGAAGTTGTCTAAATCACATTCCTTCACTAGTGATTCTGAGTGCCATGAGCTAGGAGTGTATTAGAGCCCAATGGAGTAGGTCGAAGGTTAGACGAGAGCTGGACAGAAGCAGCGTTTCCAGGCCAGCAGCGTTTTATCTATGATGTTCTAATAGTCACGGCATATTCTAATAGTCTAATAATAATGATGAAACACATGAAAAATAAGCACCTTACGTGCTCACAGGCACTGTCATGAGAGCTTCACGTATATGAGTTACAGTCACGCCCCACATAAAGGCGCTTCTGTCCCTCGGATGGCATGTACGGTGGGGCTCCCATGAGACCCCAGTGCAGCTGAACTGTTCCTATGACCTCGTGACACTGGGATGCTCCTGACCCTGTGTAGTCTAAACTAATGTGTGTGTTTGTGTCTTCGTTTTAAGCAAAAAAGTTGAAAAAGTAAAAAATAAATGAATAAATAAAAGTAGAAGAAAGCTTATAGAATAAGGATATAAAGAAGGCATATTTTTGTACAGCTGTACAATGTGCGTTTTCAGCTAAGTGTTATTACAAAGGAGTAAAAAAGCTTAAAACAATTAAAAGTTTATACATCAAGAAGTGACAGTAAGCTAAGGTTAATTTATTATTGAGGAAAGAAAAAGACTTTAAAATAAATTTAGCAGCACAGTATTTAGAGAGCCTGCTATGGTGTACAGGAATGTCCTAGGCCTTCCGCATTCATGCACCACACACTCACCGACTCACCCAGAGTGGCTTCCAGTCCTGTGAACTTCATTCATGATAAGTGCCCTATACAGGTCTGACCTTTTAAATTTTTTTTTTTTTTTGAGATAGACTCTGGCTCGGTCACCCAAGCTGGAGTGCAGTGGTGCAATCTTGGCTCACTGCAACCTCTGCCTCATGGACTCAAGCAAATTCTCCTGCCTCAGCCTTCTAAGTAGCTGGGACTACAGGCATGTGCCACCACACCCAGCTAATTTTTGTATTTTTAGTAGAGGTGGGGTTTCACCGTGTTCAGGCTGGTCTCGAACTCCTGACCTCAGGTGATCCACTCGCTTTGGCCTCCCAAAGTGCTGGGATTACAGGCGTGAGCCACCACACCCGAGGTATGCCCTTTTAAAAAAAGGTTTTTAACCTTATTTTAACTGTCCCTTTTCTATATTTAGATATGCTTAAACACACAAACAACACTGTGTTACAATTGCCTACGGTACTCAGTACAGTCCTCTGCTGGACAGGTTTGTTGCTGTTTTAGAAGCTGTGGGCCGTGTCATGCAGGCTGATGTGCCATGGACCGCGTCTTGCAGGCTGCTGTGTCGTGGACTGCGTCTTGCAGGCTGGTGTGCCGTGGACGGCGTCGTGCAGTCTGCTGTGCCGTGGGCCGCGTCGTGCAGGATGCTGTGCCGTGGGCCGTATCGTGCAGGCTGGTGTGCCGTGGACTGCGTCATGCAGGCTGCTGTGTTGTGGGCCATGCTGTCCAGGTGTGCACAGGTGCACTCTGCATTGTTCACAAAGCGATGAGGTCACCCAGGGATGCATTTCTTGGAATGTATCCTCATCATTAAGCGACTCATGACTGCACTTTAATCCTCCCCTCAACCGTATGGGGTATGACAGTTTGGTTTAATAGGTGAAGAAACTGAGGTACAGACAGGGTAAGTAACGGGTCCAATGTTGCTCAGCTGTGAGAGGCAGAGCGGGGGTGTGAAATGGCTTCATCATGATCCTGCTGGCCACTGATCGGAGGAGGGCCCTGCCTGCTACCAGGAAGGGTCAAGCCTACCTGAAGGGGGTTGCAAGAGGTAAAAGGGATGTCTGCAAGGTCGATCTTTTTGTGTGGATACTTTCATCATAACTTAGGTTAGAATTCTTACCTGAGGCTGTAAGGCTTGCCTATCAATCCTTCTTCCCACAGCAGGGATGGTAACTGGCTTGAGTGCGAGGCAATGCCTCATTGGTCTTGGTAGCCCAGAATCTGGTGCAGATCCTGCCAGAGAGAGGTGCTCAATAAATGTTAGACGTGTAGTGGGTTCTGAGGACCGCTGGAGAGAAGGCATGTCTGGGAACCCGTCCCTCTCGTGGCTCAGACCAAGGTCCTGGCTACTCAATGTCTCTTCCCTGGCCATGGCCACGAGTTCCTCCAATTTTATCATTGTTGATTTGGAACTCTGATTCTACTTCTTAATTTAGCAATGCTTCATTACTGTTCCTACAGTCACCACTTTTCTTGTTGAAGCACATCCTTTGGTGGTTCTCTTGTGAGGGTGAGTGGTGGAACTGTCTTCTTTATGCTCCCTATGCTGCAGTGGGTAGGAGGAAAGTTCCATGGTGACCGTTGCTACTTCGATGGGGTCTGCAGCCTGTCCAGCTGCTGTCCCATCACAGGCCCTGCTTGGCTCTTTGGTGGCAGAGCTGATGCCGTCTGTCTATGTTCCCTTGACTTCTTTTCTATGCTCCTGCTCTCAAGCTCCCGGCAGGCAGGAACTGAACCTCCTTGCTGGATGGCTGCTGTCAGGTTGCAGGAGCCCGCTCTGCAGCACACAGATGGCCACAAAGGCCTGAGAAGGCATGTGCTGCAGGGGCAGCCCCAGTTAGGACCGCCCAGAGGTGTCACCCGCACTGTCTTCAGAACCATGTGATTTGTCCACATCACACTCCTGCACAGCCTCTGTCCCCTCCTGGACCAGCATTTAATTCTCTTGGGGCCTGCTCCTGCAAAATCCAACCTCAGCCCACAGCTGTAAAATATTTCCTGTACAGCTAACCCTCGGTTTCACTCCTTGTGTTTACCTTTAAATTTATTTTTTATGTAACCTGCTTTCAACTTAGACTTGCATTCCTTCAGTTTTTGAAAAATATTGCCACTATCTGTTCAGATGCTGAGTTTTCATAATTCTCTTCTTCTGGAACTCCTAGTAGGTGAACACTGGATCATTTCGATCTCTCTTCCAAGTTTCTTTCACACTTCTAATTTTACGGTTTTTCTGTACCGTGTTGTGAACGAATTCCTCATCAACATTTTCCAATTCACAAACTCTCCTCTCAACTCTTTCCAGTCTGGGATATATCATATTGGTTGGATTATTTCTTTATTTCAGGAACTGCATTTTGCAATCTCCGAGATTTGTGGTTGGATTTTTTTTTCACATTTACCTCTTCTTGTTTTATTTCTGCCTGTTCTGTTTCAAAATTCCTCACTGGGCCTTGACTTATTTCTTTGACATTTACTTACACTTCAGTACAAGCCCTTTGATGCCAGGGCTAGGGTCTGCACGAGACTTCCCCAGTGGTCATCGCCAGCAGCTCTGTGTTGGATTCTGCTGACTGGGGGCACTGGGGAGAGCAGGGGCAGCAAGAGAAGTGAGGGGCTCCCTGCTGTCATTCCGCAGCAGCTGGGGTGCCGAGCACTTCCTATTCATCAAGATATGTACTGCCTTTCATTTACTCTAAAATTCCATTGCTTATATGATGCACCAGCCATTTGTGTGCTCTTTAGAAAGAAACAATGCTGCTGATTAAACAAGGTCATGTTGTTTATGGAAAGATGTGTCCAGACTTCAGAGATGTTGAAATATGAAAAGCTATGGCTAAGATGGTGGGGTTTTAAAGTGTTTGTTAGACAGTTTTCTAACATTTATGTTCAGATTGATGGTTTTGTGTGCTGTCTTCTTCTTCTTGAAGAGAGCCTCATCCTGCCCCTGTTTGCTATGTGTGCACTCCTGCCAGCCCCTGGGATGAGTTCCCTTTCCTCTTCTTTGCACTCTGAGGGGGCAGGGCTGCCACAGCCATTCTGAGGAAGAGGGTTCTGTTGTCCAGAGATGCAGCCTCACTCATCAAGAGTCACATGGGAGTAAAAATGCTTTTGCTTCTCCGCAAGTGTTCTTTTTCTTTTTCCACTTCTTTCTCTCTACTCGTTTGGATGGTAGACATTAAACACCTATTCTTAGCAGATGTCCTAGATATTTTAACATATATATAATTCATCTAGTCCCGGAGTGCCAATGCTTTCATCCTCCTTTTTGAACAACCGTAGATCTTTCAGTGCTGAAATTCTGATCGTCTATTTCTGAACCTCTTGCATCTTTGTCCGGGATTCTTTCCCCACCGACTCCCGCAGAGCAGGCCTTGTTTGTAATGAGTCAATGTTTGTTTCAATGCCATGAGTTGCCACCATCTTCACTCTTCTTGCATCACGGACCTTCCGTCTGAGGTCCTTCCCTTCTGCCCAAACTGCATTCTTTAGAATTTCCTTTGCCTGGGGTCTCTTGGTGTGTGGTAGGCTGCAAAACTGCCCATACATTCTCCCCCTACCAAGCCTGCTTCTCCACCCCTTGGAGCTGGCTTGGAAAGGGGATACTGGCAGATGTGTGTGAGGTGCTTGCCTGTGGCGGTGGAGGGGGGCTTGCTCTCCTCCTGCTTTGGACCCTGGGCCACCTTATGCATGAACCTGAACAGGAGCATTCAGGTCCCAGGCAGCAGCGGGTGTGGAAAGGGGGCCATCCTGGGTCACCCAGCAGCTGACCAGATGCCAGCTGACCGCAGGTACAGGGGAGAGCAGAAGTCAGCTTGGCCCCTCCATCCACAGCCCAGCGAACTCTCAGGAGCAGGTGCAGGGGAGAGCAGAAGTCAGCTTGGCCCCTCTGTCCACAGCCCAGTGAACTCTCAGGGGCATGAGGGTTTACACCATGAAGCTCTGGGGTGGTTTGTACTGTAGCAAAGCTAATTTGCATGGTGACAAACTTAGTGCTATCTTCCTGAAATATCTTTGTTTCATCTTCATTCTAGAGACTTCTAGCATTGGTGTAGAATTCTAGGTTGAAAACTATTTGTCTTGGAACTTTGAAGATGTTCAACTGTCTTAACTTGCATTTTGCTATTGAGAAGTCAGCAGTTAATCTGTTTTTCTTTTGTATGCAACAGTCCCTCCCCCGCCACCCCCAGCTATTTCTAGATGCTTTTAAGATTGTTTTCATTGTCTTTGATGTTTTTTAGTTTCACAATGATGCATTTTGGTGTGGATTTTATAATATTCATCCTGCTTGAAAGTTGAGGGGGCGGATTTTAGGATCTGAGGTTTAGTGTCTTTTTGTTTTTCGAACATTATTAGCTGTTATCTCTTTAAATACTGCCTCCTTCTCATTTTTCTCTCTACTCCCTTTTGAAATTCAAATAGATTAATGTGAGACCTAATTCATCTTATCTTCCATGTCTTAATGTTTTCCATCTCTTTCATACTTTCCATCTCTTTGTCTCTGGACTGCATCCCTGATAACATCTTCTGACACATCTTACCAAGTTTCTCTCAAACTCCAGCTAGTCTGCTGCTTTTCACTCATATTTTACCAGAAGTTTTATTTTTCAAATATCTTGTTTCTTACTAATACATTTAATCTTCCTTTTGAAACTTCCTTCCAATTTTTAAAACATGTTAAAATGCTAATATTATATTAATGTTATATGTCTGGTGTTTCCAATATCTATGGTCTTACTGAATCTATTTTTGCTTTTCTGTTTTTCCCACTCACTTACACTCATGGCACCTTTGTTCCTTGTGTATGTTGTGTGGGGAACTCATCTTCCTTTGAACTGGGAGTTCTTTGAGACCTGGGTTGAAGTTGAGAGGACTTTTTCTCCATTTCTCCCTCCTTTTCCCTCCCCTCCCATCCCTTCCCCTCCCCTCCCCTCCCCTTTCCTTTCCTCCCCCCCTCCTCTCCCCTTCCCTTCCCTTTCCTTCCTCCTTCTTTCCATTTCTTCTTATTCCTCTTCCTCCTTCTTCTTCCTTTCTCTCTCTTTCAACTTTTGAGGTTACTTGGGCCATCTATATCTGGAACTACTTTAAAGTTTATCCCGAGGTTTTCGGGGTCACACAGGGTAGCCTCATTGATCACAAACCTGTTTGAGGACCCATTTGCTGTTACGACTACAAGATGAGATTATGTTTTTCCCTTTACATAATTCCAGGGTTGAGACAGGTAAATTTTCTTTCTGCCCCCTTCTGAGTGATCGGTTTATTTGTTGTTCACTCTTACACTGGGCATAGCCCACAGATGGTCCCAGATTCATCTAGGGGTCTCCTGTGTTTCCCTGCTGTGGGTGAGCGCTGGGCCCCATCTTCTTCTCCCCACAGTGCTCGGGGGCTCTGAGGTGTGGCGTGTACCTGTGGGGTAAGTGCTGTTGGGTGGGTGCACCCCCAGGCTCTGCTTTCACCTCCCTTTCAGGGCCTGTCCAGGCATTGCCACTGTGCTGGCCCATGGATTTGAAATAGGTTCAAAATATCTCACCTTTTCTCTGTTTCGGTGTTTCTCTGTTCGGTGTTTCTCTGTTTCAGTGTTTCTCTGTTCGGTGTTTCTCTGTTCGGTGTTTCTCTGTTTCGGTGTTTCAGTGTTTCGGTGTTTCTCTGTTTTGGTGTTTCAGTGTTTCGGTGTTTCTCTGTTTCGATGTTTCTCTGTTTCAGTGCTTCTCTGTTCAGTGTTTTGGTGTTTCTCTGTTCGGTGTTTCTCTGTTTCGGTGTTTCTCTGTTCGGTGTTTCTCTGTTTCGGTGTTTCTCTGTTTCGGTGTTTCTCTGTTTGGTGTTTCTCTGTTTCGGTGTTTCTCTGTTCGCTGTTTCTCTGTTTCGGTGTTTCTCTGTTTCAGTGTTTCTCTGTTCAGTGTTTCGGTGTTTCTCTGTTCGGTGTTTCTCTGTTTCGGTGTTTCTCTGTTTGGTGTTTCTCTGTTTCGGTGTTTCTCTGTTTGGTGTTTCTCTGTTTCGGTGTTTCTCTGTTCGGTGTTTCTCTGTTTCGGTGTTTCTCTGTTTGGTGTTTCTCTGTTTCGGTGTTTCTCTGTTCGGTGTTTCTCTGTTTCGGTGTTTCTCTGTTTGGTGTTTCTCTGTTTCGGTGTTTCTCTGTTCGGTGTTTCTCTGTTCGGTGTTTCAGTGTTTCGGTGTTTCTCTGTTTTGGTGTTTCAGTGTTTCGGTGTTTCTCTGTTTCGATGTTTCTCTGTTTCAGTGCTTCTCTGTTCAGTGTTTTGGTGTTTCTCTGTTCAGTGTTTCTCTGTTTCGGTGTTTCTCTGTTCGGTGTTTCTCTGTTTCGGTGTTTCTCTGTTTGGTGTTTCTCTGTTTCGGTGTTTCTCTGTTTGGTGTTTCTCTGTTTCGGTGTTTCTCTGTTCGGTGTTTCTCTGTTTCGGTGTTTCTCTGTTTCAGTGTTTCTCTGTTCAGTGTTTTGGTGTTTCTCTGTTTGGTGTTTCTCTGTTTCGGTGTTTCTCTGTTTGGTGTTTCTCTGTTTCGGTGTTTCTCTGTTTGGTGTTTCTCTGTTTCGGTGTTTCAGTGTTTCGGTGTTTCTCTGTTTTGGTGTTTCAGTGTTTCGGTGTTTCTCTGTTTCGATGTTTCTCTGTTTCAGTGCTTCTCTGTTCAGTGTTTTGGTGTTTCTCTGTTCGGTGTTTCTCTGTTTCGGTGTTTCTCTGTTCGGTGTTTCTCTGTTTCGGTGTTTCTCTGTTTGGTGTTTCTCTGTTTCGGTGTTTCTCTGTTTGGTGTTTCTCTGTTTTGGTGTTTCTCTGTTCGGTGTTTCTCTGTTTCGGTGTTTCTCTGTTTCAGTGTTTCTCTGTTCAGTGTTTCGGTGTTTCTCTGTTCGGTGTTTCTCTGTTTCGGTGTTTCTCTGTTTGGTGTTTCTCTGTTTTGGTGTTTCTCTGTTTGGTGTTTCTCTGTTTCGGTGTTTCTCTGTTCGGTGTTTCTCTGTTTCGGTGTTTCTCTGTTTGGTGTTTCTCTGTTTCGGTGTTTCTCTGTTCGGTGTTTCTCTGTTCAGTGTTTCTCTGTTTCGGTGTTTCAGTGTTTCGGTGTTTCTCTGTTTTGGTGTTTCAGTGTTTCGGTGTTTCTCTGTTTCGATGTTTCTCTGTTTCAGTGCTTCTCTGTTCAGTGTTTTGGTGTTTCTCTGTTCAGTGTTTCTCTGTTTCGGTGTTTCTCTGTTCGGTGTTTCTCTGTTTCGGTGTTTCTCTGTTTGGTGTTTCTCTGTTTCGGTGTTTCTCTGTTTGGTGTTTCTCTGTTTCGGTGTTTCTCTGTTCGGTGTTTCTCTGTTTCGGTGTTTCTCTGTTTCAGTGTTTCTCTGTTCAGTGTTTCGGTGTTTCTCTGTTCGGTGTTTCTCTGTTTCGGTGTTTCTCTGTTTGGTGTTTCTCTGTTTCGGTGTTTCTCTGTTTGGTGTTTCTCTGTTTCGGTGTTTCTCTGTTCGGTGTTTCTCTGTTTTGGTGTTTCTCTGTTTGGTGTTTCTCTGTTTCGGTGTTTCTCTGTTCGGTGTTTCTCTGTTCGGTGTTTCTCTGTTTCGGTGTTTCAGTGTTTCGGTGTTTCTCTGTTTTGGTGTTTCAGTGTTTCGGTGTTTCTCTGTTTCGATGTTTCTCTGTTTCAGTGCTTCTCTGTTCAGTGTTTTGGTGTTTCTCTGTTCGGTGTTTCTCTGTTTCGGTGTTTCTCTGTTTGGTGTTTCTCTGTTTCGGTGTTTCTCTGTTTCGGTGTTTCTCTGTTTGGTGTTTCTCTGTTTCGGTGTTTCTCTGTTCGGTGTTTCTCTGTTTCGGTGTTTCTCTGTTTCAGTGTTTCTCTGTTCAGTGTTTCGGTGTTTCTCTGTTCGGTGTTTCTCTGTTTCGGTGTTTCTCTGTTTGGTGTTTCTCTGTTTCGGTGTTTCTCTGTTTGGTGTTTCTCTGTTTCGGTGTTTCTCTGTTCGGTGTTTCTCTGTTTCGGTGTTTCTCTGTTTGGTGTTTCTCTGTTTCGGTGTTTCTCTGTTCGGTGTTTCTCTGTTTCGGTGTTTCTCTGTTTGGTGTTTCTCTGTTTCGGTGTTTCTCTGTTCGGTGTTTCTCTGTTCGGTGTTTCAGTGTTTCGGTGTTTCTCTGTTTTGGTGTTTCAGTGTTTCGGTGTTTCTCTGTTTCGATGTTTCTCTGTTTCAGTGCTTCTCTGTTCAGTGTTTTGGTGTTTCTCTGTTCGGTGTTTCTCTGTTTCGGTGTTTCTCTGTTCGGTGTTTCTCTGTTTCGGTGTTTCTCTGTTTGGTGTTTCTCTGTTTCGGTGTTTCTCTGTTTGGTGTTTCTCTGTTTCGGTGTTTCTCTGTTCGGTGTTTCTCTGTTTCGGTGTTTCTCTGTTTCAGTGTTTCTCTGTTCAGTGTTTTGGTGTTTCTCTGTTTGGTGTTTCTCTGTTTCGGTGTTTCTCTGTTTGGTGTTTCTCTGTTTCGGTGTTTCTCTGTTTGGTGTTTCTCTGTTTCGGTGTTTCAGTGTTTCGGTGTTTCTCTGTTTTGGTGTTTCAGTGTTTCGGTGTTTCTCTGTTTCGATGTTTCTCTGTTTCAGTGCTTCTCTGTTCAGTGTTTTGGTGTTTCTCTGTTCGGTGTTTCTCTGTTTCGGTGTTTCTCTGTTCGGTGTTTCTCTGTTTCGGTGTTTCTCTGTTTGGTGTTTCTCTGTTTCGGTGTTTCTCTGTTTGGTGTTTCTCTGTTTCGGTGTTTCTCTGTTCGGTGTTTCTCTGTTTCGGTGTTTCTCTGTTTCAGTGTTTCTCTGTTCAGTGTTTCGGTGTTTCTCTGTTCGGTGTTTCTCTGTTTCGGTGTTTCTCTGTTTGGTGTTTCTCTGTTTCGGTGTTTCTCTATTTGGTGTTTCTCTGTTTCGGTGTTTCTCTGTTCGGTGTTTCTCTGTTTCGGTGTTTCTCTGTTTGGTGTTTCTCTGTTTCGGTGTTTCTCTGTTCGGTGTTTCTCTGTTCAGTGTTTCTCTGTTTCGGTGTTTCAGTGTTTCGGTGTTTCTCTGTTTTGGTGTTTCAGTGTTTCGGTGTTTCTCTGTTTCGATGTTTCTCTGTTTCAGTGCTTCTCTGTTCAGTGTTTTGGTGTTTCTCTGTTCAGTGTTTCTCTGTTTCGGTGTTTCTCTGTTTGGTGTTTCTCTGTTTCGGTGTTTCTCTGTTTGGTGTTTCTCTGTTTCGGTGTTTCTCTGTTTGGTGTTTCTCTGTTTCGGTGTTTCTCTGTTCGGTGTTTCTCTGTTTCGGTGTTTCTCTGTTTCAGTGTTTCTCTGTTCAGTGTTTCGGTGTTTCTCTGTTCGGTGTTTCTCTGTTTCGGTGTTTCTCTGTTTGGTGTTTCTCTGTTTCGGTGTTTCTCTGTTTGGTGTTTCTCTGTTTCGGTGTTTCTCTGTTCGGTGTTTCTCTGTTTTGGTGTTTCTCTGTTTGGTGTTTCTCTGTTTCGGTGTTTCTCTGTTCGGTGTTTCTCTGTTCGGTGTTTCTCTGTTTCGGTGTTTCAGTGTTTCGGTGTTTCTCTGTTTTGGTGTTTCAGTGTTTCGGTGTTTCTCTGTTTCGATGTTTCTCTGTTTCAGTGCTTCTCTGTTCAGTGTTTTGGTGTTTCTCTGTTCGGTGTTTCTCTGTTTCGGTGTTTCTCTGTTTCGGTGTTTCTCTCTTCGGTGTTTCTCTGTTCGATGTTTCTCTGTTTCGGTGTTTCAGTGTTTTGGTGTTTCTCTGTTTGGTGTTTCTCTGTTTTGGTTTTTCAGTGTTTCAGTGTTTCTCTGTTTGGTGTTTTGGTGTTTCAGTGTTTCTCTGTTCAGTGTTTTGGTGTTTCAGTGCTTCAGTGTTTCTCTGTTTTGGTGGTGGGTGCCAGGATGCTGCTGAAGGATAAGCTGTCCTCAGGGTCTCAGCATCAGGTTTCCTCTCAGCTGGAGTCTTATTGTTTGCAGACTCATTGTCAGTGGGAGGAGTTTTGCTCTGTTTTGTTGTTAGTCCGTTTCTCTTTCTTGCCCTCCCTCCATTCCTGCTGCACTTCTTTCTAGCGGCTTTGTGGTTGCCTCCTGCCTAAAGGCCCTGTCTCATGACAGTGGTTGGGCTTCTGTCCCACTGGAGCATGGGGTGTCTCCCGGATGGAGCCATGGTTGGCAGGGGATTGACTCACTGCTGACCCCTGAGGTTTGGGGCCTCCTGCCTACCCTGGCTTGTGGGTTCAGGGTGCTGAAGCCCTCATGGAGGTCTGGCAGCTTTATTTGGGGGGCAGGGTCCCTTCATGCCGGGCACCTGGCTGGGGTTCCTCCACCCTGTATGGGCAGTTTCAGTCTCTCCACCGTTCAGGAGCAGCCCGCTGGCCCTGCTGCCCATTACCAGACCTGAGGTCCACAGGCCGGGGTCTTTGGCCACCCGTAGTGCTGTGCTTGTCATCAGCGGACACCAGGCTACATCCTTCATGGCTTTTTTCAGCGCCTGCCATGTGTCTGGAGCAGAGAAGAAAATGAAGTGTGAATGCCCTGCCCCCTCCTGACCACACGTTCAAGATGTAACTTTGAAGCCTATACTCTGGTAGCAATTATTTTGTGGACAGAATAATCTCCCAGTTAAAAAGCGACAAGTTTTCTTTACGTGGGTTCATTTCTTCCTGAAGAGATGTCCTGCAGTTGATAACGCGAGCTTGCGATGTCTGTGCAAGTCCTGGTTGTCTCACCTGATAGCTGTAATCACCAGCCATCACGTGGCTCCTCTGAGCCTTTATCCTCATTGGTACAACTCTGCAAATTCATCTCGTGAATGACTATTTCCCAAGCATCTCTACATGCCAGGCTCCGACATGCAGGCAGGAGAATGCCCCAAAGATGTCCCCATTGAATGCCCCAGGGCCTGGGGGTATGAGGGTTACATGATCAAGGAGAGTTACAGCAGCTCACTGCTGACCTGCATGTGGGGAGAGCCTCCTGGTTACCCAGGGAAGCTGATGTCTTCGCAGGGCCCATGAACACAGAAGAGGGAGGCAGGAGAGGAGGCCAGAGCCAGTGGAGGCCAGAGTGGTGCTGCACCGCCAGCTCTGAGATGGCCTAGGGGCCACCAGCCAGGGAAGGCAGATGCCCACGGAAGCCGGAAAGGGTGAGGAAGCGAATGTGTCCTGGAGCCTCGGAAAGGAACACAGCTTTTCTGAGACCCTGATTTTAGTCCAGTGAGGCCCAGGCCAGGTGTGGGATCTCCAGAGCTGTTGGATGGTAACTGTGCTGCTAGAGCCTCCCCGTTTGTGAGGATTTGTCACAGCGGCTGTAAGGTACGAATACAGCCATACACGGTGACTGGCTTGGGAAGTGATTCCCTGTCAGGGCAGAGGGCGTCTAACACCCTGATGTCCTGACCAGGTTAAGGGCCTTGGGCTTCCTCCCGCAGCCTCCGGTCTCCAGGTCCTACCACCAGCCACGCAGCGACTACTAAGGGGAGCACAGATGCCTGGTCCCAGCCAGACAGTAATTGATAGGCAGCCGCAGGGACCACTTCTGATTCATTCACGTTGAAAAATACCCTAGGTGTATTTTTATGGTGCTGTGCGGGGTGGTGAGACTTTGCGGCCATGGTTTTCCCACAGATTTTTCAGGGAGGATTCTCCGCAGCCGCTTGCTTCGAATGCTTTTGACAGGGCAGCTGCCATTCACAGCCTTGTGGTCTCAACACTGATGACTTTGGATTTCACTGAGGGCAGGGAGCCGCTTGTCCCTCTTCAGTAGAGGGATGTGGACTTAAAGATGGCCCTGCAGGTCAGCGCAGGGCGAGCCAGCTGCTGAGGGAAGCTGGGCATGTCCCAGTTAAGCAGAGAGGGCTGGCGCTGGCTGTGGGGCTCCTGAAGTCCGGCTGCCTCTTTCCTGGATGGGAGTCTCCAGGGCTGGGGGAGGGTGGGCGGGAGCAAAGCCACTTGCGCACTGAAGGTGACCCTGACGTGGGGCCCCTGGGTCATGGCTCCTCTGAGGCCTCTTCCTGTGAAATGGAAGCAGCACCCCAGCCTAGTTTCTTTTGTTTTGTTGCCTTGTGATTTCTTTTCATGCCCCAGCAGGCAAGCCGAGGCCTCATTCTTTCCATACGTCCCTCTCCGCTCTCCGGGGCCAGGGCTGGGCCTCCGGAAGCAGCATGTCCCTTTTGCTCTGTGGAGGAGCAGGTGCTGGCCACTCTGCTCATGTGTTCCGCTCCAGGGAGAATCTCATCTGCTCTGTGGGCTCCTGGGAGGCCACCTGGGTGGAGCTTGTTGGGCACACAGCCCTGGGGGTGTTGTGGAGCTGACAGCCTTCCTGGGTGGAAAGACTGGCGCCCTGGAGCGAGGGGAGGAAGCCAAGGGGCTGACCAGGGCTTGGACCTCTGCCCATCGGCCTGTGTGGGGAGGGAGCTCCCTCTTAGCTCCCTCATGGGCTCAGCTGGCCCCAGCAGGCTAGTTTCTCATGACTCTCATGTCAACCACTTGTCCTCCAAAGTCTTACACATATGCACACACGTGCGTTCACACACACGCACATGCATACACACACGCATGCACACACGCATTCACACACGCACATGCATACACACACGCATGCACACACGCACACAAGCAGACTTCCACACACATGCATACATGCATGCACACGCACACACACATACACACATGCACATGCACACACATGCACACACGCAGACATGCACACACATGCACACACATTCACACATGCAGACATGCACACACATGCACATGCACTCACATGCACACACGCACACACATGTACACATGCAGACATGCACACACATGCACATGCACACACATGAACACATATGCACATGCATGCACACATATGCACACATGCACGTGCGCACACACATATACACATGCACACAGCACACTCATGCCCAAATACACCCTCACACACTCTCATAGTCACACACACGCACTCGTGTTCATGCCCAGGGTGCGGAGCTGTTCCCTGGGAAGCTGTTCCCGCTCTCTATGAGATTGTGATGGGGATGCAGGCACAGCCGGTGATGTCTCACACCCTCCTCAGTGGAGCTCCCAGGCTGGGGGGTTCCCAGGGGCTCTTCCTTTGCTCCGGGTTCCAGTGAGTGCTCGTGTGGAGCTGCTGTTCTGTGTGCTTGAGCTGCGGATATCGAGTGGAATCTGTGACGTTGCCACTCCTTCTCACCCTGAGTGCCTGCAAGCACCCAATCAGCCGTGTTATTGACGCCCGGGCATTCAGCGCTGTGCAGTTCCCCGAAAAACACACAAGGCAGGGTAGAGAAGGCCTTGGTGTCCTACGGGCTTAGAACTTTTAGCTTTTTAATATATTGTTGGGAAAAATGGCAAGACTTTGACATGCAGAAATAGTGATCACCACATGTCTGGTCTAGCACACCCTGTGCCACCTGATTCTGGAGGGGCCAGTGTCTTTCACCGTCTGTGGGCTATTTTATTTTATTTTATGTCATAGAAACTTACAGTCATGTAAATGACTGTGGCCCGTAGAACTGCAAATACATTTTATCCGGGTCATACGGTTGACATGGACAATGACCAGTTTGTGATTTACTCACACACTATGTCATCATCCCTGGTTGCCTGTGTGTGGGTAGAGATGTTTAATTCTTTTTTTAACCAATTGTAATAATTTATTGATTTCTTCACTTGTTAATAAGTTAAATAAAATCTCTGCCACGTGTTTTTATGTAACCATTTTATGAACGTCGTATCCTTTAAGGACATGCAAGTGAGAATGTTGTTGTTTTTGTGATTCATCGTCCCCCTCAAAGAAATGTAAACTGTTAACTAAATATTCTGAGAAGGACTCACAAGTGGCACCTGTCCTGTACGGCCACCCCCCTTTCTTAAATGCACATGATCGGTCTTTAGCATGTACTATCCAAGGGAAGATCAGGGATAACATGATACACAGAAAAAAAATAAATTAAAAAGCTGACTACTTCCCCAGTGCTCGTAGCAGGTGTCTGAATGATTCTAGTGCCCATACATAAAAGTTAGACCTCCATGTGGGTTTGACATGGCAGCCTGTTGGTGTTTCTTCCTTTTCTTTGTTGCATTAGAAGAATAGAATGAAACAGTTTCCTCCCCTTGCCGTGTCTTTGGAGGACCAAGCACTTCCAGGCCTCGGGGAAGGGTCCTCTGCCTGGGTTCCGAGCTCTGGGCTGGTTGCACCATCACGGCTGGTGGTGAACGGGGAGCAGAGCCTTTCCTTTGTGTGGGGGAATAAAGAGAAGATAAAGCAGGAGACTTGAGAGGATGAGGAAAGAAGGCATGGGGAGAGGTTTCCAGAAGAAGCTACAGAAGCAGAAGCTGATCCCGGGGAACTCTGCCTGACATGTTGGGAAGACCCTGGGCATGGTGGGGAAGTGGGAGCCGGTCGTCACCACCTCAGGCCTCAGAGACAGTTTTCCTTCTGGGGACTTTCCTCAGCCAGTGCCCACCCCTCACGTGTACGTGTGACTGCCTCAGACTTTGCTGGGTGGTCCTAGCCACCCCACACTGTGCCATATGAGCCCCTCCCTGATGAGATTCCAGAATCCCCTGGCTCCAGGCAGGTGGTGGCGAGGAGCCGCTGCAGAAGGGGTCAGCTCAGAGCTCCTGGGCTGAAACAGTAGTTAGCAGGACCAGCTACGGAATTTGCACAGCTCAGTGCAAAATGAAAATGGGAGGTCCCTTTGTTTCCAGACCACACTAAAGGTCGGGCTGCTATTTCTATTTCTCACGGCCCAATAATGAGACGCAGATAAACTGAGGAGGAAGAGGGTGTTTATTTCTGCAACCGGTTACAGGGAGAAGGCCTGGAAATTATCGCCAGACTAACTCAAAATTACAAAGTCTTCCAGAGCTTATGTACCTTCTAAGCTATATGTCTACATGTAAGTGTACATTCGTCTACAGACATAAGTGATTAACTTCTTCTAATCTATAACTGACGTCTGAGTCCTGAAGACCTTCTTCTGGAGCCTCAGCAAGTTTACTTCATCTAGATGGGTCCAGGTGCAGGGGTGATGCCAACGTCCTAGTGCCAACGTCCCTCCTGGAGTTCTGGTGAGGTTCATATGCTGGTGTACGAATTCCTCTCTGTCCCCTAAAAAAGAGGCAGTATTATTAGCTATGTGGTAATTAACTTCAAACATACTTATGCATAAAAATTACAATGCCTGTGTAAGTCTTTTCTTGTCTCCTGTGAGATCACAGAGGTTTGGGGATTTCCTTCAGATCCCCAGTCAACTTGTTTGTGGAGGTCTGGAGAGTTTCTTCAGACCCACAATAAAACTTATTTAATCCTAAATGGGTTCTGTTAGAAATTTCTTTGTCATTTTGTCATCCTTTAAAGTCCAGGAAAGGCCTAGCCTTTGTATAAGGGCACTGGCTTTTAATATTTAACTTAACCACTCAGTCAGTACTAAAACAGTTGTTAGTGAGACCTGGCCTGCCACACGTTGCGAAAACAAAACAAAACCAAACAAAAAAACCACACATTAAAACACAAAACAAAATAAAACACAAAAACAAAAATAAAAAACCATTGAGACTTTGAAGACAGCAATGACGGAGGCTAAGACCAGGCCTTGCCTTCCTAGTGCCAGGCCCCTTGCATGGATCCAACCCTGGCGACTAATGACAACGTCCCTCCTGGGGTTCGGGTGAGGTTCATATGCTGGTGTACGAATTCCTCTCCGTCACCTGAGAAAGAGGCAGTATCATTACCTATGTGGTAATTAACTTCAGACATACTTATGCATAAAAATTGCAATGCTTGTGTAAGTTAACCGTAATCTATATCTTAGGAGCTGCTTGAAATCTTCTATCATGGATCCACACTGTGCAGGTGGTTACTTAGCACTTTCAATGTCATTATCGAAATCTATACCAGAGGGTTTAATTCTGGTGCAGACACCAGATGTTAGAAATTGTTTTTCACTGGTGAACTGAGGATTATTCAATATAAGCAGAGGCTTAGAAAGATTGTTCAGGCCCAGCCAGTCCCTGGAAGCAGCTGGAGTTTCAAGAGCCCAGCACCCTGATACCTTTAGTGCATTCCCTGGGGCCTAGAACCCGTGAGTCCTGCCCACCTCTCCCCTGTGATGCAGGGAGGACCCGTGAGTCCTGCCCACCTCTCCCCTGCACTGCAGGTAGAACCCATGAGTCCTGCCCACCTCTCCCCTGCGATGCAGGCAGAACCCGTGAGTCCTGCCCACCTCTCCCCTGCGCTGCAGGCAGAACCCGTGAGTCCTGCCCACCTCTCCCCTGCGCTGCAGGCAGAACCCGTGAGTCCTGCCCACCTCTCCCCTGCGCTGCAGGGAGAACCCGTGAGTCCTGCCCACCTCTCCCCTGCGCTGCAGGCAGAACCCGTGAGTCCTGCCCACCTCTCCCCTGCGCTGCAGGCAGAACCCGTGAGTCCTGCCCACCTCTCCCCTGAGCTGCAGGCAGAACCCGTGAGTCCTGCCCACTTCTCCCCTGTGCTGCAGGGAGAACCCGTGAGTCCTGCCCACCTCTCCCCTGTGCTGCAGGCAGAACCCATGAGTCCTGCCCACCTCTCACCTGCACTGCAGGGAGGACCCGTGAGTCCTGCCCACCTCTCCCCTGCGCTGCAGGCAGGATTCTGAGACTTGACTCGTGCGTGTTTGGTGCTTGCCGCTGGAACATCACTGCAGTGGCCTCAGAGTCAAGTTTTCAGGCGAAGCACTTTTCGGAATTCCTGAGGGCTGACAGTGGGGCTACCCCTGGCCACAAGAACAGGATTTTGTGCATACTTGGAAACATTTAGCAAAATCTGGTCTAAGACTTGTTTCATTGTGCCATTCCCCTTGTCACTGATAAGAAGGGGACTACAGCTCCCACCTGCCTCTAACCACTGGGACCTTCAGATAGTTACCAAAAGAGCCTGACCAGCCAAACTGGCCTATGCCAAATTAAAGTGGTGTGTTGATTGAGCACTGAATTTAAAAAAGTATCAAAAGTTCTGTAGGGTCAGGGAAAGGTGCTATGCTCCTAATCCACTTGTATCCAGCATTTGTATTGTATTCTATAATTTTAAAAATATTTCATCTATTCGGTGTTGATGTAAAACAAATTAGCATGCATGCTTGTAAGAAGTTGTCACTGACTGCAGAACAATTTTGCATTGAGTAAAATACGATTCACAAATCTCAATGTGTGAACAAGTTAAGGAGAACTGAGAAGCAGTTTTTTGAATTTTGCTTTGACTTCAGAACACTCAATTTTCAATTTGCATCTGAAGCTATAGGAGAGATGACACCAGGTCAGTGGGTTCTGAGGCATCCTTGGCTGCATCTTTGCCGGGGAGGAAGGAGCACTTCCCAAGGCCAGTGGCCCAGGTGTGGCTACTCGTGGGGCCTCCTCACTGCTCTGTCTGGTCCACAACACAGCTGCTCCAACATCCTTGAGCTCGTAAGTATCACGTCGTCACCTGAGGTCACGGAAGTTCATGAATAATCTTTTTAAAAGCCAAAATCGTAAGTCAAATATAAAATAAATTCATGCCAAAGATTTTCATTTAACTCATTGGTTAACAAGGA
This sequence comes from Pan troglodytes, assembly GCF_028858775.2. Taxonomy (NCBI): domain Eukaryota; kingdom Metazoa; phylum Chordata; class Mammalia; order Primates; family Hominidae; genus Pan; species Pan troglodytes. The sequence continues at coordinate 143,937,511 of NC_072406.2, read as the reverse complement.
ACCAGTAATATAAAAACCAGTTTCAGTGAGACTCGGAGGAAGATACTGTATATACAATCGGGAATGTGGAAATGAACTTGCTGCTAGATACAAAGCTGTATCTTGTAGAACAACAATGTAATGCTTGCGAACGCTTTTCTGTAGGGCAGGAATCAATTGTATCTCTATGGGTCTACACTTCAGCTGCATCTCCATGCAAGAGTCCTCTGCGGCACCATCATCAGCCTTCTCCAGGCAAATGTCTATTTTTACTGAGGTGCAAAACAGCCCAGCCAAAGACAACCTGGAAATGTTCAATGCCTTCTGCTACATTGAAAGCACACACAGTAACCTTTCTGACCATATCAAAGCTTTTCCTGATGTGAATTGTGTGTAAAAACTGTGGGTTATGGTCTTAAGCTATGCATAAGGCCAAGAGAAAGACCAGAAATGAAACAGAAGACAGACAGATAAACAGCAGAGACAGAGCACCAGCAAAGACAGAAAGCCCCGGAGCCCCTTTGAAATGATCAAGGAAAGACAGAGAGACTTGGAGAACGACTCCCAGGACAGGTCCCCTTTGCCTGGTCGCTCCTCCTTGGAGGAAGTGGAGAGTTCTCTGTGGAGCCGCATTCCACATCACGTTTTCTCCTTGGGCTTCTAAAATGAGAAATCTTTAATGGGTCTTGACTGTTTTCAGCAAAGGTCAACAAACTTTTTCTTCAAATTCCTGAGAATAAATACCGGAGGCTTTGCAGGCCACTTGGTCTCTGCTGTGGCAGCTCCACTCTGCCTGCAGCATGAAAGCCACTCCGTCGGTGGAAAACCCGTCGGCTGTGGCCCTGCTCCCGGGAAAGCTGACTCACCACCCCCCTGAAATTTAACTTTCAAGTGTCATGAAATAGTTTTCCTCTTTTGATTTTTTTCCCACTATTTAACGTGTAAAAACCATTCCTAGCTGTGAGTCATATGAAAACAGGAGGCAGGTGGGGCCCAGGTAAGCTGCAGACTCCCCGGGCAGACGTTCAAACTCTTGTCCACTGCAGTGAGCGGGAGAAACCCACCGAAGGGGGCTTCTGGGGTGACTCCTCTGTGGTTCCCCGACATGTGCTCCCACCTCCAGCCCCAGCCCCACAGCTCCCCCGGCCTCTGAGGCTGCCAGCCCAAAGTGCCCCACCCTGAGGCCCCGTAACCCTGAGCTTCGAGAGCCCACTGGCCAGCACCTGGGCGCTCGCATCCTGTGTTCTGAGCTCCTGTCTGTCACCTGGACCTGGACTGTCGGGTAGGGGAATGCGACCGCAGATGCTCCACCTCCCCCTGCAGCGCCTGCGCTCCTACCTGCTTCCTTTGCTTCTTGGTATGGAGGGCGGGGCCTCCTGCAGTTCCCCCAGGCCCCTGGATGTGGCGATTCCAGCTCTGTTGGTCCCTGCTATGGGATTTGCACCATTGGTGGAGACCAGGGAGGCCTCGCTGCCCAGGGTCAGCACCCTAGCAAGCAGGGCACGTGTGACCACAGCCCCGCTGTCTGCAGCTGAGAACCCAGAGCCCCGTGGGGCTGGGTTGGCTCCAGAGGTCAGAAGCAGAGGCTCTGGGAGGATTTTCTGGCTCTGTGTGACTCCTTTGTCTTTTCTGGTGTGTTGGAGTCACGCTGTGTGTCTGAACAGCTTGGGGCACCCAGGGTAAGTGAATGTGGGAAGAAAAGGGCATGGTGGGGGAGGGCCAGAGGGAGAGCAGCCTCCCGGAGGGGGACAGGCTGACATCAAAGGCAGTAGGGGCTCACCCCAGCCCCTGGGGTCCTGCATATGTCAGCCAGCCTGGAGCCGGGAGGTCAGAGGTCAGGTGGGAGAGGGTGGAAAGGTGCTCCACGGGCAGCCCCGGTCCCTAGGCCCCAGTGGAAGGCTGAGGAAGGTCAGAGGCCGTGCATGTGGCAACAGCTAGGGAGTGGACAGAAACCCTGGAATTTCCTGAGGATTGTAAAATCATTTCATAAACCTTTACATACTGGATGATGCTGTTTTTCCTGTTTCATGTGCTTTAGTGAATAAGTATTTGGAAGGAAATGTATGGGCCTGCAGCGCCTTGCTCCTGAACTGTTTGTGCTTCACTGACAGACGGTGCAGCTTTGGTGGAAGGAGACCAGGCAGGCCTCGGGGAGGGGCTGCAGCCGGGTCCCGGGGGGTGAGCCCACCTCAGCTTTCCATCCTGAGGCTCCAGGGACAGGGAGGAGGCCACTGCCGAGCAGGCCAGAGAGGGCGGCAGCGTCAGGATGGCGCAGGTTGGCTGGGACTCTTGGCTACAGGTACTTGTTGGGACTCTTGGCTACAGGTGCTAGAAACCAAACTAGCTAAAGCAAAATAAGCCATGTATTATAAGGACGCTTTATTTATTATAAGAGAGGTCTCAAGAATGTAGGATAGGAATGAAGTTGACCTCAAGACAGTGGGATCCGCGACCTAGATGTTCCCTCTCCATCCTCTTGACCCTGGAATCCGGGACCGAGAGGCCCTCTCTCCGTCCTCTTGACCGGCCTCCTCTGTGGCCGGCCTCCTCTGTGGCCAGCCTCCTGTGGCTGCATGGCAGGGGCTGAGTGCTGCAACCAGGCACAGAGCCAGCCTCGGGGCCCCAGACTTCCTGGACACAGGCTGTGTCCCACCAGCTGTCTGCTTCTGGCCCAGTGTGCTGAGGGGCAGATTCTGCTGCCACCTTGGTGGTCCCTGTAGTGGGAGGGTCGGTGTCCGTGGTGTGTGCCCCTGCCCTGGTGGGGCACTCGCTGCACAATTGCAGGGCTGCTCCCTCCCCAGTGAAGCAGAATGAGGGATCTTCTGGGATCTCTGCTCAATCTCTTTCCACACAAGGTCAAACCACAGCTTCAACAGGGATTTCTTTGGTTCCACCAGAATTCCTCACCGGACAGAGCCGCCGTGCACAGGCACACGGAGGGCAGGTGGGGCAGCCCAGGTGCAGGCCGTGGGAGGCACACTGTCTGCAGGGAGGTCTCTCAGCATTGACCCAGCTGGCTGCAAGGCGCTCTCCATGCGCAGGCGACTCTCAACACGTGGCCGCCCTCTTCCCCAGCCCCCTGTCGTGCCTCAGCTCCAGGCTGGGGAGCTGTTGGGAGGTATTTATATATTTTTTTGAGGAGATGATGACCAGACTGAATAAGTCGAAGAAAATCGTGTGCCCTACTTACAGAATCTGGTGTGTGTGTGTGTTAGAGGGAGAAAGGGAAAGAGAGTGGCTGAGGGGAAAAGGCCGGGTGTCCACTTTCAAGGAGGGTGGCCAGAGCTCTGAGTTACCAAGTGGCTCCCCAGTATAATGCCATTATGACCCCAGGCCCCGTGGAGTCCCATCCCGGCTTTCCCAGGACCCTGTGGGTGGCAGCGCCAGGCCGTGAACGTGAGACCAGGCCCACAGCCAGGCCAGCTGCCACTCTGGAACCCAGAGCCCTGCTGGAAAGGCTGGTGAGCGGCCCATCCTCAAGAGCGGATGCCCAGCTGTGGGGAGGTGGTGGCAGGTGGCCATTTCCCACTTGGCAGGGACGTTCACCTCCAACACGCACGCAGGGTTTGTGTGCGCAGAGCAGGCTGCTCTGATTGCTCTGATGAGGAGGGGATACAGAACACAAGCCTGACTCGAAGGCTGCGGGACGTGCCCCCATGCTGGCCCCTCCCCAGCAGGCGCCCACCTCCTCCCCAGGCCTGGCGGCAGACAGCTGGTCTTCGGTGCGATGCTGAGGCAGAGCCGGGGGCACGTTCACCTACGGGCGGGGCTGTGTTGCCCGTGGCTGCTCCCGGAGGAGGAAGCCCAGGGGACTCGTGACACTCTGAGTGCTTTCCCTGCGGGTCGAAGGCCAGGCCACCTGGAGCCAGAGGCCCTTCCTCCCTCGTGGCTGCCTCTTTTTCCTTCTCGGGCTGTCCCTGGGTCCAGGTGATGGCCTGGGGAGCTGTGGGACACTCTTGTGCTAACACTGCTCTGCGTGCTGCTCTGCGTGCTGCTCTGCGTGCTGCTCTGCGTGCCCTCTGAAGCCTGGAGCTGTAGATGATACCCCTCCCCCAAAACTCACTGAGGCTGGGAGGGGGAAGGGAAGGCACAGAGCCCTGCCCGCCCTTGCCTTGGCCACACAAAAGGGGCGCTGGGCTCCCGGTGAAGCCTTGGCCCTCGGCTCGGGTGAAGGTCAGGCTCTGACCCAGTCCCCCACCTGCCTCAGCTGCCGCCTGGGGCAGCTCCCTCACCGCTGACCTGCCGCCCGATTAAGGGGGTCAGAGTCCTGCATTCCTGCAGCGAGTTCCACCCACTGGCGTTAAACAGCTCCCTTCCTGATCCTGCGTAATCCCTGTCCTGTGGAGCAGCCTCCTGCCCTGCAGGCGTGGTGTCAGCCTGCGCCTTCCTGTCCTTTGGTGAGGATGCTCCGGCCTCTGCTTGAAGCAGGTGGAGTGACTTGGCTGGGCCATCTGCCTGTGGGAGCTCCGTGGAGCTGTGGCTGTGTTGGCAGAGAAGGGGCCAGCCTGGAATGCAGGGTGTGTGTCCAGTGTGTGTGCACATATGTGTTAGGTATGTTTGTGTCCCTGTGTGTGTGTCTGTGTGTGTTGGGTGTGCCTGTTGTGTGTTATATGTGTGTGTTGTGTGCATGTGTTGTATGTTATGTGTGTGTTTTTGTGTTGTATGTTGCACGTGTGTGTGTGTGTGTTTGTGTAGGTCTTTACGCTGCCTGCATCCTGAAGGCACCAGCTGAGCCTGGCATTGCCTGCGTGAGGAGCAGTGTTTTCTTCTGCAGAGACTCAGGTCCCCTTCATGTCTTGTGATGGCAGTGGCTGTGCCACTGGCCCTGTGGTTCGTGATGGCGGTGGCTGTGCCACTGATTGGCCCCCGTGGCTGCCGTGCCGGGCCCTCTGCTAGGTATCACCCGCCATGGTGCCCACTATTTTTGCCCTGGTTCACCCAGTGCCAGCTGCAGCACTCCCTGAGTACCTGCCATGTCTGCACCAGGCCTCCTGCGGAGCTGGGGTCAGCAGTGGGCCAGGCGGCCGCAGCCCTGTCCTCCACATCAGCCTCCAGTGGGGAGGAAGGAGCTGGTAAGGCCCGTGTGGTCTCTGGCCCAGCAGGGAAGTGCCAGTGCTCCAGGCAGGCTCGCAGGGAGGCCTCTGAGGGAGCAGCCTCTCTCTGAGCTAAGGTGGGAGGGGTGCGGTGTGGAGCTGGAAACCGGGGAAGGGGAGTGTGTTTCAGAAATGACAGGCAGTTGAAGGGGCTAAAGCGGGAGGCCAGGGCCTGTGCGCACGGAGGCCCGGGAAGGAAAGGTCAGATGCTTGCCCATGTGGCCCCATCAGAGCCCTGCCCGACCGTCTTACTGGACTCCACGTCTGGACGTCTGCTCTAGCCCAGACCCTGGCTTTATCCAGAGAACCCACAGGGCACCTGGTTCAGCGTCCCCACCCTGGGGCCTGACCATGGGGCTTGAATCCCCAGTCAGCACCTGTGCCCTGTGTGAGCTGGAGAAAGCGAATCAACCATCCAAGCCCACAAGCTTGTCATCCTCATCCCCACTTCACAGACGAGCAAATGAGGGCACAGAGCCCGCCATGAGCGCCCCGTTAGATGTCAGCTGCCTTCCTGGTTTAGACTTCCTGAGTTGGGTTTACCATTTCTTAGCAAGTTATTCAAACTTGACCACCCCGTCTGTACGTGGCTGAGCCACTCCCCACTTGTGGCTCTGACTGCCACGTTAGCCTTCATTTCACCCCATGGTGGCCTTGTGTATGGCCGGATCAGGAGGTGCGTCCCCTGGCTGGCCACTCACACGCTGTCCCAGCGGCATCTTCCCTCCCTCTCCAGCCCTTGGATTCCATTTCTCTTTGATGGGACCTTCAGCCTCAGCTGGGGACAGTGTTGAACATTGGAGGATGCCGCTGAGGGCGGTGGGTGTGGTGGCTGGGCCCGGAGGCCGTTGGGGCAGATGCTCTGAAAGCCCCCAGCAGTCAGCTCCTCCTGTCCCGGCGGAGGACGCAGTGCTGATGGGTGAAGGTTGCCCGTCCCTTAAGAGAAATGGGAAGGTTCCTCAGAACTCTCATTAATATTGTAGGGCTGTAAAAGAAGATATCTTTCCCTGCTCCATCCCTAGGAAGTGTGTGGGTATCAGGGGCCCTTTCTGTTCTGTGGGCCGTGCCCACTCATTGCAGTTCCAGGCCCTCGGTGAGTTCAGTAATAGCAGTGGCTGGGGATGACCGGGTGAAACCTGGCCTGCTTGGTCACAGCATGTAGGAGCATGGGAGAAGCAGGAGGGGGAGCAGGAGGAGGAGCAGGAGCAGAAGGAGGAGCAGAAGGAGGAGCAGAAGAAGGAGCAGCCCTGTCTCCTCCCAGAAGCTCTGTCCCCAGTGGTGGGCACATGGTCCCATCCCCCCCAAGCCCTGTCCACAGCTTTGGGCACACGGCCCCTTCCCTTCCCCCCAGCTCTGTCCCCTCCCCCCAGCTCTGTCCCCAGCAGTGGGCCAGGATCCTCTGCCAGGGCCGCGTCCCAGTGGGGTTCCGGGGACAGGTTCTTCACCCACGAGTCAACGTCCCGGGCAACCCTGCTGCAGCCCCCGTGGGAAGTCAGGGCTGAGGGGGCCTGTGGGGTGAAGCCGGCAGCCCCTCTTTGACTTGGGGGGTGGGGGGGCGGAATACGAAGCTGAACATTCCTGAGGATCTGTTCTGGACGCCTGCAGAAAGCCCTGGAAGCCCAACCCATGGTCACACATCCTTCAGGGACCAACCCGCCGCACCAGGTGGCTGGAGAATGAGACCCTGTGTCTGCCGCTCCCCCTGCCGCAGGGCACACAGTCCCCACCGCACCGGGTGGCTGGAGAATAAGACCCTGTGTCCGCCGCCCAAGGCTCCCCCCGCCGCAGGGCACACAGACCTGTGATCCGGGCCAGCCCATCCTGTTGGAGCCACCTCTGTATGTATCCATATGTGTGTGTGCTGTTTGTGCATAAGTGTGTGTCTGTATGTGTTGTGTTGTCTGTGTATGTGTTGTGTGTTGTGTGTTGCGTGTGTGTGTGCGTGTGTGTGTGTATAGGTCTTTACGCTGCCTACATCTTGAAGGCGCCTCTTGACTCCAGGCCTGACTGGGCTGGGATCTGCCGACGACACTGCCTCTTTTCTGGGCTAGGCCTTCTTTTCTGTCAGGGCTCGCAGTGGTAGCTTCTTCCAGGCAGTCCTCTGTGGTGCCCGGGCTGGGTCAGACCCCCCTCCTTCAAGCCTCCTGGTACTTCACCTCTGTCCGCCGTGGCCCCGCAGAGGAGCCGCACCCTGCCCCGCCGGCACTGCAGCCTCTGCCTGCCTCTCGCCCTGAGCGAGCACCGTCTGCCTTAGCACCTGCTCAGGGTGCACGGAGGAAAGATGAGCGATGGGCGAATACATGCAGGAAACGCACTCCTGCTGCTGCCGAGGCATCTTCCCGCAGGCTGGTGAAGCTTCTTCTCTGTCTTGCAATTTGTAAACTCTGCTGTTCATTGACATTTGTCTGTCCTTTAAGATCAATTTAAAAGTTTCATCTAAATTCACATTCATACTTCATGCCTCAGAATAGGGACGTCTTTTTGTTTCTAACTGTTAGGAACCAAAATGGTATTGGGAGAGGCATGAGCTTTGATCACGCTCCCTATGCTTAATTCTCACTGGTTTTAATGTGTCTCTCAAACATCTGGTCCCACGTCCCGGGTTTTAAGTTAAGGGAATAACAATATCACTGCAGGCAGCCTCCTGTGCTCCCGTCCTCCCATGCCCCCTGTGCTCCCAATCTCCCGGGCTCCTGTCCTCCCATGCGCCCATCCTCCTGTGCTTCCGTCCTGCAGTGCTCCCTGTGCTCCTATCCTCCCTTCTTCCCGTGCTCCCATCCTCCTGTGCTCCTGTCTTCTCATGCTCCTGTCCTCCCATTTAGTGTCCTCCCATGCCCCCTGTGCTCCCATCCTCCCGTGCTCCCATCCTCCCGTGCTCCCATCCTCCCATTCTCTCATCCTCCCATGCCCCCTGTGCTCCTATCCTCCTGTCCTCCCATGCTCCTATCCTCCCGTCTTCCTGTGCTCCCATCCTCTCGTGCTCCTGTCCCATTTAGTGTCCTCCCGTGGCCCCTGTGCTCCCATCTTCCCAGGCTCCTGTCCTCCCAAACTCCTGTCCTCTCATGCTCCTGTCCTCCCATGCTCCCGTCCTCCCATGCTCCCATCCTCCCGTCCTCCCATGCTCCCATCCTCCCGTCCTCCCATGCTCCCATCCTCCCGTCCTCCCATGCTCCCGTCCTCCCATGCTCCCATCCTCCCGTCCTCCCATGCTCCCATCCTCCCGTCCTCCCATGCTCCTGTCCTCCTGTGCTTCCCATCCTATTACCCCAAAAATGGATCTTCCTGGGAAACTGAAGGTGAAGCGTCTGTGACGAGGCTTGATGAGTTAAATACAGATGTTTACTTCAAATTTTAGTGAAAGAGTGGAGGTCTGAGGAGTGTTCTCCGCAGGGAAAAGCATTCCTGCTCTGCAGTCGGGCAGGCTGGTGCCGAGCCTGTTTCCCACCTGTCTCCTTCCAGTGGGGGATGCAGCTGGGACGGACCCCAGGCCTCCGCCTGAGCTTGGCTATGATGGCATCCTCTCTGGACCATGCAGAGTCTGAGGCCCTGCAGAAGAGGGCCCAGCACAGATCTGGCACCGAAGGGGTGAGAGCTGAGAAGCATCCATGTGGACGTGTCCCAGGGGTTCACCAGCTCATGACTCCAGCACCCGAGTGGGTGTGTCACGAGAGTTCACAGGCTCATGGCTCCAGCATCTTTCAAATGTGATGATGGTGGCAGGAAATTGAGAGTAACGTAACCACGTGTCCAGTTGCTTTGAGATAAAAGCACTGCTTTAAGGAATGTAGACATTATTAAAAGAAAAAACAAACAAAATAAAACAAAACACGGTCTAGCCGGTGTCCTGAGCATTGTTTAAACGGAAGAAGAAAGAGAAAGCAGGTAGGATGTGAGAGAATGTGCAGCTGACTTTCCTTTCAGGCCGGGCAGGGCCGCCAGGGTCAGGCTGCGTCTGGCTGCTGAGCCAGTGTTCTGCGCAGGATGGCAGCGAGTTGGCCAGGGGGCCCCAGCCGCCCTGGCTCCTGCACAACCAGCCTCTTCTCGGGAACTGCAGCTGGAGAAGCAACGGGGGCCCCTGCATGTCGCATCTTCAGGGGGTTTTCTGTGCTGTCCGTTCCCTGGGTATTTCCCAAGCACTTCCTCGGTGGAAAGCAGACATGGGGTCCGCAGCCCTCAGTGTAGGAGCTCTTGGACAAGGTCTCTGGGCAGCAGCAAGAGCCTGTCAAAGCAAGCCCATGCTCGGCTCACTGTGCAGGGCTGTCCGGGAGATGCCGGCCTGGCTTACGTGCCCTCCACCAGAGGCCTCCCGGCCTGCTGCAGATCCCTCCCTGCCCCATGGTGACTTTCAGAAAAGGGGAGCGGTGAGGTAGCCTTGACTATGCTGAGATGGGCCCTTAATCCCCCAGTGAGTGACCTCTGCCGGTATGGGCGGCCTGGGGCACCCACAGCCCAGTGTGCCTTCCCCATGTGAGTCTGGGGTAGGAGAGGCTGATTGCAGGGACAGGAAGCAGCTGTGGCCCCTCTCCTTCCCTCCCTCTCTGCGTCTCCCACACCCATATGCGCTTTGGAGGAAGGCAGCCCCGTGGCTGACTTGGGAGGGCTGGTCCTGCATCCTTGTACAGCAGTGGTGAGCATCTCCCTGTGGGGCAGGGCTGTGGCTTTCCACAGTTCCCCGGGGGGCTGGTAGCAGGGGAAACCCAGTGCCTTCTTTATTTAGCTCTGTTTTTGGCTTGAGTTTCCATGGAAACCACGGGTAACTGAAAACACAGGCCCATGAAAGTTTCCGAGCGATTGTTATTTTAAAGAATATGGCTCCTCTTTCTTGCCCACATTCAGATAGCAGTTTCCATGGGAACAGAATAGAAACTGCCAGATGAGAGGGATCCCCATTTTGGCCATGTCCCTGGCTGTCTGTGGAGGGGAGGCTGGGGAGGAAGGGAGGGCAAGGGCGGGGCCGTGGTTGGGGAGCCCAGCACCCCCTGGCTCCTTCCTGGACACGGTTCTGCCACTTCGGGAGGAAGGGGCTCCAGGATGAGCCCCGATCACTGGTGATTCTCCTTCACTGTGGTGGCTTTCAGTCTTTGGGGAGGGTCCATGATGCCAGAAAAGGGCGAGAAAATTTTCAAAGAAGTTTTATCCCAAAGTGCACTGGGTGCTGGTCCCCAGACCCTCCCACAAGGACCTGCCAGGCCCACAGGGGCCCCAGACGTGCCCCCAGCCCAGAGGCCGTGTCCTCACAGGGAAAGCCAGGTGGGGGAAGCACAGTGTTCGCCAGGCCTGGAGGGGCCCCAGACACGTGCCCAGCCCAGAGGCCGTGTCCTCGCAGGGAAAGCCAGGTGCGGGGAGCACAGTGTTCCTCTGGGCACAGCTATCATCAACCCAGCTTGGAGGAGACGTCCTGAGGCCCTGGAGGTTAAGCTGCTTGTCGGGGTCTCAGTCTCACAGCTGCGAAGTGTCCCTCGGCCTCCGATCCTCAGTGCCGAGGGTCACTCAGTGCCAAGGACCACTCAGTGCCGAGGGTCACTCAGTGCCGAGGGTCACTCAGTGCCGAGGACCACTCAGTGCCGAGGGTCACTCAGTGCCGAGGATCTCTGTGCCTGTGAGATGCTGCAGGTGGGAGGTGCTGGGGCCCAGGATCTGGGAGAGAGGCTTCCTCATGGGCGCCTGAGACTTTTCCAGGCACTGGGGGTAGAGCCATGAGAAGCAGCCTGGCGAGGACAGGGGTAGAGCCTCACACTTCCCAGAGCCCCACACCCACACACTCCTGGGTGTTTGTGCGTTTAGCTCACATGCCCTCCTTGCCCGAAACCCCCTGACCCCAGATATGCCCACCTGGTACCTGGGAATGTGACCTTATTTGGAATAAAGGTCTTTGTAGATGTAAGTAAGTTAAGGATCTTGAGGGACTATTCTCAGGATAGACCATATCTTAAGCCATAAAACAAAACTCAATATATTTTATTTATTTATTTATTTATTTATTTATTTATTTATTTATTTATTATGGAGTCTCACTATGTCACCCAAGCTGGAGTGCAGTGGCACGATCTTGGCTCACTGCAACCTCCGCCTCACCAGCTCATGCAATTCTCCCACCTCAGCCTCCCAAGTAGCTGAGATTACAGGTGCATGTCACCATGCCTGGCTAATGTTTTTTGTATTGTAGTAGATACAGGTTTCACCATGTTGCCCAGGGTGGTTTCTGCCTGCCTCAGCCTCCCAAAGTGCTGGGATTACAGGCGTGAGCCACTGCACCAGGCCTCAGTATATTTTAAAAGACTGCTTTCATGCAAAGTATCTTCTGACCACCATGGGATAGAATTAGAAATCAGCAAAAGAAGGAAATTTGGGAAATTCAAAAATATACACAAATTAAACAGCGTATTCCTCAATAACCGGGTGTCAAATGAGTCACAAAGGAATCAGAAAATGCTTTGAGATGAATGAAAATGAAAACAAAACATACAAAAACTTACTGGATGCAGCTAAAACAGAGCTTTGAGGGAAGTTTGTAGTTGCAAACACATACTAAAAAAGAAAAAAGATCTCGAATCAATAACCTAATCTTTACCTCAAGAAACTAAAAAAAGGAAAGCAAAATAAATCCAAAGCAGACCGGTTGGAGGAAATAATAATGATTAGAGTGAAAAGAAATAAAATATAGAGTATAAAAACAATAGAGGAAATCAACAAAACCAAAATTGGTTATTCGAAAAGATCTGTGACATTGACAAGCCTTTAGCTAGATGGGCAAAACATAAAGAAGGAGAAGGCTCAGATTAATAAAATCAGATGAAAGAGGTGACATGAAAACCAACCTCATACCATCCTGGCTAACACAGTGAAACCCTGTCTCTACTAAAAAATACAAAAAATTAGCCGGGCGTAGTGGCAGGCACCTGTAGTCCCAGCTACTCAGGAGGCTGAGGCAGGAGAATGGCGTGAACCCAGGAGGTGGAGCTTGCGGTGAGCCGAGATCGTACCAATGCACTCCAGCACTCCAGCCTGGGCGACAGAGCAAGACTCCGTCTCAAAAAAAAAAAAAAAGAAAAAAAAAAGAAAACCAACCTTATAGATATAAAAAGAATTATCCAGTAATCCCAGCACTTCAGGTAGCCGAGGTGGGTGGATCACCTGAAGTCAGGAGTTTGAGACCAGCCTGGCCAACATGGTGAAACCCTGTCTTTACAAAAATGCAAAAATTAAACAGACATGGTGCCATACACCTGTAATCCCAGCTACTTGGGAGGCTGAAGCAGGAGAATCACTTGAACCAGGAGGCAGAAGTCGCAGTGAGCTGAGATTGTGCCACTGTGCTCCAGCCTGGGAAATAGAGTGAGACTCTGTCTCAAAATAAAATAAAATTAAATTAAATAATGAAAAGGATTATCAGGGCATATTACGAACAACTGCATGTCACTACATTTCATAACTGGATGACATGGGAAAATTTCTAGAAAGACATAAACTATGAAAACTGATCCAAGAAGAAATAGAAAATTGGCATAGGTTTATAACAAGTAAAGAGAGAGATTAATTTTTAAAACTCAATGATACAGATGCGGGATACAGAGCATGTACGAAGATCCCACAGCACGTGTCATACTCAATGGTACAGATGTGTGACAGAGAGCATGTATGAAGATCCTGCAGCATGTGTCATACTCAAGGGTAGAGATGCGTGATAGAGAGCATGTATGAAGATCCCATAGCATGGTACAGATGCATGATAGAGAGCATGTATGAAGATCCCGCAGCACGTGTCATACTCAATGGTACAGATGTGTGATAGAGAGCATGTATGAAGATCCTGCAGCATGCGTCATACTCGATGGTACCGATGCATGATTGAGAGCATGTACGAAGATCCCACAGCATGGTACAGATGCGTGAAAGAGAGCATGTATGAAGATCCCACAGCACGTGTCATACTCGATGGTACCGATGCATGATTGAGAGCATGTATGAAGATCCCACAGCATGGTACAGATGCATGATAGAGAGCATGTATGAAGATCCCACAGCATGGTACAGATGCATGATAGAGAGCATGTAGGAAGATCCCATAGCATGTGTCATACTCGATGGTACAGATGTGTGATCGAGAGCACGTATGAAGATCTGGCCGCATGCGTCACACTCAATGGTACAGATGCGTGATAGCATGTATGAAGACCCCACAGCATGCATCATAATGGTACAGATGTGTGATAGAGAGCATGTACGAAGATCCCGCAGCACGTGTCATACTCAATGGTACAGAAGTGTGATACAGAGCATGTATGAAGATCCTGCAGCATGTGTCATACTCAAGGGTAGAGATGCGTGATAGAGAGCATGTATGAAGATCCCACAGCATGGTACAGATGCATGATAGAGAGCACGTATGAAGATCTGGCCGCATGCGTCACACTCAATGGTACAGATGCGTGATAGCATGTATGAAGACCCCACAGCATGCGTCATAATGGTACAGATGTGTGATAGAGAGCATGTATGAAGATCCCAGAGCATGTGTCACACTCGAAGGTACAGATGCATGACAGAGAGCACGTATGAAGATCTCACAGCACACATCATAATGGTACAGATACATGATAGAGAGGATGTATGATGATCCAGCCGCATGCGTCACACTCAATGGTACAGATGTGTGATAGACAGCATATATGACGATCCCATAGCATGTGTCATACTCGGTGGGGGAGACTGAGTATTGGGGGAGACCCCCAAGGTCTGGAGTGAGACATGGGTGGCACTGTGGATATGAAATGTCCAGAACAGGCCAATCCCTAGAGACAGAAAGTAGATTAGCAGTTGCAGCGTGGGGGCTGATGAAGGAAATGGGAAGTGACTGTTGCTGCGTGGGGGCTGCGGAAGGGAACGGGGAGTGACTGTTGCTGCGTGGGGGCTGAGGAAGGGAACGGGGAGTGACTGAGGAGGGTATCAGGTATCTTTGGGGGTGATGAAGACGTTCTAAAATTAGACAGTCGTGATGATTTTGCAACTCCATGATTACACTCAAAACCACTGAACTGTACACTTTTAAAAAGTGAATTTTATGGTATGTGAATTATGTCTCAATAAAGCTGTTAAAAGAAAAAAAAAATTAAAAAAACAGACCAGACGCTGATGTGAGAAATCAAGAAGGTGGTTACCTGGTGGGGTGGGGGTGGGGCAGGAGCACGGGGTGGGTGGGGTGGGGCGTGAGCCTGGGTTTGCAGGGGTGGGGCGTGAGCCTGGGTTTGCAGGGGTGGGGAGGGAGCATGGGGTGGGTGGGGAGGGAGCATGGGGTGGGAGGGGTGGGATATGAGCCTAGGTTTGCAGGGGTGGGGCAGGAGCGTGGGGTGGGTGGGGAGGGAGCATGGGGTGGGCGGGGTGGGATATGAGCCTAGGTTTGCAGGGGTGGGGCAGGAGCGTGGGGTGTTGGGAGTGGGCAGGGGTGTGGGTTTTGTGGGGGTGCCTGGTTAGGTTCCATCTCTTGGTGTAGGTGCTGGTTACATGGATGATTTGGTTTGTGAAAATCCAATGAGCTGCTCACTTACGATAAATGCACATTCTATTCCAGTAGAAAGTTTTAAAAGGAAATAAAAGTAAACGAGCATGGCCAGGCTCATGTGGCAGCATGGGGTGCGGGTCATGGCTGCAGAGGGACACTGTGCACCAGAGAGTGAGGTGAGAGCTGGATCGTTCCCCATCCGGGTGTGGCACTCGCAGTGAGCTTGCGTGTTGAGGGTGGGCTATGATGGTGGGGGAGGTACCTCCAGCCAGATTAACTTGTGCATTTCCCTCAAGGCTCGCTCAAGGTCGCCTCCTCCTTCCAGCTGCGTTCTGGGGCTCCCAGAGCAGCCCAGGTCCCTTCCTCAGCCCTAGGGTGCCTCAGGCTCACACACTGCATGTGCGCCCGGCCTCCTGCCTGCCCACTCCCACACCTGTGAGTTCCTCCATGGAGGGGCAGTGTCTTGCTCAGTGCTGCGTTCTCAGCACTTAGCAGGTGCACAGATGTTTGCTGATTGACTGCATGAACATGCTGCTGTGCATGATGGGTAATGAAGCCACAGCCCTCGCACTCAGACCCTCCTCCCAGCCTTGAAGGACGGTGTGCATCCTGTGGGGCCAGTGGGCGGTGAACTTGGCCCCTGCCACCCTCTACATTCTGTATGGAGCCCAGGCAACTCTCAGGAGGAAGACAAATGCCAGGTGTTGCTCTCTGTTTGCCCCTTTGCCCCTCTCCATGGGGCAGCCGGCCAGCCTACCTGGTCCTCGGCCAGCACAGGGCTTGTGTGCAGCCCCCAGAGGCAGGGCCGGGCCCTCTGCACCCCAGCCCGGCCTTTCCCCAGGCTCTGCATCCCGTCTCCTCTCAACCTTTCTGCCTCTGCACTTGCACTTTGCAGATGGGTTGAGATGCCTTCCAGGTCCTTCCCATGTGTGCCATGGGAGGGGGTCACTGGGCGTCTCCTTTCACTTAGCAAAGACGGGCACCTCTCTGCAGCCTCCCCACCATGGGGGATGGGGAACCCCACTAAGAATTCCATGCCCTGAGACTCAGAGAGTCGCCCGGGACACTCACAGATCATCCCACGCCCATTGTTCTTCCAGGTGCGGGTGGGGTTGAGAGAGGCGTCCAGGGGAAGCTCGTGGGGCCGGGGCCCTGTTTAGGCCAAGAGCTCCAGCACTGGCCTGGCTACTGGTTCAACCCTCCAGAGGCTGATCTTGGGAGGTTGACCTTGGACAAAAGACTTCACCTTCCCATGATTTTTTCATGCAATGAGGCTGCGGCGAGGATTATTGTCAAACTCTGAGAACAGGGTCTGGCCTGTAGTAAAGGCTCCAGAAATATAAATGGAGGTGACTTCTCTCATCCTTCCTTTGGCCACCGGTCTCTGACAGACCAGCCTCGCACCAGGAGGGCAGTCGGGGTCACCAGGCTGTGGGGGCAGTGTGGGAAGTTCACTCTCTTCCAGGGATCAGTGCCTGGGCTCACCCATTCCCTACACAGACTAAATCCCAGACCTTTCATTGCTTTCAAACAGTGTTCCACGTTTTTGATATAAAAACCATGAAGTGCTAAAAGCATGAGGCGGGTGGGGAGGGAGGTGCGTGCCCCCAGCCCGCCAGCGGTGACATTTCCTCATTTCGGGTGCTCAGCTTGATCTGAACTTCAAGGATCTGGCTTCCTTCCCGCTTAACATTTAAATACATAAGCATCAGCTGGATTTTTCTAAAGTAATGAAGCTTCTTTGATTTCTGCTTATAGGCTGGAGAAACGCAATTTCTGCTTATAGGTTGGCCCCCCCTGGCCCCCGAGCCTCAGGAGGGCAGGTGATACCCTGGTCCCCTTCTTAGGTGTGGCCTTGTCCTTGTCCTCTGGCCTCCACTCTCTTGCCCCATACCCAGCCCCCTTGGCCAAGGCTTCTGCTGTCTTGTGACATTCATGGGTCCCCCATAGCCCACTGCCCCGCACATCTTCCCCAGATGACCAGGGGCTGCCCCAAGCCCCAGGGGCCGACCCTGAGCCTGACTCCCTGCTGGGCCCTGGACACCCCGTCTGTCCGGACTTGAGGGTGGGAGGCTGGTGCCATCCTGGCTCTCCCTCCTCTGACTCTGATAGAGCTGAAGTCCTGTCTCATGGGCCACCTGCTTCCAGGGGTCCCACAGCCTCAGATTTCTTCTTCAATGATCACAGCAGATCCTCTCCTGGAGCCCGGGCCTGCAGGCCCCACTTCTCTGGCCTGAGAGGGCTCCCGATGAATAAACACAGCTGCCCCCACCCATGCCATGCCGGGCAGCCGCCTGGGTTTTCTGCTCAAGTCCAACTCCCTGGGTGCTTGGGGTGGGGGCTGCTCCCAGTGAGTGACACCTCCTTGTCCTCGCACTCTCTCCCCTCCCTGTGCCCAACACCCACCTTAGGGCGAGGCAGGCCGGACAGCCAGTCCTTGTGGAAGTCTGCAAAGCAGCAAATACGCACTTTTCCCTTTCACATTTTCGCTGATTTGTCAGGAAAAATGGCGTTTTGTTTTAGGAACGATGATCACCGGATGAGCTTTTCACTGAGCAGCCACAGGATCGAGCTCCGAGGGCCGCGTCCTCTTCCTACCTCCTGGTCAGAGCCTGGTGCCCCCAAGGCGGCCATTGCTTCCCGCGATTGCTTTATTTTTCTTTTAACTTTTCAAAGTCTTCCTGGCTTTCTACCTGCTTATTCAATATTATTTTATAATCATGCTGTCTTATCAAACAAAAACTTGCATGGATTTTGATTTGGATAGGGTGAACCTAGATGTAATTTTGGAATTAAGCTTTATGATTTTCTTTTCCTTAAAAACATAATGTATTATTTTCCAGTTGTTGCTGTAACAAATTACCACAAATAACACACATTATTTTGATGTTCAGGAGGGAGGAGGTTGGGGCAGGGTTGGTTTCTCGCGAGGGTCTGGGGGAGAGTCCACCTCCGGACTTTCCAGCTCCTCTTGGCCACCTGCATCCTGGGCTTGGGGCCCCGCCCTCCATCCTCAAAGCCAGCACTGCCACCTCTTTGAATCTCTGTCATCTTGGCCTCGGTCACTGTGTTCTGACCCTGACCCTCTGGCCTCCCTCTCCTAGGGCCCCTTGCGATGACCCTGAGTCCCCCAGGTAAGTCTCAAGGTCCCTCTCACTTATCACACCTGTGAGCCCCTTTACCCAAGAGAGGCAGCCTGCACAGGGACCCTGAGTTCGATGACGCAGACACCGTCAGGGTTGACGTCATTCAGCTGACTCCACATGGCACATCCGTTATTATTTTTCTCTGTATGTCCCCATACAGTCTTGTAATTTTCTACAAATAACTCTTTCCATTGTATGGCAACAATCCTACCAGACAGGTAGGTTTTCTGCCTCTATAATGAAAGGTATTGGGATTTTTTTCCCTCTACTGATTATTGCTACCATATAGAAAAACTATTGATTTATTTACATGATCATGTTTTCAACAACTTTACACAGAAGTCTTTCATGAATTCTCATAGATTTTCCTCTTATTTTCTGGAATTTTCTTGGTATTCAGTAATTACATCAACAAACCATGATAGTTAGAGCCTCCATGATGTAATTAGAGCACAGCATCTAGAGCATCCGTGCCATAATCAGAGTCCAGCATCTAGAGCCTCCCTGCCATAATTAGAGTCCAGGATCTAGAGCTTCCATGCCGTAATTAGCGTCCAGCATCTAGAGCCTCCCTGCCATAATTAGAGTCCAGCATCTAGAGCCTCCCTGCCATAATTAGAGTCCAGCATCTAGAGCTTCCATGCCGTAATTAGCGTCCAGCATCTAGAGCTTCCATACCATAATTAGAGTCCAGCATCTAAAGCCTCCCTGCCATAATCAGAGTCCAGCATCTAGAGCTTCCATACCATAATTACAGTCCAGCATCTAGAGCCTCCCTGCCATAATTAGAGTCCAGCATCTAGAGCCTCCCTGCCATAATTAGAGTCCAGCATCTAGAGCCTCCCTGCCATAATTAGAGTCCAGCATCTAGAGCTTCCATACCATAATTAGAGTCCAGCGTCTAGACCCTCCCTGCCATAATTAGAGTCCAGCATCTAGAGCTTCCATACCATAATTAGCGTCCAGCATCTAGAGCCTCCCTGCCATAATCAGAGTCCAGCATCTAGAGCCTCCATGCCATAATTAGAGTCCAGCATCTAGAGCCTCCCTGCCATAATCAGAGTCCAGCATCTAGAGCCTCCCTGCCATAACTAGCGTCCAGCATCTAGAGCCTCCATGCCATAATTAGAGTCCAGCATCTAGAGCTTCCATGCCATAATCAGAGTCCAGCATCTAGAGCCTCCCTGCCATAATTAGAGTCCAGCATCTAGAGCCTCCCTGCCATAATTAGAGTCCAGCATCTAGAGCCTCCCTGTCATAATTAGAGTCCAGTGTCTAGACCCTCCCTGCCATAATTAGAGTCCAGCATCTAGAGCTTCCATACCATAATTAGCATCCAGCATCTAGAGCCTCCCTGCCATAATTAGAGTCCAGCATCTAGAGCTTCCATACCATAATCAGAGTCCAGCGTCTAGACCCTCCCTGCCATAATTAGAGTCCAGCATCTAGAGCTTCCATGCCATAATCAGAGTCCAGCATCTAGAGCCTCCCTGCCATAATTAGAGTCCAGCATCTAGAGCCTCCCTGCCATAATTAGAGTCCAGCATCTAGAGCCTCCCTGTCATAATTAGAGTCCAGTGTCTAGACCCTCCCTGCCATAATTAGAGTCCAGCATCTAGAGCTTCCATACCATAATTAGCATCCAGCATCTAGAGCCTCCCTGCCATAATTAGAGTCCAGCATCTAGAGCTTCCATACCATAATCAGAGTCCAGCGTCTAGACCCTCCCTGCCATAATTAGAGTCCAGCATCTAGAGCTTCCATACCATAATTAGCGTCCAGCATCTAGAGCCTCCCTGCCATAATTAGAGTCCAGCATCTAGAGCTTCCATGCCATAATCAGAGTCCAGCATCTAGAGCTTCCATGCCATAATCAGAGTCCAGCATCTAGAGCTTCCATACCATAATTAGAGTGCAGCATCTAGAGCCTCCATGCCATAATTAGAGTCCAGCATCTAGAGCCTCCCTGCCATAATTAGAGTCCAGCATCTAGAGCCTCCCTGCCATAATCAGAGTCCAGCATCTAGAGCCTCCCTGCCATAATCAGAGTCCAGCATCTAAAGCCTCCCTGCCATAATTAGAGTCCAGCATCTAGAGCCTCCCTGCCATAATTAGAGTCCAGCATCTAGAGCCTCCCTGTCATAATTAGAGTCCAGTGTCTAGACCCTCCCTGCCATAATTAGAGTCCAGCATCTAGAGCTTCCATACCATAATTAGCGTCCAGCATCTAGAGCCTCCCTGCCATAATTAGAGTCCAGCATCTAGAGCTTCCATACCATAATTAGAGTCCAGCGTCTAGACCCTCCCTGCCATAATTAGAGTCCAGCATCTAGAGCTTCCATACCATAATTAGCGTCCAGCATCTAGAGCCTCCCTGCCATAATTAGAGTCCAGCATCTAGAGCTTCCATGCCATAATCAGAGTCCAGCATCTAGAGCTTCCATGCCATAATTAGAGTCCAGCATCTAGAGCTTCCATACCATAATTAGAGTGCAGCATCTAGAGCCTCCCTGCCATAATTAGAGTCCAGCATCTAGAGCTTCCATACCATAATTAGAGTCCAGCGTCTAGACCCTCCCTGCCATAATTAGAGTCCAGCATCTAGAGCTTCCATACCATAATTAGCGTCCAGCATCTAGAGCCTCCCTGCCATAATTAGAGTCCAGCATCTAGAGCTTCCATGCCATAATCAGAGTCCAGCATCTAGAGCTTCCATGCCATAATTAGAGTCCAGCATCTAGAGCTTCCATACCATAATTAGAGTGCAGCATCTAGAGCCTCCATGCCATAATTAGAGTCCAGCATCTAGAGCCTCCCTGCCATAATTAGAGTCCAGCATCTAGAGCTTCCATGCCATAATTAGAGTCCACAATCTGGAGCCTCCATGCCGTAATTAAAGTCCAGCATCTCAACTGCTTTCTGCAATCCTAGAGCTTCTACAGAGTCCATGCACAACAGTGGAAGAGCGGTTCTGTTTGAGGTTTTAATTGCCACACTTTAAAATTTCCTTTAAAGAGTGTCTGCCATATGAATTGTGCCTGAATGGGTAGAGGTAGGTGGCAGGTGACAGTTCTCTGAGGACTGGGGTTGGGGAGGGTCCGAGTCACCTCTCTGAGCTCCCACGAGTCCCTAGCTGCCTCCTGGTTTCCACCTTCATTGGGGGACTGGCATATCTGAGTCATGGAGGTGCAGGCACCCTGCTGTCTCGTGTTCTCAGAACTTTTCTCCCTGGACCCCTCTGTCCCTTGGCCTGTGTCCTGTGTCTGGCAGAGGCTGCCCATGGTCCAGGAAGACAGAGGGGCACCGTCTTCCTTCACAGAGGTATTTCCTTCAAAGTGGAGCCAGGCAGTGTGATTGTCATAACTGAGTCTCCAGGCTATGGAACATAAAATATTTATATCAGGGAAGAAAGATTAATCCAACAATAAAAACAGTCTGGAGACTGCACCAGCTCTTCTATTTATGAGGGCTTCCTTTTGGGGAGCACCAGTGTGGGATCAGGGGTTCAACTCTGCAGCCTCTTTGCAGGGAGCTGTCCTCGACCTTCCTCTGTGTCACCCTCAATGCGCTGCGGGTGGACAGCCCAGGCCATCCGACAGGTGTTCGGGGGACGAGCTGCTCTGGGTGGGCAGCCCCTCAGGACTGACAGCCTGGCCTGGGCCCCTCCAGAGGTCACCCCCAGCCACCTTTTCTGCTCCTCCTGCCTCACTGTGAACCCTCTGCTGGCATCTCGGTGGATGGGAGGCTGAGCCGGTGCTTCTTTGCCTCTATCCTAGAGAGCCAGGGCCAGGGAAAGCACCCATGGGCAGCTCGAATCCTACTGGGGAGCTTCTCGGGGAAGGAGACTTCACATCAGCCTCACCACAGAAAGCAACTTGCAGAAAATGTCAGCGGCAACGTCTCTCCTCCCACACGGCTCCCTTCCTGGCTCCTTCTCTGGGTGTCTCCCTGACCGCTCATCTGCCCCTTCTTCTACCGTAAGTGGGCATGTTTGGATTTGGCCCCCACCCCATATGAACCTCTCACCATCTCCTGTTTTCCCTCCACCATGGTCCCAACCCCCCATATGCCTGTAATTTCCTTAGAAACTGGGTATAGAAACAAGCTAGTTTCTTTTTTCTTTTTTTTTTTTTTGAGATGGAGTCTCGCTCTGTCGCTAAGGCTGGAGTGCAGTGGCGAGATGTCGGCTCACTGCAAGCTCTGCCTCCCAGGTTCACGCCATTCTACTGCCTCAGCCTCCCAAGTAGCTGGGACCACAGGCACCTGCCACCACACATGGCTAATTTTTTTTTGTATTTTTAGGAGAGACAGGGTTTCACCATGTTAGCCAAGATGGTCTTGATCTCCTGACCTCATGATCCACCAGCCTCAGCCGCCCAAATTGCTGGGATTACAGGAGTGAGCCACTGCGCTCCACCGAAACAAGCTATTTTCTAAAGATGTGTTGGTTCTTTTAGCAAATCAAGCCCTAGGACTCCTGATCAAACAGCTGTGTGTGTCTGCATCTGAGCGGGTTCGTCTCTGCATTCCTGTCTGCTGTGGTCATCTTAGTACCCATCATCCATGGTGTGTAATGAATCACTCCAACACATAGGTTTAACACTGAGGTAAAGCAGCAGGCAGGTTTTTTTTTTCTCACAATTATGTGGTCAGCAATTTGGGCTGGGCTCAGTTGGGTGGTTCTTCTGCTGGTCTCATCTGGGGTCACTTTCTGACTGCATTCATCTGGCGGCTTGACGGGCAGTTAGTGCTAGACATGGGCTGTGTGGCCTTCCACTCCAGAGCTGTGGTCCACGGGAACCAAAGTGGATCTTTCAAACTCTTGAGATCTTGTCTTGTGTGTGCATGCCTGAGTGTGAGTGCATGTGTGTGTGCGCGCCTGGGTGTGAGTCCATGTATGTGCATGTGTGCATGTGTGTGGGTGTGTGTGCATGTGTGTGTTTGTGTGTGCATGTGCATGTGTGTGCATGCCTGGGTGTGAGTGCATGCGTGCATGTGTGCATTGTGTGCATGCATGGGTGTGAGTGCATGTGTGTACATGTATGCATATGTGTGTGTGCCTGGGTGTGAGTTCATGTGTGCATGTGTGCATGCATGGGTGTGAGTGCATGTGTGTGCATGTGTGCGTGTGTGTGTGTGTGTGTGTACGCCTGGGTGTGAGTGCATGTGTGCATTGTGTGTATGCATGGGTGTGAGTGCATGCGTGTGCACACGTGCCTGTGCATCTATCCCATCAGGCATGGGGAGAATCATGGAATTAGTTTGTCAAGAGCTCCAGCAGAGCCCCAGTCTCATGGCTGCTGTCCTGGTCGGCATGAGCATTGTGACACCCTCCAAATGTCCCCAGGACAGGCTCTGCTGGAGTCTTGGCCCTAGTAAGGGGCCCTTCTCTCTGAGGACAGCATGGGTGGCCCCTGAGGCCCACTCACGGGAGTGGGAAAATGTGGGCTGGATGAGTTTTGCTCCAGTTCCAGGGCTTGGCACCTGGTTTACAGGCAAATCAATGAGCTTCCTGCTCCTTAGACGATCCTTTTCATCTTTTATTCCCAGATTTCCCAGGTGTCTGATGTGTGCTAGTTTCCAGGCTGAAGATGAATACGAGTGGGCCCCCTTAGTCTGAAAACTCAGTCACTGTTTTAAAAGGGACTTCAGAACCTTCAGACCTTCTGGCCCACACACGTGGGTCATGTGATCCTTTCCACCCACTCCACTTAAGAAGCCCCAAACCCTCTAAGCAGCAGGCTGTGTCGGTTCTCCTAAGGAGCTCCCAGCCACCCTGACATCCTATTTGGCAGAACAGCCTGGCCCGGTGGACGGTATTGTCCTGCTTTCCAGAGGAGAAAGCAGAGGGTTTGGGGAGTCTGCTCTAAGTTACACGGCGCTGCTACAAGATTTAGGATTAGAACTCGGTGTCTGGAACAGCCGCTGACCTCAGAAGTTAGGTTCCAACGCAATTTCCAACACAATTTCCACAAACTCCGTGTCTCTGAAACCCCACATGGGTAATGCTTCCATGGGGTTTTCAGCATCCAGCCAGAGTTGCTGATTGTGCTGAGTGGAAAAAAAGGGTCAAAAGAAATGCGTGTTATAACCGTGCTCCCACGTGTCATCCATCAATGGCTTAGATTTTTGGGGAACAGAATGTGCTATCCATGCTGGTGCTGCTGCCGGTCGGGTAGCTGAGGCACTGGGTGTCCCTCGGGGGAGCAGCCCTTGTTTTCTCGTGGGGTCCACTGTGAGACCTGCTCTACCTGGGTCCTTCCTGTCAGTGCCTGCTGCCCTCAGTCACCCTGTCCCAGTCCCTCCCGACGGCCCCTTCCCTGCAAGCTTGCCAGCTCCTCCTCCCAATCTCATTGTCCACATCTTAGGGCAGTGATGCCAAAGTGATCTCCAGGGCTCAGGAACACACCAGTGAATTTCTGCCAGCTTCCTTAAACTGGCCCACATGGGTGCAGTCAGGGTGGGGGGCATGGCTTTCTATGGAAGTTAAAGACTTTGCATTTTCATGCTGATGCAAACGTAAACACACACACACACCTGCACACATGCACCACACGCATGTACGTACCCACCACATACATACGTGTGCACGCACTCCTAGCACATAGGAAATGCCTTGCAGGTGAGCTTGGTGCCTGCTGAGCTTGGTCTCTTCTCAAGACTGTGAGCCTTTGCCCATGACATGGCACACACCCGACGTGTCCAGGCGCTCGTCCAGGCAGGGCCCTGCCTTGTGCTGCTGAAGGCGCTCCCAGGAGGAGGGTGCAGTGGTGCCAAGGGGGGAAGTGATGGGACTGAGTCCCAGGATGGTGATTTGGTGTCAGCAAAACCATAACATCTGCCACATTGAATTTATATTTTTAATTTGAATTTTGTTGCTGTTATAGTTTTGTGTTTAATTTATTAATGTGCTTTGTTGTTAAAGCCATATAAAAGCAAAAAGTAAGAGGAGTTTATGTCTAGTTGAATATTTGTACATATTGAAACAAGATTATAACAAAACAATTCTCAGTCCATGCTGGGGTTGAGAAGCTGTGTTTTCAAGCTCTTCTATTATCTGTATTTTAAGGTGCCCTTCAAGGGACCAGGCCTTAAGCCACAGTTGGCAAATGCCCCAGGCCCGACCTCACCCCTGGCTGTTCTGTAAATCGGGGTTTTCCTGGGATTCAGCCACGTCATCCCTTCAGTGTTTCCTGCACCTGCTTTCATGCTACAGTGGTGGGCGAGCTCCTGCAACCCAGGCTGTGGGGCCCACAAAACCTGAAATTGTATCTGGCTCTTAGAAAGCCATCTGTGGACCCCAACCTTAAACAACAGGTTTTCTAAAGCTGGCTGGACCTCAGAATCAACCAGGGAAATTCAACACAAAACAAACATACAAGGCCAGGCCCCGGGCCCAGCTCTGGATGTCACTTTGGAATCAGCAGGTGACTGTAAGTGCCGAGTCCTCTGCATGCTCCCAGGTGATCCCAGGACTGTCACGACGGCCCCCATCCCTCAGAGGACCTGGAGGTGACACCCCAGACTGTGGCAGGCCCAGGAGAGAGCGTCAGCCACTGCCCAGACCAAGGACGGGGCCACCCATACCCCCATAACTGCACCGCGAGCACAGGCTGGAGGCCCACCTCTGACCCCACATCTGATGGTCTTTCTGCCTCTGGGATCATAAGCCCGTTTTAAGAGGCCAAGCTTCCCTCTGTGTGGTTTGTCTGAATTCCAGATTCATTGCTTTATTCCCCTAACACATTTATATAATCGGCCACTCCCCAAATCACAAGGAAATTTATTTAAAACATTTTCTCCAATTTAAATGGCAATTAAATTAGATCATGTGGAGACAGCTGGGAATGAAGATAAATATTTTATTTGCTTTTTGTTACGTAAAAAAATGATGCATCCCAAGAATGCAAACAATGTTTATTTCACAGAGTGAGTAGGATTGTCTGTGGATAACAGGTGCATTTACTTACATTGTGGCTGGAGACAAGGCAGTGGCCGGGCGCCTGGCATGGCCTGCTCTACAGAGTGGCCTCTCTGGACACTCTCATGCCTGCATTCAGATGGCCCAGGATGCAGGCAAGGCAGCTCTCTGGGGCCATCGTAGGCTGTTCCACTGACATCAATCAGCCTGAGAGCTGGAGGATGGTGACAGCGGCAGAAGGAGGCAGAGAAGAGGCCAGGGCAGTGGGATGGGAGCAAGGAGAGCTCAGAAGAGGCCCCCAGGAGGGATCGCTGAGGCTCAGGAAAGCCATGGCCTGGGCTCTTCCTGTGGAAATTGGAGTCACCATCCAGACGAATGTGTTTGCTCCCAGAGCAGAATCCTATGTACTCCCTCAAATAAACATTTTTTGCATTCTTGGAATGCTTCATTTTTCTATGTAAGAGCAGAATTACTTATTGTGGCCATCGAAGGAGAGGGCATTTCTGTGAGAAGTACCAATAACCGGATACTGGTGTGGTTATTCCACACTTGATAAAAAGAGGTTCCCACAGAGGGCAGCTGCCGAAAGCCAGGCCGGGCTTGAGGTGAGTGAGAAGCGGGTGCACACAGATCAGGGGAGAGAGAATGCACCAGCCTCCAGCCGGGGGCTTCCTCGGAGCCGGGAGCTGTGATGAACCCACCAGGGGCCAGGCTTTTGCCCCAGGATGACCCACTGTGGGCTGCTAACAGGATGTACACTTGGCTCATGGGACATGTGACCTGTTGTGGACAAGCAGCACATCAGGTTTCTTTGGATTAAGGCAAATGCATTCACATTGGAGCCGGGAACCTTCCCAACCCCCCACTCTGACAAAGGCCCCTCTGGGAAGAATCCCTGGAAGGGGTCCGGCAGCCCCAGCTGTGGGGTCTGATGAGCATCCTGTCCAAGTAAGAGAGATGTAGTTCCTGTCTGGAAAGAGATATATCTATTTTAAATTTCAACTTCTATTTCAGATTCTGGGGGGACATGTGCAGGTTTGTTACATTACTATATTGTGTGATGCTGAGGTTTGGGATGCAACGGATCCTATCACCCAGGTAGTGAGCGCACTATCCAACAGGCAGCTTTGCAGCCAGCCCTCTCTGCCCCTTTCGGATTCTCTAGTGTCTGCTGTTTCCTTCTTTATGTCCGTGAGTACCCAGTGTTTAGCTCCTACTTATAAGTGAGAACATCTGGTATTTGGATTTCTGTTCCTAAGTTAAATTGCTTAGGATGGAGGCCTCCAGCTGCAAAGGACATGCTTTTATTCTTTTTTTATGGCTGTGCAGTATTCCATGGTGTATTTGTACCACGTTTCCTTTATCCAGTCCACCATGGATGAGCACTGAGGTGGCTTTCACGTCTCTGCAATTGGAAATGGAGCTTCCATGAACATACATGTGCAGGTGTCTTTTTGGTCGAAAGATTTATTTTCCTCTGGGCACATGCCCAGTAATAGAATTGCTGGGATGAATGGCCGTTTTACGTTCTTTGAGGAATCTCCAAACTGCTTTCCAAGGTGGCTGAACTAATTTTCATTCCCAAAAACAGTGTAGAAGCATTCCCTCGGAAAGAGGTATTTGTTTGCAAAGGAGTTTGCTTTTAAAGAAACAAGCAAGTGAGCTGTGCTCGTGGATGTGTCTCGTGAACTGTGTGGGGGTCTTCTTGGCATTTTCCTTGGAGCAAGAGAGCTGAGCCAAAGGACCTCCGCACAGGTGTCAGGCTCGGCTGGGAAGGCTGTGCTGTGTCCACCATCAGCATCTTTGAAAACGGCGGCTCCACATCACTGGCTGCAGAATGGACCTTCTGCCCGGTGAGCGCTGGGTGCGGCACCCCTCAGTGGCCTCTGACTGCCTCTTGGAGGACTTTGTAGAACACCTGGCCTGGGGCATGTGACAGAAGGACAGGTTTGTCCATAGCCCACTGTGTCCTTCAGGTGGCTCTGGGGAGCCTGGACTGGGACGTGTGACGGAAGGACAGCTTTGTCCACAGCCCGCTCTGTGGAGGCTGGACCTGAGAATGAAGCCGGCATTGGCACCTGAGGTGACGGCTGTGTTCTTGTGGGGGGGGTGACCGGGCACTTGGAGATGCTCTGCTGTCTTCCAGAATGAGCCTATATGCTTCCTGGAAGATGGACAGTCAAAATTAAGCTTATTAATCAGTTCTATATCAATTCTGAACGTTAAGGGGGAAAATGAAACAGTCCAGCTTCAGCTCTATGAGAGAACTGCTTTAAAAATGTAGGACCAGAAGCTTCTGAGGACAGAATTCTAGAGGAGTGGGCTGCAGGCATGAGAACCTTCTCAGGAGCCACCGGTGCTGAATCGTGGCTGTGGAACCCACAGGGGGACCCGCAACAAAGGAGGAAAATGTTCTTGGTGACAAGAAGCCACAGAAGATGGCGGGTGGAGAAAGCCCATCAGGCCCTTCCCCAGCAGGGGTGGGAACGGTCCCCAGTGGAGAGGGCCTGGAAGGAGAGGGGGCACCCCCGAGGACTCAGCAGGGAGGTGCAGCTTGATGGGATGGCAGGTGTGAGACAGGAGAAGTGGGAGCCCCACAGGAGCCCGAGATCACAGTGTCAGGCTGAGCAGCCACAGGCCCAAGCCACCCAGGCTGTCTGTGGGACGCAGAGAAGATGGGTCCTGAAGAAGGATGGCTGGAGCCCAACCACAGACAGGACGTTGGAGGGCAGTGCCGGCTGCAACAGGGTGGATGGAGCAGATGCTGCTTCTCCCAGTAGGAACACAGGAAATGCAATGGGAAACTTCAGGAAAAATGGACAAAGGACTTAGAAATTCATGGCTAAGGGACACCCTACAGGGTGACGTGGCTTTGAGTTCCAGGCTGGGTGGAAGAAAAGAGAAGCCAGTGGGCTGGATGCCAGGACCACGTGCCTTCAGTGCTGCAGGGAGGGCCTGAGCCCAGACGTGTCTGTGGAGAGGAAAGCATTGTCCCCGGGCCCCTGGCTGCGCACAGATGAAGTGTTTACAGCGACAGGCACTATGGTCTCAAGGTCCAGTGTCAGAGGTCACACGACGGGGGCGTGTCAGGCACGGGCATGCGGTGGCAGCTCCATACGCATTTGCTGAATGAAGACGGCGCTGCTGTTTCGAGCGAAGGTGGGGCTGGCAGCGGCGGAGGGGAGAGGAGTGGGTAAGCGGAGGGCAGGCTGCCAGCACTTCCGCCCAATGCAGCCAGAAGCCAACAGATTCCACTTTCGACGCAATTAGAGAGAGGGAGGGAGGGAGGAAGGGAGGGAGGGAGGGAGGGAGGGAGGGAGAGAGAGAGACAAACTTCAGGATATTATTTAAAGATCCCGAGGCCATCAGTGAAAGAACTAAACTAAGGACTATCAACAATTGGGAAGAAAGGGGGAGGGTGGGCCCTAATGTGAGTGATCTACAACCTCCCTTTTCTTATGTAGAGAGAGACAACATCTCAGGTGGATGAAGAAATAGGAGGACTAAGTGCGTTGTTAGAACTCAGGAAATAATCCTGAGAACCCGGCTCCGGGCAAGACCTGGGGGAAGCAGCTGCCTCTGTGCATGGGCGGCTGGAGCCAGGACCCACGGCCCCCTTCTCACCAGCTCTCTGCTGTTTTAGTTTACCTTTTCCGTCAGACGGAAGTGCCGCTTCGATAAGAAATCGGAAGAGGAACAGAAGCCCAAACCCCAGACACACATTCCCTTCCCGGACCCATCTCCCACTCGGTGGCCGCCCTGGCTGGTGCCCTCCTGTGGTCCTCGGGTCCCCATCCCCGTGTCCACCGCTGAGCACCTGCCCTCCAGGGATCTGCAGCCACCTCCACCTCTGTGGGCCCTGCACTGGGCTTCTCCTCTGGGCTCCCTTCACGTGTGGCTCCCGGCCCTGCGCTGGGCTCTTGCCTCCTGTCTGTTCTCACTCCTAGGCTGCCTCCGTCTCTGCCTGGATGGCTGCAGCCTCCACTTCCAGCTCCTGCCTCTCTCCCACATGCCTGACGCAACTTCCTATTTTTCAAAGTGTGGGCTGGACTGGGATAACCATGGCATCCCCGGCAGGGTTTGCCGCCTGCCCCGTCAGGTCTCAGTATGGCCCAGTCACACGCCCGTGGTTCTACACCTCATCAGTTTCTCTTCGTAAATGGCACTGGGACCTGACACCCCTCCTAGCCCGGGACTCTGCATCCCACTGCGATGGGGGTCGACGACCTTCTCTGGGCCCCAGTCCCCACCCAGGTGCCCATGTGCTCCCCATTTCCCACTTTGTGACACTCCGGCATCATGCCCGGTGCAGCGCTCCAGGCTGGCTCCCCAGTCACGGACCGAGTCCAGCTCTGGGGCCTTCCCGGCCTTTTGCAAACCAGCCCCTGCTTCTTCCCTGAGAAGCACAGAGCCTGGCCAGAGTTAGTGTCCAGTGGGTCTCGCCGGGTGCTTTGCTTGCGCCACACTCCTTAGCGGTCACTCCCTACCCCTCCAAGCTGGAGCCTGGGAGCATCAGCACCCCACTGTGCACGCAGGACTGGAGCCTCAAAAAGTGGGCCTGTTGTCCAGGGCCCCAGCAAGTGCTAGGCAGATCTGTGTCTGGCTGTTAGGCTGTGGCTTTCACTCAGACCAGGCAGGGGCTCTGCCTTCTCAGGTCAGTGGGCTCCCGAGTGTTCCCTGGAGCTTGTGACTGACCGCGGGGGGTTGACGCTGGGGAGGGTGTCCAACACTGGGGAGGGGGTCCAACACTGGGGAGGGGGTCCCTCTGTGGGTTTCCAGCAAGCACCAGCCCTTGCACTATGCGCTTACTGGGACTGCTTCCCTTAGCCGTGGCCACACTCTCAGGGCTGTCCTAGCAGAGCCAGAGGACACAGGTGCAGGCGGCTGTAGGTGCAGAGGGGCCTGGGCCCTCTCTGGCTGCTCAGAGCTGCTCAGAGCCACAGTTCATGCAGGCACTCCAGGAAGGTGCCCACAGACTCCGCCTGGCATGGTTAGATGGAACTATTTTTCTTCTGGGAATCAGTAAATTTTCACTAATTTCCCCAAACATTACCAGAGTCTGTTTCCTTAAAGTACAAACATATACAGTATGTTCATCATTTAAAATATCATTTCCTTAATGGTTGAAAATGTTCTCTAGCTGTTTCTTTCGAACTGTGAACAATTAGAGAGCAGCGCATTTCATTTTAGAAATGAGTGCTGTCAGTGATCATCATAAGCATCAGATGGCGGGTAATTAAATTAGGGTAATACACCCGTTTCCTTCTAATCGCCAGCAGCCCACAGTGGCTGTCAGAGCTGTGATGTGTCATGTCAGACCCACCAGCAGGGCCCATGGTAATGAGGCGGGCTCCAGCTAACGCCCGGCAGATCACAGTCCTAGGACGTGCTTAGAACTCGCATCTGTCTGGAAGGGCGGGATGTGAGTGGCTCTGGCTGAGCTGTGAAGAGACTTGCTGAGGTTTGGGGCGTTCATGTCCTGTCCATAAAGAGGAATCACGGGTTCACCTGTGTGTGCGGAGCTGTGCCTGTGTCTGTTTGTGGGTACGTGTGTGCATTGTGAGTCTGTGTGTCTGTGTATGCCAATGTATGTGTGAGGCTGCACGTGAGGCTGTGTGTGTGTTGTGAGCCTGCATGTGTTTGTGTCTTTGTGTGTGAACGTATGTGTGTCTTTGTATCTGTTGTGTGTGTGTTTGTGAGCCTGTGTGTACGTGTGTGTGTGTGCGTGTGCGTGGGTGCCTCGCCCCAGCTCTCAGGCTCAGGCTCTGGGCTGGGCCCCCACGACAAGTGTCACACAGGTGTGCCATGTGCCCCTGCCTCTGGTGGAGAATCCCAGAGTAGGAACCCACTGGGACAGGGTTGCCACGAGACTCTGGCTTGCTTGTCTCTGGAAGCACTTGAGAAAAGGTGCAAAGCGGCCTCTGTCCTGCCCTGGAGTTGGGAAGTTTTATCTGTAAAGTTGATTCTCTCGCTGGCTGTGAGCCGGAGCTCTCTGTTCTGGGGTGCATTGGCTCAGGGTCCGCCGCCTTCAGGGGAGGAAAGTGAGGCTGTGTGCCAGGTGCCAGGTGTCAGGGACAGCAGATGGGCTGGGATGGCCCAGGAGCTCTCGCCAGCTTTTCTGCTCAGCCCTTTGTGCCAGAGGGCTCAACCTTCCTCATATCATTCCAGAGCCAGCCCTGCCACTAGGGCCAAGCCCTCAGATCCCAGGTGGGGGCCACCACCAGGTGGCCAAACCCCAGGGATCCATCTCCCTGGGCCCCCTTCTAGGATCCCCCATCCCCACAACCTTGAAACCGTCAAGATGCCGGCTGTTCACAAACTGTGTGCACCATCCTAGCCTGCAGCCACGAGGCACCTGCGATCGGCTGGGTGAAAACGAAGGCACCTCGTTTGTTGGCTGCAGCTGCTCTTGTGACCAAGAGGGCAGAGAAGAACATACAGCACCGCGTGGGCTGGAGCTGCAAACCACTGGCCACTAATCAAAAAGTGATTTGTGGACATGAGAAGAATTTCTGGGCTCTGAGCAATTAAAGAATCCAGAGTCTCCTCACTCCCAGGCCCACTGCCTGCCTTCGTCCTGCTCCGCACCAGGGAGAGGGGCTGAAGGCCCAGTGGGCTGCCTAGTCTTTTGAGCTTCCTTGGGCTCTGCGGATGGGGGCCTCTGGCAGAGGTGGGAGGGCAGGTGGAGAGGGGAGCTTTTCTGCTTCTCTCTGGGTGGCCTTAACGTGATTTGTCCGTGTTTCACTGTGGAGGGATGGAGCTCCTGCCTGGTGGCCCCATGGAGAGCCCCCTGCTTCCTTTGAGGGCTCCCCTGGCTGGGAGGAGGCTGCTGCACTGTCCCTGCCTCTGTGATCACTCAAGGTACCTTTTCGACACTCATCTGGTTGCCCTTCTGGGTGAGCCCTTTGTGTCCAGCTGCGGAGAGTACAAGCTTTGTCTTCTCACGGTACATTCGCCAGAGCTTCCCGGGTTTCCGATGTGCCAGGCCTGGTCTGGATGTGGAAAGTGCAGAGAGGGAGCCACCCTCGCCTGTGGCCCATCAGCACCCGAGGCTCTGTGGCGGTCACTGCGCCGTGCATGAGTGCGTGGTCTCCAGGGGGTTCATTTCTTATGTTCCTCACATGGGTCTCGGGAGGTGTTATCGCTCCCGGTTTACTCTCAGAGGAGGGGCTCTGGACGGTTCAGTGACCCCTCCCCACACTCTGGCATATTTTCCTGCACATGGTAGGTGCTTCATGGGCCAACGATGATCTAGGCATGATGGGGCTCCCTTAGATGCAGAAGCCATGGGCAGTGGGGAAGGCCCTGGACTCCTCTCAGTGGACAGATCTGGCCGACCTTCATGCCTCTGGCACCCTGGCCTGCAGAGCTCTGAAAAGGAAGGGTCTGAGCAGGAGTGGGGAGGTAGGGGGTGGGGAAGAGGGCCCTGGGAGTCAGCAGGTGCAGGGGGTGGAGGTCAGGGTCCCACCTGCCTCTCCTGAGCCCCTGGCTGAGGCCTGGCCTC
Organism: Pan troglodytes; assembly: GCF_028858775.2. Lineage (NCBI taxonomy): Eukaryota > Metazoa > Chordata > Mammalia > Primates > Hominidae > Pan > Pan troglodytes. Next base: position 143,904,369 of record NC_072406.2, on the reverse strand, counting down.
TGGCCTCCTCTCTGCATCTGTGGCTGCAGTGGAAGAAACCCAGGTGCTCAGCGGTACCGGCAGAGGCTTTGCCCCTCCCCTAGATCTCTTCCATGAGCCTCAGGAGGTGGGGCTTCTGGCCATAATGATATCAAACTAAAAGTCATTAACAGAACGGTAACAGAAAAATCTTGAAACATGTGGAAATTAACACACCAGTGAATAATCCAAAGGTCAAAGAGGAAGCCTGAAAGAAAACTAATAAGAAAAGCAGCAGAATGAAAACAAAAACAAAATACGTGAGATGCAACTAAGTGCTGAGAGTGAAATGTATAACACTTAATATTTACGGCAGAAACACAGAAATATCTCTAATTAATAACCTCAGTTTCTGCCTCAGGAAACTTGTAAAAGGAGAGCAAAAAACCCAAAGAAGCAGGAGGAATAAATGATAAAGAGCAGAAATCAATGATATTAAAAATGAGAAGGCCTGGCATGGTGGCTCATGCCTGTAATCCCAGCACTTTGGGAGGCCGAGGCAGGTGGATCACCTGAGGTCAGGAGTTCAAGACCAGCCTGGCCAACATGGTGAAACCCTGTCTCTACTAAAAATACAAAAATTAGCTGGGCGTGGTGGCGGGCACCTGTAATCCCAGCTACTCGGGAGGCTGAGGCAGGAGAATGGCATGAACCCGGGAGGCAGAGCTTGCAGTGAGCCGAGATTGTGCCACTGCACTCCAGCCTGGGGGACAGAGCAAGACTCCATCTCAAAAAATAAATAAATAAATAAATAAATAAATAAAATAAAAATGAGAAAATAATAGAATCAATGAAACAAAAATCTAGTTCTTAAAAAATCAAGAAAATTGATAAATTTCTAGCAAGACTGATAAAAATAACAAGAAAGAAGACACAACCCACCAATGCCAGGAATGAAACAGGGGTGATCACTATAGATTCCAAGTAATTAAAATATAGTAAAATATAGTAAGAGAGCATTACACAAATCTTTTGCTCATAGATTTGACAACTTAAAAGAAATGGACAAGTTCCTTGAAAACCACAGGCTACCAAAACTCAACCAAGATGACATAGATGATCCCAGTAGCCTTTTGATAACCATTCAAAAAATTGAGTTTGTAACTAAAATACTCCCTCCAAATAAATCTCCAGGCCCTGATGCTTTCACTGGAGAATTCTACCAGACCTTTTAAAAATAATCAATACCAATTTTACAATTCTTTCCAGAAAATGGAAGAGAAGGAAAAATTTCTCCACTCATTTTGTGAGGCCAATACTACCTTGATACCCAACCAGACAAAGACAGTACCAAAAAAAAAAGGCTATAGATCAATATCTCTTATCACGTTAGACACAAAAATCATTATTAAAACGTCAGCAGGCCAAATTCCACAAAGTATACATCATGACTGAGTGGGATTTATTCCAGGTGTGCAAGGCTGGTTCAACATTTTAAGTCAATCGAGGTAATCCACCTTGTTAATGAGCCACTGGAAAAAGATAAATGATCATATCAATTAACTCAGAAAAGTAATTCAATTAAATTTATACTTATTCATGATAAAATCTCTCAGCAAGTTAGGGACAGGGAGAAATTATCTCAATTTGATTAAAAGCAGCTAAAAATATCCCTATAGCTGACTGTGGAGAAATAGGAATGCTTTTATACTATTAGTGGGAATGTAAATTAGTTCAGCCATTGTGGAAGACAGTGTGGTGATTCCTCAAAGATCTAGAACCATAAATACCATTTGACCCAGCAATCCCATTACTGGGCATATACCCAAGCAATATAAATCATTCTATTATAAAGATACATGTACGAGTATGTTCATTGCAGCACTATTCACAATAGTAAAGACATGGAATCAACCCAAATGCCCATGAGTGATAGACTGGACAAAGAAAATGTGGTACATACACACCATGGAATACTATGCAGCCATAAAAAGGAATGAGATCATGTCCTTTGCAGGGACGTGGATGGAGTTGGAAGCCATTAGCCTCAGCAAACTAACACAGGAACAGAAAACCAAACACCATATGTTCTCAGTCATAAGTGGGAGCTGAACAATGAGAACACATGGACACAGGGAGAGGAACAACACACACTGGGGCCTGTCAGGGGTTGAGGAAGGAAGAAGATCAGGATAAACAGCTAATGCATGCTGGGCTTAATACCTGGGTGGTGGGTTGATAGGTGCAGCAAACCACCATGGCACATGTTTACCTATGTAACAAACCACTACATCCTGCATATGGATCCCAGAACTTAAAATTAAAAAACAAAAACAACAAAACAAACAACAACAGAAATTCCCTACAGCTAATATCATAGACATTGGTGAAACACTAAGATCAGTAACAAGGCAAGGATGTTCACTCTCACCAGTTTTATTCAACATACTACTGAAAGTTCTAGACACTTCAATAAGGCAAAAAGTTATATTAAATAAAAGGGATATGTATTGAAATGAAGAAATAAACCTGTTTTTTCATAGTCTATAACACGATTGTAGAAAATTTCAAGGAATCTACAGTCTCTTAGAATTAAAAAGTTAGTTTATAAAGATATTTGGATGCAAGATGAGCACAAAAAGATCATATTTCTACATACTGGCACTGAACATACAGAAAACAAAATTAAAAGCACAATACCTTTACAATAACTCCAGACAAAATCAGTTACGTAGGCATACACTTAAAACAGGAACTGGAGTGGTATGTTGATAATTACAAAATATTGATGAAAAAAATTAAAGAAGGAGATTGACTCAGTAGTAAAAGTATCCCATCAAAGAAATCCTCTGGACCTGATGGCTTCACTGCTGAATTCTACTGAACCTTTAAAGAAGAACTAATATAAATTCATTTGAAACTCTTCCAAGAAATTGAAAAAGAGAAAATACTTCCAAATTCATTTCACAAGACCAGCATTATGCTGATAACCACAGCCAGACAAGAACACTACAAGAAAAAAAATTACAAGCCAATATTCCTGATCAACATAGATACAAAATCCCTAACAAAATACTAGCAAACAAAATTCAATAGCACATTAAAAGGATCAATCTCCATTATCAAGTGGGATTTATCCCAAGATGCAAGGATGGTTCAATATACACAAATGTATAAATATGATATACTACATTACAGAATGAAGGATAAAAGCCATAAAATCATCTCAATAAAGGTGTAAAAAGCATTTGACAAAATTCAACATTCTTTAATCATAAAAACTCTCTACAAATTAGGTATAGAAGGAATGTACTTTAGTGCAATAAAGACTGTATATGACACACTCATAGCTGACATCGTACTCAATGGTTAAAAAGTTGAAAGCTTTTCGTCTAAGATCAGGAACAAGACAAGGATGCCGACGCTCATCACTTCTATTCAACATAGGATTGGAGGTTGGCCCAGTGTGGTGACTCATGCCTGTAATTCCAGCACTTTGGGAGGCCGAGGTGGGCAGATTACTTGAGCCTAGAAGTTCAAGCCCAGCCTCGGCAACACGATGAAACCCAATCTCTACAAAAAAATAAAAAACTAGCTAGGCATGGTGGCATGTGCTAGTCCCAGCTACTCCAGAGGCTGAGATGGGAGGATCACTTGAGCCCAGGAGGTGGAGGTTGCAGTGACTTGAGGTCACACCACTGCATTCTGGCCTGGGCAACAGAGCTAGACCCTGTCTCAAAAACAAAACAAAACAAATACTCCCACCACCCCAGCCCCCACAAAAAACAGAGTACTGGAGGTCTAGCCAGAGCCATCAGGCAAGAGAAAGAAATAAATGGCATCTCAATTGGAAAGGAAAACTCAAATTGTCCCTGTTTGCAGATGACATGATCTTATGTACACAAAACTCTAAAGACTCCACCAAAAAACTAGTAAGTTTTTTCAGACTTTTATTTTATGTTCAGGAATATGTGTGCATGTTTGTTATATAGGTAAATTGTGTGTCATGGGGGTTTTGTATACAGATTATTTCCTCACCTGGGTGATACGCATAGTATCAGACAGGTAATTTTTTTATCCTCACGCTCTTCCCACTTTCCACCCTCAAGTAGGCCCCAGTGTCTGATGTTCCTTCTTTATGTCCACGTGTACTCAGTGTTTAGCTCCCACTTACAAGTGAGAACGTGATATTTGGTTTTCTGTTGCTGTGTTTGTCTGCTTAGGATAGTGGCCTCTAGCACCATTCATGTTGCTGCTAAGGACATGATCTCATTCTCTTTTATGACTGCATTGTATTCCATGGTGTATATGTACCATATTTTTTTTAATCCAGTCTATCATTGATGGGCAATTAGGTTGATTCCATGTTTTTCCTATTTTCACTAGTGCTGCAATAAACATATGCATGCATGTGTCTTTATGGTAGAATGACTTACATTTCTTTGGGTATATACCCAGTAATGGCAATTCTGGGCTGAATGGTATTTCTGTTTTAAGTTCTTTGAGGAACTGCCACACTGCAGTACACAGTGGCTGAACTAATTTACATTCCTACCAGGAGTGTCTAAGCATTCCCTTTTTTTCTGCAGCCTCACCAGTATCTGCTATTTTTTGACTTTTTAATAATAGCCATTCTGACTGGTGTGAGATGATACCTCATTGTGGTTTTGATTTGCATTTCTCTAATGATTCGTGATATTGAGCTTTTTTTTTCATATGCTTGCTGGCTGTGTATATGTCTTCTTTTGAAAAGTGTTCATGTCCTTTGCCCACTTTTTTTTTTTTTTTAAGATGGAGCCTTGCTGTGTCACCCAGGCTGGAGTGCAGTGGCACATTCTTGGCTCACTGCAAGCTCCACCTCTTGGGTTCACGCTGTTTTCCTGCCTCAGCCTCCCAAGTAGCTGGGACCACAGGCACCCGCCACCATGCCCAGCTAATTTTTTGTATTTTTTTTTTTTTTTTTTTTTTTTTTTTTTTTAGCAGAGACAGGGTTTCACTGTGTTAGCCAGGATGGTCTCCATCTCCTGACCTCATGATCCACCTGCCTCGGCCTCCCAAAGTGCTGGGATTACAGGCGTGAGCCACCACACCTGGCCCTTTGCCCACTTTTTAATGGAGTTGTTTGTTTTTTGCTTTTTAATTTAAGTTGCTTATAGATTCTGGATATTAGACCTTTGTTGGATGCACAGTTTGCAAATATTTTCTCCAGTCTTGTGGGTTGACTGTTCATAATGTTGATAGTTTCTTTTGCTGTGCAGAAGTTCTCTAGTTTAATTAGGTCTCATTGCCAATTTTTGGTTTTGTTGCAATTGCTTTTGGCATCTTCATCATGAAATTGTTGCCAGGGCCTATGTCCAGAATGGTGTTTCCTAGGTTTTCTTCTAGGGATTTTATAGCTTTAGGTTTTAAATTTAAGTTTTTTAATCCATCTTGAGTTGATTTTTGTATATGGTAAAAGGAAGGAGTCCAATTTTAATCTTCTGTATGTGGCTAGCCAGTTATCCCAGCACCATTTATTGAATAGGGAGTCCTTTCCCCATTGGTTGATTTTGTCAAGTTTGTTGAAGATCACATGGTTGTAGGTGTGCAGCTTTATTTCTGGGCTGTCTATTTTGTTTCATTGGTCTACATGTCTTTTTTATTTTTTATTTTTTATCAGTACCATGCTGTTTTGGTGACTGTAGCCTTGTAGTATAGTTTGAAGTCATGTAATGTAAAGTCCTCAGCTTTGTTCTTTTTGCTTAGGATCGCTCTGCATATTCAGGCTCTTTTTTTGTTCCATATGAATTTTAGAATAGTATTTTTCTAATTCTGTGAAAAATGTCATTGGTAGTTTGATAGGAATAGCATTGAATCTGTAAATTGTTTTGGGCAGTATGGTCATTTTAACAATACTGATTCTTCCTATCCATGAGCATGGAATGTTTTTTCATGTGCTTGTGTCACCTGTGATTTATTTCAGCAGTAGGCTAATAAAGAAAAAAAGAGAGAAGATCCAGATAAATACAATCAGAAATGACAAAGGGAACATTACTACCAACCGTGCATAAATTCCAAAAAAAAAAAACAACCCTGAGACTATTACAAACACCTCTACGCACACAAACTAGAAAACCTACCAGAAATGGGTAAATTCTTAGAAATAGACAACTGCTCAAGATTGAACCAGGAAGAAACTGAGATCCTGAACAGACCAATAATGAGTCCTGAAATTGAATTAGTAATAAAAAGCCTACCAACCTGGAAAAGCTCTGGACCAAATGGATTCACAGCCAAATTTTACCAGACTTATAAAGAAGAGCTGGTACTATTTCTACTGAAACTATTTCAAAAAATTGAGAAGGGACTCCTCAATTCATTCTCTGAGGGCAGCATCATTCTCATACCAAAACCCGGCAGAAGCAAACAGACAAACAAAAAGAAAAGAAAACTTCAGGCCAATATCCTTCAGGAATATAGATGCAAAAATCCTCAACAAAATACTAGCAAACTGAATCCAGCAGCACACCAAAAAGCTAATCTACCATGATCAAATAGGCTTTATTCTTGGGAAGCAAGATTGGTTCAACACACAGAGATCAATAAATGTGATTCATCACAAAAACAGAACTAAAAACAAAAACCACATGATCATCTCAATAGATGTAGAAAAGGCTTTTGATAAAATTCAACACCCTTTATGTGAAAAACCCTCAACAAACTAGGCATTGAAGGGACATATGTCAAAATAATAAGAGCCTTCTGTGAGAAACCTACAGCCAACATCATACTGAATGGGCAAAAGCTGGAAGCATTCCTTTTGAAAACTGGAATAAGACAAGGATGCCCACTCTTGCTACTCCTATTCAGCATAGTATTGGAAGTCCTAGCCAATCAGGCAAGAGAAAAAAATAAAAGACATTCAAATAGAAAGAAAGTCAAATTATTCCTGTTTGCAGATGATATGATTTTATGCCTAGAAAGCCCCGTTGTCTCTGCCCAAAAGCTCCTGTATTTGAAAAACAACTTCAGCAAAGTTTCAGGATACAAAATCAATGTACAAAAATCAGTAGCATTTCTACACTCTAACAACATCCAAGCTGAGAGCCAAATTAAGAATTTAATCCCATTCACAATAACCACACACACAAATAAAACTCTTAGGAATGCAATTGACCATGGCGAACTAATACGTTAATTCAGTGAAGTTGCAGGACATGAAATCAACATACAAATATCAGTAGCATTTCTATATACTAATATCACACTTTCCAAAGAAGGAATTAACAAAACAATCCCATTTTAGTAGCTACAAAAAAAAACCCTTAAGAATAAATTTAACCAAGAATGTGCAAGACCTGTAAAGTGAAAACTATAAACCATTTATGAAAGAAGGTGAGGAAAATAAGTAAATGGAAAGATATCCCATGTTCATAGATTGTAATACTTAATATTGTTTAAATGCCTGTACTATCCAAAGAGATCTATACATGCAATGCAATCCATCTCAAGACTCCAATAACATTTTTCACACAAATAGAAAAAACAGTCCTAAAATGTATATGGAACCACAAGAAATTCCTAATAGCCAAAGCAATTAGAGCAAAAAGAACAAGCTGGAGGCCTCCATGTTCTGATCTCAAAATATATCATACAGCTATAGTAATCAAAACAGCATGGCACTGGCATAAACATTAGACACATAGAGTAATGGAACAATTTATTTCTGACAAAATTGCCAAGGACACACAATGTGGAAAGAATGGTCTCTTCAGTAAATTGTGCTGGGAAAACTGGATATCCACATGTAGAAGAAAGAAATTAGATTCTCACACAATATACAAAAAATCATCTCAAACTGGATTAAAAACTTGAATGTAAGACATGAAACTGTAACCTACTAGAAGAAAACATAGAAGAAACTCTCTATGACATTGGTCTGTATAATGATTTTCTGGAATGAACCCAAATGCACTGGCAACAAAAGCAAAAATGGACAAATGGCATTACACCAAACTAAAAAGCTCTGCACAGCCATGGAAGTAAACAACAGAGTGAAGAGACAACCTATGGAATAGGAAAAAATATTTACAAACCATTATTCTCACAAGGGTCTAATATCTAAAATACATAAGGAACTCAAACAACTCAATAATGAGAAAACAAGTAACCCCATTAAAAAATGGGCAAAGAACCTGAGTAGACATTTCTCAATATGAATGGCCAATAGGTATATGAAAAAAATGCTCAACATCACTAATGGTTACAGAAATGCAAATAAAAACCACAATGAGAGGTCAACTCACATCTGTTAGAATGACTATTATGGAAAAGACAAAAGATAACTAGTATTGGGGAGGATGTGGAGGAAAGGGAACATTTACACAGTGTTGGTGGGAATATAAACTAGTATAGCCATGATGGAAATCAGTATGCAGATTCCTCAAAAACTTAAAATAGAAACTCCCAGATGATCCAGGATGTGCTGGGGTATGTGTCCAGAGGAAATGAAATCGGAGTGTGGAAGAGATACCTGCACCCCAGTGTTCATTGCCGTGCTGTTCACAGTACCCGGGATATGGAATCAACCTAAGAGTTCATCCATGGCTGAGTAAAGAAAGAAAATGTGCTGTATCTACACAGTACAATTCTATTTAGCCTTAAAAAGGGAGATATCCTATTATTTGCAACAACATGGGTGAGCTTGGAAGATATTATGTTAAGTGAAATAAGCCAGGCACAGAAAGACAAATGCCCCGTGAGCTCACTTATATCTGGAATCAAAGAAAATTAAACTCGTAGAAGCATAGAGTAGAATGGAGGTTACCAGGGGCTGGGAACAGGGAGGAGGTGGGAGGCAAAGCTCAAGATCTATTATACTACATGGTGACGACGGGGAATGACAGTGTACTGTTAAAAAATAAATAGGCCAGGCATGGTGGCTGATGCCTGTAGTCCCAGCACTTTGAGAGGCTGAGGTGGGCAGATCACTTGAGCTCAGGAGTTCAAGACCAGCCTGGGCAACATAGTGAGGCTCTGTCTCTATTAGAAAATAAAAAATAAAAAAAGAAAGACAAATAAATGGAGAGACAAATTGTGCTCACGAGTTAACGGAATTCCTCTCAAAATCCAAGAAAGGTTTCTTTGTTTTTGTTTGTTTGTTTGTTTTGTTTTGTTTTGTAAATACGAACAACCTTATTCTGAAATGTATATGGAAAGGCTCAGGCTGTCAAATAGCTAAAACAATTTTGAAAATAAGTCTGGAGGAATCAGACTAACTGATTTTGAGACTTTTTAATGGAGCTTTAATATCGAAACAGCAAGCTAGGTGATGGAATAGGTGCATATGTCAACAGAACAGAGAGCTCACAGACAGAACCCACAAAAATATGTCCCACTGATTTTGGAATAGATGCATAGGGCAACAGAACAGAGAACTCACAGACAGACCCACAAACATACGTCTCACTGATTGTTGACAAAGGTGCAAAAGCAACGCAACGGAAGGCGGGTAGACTTTTCAACAAATGGTGCTGGGGCACTGGACCCCCCCAGACAAAAACGTGAGCCTCAATCTCAGTGTCTCACAGCTTATAGGAAAAGTAACTCAAACTGGATCACAGATTAAATGTAACACATTAAACAATAAAAACTTTTAGAAAGAAATAAGAGAAAATCTTCAGAATCTAGGGCTAGGCAGTTTCTAGATTTGACGCCAAAAGCACAATTTATATAAAAGGAGAAACGGGTCAATTGAAACTAATCAAAATTAAACATCATTGCTCTGTGAAAGCCCTTGTGAAAAGGATGAGAGACAAGCTACAAACTGTGTGAAAAATGCTTGCAAACTACATGTCTGACAAAGGACTAGAGTATCTAGAATATGTAAGTCTCTAGAATATATAAAATATCTAGAATATCAAAAGCTCAAACTTAAACAGCAAAAAACCAAACAATCCTATTCATGGAAGGGCAGAAGACATTTCACCAAAGAGAGTATACAGATGGCAAACGAGCACATGAAAACGTGTGTGATATCATTAGCTAGTAAGGAAAGTCAAATTAAAAGCACACAGATCTCGGAGCACACTTATGAGAGTGGCTAAAGTTAAAAAACAGAGACAACAGCAAGTGCTAGAGAGGAGGCAGGGAAACGGGCCCCTCATTCATTGCCAATGGGAATGTCAAATGGCACATGGCACAGCCTCTTGGGAACACAGGCTGGTGCTTTCCTGTAAAACTACACGTGCAGCTTCCATGGGACCCAGTCCTTGCTCTCCTGGGCATTTCCCCCCAAGAAATGGAAGCTTATGGTCACTCAAAAGCTGTGCGTGAATGCTCACAGCAACTTCATTTGTAATAGGTAAAAACTGGAGTCCCCCCAGATGTCCTTGGAAGGAGGCATGGTTAAATAAACCATGTGCATTCACACCGTGGGTCACTACTCAGAAGTAAGAAGGAGTGAACTGTGGGTGTGCACAATAACCCGCATGGGCGTCCAGAGAATTCTACTCAGTGTAAAAGGCCAGTGTGTGGCTGGGTGCGGTGGCTCATGCCTGTAATCCCAGCACTTTGGGAGGCTGAGGCAGGGGGATCACCTGAGGTCAGGAGTTCAAGACCAGCCTGGCCAACATGACGAAACCCCGTTTCTACAAAAATAGAAAAAAAATTAGCCAGGCGTGGTGGTGCATGTCTGTAATCCCAGCTACTCGGGAGGCTGAGGCAGGAGAATCGCTGGAATCCAGGAGGCAGAGGTTGCAGTGAGCCAAGATTGCACCATTGCACTCCAGCCTGGGCAACAGAGTGAGACTCCATCTCAAACAACAACAACGACAACAACAAAAACAACTCAGGGTGTGTGCCGTGTAACGGTGCACACACACAACGTATGTACCATATAATCCCACTTTATAACATTTTGAAATGACAAAACTTTAGAAGCAGAAGACAGATTAGGCCTCTGGATTAGTGGTAACCCTGGTTTAGGATGGGCTGAGGCAGAGGAGGCTCAGGGAGGAGGAGCGGGAGGAGGGTGGGATGGGCAGCAGGTGTGGTTATGAAAGGTCGGGATGAGGGATCCTTGTGGGGCTGGAGCCGTTCAGGATCCTGACTGAGAGTGGACAGTTGATGTCAATTCCCCTCAAATTTATTTGTAGATTTGATACAATTCCCATCAAAATCCAAGAAAGGTTTTTTTTGGTAAACATAAACAAGCTTACTCTAAAACTTATATAGAAATGCCCAGGCTGTTGAATAGCTAAAACAATTTTAATTTATATAATTATATAAACCTGAACACACACGTGCATAATGAGTATGAGCAAGGCTATGTAGGTTTGGTTGATTTATCAATGCCATTATCCTGGTGATGTTACCTCTGCTGTTTTGCAGAACGTTGCCATTGCGGGATGCTGGGGTAGGTGACGAGGAGTCTCTCTGGCATTTCTCAGAACTGCATGTCACACTCCCATGACAGCAACGTGCTCACCTCAGCAGATGTTGTGGAAGCAACGTGCTGCCGGCCCCATTGTGGAACTCTGGGTCTCAGACTCCTGGGTTCCAGCTCTAGGACACTCCAGCTGCCCTCCCCTGAGACACGGGGCTGATCCCAGTACCCTCCTGCTAGGATGGCAGTGCGGGTCCTCCCGAGCCATTGTTTGCGAGGCATGGAGAATAGCAGGATGCACATTGGGCTTGCAGGTGTGGAGGGCCAGGGATGCTGCGCCCAGCCAACTGGCTGTGGAATGAGGAGAAATGGCTCCCCCAGGACACGTGAGGCTCATGTCCTCACCCCAGGGGAGGGACAGGCAGCTTTGTGTCTCCCTCCTGCAGGGACACGTGAGGCTCACGTCCTCACCCCAGGGGAGGAACAGGCAGCTTTGTGCCTCCCTCCTGGCTTCCCTGGAGTGTGGCCCAGTCATTCTGAGACAAGACTCTCGTGTCCCTCCTGGACACCCTCCTAACTGTCCTAACTGGAACATCCTGGAATTTTCCATGCCCTTTCATGGCAGCTCAGGTCGATTTCCTCAGGTGCCCAGATTTGGGGGGAAGGTCCAGCATCCTCTGGTTTGAGTCCTCCCGTGGGCCTCTCCCTGACCCACACCCACTTCCACGTTTCTGAGTACTCCTGGTAGAATGTACACAGAGAACCCAGAAAAGGGACTTTGCCTACCTTATCTAGATATTTAATGCAAACAGGAAATTTTGGATTAAATTAGGTTCCCAGCTTCATTGGATATGCACAGCTTGTCTGGGGCAGTCACTGATTGAAGGGCAGCTGCTGGGGCACCGGCTTGTGTGTGTGTGTCGGGGCAGGAGCTGTCTCTGTGTGTGTGTCTGTGTCTCTGTGTGTGTGTCTGTGTCTCTGTGTGTGTGTGTCTGGCAGGTGTGTGTCTCTGTGTATGTGTCTCTCTGTCTCTGCATGTGTGCTCTGTGTGTGTGTCTGTCTCTCTGTGTGTGTATGTGTCTGTGTGGCAGGAGTGTGTCTCTATGTGTGGTATGTGTGTGTGTCTGTGTCTCTGTGTGTCTGTGTGTATCTATATCTCTCTGTGTTTCTGCATGTGTGCTGTGTGGGTGTCTTTGTGTCTCTATGTGTGTGTCTGTCTGTGTGGGGGTGTGTGTGTCTCTATGGGTGATGTGTGTGTGTGTCTGTGTGGCGGGTGTGTGTCTCTCTCTGTTTCTGTATGTGTGCTCTGTGTGTATGTCTGTGTCTCCGTGTACATGTGTCTGTGTGGCAGGTGTGTGTCTGTGTGTGCTTTGTGTGTGTGTGTCTGTGTGGTGGGTGTGTGTCTCTTTCTGTTTCTGCATGTGTGCTGCGTGTGTGCGTCTTTGTGTCTCTCAGTGTATGTCTCTGTGTGTGTATATGTCTGTGGTATCTATGTGCATTGCTGGGTTCCGAGCTGATGAAGTGAGTCTGGAGAATCTGTCTGAGTCTAGGATGGACCCAGTTCACCCAGACAGGGTTGTGTTCGATGAGAAGCAAATTCCTGAAAACAAATGAAGGTGCCAAGAGTTTTCAAAAGCAACCGTTGAGCACAAAGTAAAGGAAGATTCTTTTAATCCTGGTCTGTTGTCGTGCGTCACAAACAGCCCTAGCAATTGCATCTGGGGAGAAGATGCCAGAATACGGCCAGCTTAATAGATGTGAGGGTTGGGAGTTGCTGGGAGAAGTACCCATTTGCCTTTCCCAAGTGTTACGCTTTTAGAAAAAGTGCAGTGGTTTTATTTCTGGAATTGGCAGCAGGAACGTGGAAGGCAGGGTGCACTTTAATGCTATATGCTGCATATCAGGTATGTTTTCCCCAGTAATGAGTTTCAATTTGACAGTTCACTTGTCTGTGATTATTAGCTATGATTTTGACCCATATGAACAGTGACAAATTGTCTTTAGGGTATATTTGTATTCGCTACCTCACAGGCTAAATTCTAGACACATTTTCCAGTAATATTTGGTCCAAGCCTGTCTAATCACATGGACTGAGACTCCTGTGATAATAGAAGGCTGTCCCACTCTAATCCCTGGCATGTCACAGGGTAGCTCCAAGTCACGTATGCCGTTGTGTTTGGTAATGGAAGGAAAGCGAGTTTGTGAGATGTTTCCTTCCAGCTCCCAGTGCAAGCCAGCTAACCATGTCACTAGAGCAGCTGTGCACATTTCGAGCTGCTTGCCAAATGCCTTTGGAAACCAGGCTTTGAGACGCCTTTGTGACTCTTGTTTGCATGTTTTTTGGCTATGATATCGAGGCATTTGGTTCTGCATCCACGCTACTGTCTATAGCAGCTCTCGCTCACCACCTTGCACGGGAAGCTCCCAACATGCAGGCAGGGTCCCCGTGGGAAGCACCTTCTTGCCTGGCCGGCATATTGAGGCCGGAAGCTTTGCTGCCAGCAAAGATCAAGTCCATAAACATGAGGTGCAGCCGAGGCCTCTCCCCTTGGGGCGCATGCCTGGCAGGCTGCACAGGCGAGGTGTTCTTTTGACCTTGACCTGCTCCCAGGCACGCCTCCCTTCTCTGGCACGCCCCTTCCGGGCATGCCTCTTTTCTCTGGCACGCCCCTGGGACTCTTTCTCTTCCTGCACCTGCTTGCCCTCTCTGAGACTTTTGGCGGACTTTCCCTGCACTCTGTGGTTTCTCTGACTTTATCAGCCCCATCCTGTGCCTTTATCATGGAGTTGCCCACTCTGGTGCATGGCCCACCCTCAGTCACTATAGGGAAAAGCCATGGGCTGTTGAAAGCTTCCTTCCAGATTCCACCTAAGGCTTCGCATCTCCAGGCTCCATTCCACTTTCACCCAGAGTCCAAGTTCCGGCTACACCTTCCACTCTTGACTCTGGATTTTTACCCCTGGAACCTGAGGAAGGATTCACCTTCCCAGGTTGATGTCAGCTCTATCCTTGGGTGCTCAGATGTTCACCCTCTGCCCACTGATCCCCCTGGCTGTGCTTGGGGGCACTGAGGCCAAACCCTTGGGTCAGCTCATGGAGCTGGCGCTCATGAAGGCCCCATGTACCAGTCGTGAGGCCTCAATGCCTGTGCAGTTGGACTTCCCTGGAGACGTGTGTCCTGCTGTATGCTTCATTGTTCTCTTTCCAACAAGGCAGGTGATAGCAGAACCATCAGTATGTCACGGCTTTAATTTCAAAGCAAAAGTATTTCCTATGGGCACAGGAGACTTCTTCTACCAGTGCTTTGGGAAAAACCGTAAGTGGGCATGTTTGGATTTGGCCCCCACCCCATATGAAGCTCTCACCATCTCCTGTTTTCCCTCCAGCACGGTCCCAACCCCCAACATGCCTGTTACTTCCCTAGAAACTTGGAATAGAAACAAGCTATTTTCTAAAGATGTGTTGGTTCTCTTAGCAAATCCAGCACTGGGACTCCTGATCAAACAGCTGTGTGTGTCTGCATCTGAGCGTGTTCGTCTCTGCATTCCTATCTGCCATGGTCATCTCAGTACCCATCATCCATGGTGTGTAACGAATCACTCCAACACATAGGTTTAACACTGAGGTAAAGCAGCAGGCAGGTTTTTTTCTAACAATTATGTGGTCAGCAATTTGGGCTGGGCTCAGTTGGATGGTTCTTCTGCTGGTCTTATCTGGGGTCACTTTCTGACTATAGTCATCTGGTGGCTTGACGGGCAGTTGGTGCTGGCATTGGCTGTGTGGCCTTCCACTCCAGAGCCGTGGTCCATGGGAAGCAGAGTGAATCTTTCAAACTCTTGAGACCTCATCTCAGAGGTCACCAGGCTTTGCTTCTGCAGCTTTCTGCTGGTTCAAAGCATGTCACAAGGCTGGCTCAGATCCCGAAGGCAGGAAGGGGGCATTGGGGCAGGGATGAGATGATTCACTACGGCCATCCTTGTGTTTTGCAGACAGGTGGAGGGAGACTAGCCAGAGCTGGCCTTGCCCTATTTCTGTTTCAGGGAGGAAGGTGACAGGTTCTAGGGGGCATGCATGGGGAGTTCAGGAAGGAGAGGAAATAAAAAAACCTCCCTCAAGGAGAGAGAGAGAGAGAGAGAGAGAGACGGATGCAAAGGAGTGACAGAAGCATGTGCATCAAGCCACCAGTGTGTTGTCTTCCGCTAACCAGACTGGCAAAAATGAAGAAGTGTGGGAACAGTCGGTACTGACGAGGATACGGCACCACACGCTCTCAGCTCTGCTTGCGATCCTGTGGGCAGGGCTTCCTGTGTGGAAGGAAATGTGCTGACAACTTAGAATGTGAAACTTCCTTGACGTAGCAGCCTAGTGTTGGGATTGGCCTTGGGACGAATCACACAGGAGTGCAGCATCTTATGTGTGAGGCAGTCTTTCAATAGCAGGGAGGCAGGGGAGAGCCACCTGTCCACTGGCGGGCTAGGTGAATGAAATATGCTTTAGCCATGCCATAGAGTTCTGCACAGATATTAAAAAGAATATCTATTAGTACTGATAAGTACTGGTGCGATCACCAATATTAAAAGTATTAAGATGAACTTATTCAGTGAAAAAGTATATAATATGCTCTAAAATGGTATGGGCACATGCAGGCTTGGCTTCCTGTCAACATGTCTGACAGGTGCCAGGGGCTGTGGCTGTCTCTGGGGACAATGGCAGGGGACAGGGGTGGAGGGAGACCTGCTTTTTGTGATATCTGCTTTTGTGCTGTTGAAATTCTTTTAAAGTAATGTACACACATGGCTAAATGCAAAAAGACAGTGGGGCAGGGAATGAGTTTGCTTTTGCTGAACTTTACATTCACTAATAAAGGCACCCTTAGACAAATATGTTGTCACCTATTTCGAAGACATGGCTAAGCCAAAGAATGTGACACAGCAGAAAAGAGGAAACAGACTTTCTCCCCCAAGAAGGCTTCTGGTGGGCAGGAAGATCCAGAAATTGCAAAGAACCTCCATGCCCTGTTCTCAGGAATGCACAAGTGGGTGCTAGCCGAGACCATCAGGACCAAGTGATACATCCCGGGAACTGGGGATCTAAAAGAGGAGAGGAATCTGTGGATAACTCAGGCCATGGTGGGGGCCCATCCCAGTGGGGACAGAACACAGAACAAACCCACCCCCGAGGGCCGGCAGCACCGGAACCCAGGAGGGTGTGTAGTGGATGGGATGGAGGTGCCGTGTGCTCAGGATTATTAGGGGCTGCGCCACAGGCTCCTTTCCGTGTCCTCTGGTGGCTACATGTGTGCGTCCTCTGTAAATATCTTGCATTTTGGAGAGAAATCCACAGTGCGGGAATTGAAAAGAAATAACCTGGCATCACAGAAGAAAGAACCTCCTAGAAATTAGACCTTGTCAAAGAGCAGAGGCACCTGGGTCGTGGTTTCCAGATGCCTTTTCTTGCTGAAGGAACCAGGGCCGGCTCCAGACCCACACTGTGGGAAGCCTGCAAGGTGGGCCTGGAACAGCCAGTTGTGCCAGAGCAAGTCTCAAAGTATCACCACAGGCTGCTTGGTGCAGGTGCCTTCAGGATGGAGAAGGTGGAAGACGAGCCACAACCCAGTGACAAGGCATGACACCCCTGGTAGGGGAGCTGGCCCCGTGTGGGTGCCCTGGGCAGGACGCAGCACCTGCGACAGCTTTCTCTCAACACGGGAAGCAACCAGGCGTTTCCAAATGAGGTACCTCCAGCAAAGCAACTGGGCTGGACCTTTCAAAACAGCAACAGGTAAATAACAGCAATACAAAGTGGAAGCTGCTCCACGCTAAAGGGGACTGGAGACACTATGACTAAATGCAGCGTGCAACTATTCACTGGGTCACCTGCGTTAAAAGAAACCTGCCAAGGATATTATGGGATAATTGAGGATATTTAAATAAGGACTGCACATTTGAATCTTCAATAATTGTGCTGATTGTTATGCAGGCTCTTGTTTTTAGGAGATAGAGGAGAAGCTGAAGTGTGTGGGTGTGGGGGACCCTGAGGTCTGCAAGCAGCTGTCACGTTCCAACACCACACCCCACTTCGAGTGTGCATGCACAGCCCCGGGGCTCCTCGCGTAAAAGTGCACGCAGAGCTCGGATTGTCATTAGAAGTGTTTGGAGGTGGGACTTGAAGCCCCTGAACCCTGTGTCATCCCAGCCAGAAGGAGTGTGTCTGAGTGACCTAGGGTGGCTGCTGTGTGCAGCCTTCCCAGCCCTGGATGAGCAGGACCCGTTCTTTAGGTGACTGAGCTTTCTCTGTCCTTGGCACTTTACCAACACCCGCTTGCGTACTGCATGGGACAGCCCTTCCCGTGAGCTCTGCGGTGGCACTCTTGGGCTAATGGAGCTGCAGAGCCCAGGGCCATGATCTCTCGAGGTTGCCTAAGCATGGGTGGGTGGCTGTGTATGAACGCAGTCCATGTGATCCTCCAGAACTGCTAGTTCTGCCACCTGGGGGCTGTCATCTCCAGAGTGGGGCCGACAGCCAGACACCGATGTACTGAGGCAGGAAAACCGCAGCACTCAGAAGTCCCCACAGCTGGGTGGGTGCAGCCACAGGCCCTGCACACGGTGTGACCTGCAGGGCCAGCAGCACAGCCAGCAGTCCTGGAGCAGCACTGACTCAGGCGCAGGGCTCCAGCACATCCCTGCCCCCGCGCCCGCTGCACCTGCCCTTGGCTGGGAGGTGGTGGTTCCCAGCCCTGGCCGGGGAGGGCGGCTCATCTCCATGCTCTGCAGGTTCTCCTTGCATTTCGTCCTCCTATTTCCTAAGTGGATTGATTTAGTCCCAAGGACGTGGTTGACTTCCATGCAGGCCTGTGTGACCGGATGAGAGAACCTGCCCTTTTAATCATAAAACCAGGAGACTCTCAGCCCAATCATTGCTTCACTGAACCCAAAATGACCACAGTGAAAAATGCTTATGACTCCTGGTGGGAATAATTCATAAAAGTTTTAAAAACTTCCTCATGGTGTTCTCTAAGCTTCCAATTTTATGTGACAAGGAACAAAAAATGACCTCCGTTGTGCAGCTGTGACTCCTCATCACATGCTGAATCTCAGCAGGGTTTGCTGAAAGATGAGGGAAAACACAGCTGCACGGGGCAGGCAGTACCACAGCTCCTGGCAATGTCCTCCTCAGTTTCATTACCCGAAGCTGCAAGGGCAGTTTTGTTAGGAGAAAGTCCTGGATTCAGAGGCTACAAACTCTTGTGTTCCTGGAGAAATCCACTAAGATGGGTGAATGATGGGGGAAATTAAGAACAACAGAACTATCCAAGGGCCAGTGTCACTGGGCTGTGCTCAGGGCGATCCCGTGTGGGATGCATGTCCCTTTGGGGATAGTCAGGTGTGTGGGGGCAGGGAAGGTCTGCACAGGGGCCACACATGGGTGTCTGAGGGCCACAGGGCAGTGAACACCCACTGGAGGGGGTGGGAGGACCTGCCGTGCACCTATGGGTCACCTCTCTCCCACGCTGCCAGGCCTGCCATGGAACTCAAGTGAAGCCTCAAGAACACAGCCTCCCTCCCTCGGAGACATGGCTTTCCACGTGGTCCCTCCAGCTCACACTGCTGCAGGGAGCTAAGATCCCACTGGGCTCCACTGGGCTCACAGCCAGATACAGAGTCTCACCAGCTCTCCTCACTGTTGTCCTGATGGGAAGCGTTCAGTGCCTGTGGTCCATGACTGGGGGCCCCAAAGACATCCCCCTCCTCCTCCCCGGAACCTGGAAACATGGAATTAAGCTTGCAGATGGGATTGAGGGGCTGATCAGGTGACCTTACGGTAGGGAGATTGTCCTGTGTCATCCAAGGATCCTTCACAGCGGAAGAGGGGCTTGGAGAGGAGGTTAGAGAGACGGTGGCATGAGAAGGACTCAAGGCAAGGAAGGTCCTCCCCTGGAGCCTCCAGGAGGAGCCAGGCCTGCCGCAAGTCGAGTTAGTCCAGGTCGACTTTGGAGCTGGACCTGCAGAACTCTGGGAAGTCCACACTTGTTGCTCCAGGCACTAAGTCATGGTTGTTTGTACGGAAGCAACGGGAGGCTCATCCAGGGCCCTCAGCAGGAAGTGCTCATGTGAGAGGGCGGCTCTGTGCCCTTTATGCAGAAAATCCCTGAGTTTGGTCCCAACAACAACAAAAAACATGCTTCTTCTTGTGTCCACTCTTCCTGAAAAATTTCTCCTTTCTCTATCTTCCTTTTGCTGGATTGCAGGAGGATAAAAACCTTGATTTGTGATGGCTCTGGCCTCCGTGGGGGACGCGTGAGGCTCCTGGAAGGTGGGGGGGCGGTGATCTTCAAAGTGGGATCAGTGAAGCTTTCTAGGCACCTGCATTCTTCAGTATGTGCACCTGTACTTTAGCACTTCTACTCTCTGAGCAGAGGCCTACGCATCCAGCAGACTCTCAAATGGACTCCCACGTGTGAGGATGAGACCCTCTGGGGCAGGACAAGGGCAGGTCAAGGCAGCTGGAGGCAGCAGCAAGGATGCAGGTCAAGCCCCAGGGGAAGATGTTCTTGGGGGGCACCTTGGACTGGGAGGGGCAGGGATCTAGAAGGCACCAGGCTTGAGGGCATGGTGGGGGTACCTCCAGAGACAGGGTTTGCCCAGGACCTCTCCTCATGGGCAGGGCTGCCTGGGTGCAACCAGAATGTGTGCGGTTTCTCCCATGATGTCGCCTGGCTTCTCGAGTTCCCAAGAACGTGCGTCAGGCAGCCCCTCAGTGGCCTGCCAGGACGGCACTGTAAGGCCATCCTCAGAGACCTTTTCCTTCCAAACACAGTGGGGTACCAGACACAGCTAATCAGACAAATGAAAATTAAATGCTACCGTCATGTTAGAGAAAATTAGCATTGCTGGGGCCCAGAAATAAAGCTGACACCCAAGGCAATGTGTGGGTCGAAGCCCCTGGGAGCAGGCAGAGGTGGCCTGGGGCTTGGATCCAGGGAGTCAAAGGGAGTGTGTGCCCCACCAAGGCGGCGAGGGAGCGGCTCCCAACATACACCAAGGAAGGGGTAGGGCAGGAGGCAGAGCCCGGGCAAGCTGTGAGTGCCATGTCCAGAGGCACTTTCTCGGAATCTGTGCCTGGGAGGTGGACAGAGGCACCAGGGCTGTGAAACCAGGTGGGGGCTGAATCACTGGTGGGCTTGTTGATCAACCTTGTGATGCCCTCCATGTCTCTGTGAGTCTCAGGCCCCAAGACTGAGCATGAAACTTGCTTCTGGGCCCAGGACCCTGTTTGAGCTGCAGAGGGAGCATGGGAAGAGAGAAGGGAGGAAAATCACGGCCTGATCGAAATCATAGGGAGCCCAAACCAACACAGTAAACACGGGAGGAGAATGAACCACACACAACAGTGAACAACCACGTTTACAAACACAGACGTGCAAACCGTGAAACACAGCAGCACATGTCCAGGACGCAAGAGTGCAGACGCTGACATGTTTCATGACAAACACAGATGGACATGCAAACCGTGAAACACAGCAGCACATGTCCAGGACGCAAGAGTGCAGACGCTGACATGTTTCATGACAAACACAGATGGACATGCAAACCGTGAAACACAGCAGCACATGTCCAGGACGCAAGAGTGCAGACGCTGACATGTTTCATGACAAACACAGATGGACATGCAAACCGTGAAACAGAAGCACATGTCCAGGATGCAAGAGTGCAGACGCTGACATGTTTCATGACCAGGGAAATGAATAGATGGCTTCACGTCACAGAATCTGCTTCCTCTAGTCATCCATCAAAAGGGAGAGAAAAGTGAATATCACTCAACGGGTACAAAAATGCCTTTGAAGAAATCATTACTCATTTACTCTAAGAAATGTTAACAGATGAGGGATAAAAGGGGATTTCCTTACCCTGACAAATATGGAAAACATATTTGATGATGAAATTCCAAAAGCACTCCCATCAAAGTCAGGAGTGAAGGGAGAACGTGTTCTGTCTCCTCTGACCTGGATGTGTCCTGGTGGCTGCAGCTGCTGGCGAGAGCCATGAGCAACAGGCAATCCACCGGCTGGGGAGTCAGAAACCCAGTGACGGTTATTTGAAGACAGCAGGATTGAAGACGCAAACATATCTGCACACAGTTCACACTTAAGAGACTGGCTGGCAAAGTCATTGGGCACAAAAGCAACGTTAAAAACCTGATAGAGCCGGGCATGGTGGCTCACGCCTGCAATCTCAGCGCTTTGGGAGGCCAAGGCAGGCTGATCACGTGAGATGAGTAGTTCGAGACCAGTCTGACCAGTATGGTGAAACCTCATCTCCACTAAAAAATACAAAAATTACCGGGGTGTGGTGGTACACGCCTGTAATCCCAGCTACTTGGGAGGCTGAAGCACGAGGATCGCTTGAACCTGGGAGGCAGAGGTTGCAGTGAGTTGAGATCGTGCCACTGCACTCCAGCCTTGGTGACAGAGCGGGACTCTGTCTCAAAAACAAAAAACAAACTTACAAAAAAACCCCTGATAGATTCATTTCCACCGATAATAACCAACTGAAGCAACAGAAGAAAAGGTACCGTCCCCAATGGCAACACAAGCTGCAAAGCTCCCACCAACAGATCTAGTAAAAGATGAGCAATGCCCCTTATACAAGAAGATGATGAGGAAACCCATAAATGATAACATTGTCCAAAGACATAAGGAACCCACACATATGAGAGGTCTATCATGTTGATTGACACAGTGTAAAGATGGTAGCTCTTCTCAGATGAATTTATAAAATCAACGCGATTCCTATCAGAATCCCAAATGATGTTTAATGACACTGACAGCAGATTCTAAAGTTCACTGGATGATAAAAAGCCCAGCCCAGGCACACCTGAAGAAGGGCGGCGGTGCGGGCTGCCGTGCAGAAAGTCAGTGTTATTCCAGTATCCTGAGCACATGTGCGTGTCCACACCCCTGCAGAACCATAGTCCATGGGGGAGGAGGCAGAGGGTGCAGGCTGGCCCTGCCACACAGGGGCTGCGGCTACGATGGGGCTGCCCGGAGAGAAGGGGAACCTGCCGCATAGGCACGTAGGAATACAGATAGAAACAGAAGCTGGTCACAAGAGAACACAACCCAGAAATGCTTGAAAGGCTGAACTGTGAAAAGCCAAACTTGAAAACTTCTGGAAGAAAACAACGGTTAACATTAGGATATGGAAGGGCTTTTTAAATCAGGCAGAAACGGCAGAAACTGAAAAGGAAAACAATGATGAAGTGATAATAGTGAAATGAACGAACATTTATTCAGGGCTTCCTTCGTGCCAGGCACTGTTGAAAGCACTTTACAAACACATTGGTTGAATCTTCCCAACAGCCCCGTGTGGTCGAGGCAGCGGTGGGACCCCTTTGCAGAGGTGGACACTGAGGGACGGTGACTTGGCTGAGGAGCAGCCGGTCAGGAGGAGAGCCTGGTTCCCAGCCCGTGTGGCTGCGGACACTCCACTTCTGACTGCGGTGATAGGAATTTGATCATAGTGAATAAAACAAACCAGGAATCAAGCCACCTTCTGTATAACAAAGGATGTCGTGAAGTCTAGGAGAATGTATGTGTGATGCAATGTACGTAACTGAAAATAAATTAGTGTCTAGCATACGATAAAGCCACCCGCGGCAAGACTAGAAATCCTGCAAGGGAGAGGTCACGTGACCACTGGCACACGCAGGGCGCTCAGCCTCTCCGGACGCCAAGAAACATCGCGGAAAGCAATCATGGGAAACCGTCTCCTACCCACGTGACTGGCAGAAATTACGGTCTGACAATAAGAAAAGGTGGAGATTTATTTTATTTTTAAACAGTTTTAGTCGTAACCGATATACAAAAACTGTGTGTATTTAATGTATATAATGTGATGGGTTTAAACATGTGTACACACCTGTGAAGCCGTCCCCCTCCCTATAATCAGGGTAATAAACGCACTCACCTGTGAAGCTGTCCCCCATCCCTACAATCCAGGTAATAAACACACTCACCTGTGAAGTTGTCCCCCATCCCTACAATCCAGGTAATAAACGCACTCACCTGTGAAGCCATCCCCCACCCCTACAATCCAATTAATAAACACACTCACCTGTGAAGCCGTACCCCTCCCTACAATCTGGGTAATAAACGCACTCACCTGTGAAGCCGTCCCCCTCCCTACAATCCAGGTAATAAACACACTCACCTGTGAAGCCGTCCCCCTCCCTACAATCCAGGTAATAAACGCACTCACCTGTGAAGCCGTCCCCCTCCCTACAATCCAGGTAATAAACGCACTCACCTGTGAAGCCGTCCCCCATCCCTACAATCCAGGTAATAAACGCACTCACCTGTGAAGCCGTCCCCCATCCCTACAATCCAGGTAATAAACGCACTCACCTGTGAAGCCGTCCCCCATCCCTACAATCCAGGTAATAAACGCACTCACCTGTGAAGCCGCCCCCATCCCTACAATCCAGGTAATAAATGCACTCACCTGTGAAGCCGTCCCCCTCCCTACAATCCAGGTAATAAATGCACTCACCTGTGAAGCCGTCACCCATCCCTACAATCCAGGTAATAAACGCACTCACCTGTGAAGCCTTCCCCATCCCTACAATCCAGGTAATAAACCCACTTATCGCCTCCGAAAGGTTCTTCTTGCTCTCTTGTCCCTTTTTTTGTGGTGAAGACAAGTTTTGAGATCTCCTGTCTGAGAGGTTTTCAGTGTACACTGCAGCATTGTTAGCTATGGGTACCATGTTGCTCACAGATCTCTAGAAGGTAAAATGACGCAGCTGCTATGGAAGAGAGGACCAAGAATCCTCAAAAAATGAAACATCGAAGCAACCTATGACCCTCAACCCCACTGCTGGGTATATACCTTACAGATTGAAAATCAGGCTTCCTTCCTTCCTTCCTTCCCTTTTTTTCCGTGTTCCGGTGCTTTGCTCTGGGAGGAGGTGAGGTCGTGTAGTCAAACAATGAGGGCCGAAGCTGTGTCCGGCCGGGGCCTCCATTAGGGGTCTTGGAAGTGTGGACCATAGGGTCACTGGGTCACCAGCTCAGATTGTTGCCACTGACAAAGGGACGGCTTTCCTCAGAGGGCCCTCGTGCCGTCTCTCTGAAGGGTGGCGTCCACTGGGCCTGGGGTTCTGCCTTGTCTTCTGCAGCGTATCACTCCCAGGGGCGTTTTGTCTCTGGCTCCCAGGGGCCTTTTGCCGCTGACACCCCTGCAGGTCCTTGCAGCCTGCACACCCTGAGGCCCGCACGTTGCAGGTCGACCTGCATCTCTCTGTCCCCCCAGAATGCAAGTGCTGCCGAGGTAGCTCCATGTCCCCTGTCCGCATGAGCAGAGGGACGCCTTCCACCTGGCAGCGGTCTCCTCAGACCTCTGTGCAGCCCTTCCCTTTCCTAGACAAGCAGAAGGTGGAGCAAGTCACCTGCAGGGTTCTGGGCCATCGGCAGGGGGGACACAGAGTGTCAGGGCTGCCTTCGTGTGGCTGACCTCATGGTCTGGCTGTGGCATAAGGAGAGATGAGAGGGAGGAGAAGCCATGCTTTGCAGCTGCCAGAGAAGGACTCCCCGCCCTGAGCCTCAGCCCCGCTTCCAGCACAGCCTTCCAGAGAGCTCTGCTGGCAAAAGGGCAGCTCTGCAGCCAAGCAGATCCT
This sequence comes from Pan troglodytes, assembly GCF_028858775.2. Taxonomy (NCBI): domain Eukaryota; kingdom Metazoa; phylum Chordata; class Mammalia; order Primates; family Hominidae; genus Pan; species Pan troglodytes. Next base: position 143,879,368 of record NC_072406.2, on the reverse strand, counting down.
GGAACATTCTAGTCCTCCTGGGGCCTCTCCCCCTCCACACCACTGTTCCCACCATCTTTCCAGCCTGGATGTCCCCCGCAACGTTGGTGCAAGCCTGTCCCTTCCTCAGACCAGCACCCCTTAGAACCATGTGGGACCAATACTGTCTACACCCTCCCCTGTGATGAGACGCAGAGTTTAATTTACTACCAAGTCCAGGAGCTGGGGGAGTTTGGAGGCTTGGCCTTCCCCATGGTGGTAACCATTGACCCACAGGCCAATGACCAGCAAAGGGCTTGTACCTACCTACTCCAAGATGTCCATCCAGTTATTCACGTGGGGATTGAGGCATGGCTGTTGGGTCTGTCCAGGGACCCACTGGACACCCTGTGATCCAGGCCTGAGCCAGAACTCCACGAGTCACCTGGCTTCTATGTGCCCTCTCTAATCTGAGGGCCGTGACAACTTTTCATGTCTCTGGGCATCCTTCGCAACTCAGACCCTGTGTCTAGCAGTCCTTGAATGTCTGGGGACCCCGCCCTGGTGTCCAGCTGGCTAAGTGGCCACACAGCTCCTTCTGGGGAAGGATTAGGGGACCCTCACATGGATCCTTGTTGCAGGGTCCTTTCTCCTGGGCAAGGGGTTGTGGTTTTGGACTGAGGCCACTGATCCCTAGTTGTTTCAGCTCACCGCAGGGCAGCCCTGAGGGGCTGGTGTCCAGAGCTCCCCAGGAGGCTGACTGAAGCCCTGTGTCCCTGCACTGCCCTGGACTTCTTCCTGTGCCCTTCCCTCCGCCCCTCCCCACAGATATCGATCCAGATAAATACCCTGAGCTGTCCTGCATACAAAGTCCAGCTCCACATCTGCTCCTGGGGGTGCCACCTGTGACACCTGCTTACAGAGACGGGGAAGGGGCTCATCTCAGGCTGGCGTCCTCCACAGCCAAGGATTTGGGGACCAGTGCTTTCTCAAGGAGGTGCTCAGGGGAGCCAGGAACGGGAGGAAAGCAGTCCTGGCTGGAGCGGGGAGCCCAGACTCCGCCTGATCCAGTGGGGGCTTCCGGGCCTCAGTGGCTCCTCAGAAGTCTATCTTGCCCCAGGCCTGGGCGTGGGGCTGTTGGTCCAAGGTTAACCCAGTACCATAGGGGGAAGCAGTGGCACCAGTGCTCAAGGGCAGCCTCCAAAGGCCAGGTGGTGCCTGCAGGCTGAGTCTGCAGAGGCTGATGGATGGGCGCACGGTGCTGGAGGAAGATTGTCCGGGAAGTAGGCACCAGCCAGTGCACTACAGGGGCACAGGTCATTGCAGAGTTCGGGACTATTTGTGTTCCTATCACCTCACACATTTGCCTTGACTTGAGTCAAGAGGAGGACCAGAAGTCCTGTGAAAAGGTAGAAATGAGATTTCTCGAAACAAACGCATCAGAGCTCTGCGGGGAAGGCTTGGTGAGATCTTTACATCTGAGAAACAGCTGGCGCAGGCCACAAAGCTGGTGCTGCCCTGGTAAGGCCTCTGGGAGACTGCACGACCATGGTTCACACCAAAGCCGATGATTCAGCCCAGTGATCTGCAGCTGGTGGGTTCGGGTTAGGATCACCTGTGTGGTCACGTGTGGATAAAAATGGAGAAACGTAATCACTCTGCTTCTGTTTCGTGTATTCTTCTCTTTCTTTGGAAAACATCCCAAACTCAGTCTCCACAGAACCCACCACAGGGACTGTGTGGCAAGTGTGTGGTATAGCTGAGGAAGGGGACAGGAGGCGTCAGGAGGTGGTGAAAAGTGAAAACGAGAACCTGGGCCATTTTCCAGGCTCTGCTGCTTGGGGAGGAGAGAAGCTCGAGAGCTCCAGGTTCACGGAGGACGCCTTCAGTACGGGAGAAGCTCCAGCAAGTTTGCTTGTGAACGGAAAAGAGCCGTGAGCTACGGGGTGATGAAAACACAGAATCAGCAGAGAGTTTTGGGCTCGTGAGGTCCTCGGAGCTAAGGAGAGGGGCTCAGGACAGGACGGAAGGTCAGCCTTGGCCAGGGAGTAGACTGCCCTCCCGAGGAGCAGGGACAGGGGTGGCCCAGGCGTGTGGAAGTGCAGGTCGCGGTGGAGGAGAGGAAAGTAATGCGGATGGAGCTCTTGTCCGGAGGCCGCTATTGGCCATTTGTAATTTTGGGGTAATTTTTGCAGAGGAGGGTGAGTGGGTCGTGCAGGAGCTGGAGAGAGTGGTGTGACTGGAAGCAGCCCCAGCAGGTGCAGGAGACACACCCGCAGGGTGTGGCCCAGGGGGGTCTGCAGAGGGGCAGCTGCAGGGGCAGCAATCTGGGGGGAACAGTTCTCTCAACCTGGGCTGGGTCCCGGGAGCAGGGGTGGCGGGGGGCGTCTGCAGGGCGGGGCCACCATGGAGATAGGGGAGGGTGGCAGGAAAGTACCCCAGTGGTGAGCTGGGGGTCTCGGTGTGCTAGGAAGGAGGAGGGGGAGGGAGGGGCCATGGATGCTGGAAGATGGAGGGAGGGGCAGAGAAGCTGGGGCGCAGAGGCTGCAGTGTGGCAGTGAGTGAAGAAGAGGGGCTCACGGACAGAGGGTGGTGCAGGCTTACCACATCCGAAGGTGCCCTTCCTGGCATCCTAGGCAGTAGACAGCACTGCTCAGGCCCACTGCACATCAGCATCATCCAGGAGGTTTGGAAAATCGCATGCTGGAGCCTGTTCTGAACCAATTAAATTAAATTAGAGCCTCGTGTGCCCAGGCATTGGCATCATTAAAGCTCCCCAGGTGATTTCAGTGAGTGCCCAAGGCCCTGGTCCATTGCCCGGTAAGAATGCTGGGCCTCAGGGGAGAGCGAGTGAGGACGTTTGAGATGAGGAGTCAAGCAACTGAGAGGCGAGGGCAGGGGTTCTCAAATTCTGGCATCAGAATCACCTGAAGGGCAGACGCAGGGCCCCACCCCCAGGGCACCCTCAGTGGGGCCTGGGATCCTGCATTTCTGGAGGGCTCTGGGTGAGGCAGGTTCTGCCGCTCTGGGGACTCCATGTGGAGAACGGTCCCCGGCCTGGGGTGTTGCTTCTCTTGTCCACATGGATGTTTGAGTGCGCACAAGGGGACAGACCTGGATCGTGGCACCCCAGTCCCCAGTGAGTGAGGCGGCATGATGAGGTCAGCATTGGCAGCAGAGAGCGGGGCCCAGGACACGGCTAGGTGGCAGGCACTGATGGGGGTCTCAGGGAGAGGAAAGCAGACCCCGCCTACAGCATCTGGGCCCTCATGGTCGGCTGTCAGAGTCCCGCTGTCCCTGCTGGCTAGCCCTCATCCGGCAGGATTTGCCCATGAATCTGCAGCCAACTTAACAACTTAAGCCCTTTGTGATAAATGCCTCTAAAATCTCTTTTACTCTCCTTGGAAGTGAGCTGAATATATCAGAAGCAGATCAGAAGGATAGGGTCATGGGGGCACGCAGAAGGCCTGTGGCGTTTGCATCAGCAACGTGCTAACGCCTGCCCCACCATCTCCATCAACTGCTTATGAAATTGGCTGACAATCAGTGTTCTACCGTTACAGGAAAAATAAACCAACTCGTGTGTGTGAGAGTGTGTGAGAGGGAGTGTGTGAGTGTGTGAGTGCGTGTGAATGTGTGTTGAGTGTGTGAGTGCGAGAGTGTAAACTAACTCGTGTGTGTTGTCATTGTGTGTGAATGTGTGTGTCTGTGAGAGTGTGAGTGTGTGTGAGTGTAAACCAACTCGTGTGTGTTGAGTGTGATTGTGTGCGAATGTGTGTGAGTGTGTGTCTGTGAGTGTGTGAGAGTGTGAGTGTGAAAGTGTAAGTGTGTGAGCGTGTGTGTGAGCAGGAGTGTGTGAATGTGTGTGACTGTGTGTCTGTGAGTGTGAGAGTGTGAGTGTGTGAGTGTGAGATTGTGTGAGCATGAGTGTGAGTGTAAGAGTGTGTGAGAGAGAGTGTATGTGAGAGTGTGTGTGATTGGAAGAGGGCATCGCATTTTGATTGGAAAGTAAATCATCAAAGGTGGTGATGGCTTTAGAACACAGCAATTGGACCCTGTCATTGGGCTCACGCTCACAGAGCAGAGCAGGCCCCCGCCTCTGACGCGGCTGTGAGCAGATCCGCCCCTGCATGACAGTTCCCGTGGGCTGGCCCAGGACCTGCTGGGCCTGGAGCAGCTACTGCTGCAAGAAGAAATCAAGGAGTGATGGCCACTTGGTGACCCAGGGAGGCGTCCACTCTGCACATAATGGCGGAGTCAAAGGCCAAACTCACTCTCTCAATAAGAAGCAACTGCAGGAGCATTTGAATTTGAAGTGGCCAAACCTCCACGTGTGGCTACACACCAGGGTCCAGCTCCTGGAGGTGATTTCCAGAGGTGGTCCTGAGCTGAGAGCCAGGGCCAGGAGGCAGCAGGAAGGAAAGTGGCCCAAGACAGGCGCGCATGTGACTGGGATGACAACGTGTGTGACCACTCAAGGGCCCGGGATGGCGGCATGTGTGACTGACTGTGCGGGGCTGAGCTGGGGCTGGGAGCTGTCGGCCACTCAGTGAGGCTGGGCGTGGAGTCAGGGGCTCGCTGGGAGGCAGCAGGACAGTGAAGAACTTTGCTCAAGGGAGCAGTGGGCTCGGACTCCCACTGCAGGCCGGCCCCACTGGCTACAGCCGAGAAGGAGACGGACGGTGCTCGTGCAGAGGCGCGGGCTGTTGGGGAGTCCAGCGGTGGGGTGAGTGGCGGAGGGGTGAGGAAATCGCCAGGTTCCAGGTGTCTTCCGGCAGGAGTCTGTGGGGCCTGGTGCCTATGTAGATAGTTTGCTAATGGGGACATCAGGGATGACCTGGGTTTTCTAATTGGCCAGCTGAGCGAGGGCATCGTCACTGAAGGAAGAGTGGGCAGCACGAAACACATGTGTAGAGAGGACGCCAGGTGTGCTGGGGCCGTGCTGGGCCCGAGACCATCTGAGCACAGATGTCCACCAGGCTGTCGGACCCAGGGCTTGGTGCTCAGGAAAGCAGCTGCTGCTGGAGAAGCTCGGGCCTTCTGCGGATGGACATTGAAGCCGTAGGTGCCTGGGAGCCTCTGTGGGCTGCTGGTGGCGCTGGGGAGCCACACTGATGGGTGGCAGGCAGGCCTCGGAGGTGGGAATGCCTTGTTGAATAGGCACTCTGCCCGGGAGGTGGGGGCAGGTGGGCAGAGCCCTGCTGGAGAATGAGGGTGAGGGTCAGTGGGCCCTGCCAGGGGCAGAGAGCACCACGCTGAGAACTGTGGGGGCCACGGGGACATGTGTCAAAGCCCAATGTGCATGGGGGAGGCAGAGCTTGAGCTGAGGTGGGGGGGTGGACAGGGACGCTGAAATGGGGCAGGGATGGGTTCGTAGGCATGTGGGGTGTGGGTGGGAGCCGGAGGCACGACCCGCAGGATGTGGTGGGGTGGGGGTGGGGGGATTAGCAAGTGCAGGGCTTCCTAGTCCAGCTCAGTGCATGGAATAAGCCTCTTTCCAATGGGAAGGAAGTGTCTTTATTGGGTGTGTGGAGAAAGTAGGAACAGGACACCGCGGGACTCATCCCCTCATCACAGGAGGCTTCTCACAGGCTCCGCCCCTGTCCTGACAACAGAAGGGCTGTGTGTGCACATGATGTGTGTCAGTGGGGTGTGTGCATGGATGTATGTGTGCATGATTGTATAGATGTGTGGCAGTATGTGTGTGTTCATGTGTGTATATGTGTGAGTGTGTATTTGTGCCAGTAGGAATGTGTGTATACATATGTGTACATGTGTGATGTGTATGTGTATATATGTGGTGCATGCGTGCATGTGTGTTTGTCTATGTGTGTGGTCAATGGGGTGTGGATGTGTGTGTGTTTGTATATTTGTGCATGAGTGGTGTGTGTGCATGCATGTTTTTGTGTAGGTGTGTGGTTAATGGGGTTGCATGTGTGTGTGCATGCATGTGTGTGTTTTGTGTGTGAGTGGTGTGTGCACTCCTGTGTTTATGTGTATATTTGTGTGTATTGTGTGTGCATGCATGTGTATGTATATTTGTGCATGAGTGGCGTGTGCATGTATGTGTGTGTTTGTGTATGTGTGAGGTTAATGGGATTGCATGTGTGTTTGCATGCATGCATGCGTGTTTTTGTGTGTATATTTGTGAGTGGCATGTACGTGTGTGTATTTTTGTGTGCATATTTATGCATGAGTAAGTGGTGTGTGTGCATGCATGTGTGTTTTTGTGTATGTGTGAGGTCAATAAGGTTGTGTGTGTGTGTGCATGCATGCATGTGTGTTTTTGTGTGTATGTTTGAGTGGCGTGTGCATGTGTGAGCGTGTATTTTTGTGTGCATATTTGTGCATGAGTGAGTGGTGTGTGTGCATGTGTGTGTTTTTGTGTGTGAGGTTAATGGGGTTGCGTGTGTGTGCATGCATGCAAGTGTTTTTGTGTGTATGTTTGTGTGTGAGTGGTGTGTGCAGGTGCAGGTGTATTTTTGTGTGCATATTTGCGTGTGAGTGTGTGTATCTTTGTGTGGGTGCTGTGTGTGTATGTGTATGCATTTGTGTGTATGCGTGTGCCTGTGTGTGGCATGTGCATGTGTGGGTGTGTGTTTTTGTGTGCATATTTGTGTGTGCATATCTTTGTGTGTGAGTGCTGTGTGTGTTTGTGTAGGCATTTGTGTGTATGTGAGTGTGCACCTGTGTGTGCTGGCGGGGAGGTGTTATGTGTCCTTCCTTCCTTCGAAGCTCAGCTGAGGTGTCAGAGTGAATGTCATCAGCTTGACGCCATTCCATAAATCAGAGCCCTTCTCACTGAGACCTGATCATCAGTTCAAAATAGCTTCAGCCAAAACACACTCATTACTTATTAGCCTCACCTTGAATCCTATTTTTGTTTCTGAAGAAATTAAAAAAAAAATCTGTGAATAAAATAATCTGTGACTACATACAGGCTGAAACCGGCTAAAACCTACTTCATTTTGTTTTCCAATTTCAAGAAGTGTAGAGAATGGTATAGACTGGGTAAGACATAGCTCCCCACGGAGCGTGGAATTCCCGAGAAGGCCTGAAGGAAGAGGGTCCCCGTGGGGGGTGGGATTAGCTCCAGAGCTGCCCAGGGAAGAGAGGCCGCTGTGTGGCTGCACATGTGTGAAGCTGAGACCGAGGGTCCAGACGCTCTGAGACAGGAGGTGATGGAGCAGCAGCAGGGGCCTGGGGAGGGTGGACGGGGCACCAGGGGAGGGGAGGGGAAGCAAGCTGGAAGAAACTTCCAGGGGTCCCTGCAAAGGCACCCCTACTCACCTGCCTGGGAGGTGCAGATAAAGCTGAGCGCGCTGTCCGAGCCCAGCCTGGAGGCCAGGACTGGCTCCTCGGTGACTGGCAGAGACACACAGGTGAAAGAACAGGAGGGAGGGTGGCTGGAGGTCGAGGGCTGCGGGGCTGGGCTGTGGGGACTGTGATTAACCAGGGAGCAGACCGGCTCCCAGGACGATGGTGTGCCACCAGAGAAATTCACCAAAATGACCAACTTGCTAAATTTGTTCAATTGAACCAAAAAACAACTTCTAAGGATTATTTGAAGACCATATTCCTTTCCGCTCAATTTAACTGGCATTTTCTTGGTGAGTAGAGCGGTTTTGTCTTCTTTAACTACATTCAGGTGCTTCCTCTTCCCAAATGCAGTGATGAGAATGTGTCCATAAGGAAGCAAAAGTACTTAGTGACAGTTTTCAACAAATGGACCGTTTCTTACAATTCTTTTAAGAAGCATATATTTATTGAATATATTCAGGAACTGGGGGCGGAGAGAGGAGGGAGAAATAGGGAGAGGGAGAGAGAGAGAGACACAGAGAGAGAGAGAATGTGTGTACTTCTCCAAGTATGCAAAGTTATCTGGGTTAATTCAGTGAATTGGTCATTAAGCAGATTGATTTTTTTTCTGTTCTCTCTCTCTGTCTCTTTTTCTTTTCTTTTCTTTTTCTTTCTTTCTTTTTTATTTTTTTTGAAACGGAGTTTTGCTCTTGTTGCCCAGGCTGGAGTGCAACCGCGCCATCTTGGCTCACTGCAACCTCTGCCTCCGGGGTTCAAGCGATTCTCCTGCCTCAGCCTCCCAAGTAGCTGGGATTACAGGTGCCTGCCACCACTCCCAGCTAATTTTTTTTTTTTTTTTTTTTTAGTAGAGACAGGGTTTTGCCATGTTGGTCAGGCTGGTCTCGAACTCCTGACCTCAGGTGATCCACTCACCTTGGCCTCCCAAAGTGCTGGGATTACATGCGTGAGCTGCCATGCCCGGCCTCTCTCTCTTTCTTTCCAAGTTTCAGGAATTGGCATAGCAGTGGTTCCAGCGAGGCTCTGTGGGGCGCGGGCACATAACAGCAAACACTACACTGACTGTGCCAAGCACATCATGGACACGGCACGTGACCTTGGCCAATCCCGTGAGTCATTCCGCAGAGCAGGTGCCTCAGTCACCCCTTCTCCCTGACACAAACTCAGACTGGGCGCTGCCACCAGCTGCTCCTGCTCATGTCTCGGGGGACGCTTCATGGGCAGTGAGGGCACAGAGGCCTGGCAGATTGGAGAAGGCAGTGGGGCAGAGGGCAGGCGGCGTGGCTGAAAGTGGAGAGTGCCTGGCAGGAATGAGAGCAGGGGCTGGAGGGAGAGAAGGTGCTCGTCCCCAGAGCAGGTGGGATGTCAGACTGTGAATGATTCAGGGTTCTGCCAAGGCAGTGGGTCCTGATGTGCTTTGGGGACAGAGTCCTTGGAGCTGAGGCACGTGCTGCCAGACTTGGGCAGGACAGCCCCGCTGGCAGGTGCCCGGGCTTTCAGCAGGGGAGGGGAGAGGGAAGGCAGGAGCAGGGTCTGAGCCAGCCCTCTCTGAGCCCTTTCCCTTTGACCTTTCATGATTTTACATCTCAGGGACCATTCTAGCAGGGTCACCTAAATGTAGACCCCTGTCTTCCGTGTGCAGTTAATTTTACTCAAATGTCTAAGAACAGCCATCTTGCCAGGACCGTGGTGGCCAGCAGGCAGGGTCACAGGCGATCCACTGTGGGGAAGCCGTCCCTGGCTACTGCTCTCATGAGCTGTCCCTTTTCAAGGCCGTTTTAGTGACTGAGTCATGAGGGGAGCGGAGGCCCCCTACCTCCTGCCTGTGCTGTGGGTTTGTAGGATTTCACCTGACCCCAGACGGAAGGGCCTCTCACAAGGCCCACTGGTGTCTAATGACAGGCCTTCTGTGTCTGTGATAACACAAAGCTGTGATAACACAAACGTGCTCCTGTCTGTCTGGTATTCAGCTCAGGTTAAGTGTCCCTGATCGCATTACTTTATTTTTTTATTTTTTGAGATGGTGTCTAGCTTTGTTGCCCAGGCTGGAGTGCAGGGGCACAATCTCAGCTCACTGCAACCTCCGCTTCCTGATTGCATTACTTTAATTTTTGTGTGAATAATGGCTGGGTGGTTTCTAAGGGCAGAAATTTCAAAATCTATGGAGAATAATTTCAGTCTTCAATGAGACTCCATTCTGCATGTGGATCTGGTGGGGGGATTTGGAGTAATTGAATTCAATATGAACACCTATGTGGAAGCCGACGTGGGTGAGGGCTTCCTTTGCCTGAAGGTAGGGGTCTCTGTGGCTGCTCTCTGTGGGGTGCGTCCGACGTTTGCGGGGTTTTTGGGTTCTTGACTCTTGAGTTCTCTCTGGACTTGAGGGTTTCTCGGTCAGGTTTGGCGCTGGGTGCCAGGTATTTGAAAGTCTTGTCTGGGTATCTTGGCAGCTCCTGCAATATGCACCTTATACTCTGAAAAGGCCCAAATTTAGATTTAGAATGTCCAACTTTTCTTTTTTTTCCATTTAAAAATGTTATTTCTTAATTGTCAAATAATAATTGTGCATATTCATGGGGTACATAGTGGTGCTTCAATATAACTTCTGTATCATGATCAGAGCAGGGTAATTAGCACCTCCTGCAGCTCAAACGCCTCATAGTGGTGCTTCAATATAACTTCTGTATCATGATCAGAGCAGGGTAATTAGCGCCAACTTCTGTATCATGATCAGAGCAGGGTAATTAGCGCCAACTTCTGTATCATGATCAGAGCAGGGTAATTAGCGCCAACTTCTGTATCATGATCAGAGCAGGGTAATTAGCACCAACTTCTGTATCATGATCAGAGCAGGGTAATTAGCACCAACTTCTGTATCATGATCAGAGCAGGGTAATTAGCACCAACTTCTGTATCATGATCAGAGCAGGGTAATTAGCACCAACTTCTGTATCATGATCAGAGCAGGGTAATTAGCACCAACTTCTGTATCATGATCAGAGCAGGGTAATTAGCACCAACTTCTGTATCATGATCAGAGCAGGGTAATTAGCACCAACTTCTGTATCATGATCAGAGCAGGGTAATTAGCACCAACTTCTGTATCATGATCAGAGCAGGGTAATTAGCACCAACTTCTGTATCATGATCAGAGCAGGGTAATTAGCACCAACTTCTGTATCATGATCAGAGCAGGGTAATTAGTGCCTCCTGCAGCTCAAACGCCTCATAGTGGTGCTTCAATATAACTTCTGTATCATGATCAGAGCAGGGTAATTAGCGCCTCCTGCAGCTCAAACGCCTCATAGTGGTGCTTCAATATAACTTCTGTATCATGATCAGAGCAGGGTAATTAGCGCCTCCTGCAGCTCAAACGCCTCATAGTGGTGCTTCAATATAACTTCTGTATCATGATCAGAGCAGGGTAATTAGCGCCTCCTGCAGCTCAAACGCCTATGGTTTCTTCATGTCGCTCACATTCAATATCCTCCTTCCAGTGACTTGAACTCCGCACCGTGTCCCTGTCACCAGCAGCCATCCCATGGGCCACGGGACACCAGGACCTCTTCCTCCCAGCCAGAAGCAATGGTGTGTCCTCTAACGAAGCTCTCCCTGCGAAGCAGCAGTTCCTGGGACGACAGGAGCTCACGCCGGAGGAGGACGTTGATCCGAAGGCCGCAGGTATTTCTGGGCTGGTGGACTCAGTCTGAGCAGGTGGGGTAGTGCGGCTGACTTGTCTTGGGGTAGTGCGGCTGACTTGTCTTGGGGTAGTGCGGCTGACTGACTTGTCTTGGGGTAGTGCGGCTGACTTGTCTGTCTTGGGGTAGTGCGGCTGACTTGTCTTGGGTGGTCTTGCTCAGCAAGTACCTCTGTGGAGTGCTGCTCAGAGATCCCCTCTCTAGGTGTAAATTGGCCTCCTCCATGTAGGATGGAGCTCCTGCTCAGGTGTCTCCATAGAGCTTCAGAGAGCCACCTGCAGCTCCCAGCACACGGCAGCATTGCAGCATGGGGCACTCATGCATACGCTTTGTTCTGACCCCACCTCCTACTCCTGGCTCTACAGGATTCCGGCTGCCATCCCCAGCAGCCTGCCTTCGCGTTCCCTGGTACTGGATACGGGGAGCTGGGAGCCTCAGGCATGAGAAGCCCTTGCCATCGGGGCGGGTCTGTCCCGGGAAGGCAGGTTGTGTCTGCCATAGACAGTGCCTCCTGCGGTGTCCCTATCTCCGTGGAAGGGGACCTGGGTGACCAACTCTGTGGCCGGAACAACTGCTCCACAACAGGGGGAGGGGAACCAGTTTCACTGCTCAGCCAGGGCCCATGTTTGCCCTGAATCTGCTCTTGGCCGGGTGCGGGGACCCCAGGGGCCCCCGGCAAGGCGCAGTGTGGAGATGTCTGTGAAAAGAGGCAGTTTCTGTGGGAACTGGGCGGTCAGAAGCCCAAGGAAGCCTCAGCATGCCCTGAGCTGGGGACAGAGGAAAGAGTGGTGGACGCGGGGCCAGGGACCTGGGACCTCGAGCTGGCCATGCACAGACCCAGGTAAGATCATGCTCCAGGGCTCCTGTTCAAGGTGCAGACGGACACTGCTGCTCTGACCTCTGATGTGAGGGTTCACATGTGAAATACGTTGAGTCCTTTGAAACGAAGGTGCTGAATACATTTGCTTACTGTTGATCAGTCCACGTTTTCTACTCAAACAGTAGTGAAATCGTGCTTTCCACCACAGTACTTGCTTAGAAAACATAAAGGAAGCCTTGAGTGGCTGGAGACAGTAACAGCACCTCACATTTATTGATTGCTCCCTGTGGGCCAGGCACTGTGCAAGACCCTTGCAGGTGTGACTTATTAAACCTCACAATCCCTATGAAACAGACACCATTCTTATCCCCATAAGGCTTCGCCCTGGGCCTCTGACATCGACTTGCCCATCTCTGTCCATGAGGCCACTGTTTATGGCGGAAACCATCGCTCACACCTGCCCTCCACCATGATTCTGCAACAGCCCCTTGAATCCGCCCCCACCCTCTGCTTCTCTGTCCTTTCATATGACCGCCTCCAGGCCACACTCTCCTTCCTGGGAGATGCGTCCTTCCTCCCGGATTTCCTGAGTGCCCGGGGGGGTTCTCCCCTCCGAGTGTCCCCAGCACATCACTCTCCTGCGGGGCTTACTGACCCCCGCGTTGCTCTCTAGCTCTGCCCACGGGGACCTCTCTTCCGGGCAGGCAGAAGGCAGGTAATCTCTTTTGTGTAATAACAACACATGTCTAGGTCATGGGTGTCGTGGATAATCCATTTGCATAAAGAAACAAAAATACTGTTCTGCTTGGTTGGATTGATGGTTTAAGTGTGTACAGTTTTGGCTGGGCCCCCGTTCCCCAGCACCGGCTACCCCGCCATGTGCATGGATCACTGCTACAACCACAGCTCCTGCAGAGGCAGATAAATCCTTGGCCAAACTCTTTCCCCTTTCCTCCACCTTATTTCTAGAAGGAGTGGCCCACACTGGCCATTCACAAGGAAGGCAGAGCCACTGGGCTTCCATGGTGAGCCTGGCTTCTCCATCTTACTTCTAGAAGGAACTTCACATGCTGGCCTCAATATCTTTATTTTTTTTTAATTTACTTTTTATTATTATTTCTGAGACAGAGTCTCACTCTATCGCCCAGGCTGGAATGCAGCGGCTCAATCTCGGCTCACTGCAACCTGTTTCCTGGGTTTAAGCAGTTCTTGTTCCTCAGCCTCCCAGGTAGCTGGGATTACAGGTGTGTGTCACCATGGCTGGCTGATTTTTGTACTTTTAGTAGAGATGGGGTTTTGCCATGTTGACCAGGCTGGTTTTGAACTCCTGACCTCAGGCGATCCACCTGCTTCAGCCTCCCAAAGTGCTGGGATTACAGGCGTGAAAGACTGTGCCTGGCAGCCCTCAATATCTTGCAGGCGATGCAAGGCCTGTCTGCAAATGTGAGCCCCACAGCAGAGTCCTTCCCGCCCACGGAGGCCCGGAGTAGCCCTGCATCTTGCTTTGGCCGTTGAGGGTGAGCAAAGGCACTGGGTGCTGCTTCTGTGTGGCACTGGGGGCAGTGCCTCCCTCTGCCACAGTGATGGGCGGTTTCAGACAGAGGCTGCTGGGTCTTTCCGGTTCTGGAGTCAGGACAGTGACATGGAGCAAAGCCCAGGCCCTCCCAGAACGAGCTCGGCACACACCTGCTGATTTCATTCCCCAGATGTGGGGCATTGTTTGTCTCTGCACCATAACAGCCTATTCGAACTGTCCCAAATTAGCTGTATAGCCTGCTTTACTCTAAACTAGTAGTCTCTAATTAAATGTCCAGTTGATCCTTCAGGGAAGGAAGAGGTCACAGGTTCATTCAGTAGAACTCAGAGCCACCATGGCTGTTCCTGGAGGAGGGAAGAGGGAACCTGGGTTTTCAGTCCCCACCTTCCCTAGGCCCCAGGCGTCAGTGGTTGGAGCGATTGTTCAAGACAGACAGGTGGAGGAGGATTTGCAGCAAGCCCAGCTGCGTGGCAGACTCCCCCGAAAGGGCCAGGCAGACACTGCCTGCTCCGAGGGAGGAAGGAGAGGGAGGCTCTGCACTAAGTGGGTGGGGTGTGTGAGCTGCAGGGGAGTCTCAGCAGGACCCACACCAGCTCCACCTCCACCTCTGCAGGAGACCTCCCCCGAGGGATTATGCTGGGGTGTGGGCTGGGCAGGGCATGCAGGGAGCGCTGGCCATCTGAGCTCTGAGCCACGCCCCTGGACACTAAGGCTTCCTCCACGTACCCTCAAACTCTGCTTGGGTCCAACTGTGCTGAATGACCACAAAGCAGGGCTACCGCACACATTCAGCCTCCTCCAGCAAGGGACACAGAGGCCGGAGGTCCAGGCCTGCGGCACGAGCCCACCACATTCCTTCCTTCCCCTGATAGGATGCTCAGGGCTGGGGCTGGGAATATCAGCTCCACACAGAGCCAGGCAGCCTGTCCTCAATGAGATGTTTCCTCGCCGATGAGTCACTTAAAACGGGGTGACTTGAATCAAGTGTTCTATGGGTAGAGAAAAAAACCCTCGTTTCTGCCCATAACTGTGAATCCATGATCTGAGTTAGGTTTTGTGTTTCTGACCATAACCGTGAATCCGTGATCTGAGTTGGGTTTTGTGTTTCTGCCCGTAACTGTGAATCTGTGATCTGAGTTGGGTTTTGTTTGAGCCACTGGCTTCAGGGGGACATTTTCGCACCTGGAGAGTTTCATGAGCAGAAGGTTTCTCATGAAATCCGCACAGTACCAGAGGGTGTTACAGGAGGCTGCTCCTTCCAAATGACCCTGAAAGCTAAAAGCAGTAAAGAAAGCCAACTAGACACGGCACTCGAATGTCCACTCAACCACAGCAGTGTGGGTGGCCTTTTCCTTTAGGGTTAGAAGGAGGCAGAGCAAGGTCTCCATGGCTTCCCCTCACTCTGAGTGAAGAAAGTAGGGAGTGAAGTCCACTCAGAGGAGGAGTCATCTGATTTCATTTTATTTTTTTAAAGAAAGGAACACTGGGTTGTGGGTCGAGCCTTGTCTTTGTCTTTGAGCCTTGCTTGGTGGATTTCCAGAAAGACCCCAAGCAGCTGCAGAACCGAGTCTACGTGATCTGCTGGCTTGCTGCTTCACCCGGCAGAGTCCTCCTGTCTCCATGTCTGTGCTAAGCTTCGTGCCTTCAGAGGGAGGGCCAAGGGCAGTCCATACCTGCACAAAGTGTGTAAAGACACATCAGAGGCCTTTTATAGGTGGGCGAGGCTGGGAAGGCGGAGGCAACAGATACAGTCCCATATGCAAAGACAGGTGACATGCAGGAGCACCTCAGGTCTGCTGACAGCATCTTGGAAAGGGCCTGTGGCATGACCATCAGGTGAGAAAACGGGGAGGAGGTGCTCTGAGGCCTGCAGGTGCAGCACATGCCAGGAGCCCCTGCAATCGCCCAGAAGAGCAGAGCCCCTCAACCTTTCACTTGCAACCAAGGTACCTGGGCATCTTGCCAAAATGCAGAGTCCCATTCTTCACGTCCTAAATCTTGCTATTAAGTAAGGCAGATTTCATTTACATCAAATCAAATTGCAAATTTGGTTTCTCTGTGTCCTGGCCGCAGAGCCATGCCTGACTTGGGTGACCACTCTGGACAGTACGGGGACGTTTTGGTCATGGGAGAAAGTTGTGCAGATCGTGGGGCTCTGGCTTGAAGTAAGACAGTGTGTGCAGAGTTGCCATGTCTACTGCAATACCATCTTGTAACTCAAGTATCATAAGAGGGTTTGGATGTAGCTTCATTAAGAGTCAGACCATGGAGGTATGGGAGAAAATTAAAGCAGCTGTTAATTTAATGTGAGTCCATATTCTTGGAGAACTCATTGAAATCAGGACTTCTAATTAATCTTGTCTGTCCCATTGTTTGCTTGAGTAAATGACCGCAGTGTAGCAGCGATTGTAATATGGTGCCCTTTCCTGGTTCATGCCTATTGGATCCTGTGCTTCGAGTCTGGAACCTAGAGGAGCTTTTGTTGCCTGCCTGAGTCCATGCAGGGCTGAGTCTAAACCCCGCTCAGACGTGTCCATGCTCCCCCTCTCACTTCCACTCTGTTCCCAGCCTGCCTCTCCTAATCTATGGCAAATCTTTGAGGCTGTTCAGTCTGCTTTCAACTTCTCTCTTCTCAGATCCATCCTCCCCACAGTTGCTCGAAAATCGAAAATTAGTTGTCATCAGACTAACTTTACGATGTACATAATGGACAATGTGATAAAGCAGGAAACAGAAAAACAACTCGTACTGGATGGGAGAAAACCGTCACATTTGCCAGCAATTGGATACCCAGGGAAGCTCAGGAGGATTAAGTGAAAATCGACTGGAGCCACCCTCCTCAAAAAAGTTCAGGAAGTTGGCCAGATTGTGCTTAAAATAGGGCATTTTCCTCTAGTGGCAATAGCCAACTAGAGAATGGACAGGACCCAACTGTGGTGACTACCTGGAGCCGAGGGACGCGGCAGGGAGAATGCCCCCATGCTGCTCATTCTCCTGGACTCTGCAGCCAACAGGCTTCTCCGTCTCTGGGGGCAACTCTCTCGGTTCAGGTTTCCTGCTGCTGGGCTGGAGAGGCTTCATCCCAGCCCAAAGGGCCATCCCACCCCTCACCCGAGCCCCCACACATGGGAGCTTGGGTGAGGGGCAATTGGACCATCTCAGTAGCTGCTGCCAGTGGAAGCCACAAACAAACACAGACCTGATTCCAACAGCACCTGCCAGTGAGTTCCCACCAAACACAAGATGGCTTCTGCTTCCCAAGTGCTCCTACCTCCCGAGTGCTCCTGCCTCCTAAGTGCTCCTGCTGGCAGCCACACCGTACCCTCTGCCTCCTGCTTCAAAGCCCTCCAGTGGCCTGAGTTTAGACCTCCAAGCCTGTGTCAGGCTGGGCTGTGCCCTGAACTGTGTCCCGGCGGCCATTCCCCACTCACACCCAACCACTGCCCACGGCGGCCTGTGCGGGGGGCGCCATCTACCAGGGAGCCGCGCCGATGCTGGAGCAGGCCAGAGGGGCTGGAGAGCTGACACCCCAGGGAGCAGCCTCACAGACGCCGGGGCGGGTGGCTCCGAGGAGCGCTCTGCATGGTCTCAGGGTCCCCAGTGCACTGCAACCCCGTGGCCCCGCTCAGAGCCCCTCCGTGGACTCCCTTCCTCACCCTGTCTCACTGCGCCACTCTCCCGGGGGATCCAGACAGACCCCCTCCCAGGTTACTCACATGCCCTCAACTCCTTGTCTTCAGGTTGGCTTCTGGGTGACCCTTCCTGAGATGGATGTTTCTCGAAGCGTTTTAGCTTCCAAGCCCCACTAGGCAGAGTGGGCTCGGCAAATGCCTTCCTGCAAACACTAGGCCATCGGCTCCTCCATGCCCCAGCCTCAGGGAGTCATTAGATTGTCAGGGCTGAGTCAGTGCCCAGGGTCACACAGCAATTAACTAGAGGCCCAGACTAGAACCAATGTCTGACTCGGAAACCCTAAGGCTGACTTTTGAATAGGTGGACCCGGAGCCTCGGAGCTGAGGGGAGGAGTCAGGCACAGAGGATGAGAGACCTGAGACAGCAGGCTGTGCTTCCTGATTTGACACTCCTCTGATTCCATGTCGGCTCTGGGCTCCTTAAAACAAGGCCAGTCCTGCAGGTGGGCGGGATGTGTGGTGGGGACCAGAGCCTCTCCAGCCGGAAGTCAGAGGCCCAGGGTTTTGGAAGGACTCCAGGTCTTTCCTTGCATCTGGAATTAAAACCTTCCCCGGCTGAGGCGCGTAGATCACCTGAGGTCGGGAGGTCGAGACCAGCCTGACCAACATGGAGAAACCCCGTCACTACTAAAAATACAAAAAATTAGCTGGGTGTGGTGGCCACGTGCCTGTAATCCCAGCTACTCGGGAGGCTGAGGAAGCAGAATCGCTTGAACCTGGGAGGCAGAGGTTGTGGTGAGCCGCGATTGCACCATTGCACTCCAGCCTGGGCAATAAGAGCGAAACTCCGTCTCAGAAAAAAACAAAACAAAACAAAACAAAACCGTCCACCTGGGGAAGCTGTGTCTATGCCACTGAGTGAGCACAGTCCTGCTGGGAACCTGGGCCCCTCCCTGGTTGCCTTCAGATGCCCCTGGGTTAGCTCTGGGAGCACAGGCTGCTCCCAAAAACGGGGGAATTGCAGCCCAGACATGCAGGCGGGGGGCTCCTCCCTCTTCCACATTCTAGCTTGGAAACACATTTGCAACCACAGGGAGGCCATTGGCAGAGCCTGCATTTGCAGGCAGACAATGCGGAAGGGACCCATGCTGAGCCTTTGATTAGAAAACAGAGGCCTGGGGCAGGGCCGGGGGGAGGGTGTCCTCAGACCGTCTCCCGGGGCCACTTCCACATTCCTCCTGGCAGTTCCCGGGCAGTATCAATATTTTGCGTTTATGTTGCAGATGGAAGTATCGCACCATCTTTACTTTAGAGAGAAGACATTTGAAACAGTTGCCTTTCGACTGGAACCAGCTAGGCACTTGATCCAGGGTCCCCTTTGGTGTGGCTGCAGGTGCTTTCCTTCTGACATCTGGAGCAACAGCTAGAAAATTAAATGACTAGTGCGCCTAATTGCTTTGTTCTTTTAAACCTATTAGGTTGGTGCAAATGTAATTGCGGTTTTTGACGTTACTTTCAATGGCAAAACCACAATTACTTTCGCACCAACCTAACTATTTGGGCTTTGGAGCTATTTTAGCCACCTCCCAAACCTGCTGGCATCATTAATAAATCCCCTTATTCACGTGACCATAATTCACATCCTCCTTCTCACACTTGTTTTTCTGGCGTGCTGGGAAGGGAGAGGGAAGCATGGGGTGGAGACGCCACAAGGGCATGGAGAGCCCAGGGTGGAGATGCCGAGATGGCAGAGGCACCCGCTGAGGGCTTCGTGGGCTGCGGTTGCTGCCTGGGAGACCTCCAGTCATAGAATGAGCTAAATGATTCTTGAAGTTCGGTTATTGCATTTTAATGACTTAATATCTTTGTGTAGCCGCAGAGCTCTCCGGACTGGGGATGGCTGAGACACAGCCTGGGCTGGACAGAACAGCTTCCAGAGGAGAACAGACAGGTGCCACGTGGTCAGGGAAGCCCCCACGGAGTCCGACGTGGCCGTGACTGCGGATGCCCCACGGTGAGCCCGAGTCCAAGGGAGCAAAGAAGGAGAGGGCGTGTTTGGCTGCGTGAAAACAGTAGGAACGTTCTGAAATCACGGAATCCTTATGAGAAGAACTCGTCATCCGATACCCAACAGGAGCTGCTCCTGCCCTGGTCTTCACAACGCGAGGGCTCCATCCTCCGTGATCCTTGATAGCTCAGCTCTAGGGTTTTCACAACGAGAAGGCTCCATCCTCTGTGGTCCTTGATAGCTCAGCTCTAGGGCCGCGCACATTCTTGGTAGAGTGGGACGTGTCTGCTGTTTTTCTAAAAGCTATTTTTTAAAGGCATCTGCAACACACAACATACATTCTTTTAAACTGCAGTGAAAACTTGAATGTAAAAATGGGCCTCACGGGAATCTTTTCAATATTTTACTTTTCTTCGGATACTTTTCAAAGCCCCTCCATTTCTCCACCTCCCCTTTCTCATCTGGTCTCAGCCGGCACAGTGTGGCAGGGAGGTGGACCAATTTCCTCAGGACACCACAGCCAAGGCTCGGAAAACCAGGTTTCCTGAGTTTCAGTTCAGCCATCCACGACTGTAGTGACAGGCATCGTGTCTTTCTCTTTAAGAAAAAAAAATTGTATATAAATCACTGCTTTCAGGTGAAGGATTTTTAAAAAGCTTGCAATACCTGCAGTCATTTTTATCTGAAATCAGAAAGATGTGAAATTTGTGAGCTGATACGTAAATGTGCATCTGAAAAGCCCTCATGCACAGGATGACAGGGTTGACTTCTGGCTTTGGTGTCCCCAGGCCTGAGCATAGGCAGTCCTGTGGCTGCCTGGTGGCCGTCACGCCCCATGAGCTGGGGACGCCGGCATGATTCCTTCTCTCGCGGCGGCCCCTGGCTGCCCTGGCTGCCGCCCTTGGGGACCTGGCCTTATAGCCGTGCCCGTACTGTCTTCCCCAACTCCTGCCGCTTAGGTGGGGACAGTGGGGCGAGTGGCTGGTCCCTCTTGACGCTGTCCTATTGCCTGAATTTACTGTGTGAAATAATCGCTTTTGAGTCCATTCTGAAATGTCAAGGAATGAGAAAAGCCTTGAATATTTATAAATGTTGGGACCCACTTGCAGGATCTCTTAAAGGGGAAAGACGTCAGATGCGGAGATGCGGAAGGAGACGGCCTTGTGCTTCTTTAAATAGAGAAGGTGCTGGCAGCTGTACTGGCAGTTTTGGGGCTTCCAGGGAGCACTTTTCCTGGTGCCTGCTAAATGCTAGTCTAGTCCTGCACACGAGCGTGAGGTGGCAAGGCACAGCCCTTGACCTTCTTTCCATGCCTCCTCCCTCTCGCTCGCTCTAACTCTCCAATTGCTTTAAAATATTTAGAAGGAATATGCTATATTATTTAAAAGCTAGATTGGCTCACTGACCTAGAGAGCCCAGCCTAGTTAGCAGAGAAGCCCCACCGAGGCACAGGCATGATGTGGCAAGGGGCTGGGAGGCACTTGACTTAGGAAGCAGGAGAGGAAAGGGGTGGCCACAGAAACTGAATTCTTGGTTGAGGAAGATGACATTGTTTGGGAGAAACTAGTTCTCAGAATATGCAGCATTCAGATATTAGAGATATAACTTGCATTTTTTTCCTGAATAATTGGTCAGTGAAGAAAGCTGGGACAGAGGAGGTTAGGAGCTGTGCAGGCTTGGGGGGCCTTCAGGAGGGAGAACCGGTGACAGCAGGCAGCCTCACTAGGCTTGTCCTCTGTGCCAGGCATGCTCCATGCACTCCCTTGTTGATCTGTGACGAGGGGCCACAGAGCGGGGAGATGGGCACCCAAAGCTGCAGCTCATGTGTGGTGGAGCCAGGACAAAGCCTAGGTCACTGTCTCCACAGGGGGATCCCTGGGTGGGCATCGGTGCAGCTCACCAACTCTTGCTGGCACCGCGCCTCCAGGCCACGGCAGCATGACATTCCCTGTCCCTGAAAATGTGAGGGGTGACCACGTGACTTGCTTTGCCAATGAAATTGGTGAGAAGTGACCTGGTGGAAACTTGAAGAGCTAGTTTCTGACTTGCTACTTCCTCTTCCCACAGCTCAGCAGGGATGAGGTTGTGAGGATGGTGCCTTCCTCAGGGTGGGACCCCAGTAGGGAATCAGCAGGGCCCTAGGCCCCAGCAGTGGCTTTCGCATGATTGAGAAGTAAGCCTTTCTTTGTTTTAAGCCCCTAGGATTCAGGGAGATGCTTGTCAAGGCAGCATAACCCAGTTTTCCCTGACTGATACAACACCTAACCTTACACCATGAATTAGAAATACATGTCTGAAGCATAAGAGGCTTAGACATCATTGGATTCAACCCCCGATTTAGTAGCTGAGAAAACACAAATGTCCATAATCTTGGCCAACATGCTTGTCTGTGATTGGAGCTGTGACAATGGAACCCACGTCCCTTTGGGAGGGGTCTAAGTTTTGGAGACCTCAGTCTGGCCAGAACTTCCCTCACCACCTCGACAGCCTTGGCCTTTCCTCTCGTTTTGTGCCCCTAGAGGAACCGCCACCCTCCACGCCCGCCCGTTAGGTCCTTCCCACTTCATAGATTTTCACCTTGGCCTTCCTGCCTTTGCCTCCTTCTAAGCCACAGAGTTGATCCAGCGAGGGCTTAGCATCGGGTGCTGTTCCATGGGGCTGGCTGGCAGGCAGTGGAGGGAGAGAGGGTGTGAACCCCTGATGTGGTCAATAGAAGAGCAGAACAAGGAAGTCAGTGTCTTCACTGGCCTGAGACTATCTCCAGAAATATGATGAAGGTTTCTGCCCTGCCTCCACCTTTTTGTCCAATCTCACCAAAACCTCACCTTTTCTACAATTCAAATCTGTTTGTCCTTTGTCTAAAACGCAAAAGTCTCCCTCTTGGCTCACAGGGGTCCAAGGATGTCACAGCATTCATGGTCCCCTCAGTGGACAGCAGCTCTTCTGCTGCCCGGAATGTACCTGCAGAAATGTGGACAGTGGTGACCTGGGCAAGCAGAGCTCGGGGTCAGGGGTGCTCCCCTCAGCACCCAACTTAGAGAGGGGAGAGAGGGAGGGGCTCAAGCAGTGATGTGGAACTCTCCAGGACCATGCAAGGTGGGATGCCCAGTCAACAGGCGGTTGGCAACAGAGTGTTTGGGGATCTTCTGTTTACCACACCTGATGCTTGATGTACCTCTCTGCCTTCACCCCTAGCCAGCCCAATGGTGTTGCACTGGATGTTGCCAGGTGGTCTTATGGATTCAAATTCTTTCTCAGGTTGAGAAGAGATGCTCTTAGTAACAGAGCTCCATGATGTTGGCTCTTTCTGGGAAACAACTCTTGAGAGGGGAGAGAGAAATTCCGTGCAGGCCCGCCACAAAGCATGGGGGTGTATGGGAATGGGGGACAGAGGAGAGGGAGAGCTGGGCACTGTGCGAAGGCCCCTCCAAGATGTGGGTTGGATATGGGGTGAGGGGCTCTAGGGCAGCCAGTGTTTTGCAGAGTGTGTTGGTGGGGGCTGCAGGATAGACCCCACCTCACAGAAAGGCTGGGAGTTCCTTCTTCCCACCACAGGGCAGACCCATCAGAGCTCCAGCTTCCAGACCAACTGAGGGGCCCAGGCACCACTTTGGAAACTGCTCTGCTAGGAAGAGGCAGTGTCATGAGTGATGTCTAGTTTAAGTCCATGTTAATTAGAGAATATATAATTGTGATTGTGATTAACCATGGTATGCTATTCCTCATGCTTATTCTGCTTGGGGTTTGTTGAGATTCTTACATCTGTGTTTGTATTTTAAATTTTAATTTGGGAAAACTTTTGGCCATTATTTCTTCAAATACATTTTATGTCCTCTCTGTGACTTCAACTATCTGTGTACTCAATACACTCAACCTCTTTTTAATTTTTTTCGTTTTCTTATGTCTATTTTCTCTCTGCAATTCATTTTAGATAGTTTTAATTGCATTTTCCTCATGATCTTTTCATCCGCCATATCTAATTTGTTATTAATCCCACTTATTATGTATTTTATGTCAGATTTTTTTTGAAATTTCCACTTCATATGTTCCATTTACCTCCTCATTATGTTCACACTTTCATTTATATCCTCAGACATATTTGTAATATTTATCATTGCTCTTTTCAGATCCTAAATGGCTATTTTTATCACTCTTGTAATTTTGGGATCTGCTTCTATTGTTTTATTTTTCTCCTAGTTATGGGTCATATTTTCCTGTTACTTCACATGGCTGGTGATTTTTGATTGGGTGCTAAACATTGTTTTTCATCTTTGAGTGCTGATTCTGTTGGATTCCTTTAAAGAGTGTAGGACTTTGCTCTGGACTGCAATTACTTATTGAACCATTCGGCCTCCTTGAGGCAGGCACCTAGGATTTGTTAGTGTAGCCCTTCTAGGATGAATTTAGCCCCATTTCTAAGGTTTGATCCTTCTTAGGATTGTACCCAACACCCCATGTCCCATGAGGTCTCTCCATTCTCTCTGATGGAAGTACTGAGTGCTCTCTCTGTGTGGGCCCCGAGTGTCATTGGACCTGCCACTTTGTAGGGGGTCTTTCTGTGGCCTTATTGAGCCTGACCCATGCATTGCAGTTCACTCCACAGCCAAGGACTCATGAGGCCCCCTGAGGTTCTCCAGACCCCTCTCTGCAGACTTCTCCCCTCTCTGGCATCCTACCCTGCACACCCTCATTGCCTTGGCCTCTTCCAGAGAAAAGCATGGGCTTGGAGCTGGGCCTGTCCCTCCACTAGTTTCTGGGAACTGCCTCTAGGCTGCAAGCTGGAAAAAGGGAGGGCTCAGCTCTTTGGTTTCTCCACTCTCCTGAATCACAGTTACCTGCTACCTGTTGTCTAATATTTGAAAACAGCTATTTCATATATTTTGTTTATTTCATGAGGAGGTCAATTCCCACAGCACTTAACCCTTCATGAATGTATAAGAAGCCAAGTGGGTATAAGGTTTTTGTTATTTAGTTTATCCTTAAAATAACTTTCTTTTTAGGCCTGTCTTGTCAGTCCATTTACTCATCTTAAATAACAAAGAATACAGTGTGAAGGGGACCTGCCTCCACCCTGCCTCTCTTGGCTCTGGGCTGTGATTCTCTGCACAGACCACGTTGCATGTGGCCATTTGCCTATCTGCTTCCCTTGTTGGGTGGTGATGCTCTTGGAGAATGGGAGCCAGAACTTGTCATCCTGGGACCACACAGCTAACCATGACCTGGCCCCTAGTAGCAGTGAGTATGCATGTGTGTCTGTGTGTGCACATGTGTAGGAGTACATGATAGACATGTGGGTGCTTGTTTAAAAGCAACACCAGCCCAAGGCAGGGACTGAGGAAGAGCAGATCCTCCCATTTCCATGCAGCCCCTTCCCTCCCCCATGGGTGCCTCAGCTCAACTCCCAGCTGTGAGCCAAACAGCAGAATGTGTGCCTGCAAACTCTCTGCCCCTTTTCCCTTCTTCAGCAAACAAGTCCTCTTAAAGGAGGAGATTAGATTCACTCCAGTAACACGAAGGGCTTCATTGGAGGATCTGGCCAGCCTGGCAAGGAAGACGCTAAGTTAAGTTTTGGGGGATGGTGCCATGACCTATATAGGGAGTCCTCTGGCTCTGCTGCCGGGACTGTGCTGCCCAGGAGGCTGTAAGCATCGACAGGGAGGATTAGAAGCATGACCTCCACCTGGATTTGCCTCCCTGCAGTCACAGAGCAGAGTGGAGAGTGGAGCTTCAGTGACCCTGAAATGTTCACCTGATGAGCTCATAAACCCATGTACCTCATGAGCTCATAAACCCATGGTGTCCTCCTGCGGTGCTTCCTGGGTTCCTTGGGTGGGGGCTGCTGATCATCGGCTTCTAGGCCTCGTCCCCATCCCCAAGGTGGGGTTAGAGGGAGCAAACTCGCTTCCCTCAAGGTCAGAAGGCACAGCTCTGCTGTGTGCCACATCTCAGGGGAGAATGGGGTGGGGGGCTGTGGTGCCTGGGAATGAGCTTGCAAAGCAGAGGGCAGTCGTGAGCTCTGATGTGGTCCCTCAGGAAGCCTGCGGAGTCAGCACTGAGTGTGCTGGCTCAGCACTACCTGGCTGAGCTGTTTGCGGCAGGCTCACAGAGAACAGCAGCCACCACACTGGGCATCCTGTAAGGGCAGCTCACTCGCTCCCAGATAATGAGGAAGAGGCTGAGGCCCAGAGGGAGGCCACAATTTGCACAGTCTTAGGGGAAAAACCAAACACCAAATCCACAGTCGTGCTTCAGGTTCCTGGGTGAAGGAAGGTGAGAATTTAGAGAAGCTGTCAAGGCCTGCCTGGTTATTAGGCAAAAAGCATCACATTCTACATTAAGATGGAGATGAGAACTTTCATCTGTCCATCCATCCATCCATCCATCCATCCATCCATCCACTCATCCATTCACTCACCCATCCCATCATTCATCCATTCATCCATCCATCCATCCACTCATCCATTCACTCACCCATCCCATCACCTATCCATCCATCCATCCATCCATCCATCCATCCATCCATCCATCCATCCATCCTTCCTTCCTTCCATCCATCCATTCACTCACCTATCCCATCACCTATCCATCCATCCATCCATCCTTCCTTCCATCCATCCATTCACTCACCCATCCCATCACCTATCCATCCATCCATCCATCCTTCCATCCATCCATCATGCATCCATCCACTCATCCATTCACTCACCCATCCCATCACCCATCCATCCATCACGCATCCATCCACTCATCCATTCACTCACCCATCCCATCATCCAGCCATCCGTCCATCCATCCATCCATCCATCCATCCATCCATCCATCCAATCATGCACTCCTTGATTTCCTTCACATACTTATCAAATACCTGCTATGGACCAGGTGCTATTGTAGGACCAGATAGGTATCAAGCAAGAGGTAAACAAGACAGACAGGTTTCCTGCCTTCCCAAGTTTCCACTGAATTTTATCTTCTCATAGGAAAAGCAAAACAAAACACCAACAGCCACCATCACTGTTATGGAATGAATGTGTCCCACGAAACACATATTGAATCCCTGATCCCCAGTGTGATGGTATTTGGAGATGGGGCCTTTGGGAGGTGATTGGGGTTAGATGAGCTCATGAAGGAGGGGCCCTAACCATGGGACTGGGCTTCTTATGAAAAGAGACACCAAAGCATTCTCTGTCTCTTTTTCTCTCCCCCGCTCTCTCTCTTTCTCCACCCCCCGCCTTGCTCTCCCTCTCTCTCCGTTGCCTCCCTCATGCACGCAGAGCAAGGTCTGGGAGCACATGGTGAGAAGGTGGCTGCCTGCAACCAAGAGTAGAACCTGCCTCTTCCAGAACTGTGAGAAATAAACTTCTGTCATTTAAGCCTCTAGTCTATCGTATTTTGGTGGTAGTCTGAGCTGACTAATGCAACCACCAACAGCAACTAGGACACAACATGAAGGATTTTTATTTCCTAGAGCAAAAAGCAGCCCAGGCGGGTAAACACGTTTGTTGACATGGATGAATGTGCATCTCAGTTTCAAATTCGGTTTCAAAGAGCATCAAAGAGATAAACCCACAGCTTCTGTCTGATTAGCAAGCTTTTAAAGAAGCAATTTGCTTACATGGAAGCGTGGTCTGTGTCTTTCACAGAATGGCACGAAGCTCCTGTGGTCCCCTGTGCTGCGGCCACTGGGTCTTCAGGGAAAGTCCCTGAGCCTCATCTCAGACCCTGTTCGACTTTCATTGATCTCTAAATGGTGGGTGTTTTCTTGCTTAATGTCTTCATAGAGGAGTGATTTATCAGTGAGGAGAAAGGGGTGATCTCCAAGAGCTCTTTGATTAAGTGAACTCTGGAAGCCAAACACGATGACCTGCCAGTGTCTTGATGCCATGAGCCGATGGCCAGCAAAGAGCTGTCAGGAGCCCCCTAGCTTCTCAGCAGATTGGGATTTCAGGTTTCGGTTCCAGGGCTAGGAAAGAGGTCCCAGGGCTCATCTGGCTCAACATCTCATTTTAGCCATGAGGAAATCATGGGAGAGGAAAAGGGTTCCCAAGGGTCCCTGCTGTGTCATTTTTTTTTTTTTTTTGACAGAGTTTTGCTCTTGTTGCCCAGGCTGGAGTATAATGGCACGATCTCAGCTCACTGCAACATCCGCCTCCAGGGTTCAAATGATTCTCCTGCCTCAGCCTCCCAAGTAGCTGGGATTACAGGCATGCACCACCATGCCCGGCTAATTTTGTATTTTTCGTAGAGATGGGGTTTCTCCATATTGGTCAGGTTGGTCTCAAACTCTTGACCTGAGGTGATCTGCCCGCCTCAGCCTCCCAAAATGCTGGGATTACAGGTGTGAGCCACTGTGCCCGGACTCTTGATGTGTCCTTCTAAGTGGGAAGTCCACTGCGTTTGGCTCAGATCATCAGTGGGGAAGTTGGATCCCTGGCCCATCTCTGTTCCTAGGAAGAAAAGGCCACATCCCTTCCCAGGGAACCGGGACCAGCAACTCCTGGCAGTGGCCTCTTGGCTGCAGTCTTTTCTGAAAAACACTTCCAGTGTTCTCAGCTTGAGGTCAGGCTGTGCAAGGGAGGCAGTGCCCTGTGGGTCCCCAGACGATGTGCAAACATCAGCCTTGAGCCCTTGAAGACGAAGCATTCCTAGGGGGCCAGTCAAGAGGGGCTTCTGGCCCTCAAGGGGTGAGGGTCTCTGTTTCCCTTCTTGCCAGAGACCATTTTGAAAAGTCTCACGAGACTCTGAGATCTGCCTTTCAAGCTCCGAAAGGTCTCTGTTAACAGTTTTCATCAGTTTGGTGCTAATGAGGCTAAGTTTGGAGATCTCAGTGCCCGTCTCTGCCACTGGGCATCTGCTTCCGGTGCTGCTGCACTCTGAGGGCTGTAGGAGGCATGTTTCTCAGAGGAGAAAGACCATGTGAAAAGCAAAGTTGGAGGGAGAGCCCGGTGTGCATTCATACAGACACACATGCGGTGGCGGGGGCCCAAGGTGGCCCGGGGATTCTCCCCGGTTCCACCCCAGGGCGGATGCTTTGAGAACCCCTCCCCTTGAGAGTGGGAGACCCTGTGAATATGACAGAATGGCATTCTCATGATTAGGTGATGTTCAATGGAAAAGAAGATGGGATCTTGCAGATGTGATTAAGGTTTCTAATCCATTGGCTTTTAGTTAATCAAAAGGGAGATTATCCTTGTAGGACTCATCTAACCAAGTGAGCCCTTAAAGCTAAAGTTTTCCAGCTGGTCTTTTAAAAACGTGTCAGCCACATGTTGGGAACTGTCCCTGGTGGGGGGCACAGGGCAAAAACTCCAAGAGCTGAGCATGGCCCCAGAACACAACCACCAAGAGAGTGGTGGTCGCTGGAAATGGAATTGTGTCAACAACCTGAATTATCTTAGAAGGAGACCCTGAGCCTTAGATGAGAGGGCTGCCCAGCAGGCACATCTGACACCCTGGTCAGTGGTGAAAGACCAAACGCGTCCCTCCTAAGAGCAGGAACACAGCAATCAGTCCCCTCCCCGCAAGCCTCAGCCTGGCGAGGCCCTGAGAAGAGGACCGAGGTAGCTCGAACAGGGACTCCTGACCCACAGGGACTGTGTGATATTCAATGTGTTTGCTTTATTATTATGAATGTTTTTGAATTGGCTTTTGTTGCTCAGCATAATTTCTGCAGATTCATCCAAAATTTTGTGTAGGAAGAGTTGGTTCGTTTTTATTGCTGAGGAGTTTGCAGGTGTGTGTGCACTGCAAGTTTCTTTAACCGCTTGTCCATGAGTGAATGGTATCTGGGCAGATTCCAGGTTTTGCCTATTACCAATAAAGGTGCTGTGGAGGTTCATGTCCAGGTTTTCGTGTGAGCAAAACTTTTTATTTTTCTGGGACAAATGCCCAACAGTATAATTGTTAGGCCATGTGATAATTGGAGTTTAGTAAGAAACTCCAGTTTCTTATTTGCCTGTTTTCTGAGCGGCTCTACCATTTTACATAACTACCAGCAATAGGCATCAGCCTCTCCGCCTCCCTGCCAGCATTTGATAGTGTCTTAGCCATTCCAATAGCTGGTACCATATTGTGATTTTGATTTTGCATGTCCCTGACAGCCACTGATATTGATCCTCTTTTCCTGTGCTTCTTCGCTACAGAGCTTTTTGCTCTGTAGATACAGAAGCTACAGAGCTTCTTGCTCTGGGTTCCATCTTCCTTGGTAGACTGTTCATGTCTGGTGCCTATCTTCTCATTAAACAATTTGTTTTTACGTTGCTGAGTTTTGAGAGTTCTTTATCTATGTTGGATACTAGTCATTTGTTGTATATGTGGTTTGCAAATATTTTCTCCTAGTGTGTAGTGTGTCTTTTCATCCTCTTAATGGAATCTTTCTCAGAGCAAAAGCTTTTGATTTTCCAGCAGTCAAATTCAATCAATGATTTCTTTTATGAATTGTGATTTCAATGTCAAGTCTAAGAACTCTTTGTCTAGCCCTGGATCTTGAAGATTTTCTCTGAAGCTTCCTGGAAACATTTTGTGGTTTTACATTTTACATTTAAGTCCATGAGGTATTTTCAGTTAAATTTTGTGTTAAGCACAAGACTTCAGTGGAGACTCTTCCGGTGTTGGCCTGCGGGTATTCAGTTGCTCCAGCATCATTGGTTGAGACTCTGTCTTTCCTCTGTTGTATTGCCTTGGTGCCTTTGACAAAAATCAGTTGGACATATACTAGTGGGTCCATTTCTGAGTTTTCCATTTTGTTCCATTAGTCTGTTCCTCTGACAACACTGCCAAGTCTTGATTGCTGTAGCTGTATAGTAAGTCTTGAAATTGGATAGACTGGTTCCTCCCAATTCATCCTGTATTCAAAATTGTTTTTTGCTATTTTCGTTCCTTTTTAAAATATATATCTACTTAAATTAACATGTTTATATCTACAAAAAATCTTGCTGTGATTTTTATGAGGTTTGTGTTAAATTGGTTTATCAGTTTGGGTAGAGTCGACGTGTTTACTATATGCAGTCTTTCAATCTCTAAACATAGCATGTCTCTCCACTTGTTTAGATCTACTCTGAATTCCTCCATACATATTTTGTGGTTTTCAGCTGTTAAAGTGAACTAAATATGGTCTGAAAAGGACTCTGTACTTTTATATTTGAGTCTTTGTGGACGAACTGCAACCTAGCTTAATAGGTAGACAAGACTGAAAACCTAACTTAGGAGTATGCACCTGTAATGCATACTGAGTCTCAGCATGAGCTGAGTCTTGGCCAATCCCAGCAGGTGTACTTCAACCACTCATACACCACTGAGTGTTCAGGTTGTGTTCAAATAAGGCAAATGCTGAGCTGTAACCAATCCAGCTGTTCTGTACCTCACACTTCCGATTTTTGTACATCATTTCCTTTTTTTTTTTTTTTTTTGTCTATAAATCTTCCACCATGTGGCTGCATTGGAGTCTCTGTGAATCTGCTGGGATTCTGGGGGCTGCCCGACCCACAAATCATTCGTAGCTCAATGTAGCTCTTTTAAATTTAATTTGGCTGAGGTTTTTCTTTTATCACAGCAGACAAGTGTGTACATCAGTTCATGGATTTACACCTAAGGATTTCAGGTTTAGAGCAATGGTCAATGGTACTGCTGTTAATTTCAATGTTTATGTATTTGTTGCTTATGTATAGAAATACAATTGATTTGTGTATGTTTATCTTGTATCCTGTGGCCTTACTGAACTCAGTTCAGTTCTAAGAGTTTTTGTTTGTTTGTTTTTGGTAGATTCCTTGAGGTTTTCTGCATGGAAACCAAGTCATCTGCAAAGAGAGATAGCTGCATTTCTTCCTTTCTCCTCTGTATTTAAAACATTCATTTTCTTCCTCCCTCTCTGCCTGCCCCTCCCATTCTTGCCTTATTGCTGTGGCTCAAACCTCCAATGGGATACAGTATGAAAGCAGTGAGGGGACTCTTTGCTTTGTTATTGCTCTTAGGAGGATGGCTTTCAGTCTTTCACCATTGAGTATGACATTAGATGTAGGTCTATTTTTACTCATATTCTTTGAGTTAATTCTGCCTTATCCCTAACTTGGTGAACTTTGTAAAATCATGAATGAGTG
This sequence comes from Pan troglodytes, assembly GCF_028858775.2. Lineage (NCBI taxonomy): Eukaryota > Metazoa > Chordata > Mammalia > Primates > Hominidae > Pan > Pan troglodytes. Next base: position 143,848,306 of record NC_072406.2, on the reverse strand, counting down.
TTAAATTTGCCAAATGTTTTTTGTGCATCAATTGATAATGATCGTATGATTTTTCTTCTTTGACTTGTTGCAGGGTGGATTACATTTCAAACATTGAACCAGCCTTGCATGCCTGAAATGATTCCCCCTTGGTCATGATGCGTAATCCTTTTCACACATTGTTGAATTTATTTTGATAACAATTTTTGTGTTTAAGTTGATGAAGATATTATCTATAATTTTTGGGGTGCTGTTTCATCTTTTTACAAATCAGGGTAGTGGTATTACAGAACATTTGGGAAGTGTTCCATCCTCCAATATTTTCTGGAAAAGATGGTGTGGAATTGATGTTAATTCTTCTTTAAATGATTGGTAGACTCATCCAGCAAAACCATCTGGGTCTGGAGGGTTTTGTTTGTTTGAAGTTTTAAAAATTTCAGATTTTTAAAAGCTGAGCTCCTAGCATTTCTGGATTGTTGATCTCAACATGCTTGCTCAGGCCAGGCTTTGGAATTGGGGTGGGCATGGGCGAGAGCATGGGGGGGGTCTCATCCTTGAAGACAAGCTTGTCAAACCCATTGCCCTTGGGCTGCATGTGGCCCAGGATGGCTTTTAATGTGGCCCAAAAGAAATTCATAAATTTCTCAAAATATTATGAGTTTTTTTGTGACTTTCTTTCTTTTTCTTTCTTTCTTTTCTTTCTTCTTTTTTTTTTTTTCTCATCAGCTATTGTTAGTGTTAGTATATTGTATGTGTGGCCCAAGACAATTCTTCTTTTTCCAACATGGCCCAGGGAAGGCAAAAGCTTGGACACCCCTGCTCTAAGAGTTCACCATCAGGATGGGGCAGCAGCCTGTAAGCAACTGTCTGTGGCAGCCAGAGGGAGAGAGAGGGTTTAGAAAGGGCTCAGGAAACTAGGATACATGGATGCAGAGGAGGGCCCCCTGAGACCACAGGGGCAGAGCCTAGAGTGATGCAGCCACAAGCCAGGGAACACCGGGAGCCTCTGGAAGTGGGAAGGGGTAGGAAGGAAGGCTCTTTTCCTGGAGCTTCCGGGGCCTGGTCCTGCTGCCAACTTGGCTTAGTGCTCCTGGCCTCTAGGGACATGCAGGAGTAAATGGGCACTGCTTTCTGCCACCTGGTTCCTGGTAATTCATTACAGCAGTGCAGAAAACTAGTGCATGCGCCTAGTACAGAACTCTTCAGGCCCCATCTGTTCCCTCCTGGTTGGTCTCCAAGGAGACAGTGGAGGGCAGGGGTGCCCATTTCCATGCATTCACACCTTTACTTGTTGGTGCATTTGTTTTGAGCACAGACTGTGGGGTGAGCAGTGGGCCACGGGCTGAATGGGCAGGGCATCAGGGAGGGGAGAGACAGAGGGAAAGAGAGAGAGAGGGAAGAAGAAGCATCAAACCTGGCCCTAGCTTCCAGGAGTGGGTGTTTGCTAGGGAGGGAAGACAAAAGCAGAGGTAATTAGAAGACAGAGAGAGGAAGGGTGAATGCTGAGTATGTGCCTGGAACATAATGGGCTGGTGCCCCAGGGCACACTGCAGGAGTACAGCCCTGGGCTCTGCTCTGTGGGTCTGAGGGGGTCACCTGTGTCCTGCTGGGTGTCCAGGCCCCGTGCCGGGCACCTTCTCCCGCTCCACCGGCTGCATCCACACACCAATGCAAAGCTGATTCCTCCTCAGTCCCATTTTGTGCACCATGCACAGCGAATAGCGGCGCTGCTCCTTTCTGAAGAATATTCCTTTTTGTGTTTCTTTTAATCAATGGGGATTGTGGAGGCCTTTTCATCTTCAGCAGGGAAAAAAACCCCTGAGGACTCCCAACACCACAGCAGCAAGGGATGCCTTCCCTCGTTAGGGAGCTGGAGCCTGGCTCTTCAGCTCCTTAATGACCAAGCTCCCTACTGCCCAGCATGAGACCACGTCATTGCATCTTACAATGCAAAAAGTAAGTTTAACAGAAACTTAAACATACTTCACCATTTCTTAAGGAATTCTTAAAATGTTAGCTCTGGAACCTTCAAATTCAGCAAACATGAGGAGGTGCTGGCTCAGACTGCAGCTTCTCAGCCCCGGAGAGCGAGTGTTCCAGTCCCTAGCCTGCTATGAGTGCAGCGCTGAGGAGCTCCGACTTAGGGAGCTGCATTTATTTATTTATTTTTAATTACACTTTACGTTCTAGGGTACATGTTCACAACGTGCAGGTTTGTTACATATGTATATATGTGCCATGTTGGTGTGTTGCACCCAATAACTCGTCATTTACATTAGGTATATCTCCTAATGCTTTCCCTCCCCCTCCCCCAGCCCCATGACAGGCCCCGGTGTGTGATGTTCCCCTTCCCGTGTCCAAGTGTTCTCATTGTTCTGTTTCCACCTATGAGTGAGAACATGCGGTGTTTGGTTTTTTGTTCTTGTGATAGTTTGCTGAGAATGATGGTTTCCAGCTTCATCCATGTCCCTACAAAGGACATGAACTCATCCTTTTTTATGGCTGCATAGTATTCCATGGTGTATATGTGCCACATTTTCTTAATCCAGTCTATCATTGTTGGACATTTAGGTTGGTTCCAAGTCTTTGCTATTGTGAATAGTGCCACAATAAACATACATGTGCATGTGCCTTTATAGCAGCATGATTTATAATCCTTTGGGTAAATACCCAGTAATGGGATGGCTGGGTCAAATGGTATTTCTAGTTCTAGATCCTTGAGGAATCACCACACTGTCTTCCACAATGGTTGAACTAGTTTACAGTCCCACCAACAACGTAAAAGTGCTCCTATTTCTCCACATCCTTTCCAACACCTGTTGTTTCCTGACTTTTTAATGATCGCCATTCTAACTGGTGTGAGATGGTATCTCATTGTGGTTTTGATTTGTATTTCTCTGATGGCCAGTGATGATGAGCATTTTTTCATGTATCTGTTGGCTGCATAAATGTCTTCTTTTGAGAAGTATCTGTTCATATCCTTCACCCACTTGTTGATGGGGTTGTTTTTTTCTTGTAAATTTGTTTGAGATCTTTGTAGATTCTGGATATTAGCCCTCTGTCAGATGAGTAGATTGCAAAAATTTTCTCCCATTCTGTAGATTGCCTGTTCACTCTGATGGTAGTTTCTTTTGCTGTGCAGAAGCTCTTTAGTTTAATTAGATCCCATTTGTCAATTTTGACTTTTGTTGCCATTGCTTTTCATGTTTTAGCCATGAAGTCCTTGCCCATGCCTATGTCCTGAATGGTACTGCCTAGGTTTTCTTCCAGGGTTTTTATGGTTTTAGGTCTAACATTTAAGTCTTTAATCCATCTTGAATTAATTTTTGTATAAGGTGTAAGGAAGGGATCCAGTTTCAGCTTTCTACATATGGCTAGCCGATTTGCCCAGCACCATTTATTAAATAGGGAATCCTTTCCCCATTTCTTGTTTTTGTCAGGTTTGTCAAAGATCAGATGGTTGTAGATGTGTGGTATTATTTCTGAGGCCTCTGTTCTGTTCCCTTGGTCTATATCTCTGTTTTGGTACCAGTACCATGCTGTTTTGGTTACTGTAGCCTTGTAGTATAGTTTGAAGTCAGGTAGCGTGATGCCTCCAGCTTTGTTCTTTTGGCTTAGAATTGTCTTGGCAATGCGGGCTCGTTTTTGGTTCCATATGAACTTTAAAGTAGTTTTGGGAGCTGCATTTAAATGGTGTGTGGGAAGGACCTGAGGTCCACTTTCCTTCTGAAAGTTCTCCCCAGCTTCTTGATTCTGTGTGGTTGGACGATGCTTTCCTTCTTCCTGGTCCACTAGTACCCCTTAGCTTCTTCTTCCACATAAATGAATTTCCTGCCTTTCTTCTGCCTTATTTCCCCTGGGGCTTCCCTCCGCCCTGGTCCTGAGGTTGCTGCTGGGCGTGGCTTCTTCCTCTGGTCTCACGGTCTTCGCATGCGCCTTTACCTGGAAGGTTGTAGCTGCCCCCCTACCTGCCCCAAGGCTGCTCCCTTTGGTGTGCGCTGCACACTCTAGTTCTGCATGGGGGAGGGGGTCCTTGCCACTCAATGGCTTGACCCCTTCCCTGTGAGCTGTCTGAGGACCCCTGTGAGGTAGGGGGCAGGACTCGACCCTAGAGCCTGGGCTCAGACACCAGACCAATTTGAGGACTAGCTAAAACAGGGATGAGCAGAAGCAGCTTTCTATAAGACGTGCCCACCAGGGTGCCATGTCAATTCACCATCGCCATGGCAACACCTGGGGTTTCTGAACCTTTCCATGGCATCAACCTGATGGCCTAGAAGTCACCACCCTTTTTCAAGAAATTTCTGCATAAACCACCCCGCAATTCATGTATAATTAAAAGTGCCCTTAGCTGCTGCTCTGCTCACCCTGCCTGTCAGGTAGCCCCGCTCTGCATGGAGCAGCACCTTGGTTGCTGCTGTGCCCTGCTGTGTCAATAGAAGTCACTGTCTAACACCACCACCTCCCCCACCAAACTCTTTCCTAGTTGAAGCCAAGAACCCTCCTGGGCTAAGCCCCAGTTTTGGGGCTCACCAGCCCTGCATCCTCTAGGTTCCCAGGACAGTCCCAGCATGGGGTGGATGGATGGGTGTGGTTAATTGACGGGACATTTATAAGCCCACGTGTGCATTCATGATACTGACACACATCATCCCCTATTTCAGCTTTATTTCATTTTTCCTCCTTCTGGTAACAAAAATTACAGTGTCATTTTGAAAAAATAATCAAGGGCAAACATAATATGAGTTTCAGGAACACTTTAAAGAAAATTATGTATTTAAAATAAGGGAAGTAACTTCTCTCAAGAAAAAGTAACCATTAGGGAAAAAGCAGTGTTCTTAAGAGGCTGAAAAGTAATTGAGTGAAAATTACACCTTCCATATGGCATTCTTACTTGGTGAATTCAGAATACCAGAAACAGCCCCAGAAAAGGGAAGTGTTTGCAGGAGAAAACTACAAAAGCTACAGAAACACAATTATCACTGTGATTATGGACAGGAGTGTCCGTGGAAACACGCAGGTTTCCTGTTCTGAGAAATGCTCAAGATGACAATAGAAAACATCCTGTCTGCAGGCTGGGTTTGCTGTTTGCACAAGAGCTGAATATTCATGGACAAATCTGTCTGTTTTTAAATTATCCCTTTTTTTGGGAGGAGGAGGGTGTCCTATAAGCTAATTCCAGAGACACATCATTCTGATTGTTGCTAGAAGTGGAGTCTCTGTGCAGCCTAGGGTCTCTCTTTCCCCAGCCTGGCCCCTTCTCCAGACACGGAATAAACCAACTGGGGGTGCCCCACAAAGTGGCCTTTCCCAGAGGGATGGAGGATGGGGGCAGGTTCTGGCTCAAGAGACAGACCTGAACACTTTGAACCTCCTCAATTTCCTCATCTGTAAAATAGGAATCATGAGCACCCACACTTGCACCTGCCAGGAAGAGCCATGAGCAGAAAGAAAAGGAGCCCTTAAAAGAATGTGTGCTCAGAAACCGAGACCCCTGGACACACCCCGACCCACCCAACCTCCACTCCCCACCCCAGCCTCCACTCCCCACCCTGCTCCTCCACCTTACATAAAGCAAAAATGGGCAGGGGGCAAGAAAGTCGCTGCCTGGAGGCCTGGGCCTTGCTGCTGCCCTGCCGGAGAGCTGCACCTGCACCTGTCCGTTCCCTTGTGAGGGTCTGGGGGTGGATGCCGCCTGAGCCCTGGCTCCCCCTGGGTGGATGTGCCTGTGCCCCTCCTGTCAGGTCGGGCCACTGCCTGGTCATCACAGGTGTGACTGCAGCCAGTGATTGGTCAGATTGGGGGTCCCAGGTCTCATCCACTTGCCCTGATTCTGGAAGACTCCGAAGGGCTGTCCAGCTCTGGACTTCCCCAGGGGATTGGCTGGGACCTTTGCTGAGGCTGCCTCTTCCTCCTCCGCCCCCAGGCCCTCCCTCTATTCCCACATTGCCGTGGAGCAAAGGCAGCTTCTCCATTAACTTCCATGGCAGACTCAGCTTCTGGGGAGCCTGGGCGGCAGTTGGTCCATGCACCACGTTGGTCCTATCTCCACAGCGCCCCTTCCTCCTCACCCTGCTCGAGGCTCTCCCTAGACTCATTGCCCCCACCTCTGTGCCCCCCAGGAGGGTGCAGACCCCACCCTTACGTCTGGTTTTATTTACTGGGGTGTCTCAGCCCCTGCAGCAGAGCCTGGCACATAGCAGTTTCTCAACAAATATTGATAGAAAAAATGACACTCTGGGTCTTGTTTTACACATTTTTTAAGGTTTTGCTATGTTCAAAGTTGATGTCATGCTCAATTATTTATTATCATGTGTAAAAGTTGCCATTGACCATTTTAACGGTGTTGGAGTCTGTCGGGGGCACTCCCACAAAGTCCCACAGGCTGGGTGGCTTCTCAACCACGGACATCCCTTTCTCACAGTTCTGGAAGCTGGACGTCTGAGGTCAGGGTGCCAGCAGGGTTGGATTCTGGTGAGGGCCTCTTCTGGGTTGTGGAGGGCCACCTTCTCCCTGTGTCCTCGCGGGGGGTGGGGCGGTGGGAGAGGGCAAGAGAACTGCTCACTGGGTGCCTTTTAGAAGAGTGCTGAGCCCATCCATGCGGCTCCATCCCCGTGGCCTAATCCCCTCCCCACATCCTCACCTCCCAACACCAACCTTGGGGGTTGGGATTTCAATCTGTGGATTTTGGGGGGACACAGACATTCAGTTCATTGCAGTGGTAATTAAGTTTAGCTTCAAAGTTATTTAAAGCTTGGGAAGAAGAAGGCAGGTCCCGCCTGGCCCTAAGATGCAGGAAGGCTGGACTGGGGGGGCTACCACGGTTGTTTTGTCTCCACACTTGGGGTTGACACATTGGATGCCTGATTGTAATCAGGTGAGAGGAGACAGAAAACTTTGTTCTGATCAAATAACAGATGGATCCCAGGGTGGGAAGGAATAAACGGCAAACCACAAGGGCCCAGTGAACCAGGGAACACACAGCAGCCTCTGGAAACGAAGGGGTTTCCTGGGGAGAAGGCAGTGGATGCTGATTGGTCAATATTGCAAGTCCAGCCTGAGCCAGGTGCGCCTGCAGATGACCTCCCGGAACATTCCCAGCCCATGGAGGCAGGTGGGTGTTGCACGTCCAGCCCGTGCTGGGCACACCCGCAGATGACCTTCCGGAATGTTTGCAGGCCGTGGAGGCAGCTGCTGTGGTGTTGGCTGCACGGTGTCCAGCAGGTGCCTCGTGTGCCCATCCCGTCATTCCTTTAGACTTGTCTGCAAATTGTGCTCTCCTTTCTACTGTGCACATGATGTCAGGCTCTGGCTAGCTCCACCCTTGCTACTGAAGAAATAGATGTGTTTGGCCAGGTGCAGTGGCTCACGCCTGTAATCCCAGCACTTTGGGAGGCCGAGGTGGGCGGATCACCTGAGGTCAGGAGTTTGAGACCAGCCTGACCAACATGGAGAAACCCCACCTCTACTAAAAATACAAAATTAGCTGGGCATGGTGGCACATGTCTCTAGTCCCAGCTGCTCAGGAGGCTGAGGCAGAATTGCTTGAATCTGGGAGGCAGAGGTTGCGGTGAGCTGAGATCGTGCCATTGCACTCCAGCCTGGGCAACAAGAGTGAAACTCCATCTCAGAAAAGAAAAAAGAAAAAAAGAAAAAAAAAAAAAAAGAAATAGACGTGTGCTTTGCTTTTGTTTATAGCTTTAAAACTTTAAAAAATGTTTAAGCTTTGTTTTTCTTTGTTATCTGAAAGGGAAATCAGCCTTCAGGCAGAATGGCCCTGAGACTGCAGGGATCCATGTGTAGCCCTGGCTCTTGACCTCCACCTGATCCGGCCAGGCCCTCTGCCTTCCAAGGTGAGGCTCCCGAGGCCAATGTGTGGTGTGTGACTCTGCATGGCACATGGCTCCTGTGTGGCACGTGGCTCCCATGTGGCACTGGCTCCTGTGTGGCATGTGGCTTCTGCATGGCATGTGGACCCCATGTAGTCCCATGTGGTGTGTGGCTCCCATGTGGCATGTGGCTCCTGTGTGACGTGGGGCTCTCGTGTGGCATGTGGCTCCTGTGTGGCATGTGGATACCATGTGGTCCCATGTGGTGTGTGACACGTGGCTCCTGTGTGGTGTGTGTCTCCTGTGTGGCATGTGGATATCATGTGGCATGTGGCTCCTGTGTGGCACATGCTCTTGTGTGGCAGTCTGGCCTTTTTTCCTGTTCTCCAGGCTCAGGGCTGGCTCAGGCTGAGGCAGGTGAGGGTGGGACCTGGGATCAGGGGTTCCGGGGGTTTGTGGGTGGCCTCTGGGGTCTGCCTCATTTCCATCATCTTCTCTTATTGGTCACTGTTTTGTGTGTTACTGAGAACCACCTACAAGGACAAGAACAGATTCCAGAGAATGCCTCTTCCTGGACCAGGGAAAGTGCGGGTTCCAGCAGGACTTCTAAGAAGCGTCACGTCCTCTGATGAGTCACCTGGCCTGCAGGTTTCAGGGACCCATTTCCAGGATTTCCTGGGCTCGACAGGCCCCATGAGCCCCATTTCTACAATCGGGAGTCTGTGTCTGTTGAGGAGGGGTGGAGGGAGTTGTATTCTATGGGTATATGAGGAAAGGCTAAACAGGATAGAACCTGGAGCATAAAAATGGGCTTCTAGGAAATGGCGTAAGCTAAAGAGAAAAGTGAAAGAAAACTCTCCCCTGGAAAGCTACAAATAAACAGAATAAAATGAGTGGAGTAATATTCTCCAGGACCTGTTCTTAGAGAAATTCTCCGTAAATGTTCTAAAGTGAAATTAATACTTCATACTGCCTTTAATGTAAGCATGATTTGTTGTTAATGTTAAATTAAATGTCAATTTGCAAAAAAGATTCCGTAGGTACCAAGGATCCTGCTTTTCCCAGGTAAAGGCAACCTGACCATGTTGGCTGTGTTTTAATTAAACCTGGGCCCCGGCCAGAGCGGCTCCCTGTGCAGGGTTCTCATCAGCAGAGGCTCTGTGCTCACGGGTGAGTGGAAACACATTCATGGGAAAAGACTGGAATTAAATTGTCTTCCTGGGCGGCCCTGCATTGGTCAGCAGAGGTGAATCCCCTGCTTCCCCCTTTGGAGGGCACTTGGCCACTCCTCCTCCGCTCTTCCCCTTGTTCCAGAATTTCTAGGCTCAGCGCTGCAGTGGGACCCTGAGCTGAACAACCCGACACCCAGGCTCTGCTCCAGCGAGGCCTTGCTGGTTTCGCTGGCTTCCTCTAGGACACCTGCACTCTGAGTCAGACTCCGCTCCCCAGAAACAGCCCCGGGACCCTGGAAAAGGCACTGGCTAGGGAGGTCACGGTCTTGACCAGCTGACCAAGTGCAGGGCACAGCTTGGCTGCCAGCCAGAGACTTTGCCTGGGGGTGTGTGTGCGGCTTCTGTGTTCAGGGAGGAATGAGTCTCATCTCAACCAACTCAGAAGCCAGCACTGCTCCAGCTTTTATTGCAGGAGGATTCCGGAACCTTCCATGACCTAAGGAACGTGGGTACATGCAACAGAGGAAACAGAAGCAAACCAGGACAGGCCGAGAAGCCAGGCGGGAGAGCTGTGGACTGCCTGGGCTCACCCTGACACTGCACAAGGAAGCACAGCCGGACTAGCGTAGCGAGAGCGCCCAGGCCTGCCCTGCACCTGCGGGAACCACTTGGGGCAGGCTCCTGTTTCGTGACACAGGCTCCTGTTCCACCCACGGGCAGGGTTGGCCCCGTGAGGCCCACAGACATGGGTGGAGCTCCCTGAGGCACCCTTGCTGGGGACTCCGGGTGCAGAAGGAGGTGTTGGACACTGCAAGGCCAGGAGGTGAGGTGCTGTCCAGGCCCTGCCATCGTTTTCAGCAAACCTGCAGAGCTGCCCTCCGCGCCCCAGCCCCCTGTGTGAGGAGCAGAGACGGCTATGCACCTGGGAGGCCAGCGACACTCCTGGACACAGCACGGGGAGGCCGGATGCATAGGGTCCAGGGCGTATGCGTCCTGCTCCTGGCCCTGTTCCTGGCCAGGCTGGCTGACCCTCACTAGCCGCTCCACCTGGATGCTCTGGGGGCACCAGACCCAGCCTCTCAGAGGGAAGCAGGGCCAGGAAGAGGCAGGCACTGGCCAGGGGCTCTTGGAGAAGCGGCCCTGAGAGTAGGGGCCAGCCCATGCCAGGCCGGGGCTGAGGGTGTTCAGTTCTGCCCTGGAGTCCTTGACCTTTGTGGGGGCAGCCCCTAGACCCCAAATGTCCACAGCATCTGCCCCTCCCCAGGGTGCCAAGGATGGCTCAACCCAAGGACAGCAACTGACCTAAGGCTGCTGGTGCCCAGTGGACTCTGACGTGGGCTGTATGCATGAGTGAGTGTATGTGAGGGTGTGTGAGTGTGTGTGTGTGCAGGAGGGCAGTGCGTGTCTGCTGCTTCCTTGTGTGTGCATGTGTGAGTGAGTGGTGCCGTGCGTGTCTGCTGCCTCCATGTGAGTGTGCGTGTGCCTGTGAGAGCTGCCTCTATGTGTGTTTGTGTGTGTGTGAGTGGTGCCATGTGTGTCTGGTGCCTTTGTGTGTGTGTGTGTGTATGTGGGTTACCATGTGTGTCTGCTGCCTCCTTGTGTGTGCATGTGTGTGCGTATGTGAGTGTGAGAGTGGTACTGTGTCTGTGGCCTCTGTGTGAGTGGGAGTGTGCGTGTGTTTGCATGTGTGTGTGTGCTTGTGAGTGCTGCCGTGTGTCTGCTGCCTCTGTGTGAGTGGGGGTGTGCATGTGTGTGTTTGCGTGTGTGTGTGTGTGTGCTTGTGAGTGCTGCTGTGTGTCTGCTGCCTCCGTGTGAGCGGGAGTGAGCGCTGGAGCATCTGAACTCCTGGTCCCCCCAGCGGGGACTCTCCTGCCTCCTGTTGGAGGACGCTGGATGGGTGCTCCCCTGGGAGGGATGAGGCAGCCTGTCTCCAGCCCTGCTTGCACCAGTGCATGCACATGGACCCCCCTCAACCTTCCCTGAAGTCCAGAAGGGAGGCCTTGCTAGGGATCCTGTGGTTCCCCTTCCACAGATCTCAGGGCTCCTGGAAAGCCCAGGAAATTCGAGCACACCAAGGAACAGACTGTGCCCCCTCTGCTTTCCAGGCCTCCATGCATTATCCTCCTAGACTCGGGGCCAGCGGGGAGGGAAGCGTCCTCAGCCTCAGTGGCAGATGTGGAAATGAAAGATTTGCTGGAAAACACAGAGCTAGTGGATGGTAGGGCTGGGGTCTGAACCGTCGTCGGGCTGAGTCCACCATGTGTGACTTTTCGTTCTATGCCACTGCCGTCTGTGTGTGGGCAATGCCAGTTGCCTCCCCAGGTGCCGGGTCATGAGTGGATACAAGGATGAGCCCAGAGGACCTGTGCAAGGTCAACAGGTAGTGCCCAAGGTCAGCACCTAACATCCCCCTGCCTGCTGGAGGGGGCGTGTCCATGGCCCACCGTCTGTGGCTCCCGTCCAGCCTCTGGGGTGTGGGGGGCCTCCGTGGTTGATTTAGGTCTATAACAGTCTTTCAGGCAAGCGCTCTCTGGAGGGACCAGGGTTCCTCCCACACAGATCATAATTTCAGTCCCAGAATCTCATTCCCAAGAAATATCGTTTAGGACCCCAAGGAACTTTTAACTAACTCAGCCTTTCTTGGAGCCAGTAAATGCAAATAGCTAGCGATGAATTCCTCAAGTTATCTGGGATAAATGATGGCTGTGGAAATGATCTCTCTCTTAAGAGCCGTGGGAATTCGTGCAGTTTGAAGGGAGTCTGAGTTTCTGAGTCTGCCCGTGCAGCACGTCCCCTAGGAATGAGGTTTGTGCTCTGCGTGCGTTCATTTTTAGAGCAGAAGAGAAGCAACACCGAATTAAAATGTGTTACGTCTGTGCCTAATAGACGGATTACTAATAAATAATAGGCAGTTGATGTGCCCTGCGAACAGGCATTTTGGAGGAGGAACGAGGCACCGCCTTGTGGTGGGGTACGACACCTGGGCAGGCGACAGGGGGCTGGTGCTAACCCCTTGACTTCCAGGCAGAGTCAGTCTCAACTGCGGAAGTGAGTTGACCCGCCCTCCACTCCGCTCCGCGTGTGGGCTGATTGCTGGGTGTTTCCACTCCAGGCTACCCTGCTGACCTGTCCTTCCAGAACCTGGTCCCCACCAAACCACCTTCCCAGCAAGGCTTTCTAAAGGGAGTTCTTAGTAAGAATTTGGGATCAAAAGCACAGAAATGAGAGCCCATATAACAACAGGGAAACAGCGAGACACAGATCTTGTTTTTGAAGCTGGAATGTGAATTAAGCTCAATTTGGACGGCCTCGCTCGAGATGCAGTAACTCTAAATTAGCTCTAAAGGAAGGATGGGCGGCTGAGATTGATGCTCGCGCCTAAGAAGTAAACCGCGCTTATTGGACGGCCCGAGAAGAATAGATGTTTTATCTCCCCCTTACAGGAAACAGCCCTTAATAGAGGAGCATTTACTGTCACTTCCTGAGGAATAAAGACATTAAAGATGTTTGATACTTAAAATTATGTTTATGTTGTCTGTGAAAATGTGATAAGTACCCCCCATAAAAACAGCAGAGAACGCCTCTTCTGCTAAGTTGCAGATTCAGAGCCTCATCTGGAAAGAGCTCCCGATGCGCTGGGACGCGTTGCCTGGGAGACAGCTCCAGCCAGCCGCAGGCAGGGGCGTCCCGGCGAGGGCCCAAGGGGCATGTCTGCCCCGGCCCGCTGGGGTACATCTCCGAGGGCCCTTTCTCTGCCCTCCCCTCGCCAGCAGGGGCCCTGGCCCTGGGAATAGACGAGGAGTCTCCCTGAGTGGGACCCGCCCTGCTGCCAGCTCTCAGCTCAATTGCTGGGTCTAATTTGGTAACAGGCAAGTGCAAATTGCTATCAGTGCAGCTGCAGTGATCAGGAAGGAGATTCTGAAGATGTTGTTGGAGAAAGCCCTTGCCAGGGTGGCTTTGCCATTTATATGCAGATTTGCTAATGCAGATGAAGGAGGGAGAGATGAAGGGGCCTCGGAGTGCTCTCCTTTCGAGTCTCCTTGAGGTCTTAAGTGATCAAAATGCAAATGTATATAAACAAGGAGGCAAAAGCAAGTATCTGAGCTTTGTTTTTGACAGGAGCTAAGCACGATGCTGCTTCTGTCACTGCCAGGGCATCAGACCACGTGGGCCTGGAGAGAGCCACAGAAGCCTCCTTTACCATGGGCTGGAAGGGACCAAGGCTCAGTGACACCAAGCCCATTGTCACAGGACCCAAAAGCCACTCTCACTTGTGTAGCTCTTCATTCATTCATTCATTCATTCATTCGAGCACTGGGTGAGATTTTCTCAGGAACCAGTCACTCTGCTGCAGGTCGAGACTGTAAAGATGATGTGTGCAGTTCCCTGCCTGGAGGGGTTTCACAATGTCCCGTGGAAGTGGTCACGCAATCAGGAAACAAAAGACCACGTCACGTGGGGTTTGAGGGAGAAGCCAGGGCCCTGGCTGAGCACGGGAGAGGGAGCATTTGGGATTTCTGGCAGCGTTGGATTGAGGTTTACGGGACCCCTCAGCTTATCAGTCAGGCGATGGCTTGCACACCTTGCACAGCTTTCCTGCAGCCCCCTCGAGCCCCCTCTGGCTCAGAAGGAACCTGCGCTCCGTGGGGATGCTGGAAGCTGCCCATGGGCCCCGCTCCTGCCCTGTGCTCGGCAGTCAGGAGTTCCCAGGTCAGGGGGTGTGCAGTGGTGCTGGCGGGGGCAGAAGTTGCTCAAGGCTTTGTCAGCCTGAGCGTGGTGGTCACCGTGGGTTTTGGGAGGGTGTTGGGCAGAGGTGGTCGAGAGCAGGTGAGGAGCCACTTGGCCCCTGGAGAAGGTGCTGAGGCAGCCAACCTGGATGGACCCAAGGACAAGGGCTGGCCATGTGACTTGCTGGGGGACTGCCAGGCTCTAGGGTCTCAGGGCCCAGATCCCTGCCCCTCTGTTTCCTGTTGGCCTCTGTTTCCTCGCCTGTAAACAGGGATGTTGTTACTGCCTCCCTCACAAGGTGAGGATTACATTGCTCAGATACAGCATCCAGCCCCGAGCTCCTGCACCACACACAGTCCCAGGCTTTGCTGTTGCTACTGGAAGCAGGAGCCCGGAATTTGGGAGCTGGCGCAGCTCCATCGGTGCCAGGATGGATGAGGCTCTGGGGTCAGGGGGTCCACGGAGGAAGCTGAGTTTTGCTTCCCATCTCCTTCTGAGCCCAGGGCACACTTAGAAGGTGAGGCCAAGAGAAGAAGGAGCCCAGAGCAAATGCCTGGCTGCACGTCCGCGGGAGCCCAGTCAGTTCCTGGCCCAGCCTGGCCTCTGCCTCAGGGGACAGCTGGGGTTCCAGGAGCAATCAGGGCCCAGCTGGAAGGACAGAACCTCACGTGGCTTGAGTCCTTCTGACTCTCATTCTTTGTGGGGCCACCTGGGCATGATTTAGCAATCCTTTCCTTGAATTAATCCTTACATAAAACATTTAAATAATAAACTTAAATGTGCAATGACAAGTAATAAAGCTAATTGAGGGTAATTAGGAAGTCTTTATTAACTTCCTAAGTTTATTATTATTAACTTCCTAAGTTTCCTAAGTTTCATGGGAAACTTCTAAGATAGGAAAATAATGAAAGATCAATATGGCGAGGGGACAGGACTCAATGTGACTCTGTAAATCAACAGGGGCTCACTCGAAAGTAGAATATTTCACACTCGTAAGGTGAATTAATCTAAGTGTCAGTAAGGAAAAACAATTACAACGTGGAAAGTAGCCAAATGTCCCTGCAGGACATGTGAAAACATAGACCTTGAGGAAACGCTCTCCCGGTGAGGTGGCAAATGTTTGCTGGATTGGGGACCCACCTGGCTGCCCCAAGGTAAGTGGCCATAATAGAGTAATTATTGCAAAACAGGTTGGTAAACTCAGGGCCCATCCATCTTAGTCAGTATCACAGGTTTTAACAAACGGCACCTGGGAAATTAAAATCCCCTCTGACTTCTAATATAAATGACTGATAATTAATGTTCACTTAGGAATTTCAAATATATTTTAGTGTTCTTTGCAACATAACATGAAGTGGCAATTATCAGATCTGGGCTAGTGACATATAGTAGTATGTTATTCTGTTGATTTATGGTTTACCATTTCTGAACATTATGTTAATATTCCAAATGCCAACAAGTATATGCAAATCCTATTTTGTAAGACAGAGAAAAAAAGGATGACCCAAAATATTCAGTAATGAACCAAGTGTAGTGCCCGAAGCTTAGTGACAAACTGTGAGCAGAAAGCTTCATGCACACCGTGCCACGTTCCACAGAGCTAAGTCAGGCCTGTAGCCTTTGACAGGAGGGGCCAGGCTTGGAAACTCAGACTGAAACTATCAGCAGGTAACAGGTAATGGGTGCAGCCTGTCTCAGAGGGCTCAGACGTCATGCCTCACCTCCCAGGAAGGAGGATAACCAAGGAGATTTCAGAGGGGCCACAGCATCCTCTTTGATTTAGCTCGTCAGACAACACCAAACCAAGTGGCGGTTGTCGGGATGTTTCCAAAACACATTTCTCCTTTTGTGAAAGTCAGGCTGTTGTAATAATATAATCCTGGATTTTTGGCCTGTCTGGATTTTTTGCTACAGTTGCCTGGATGCACCTGCTCTGCTCAGCTCCTCTACAATTTCTCTTCTTATCTGTTTTCTCAAGGGCATTGGAGGCAGGAAGGCATGATCCAAAGAGAGGAAATTGTTCCAACTCAAACAGCATCTTACTGCCCAGTGTGTGGCTGGCAGTGGTATGAGAAGACCAAGCTCTGGGCTGTCCTGAGAGTCGGCAGCCCCGGAGGAAGCTGGGGCAGGGCCTCTGTCCAGCCAGCAGCAGGGGACTCAGAACCCCTACTGGGCCACCTTTACATGTGTGTGCACGTGTATGTACACAAGTGTGCACACGCAAACATATATATCATCTGAATATGTGTGTGCACATGTACGTACACACGTGTGCACACAAACATATATCATTTGAACATGTGTGTGCACATGTACACACACATGTGTGCACACATATATCATCTGAACATGTGTGTGTACGTGCATGTACACACATGTGCACACACATATATAATTGTCTGAAAATGTGTGTGCATGTGTATATGTACACACGTGCATACACAAACATATGCATGTGCACACTTATATGTTCATATATGTATGAATAGATATATTTATATAGATCTAACTCCTAATTATGGGTAAAAACTTATTACAAAAGCAAAACACAAGGTAAAGAAGCAAAATTCACAGCCACTGCGTGGTTCACACAGACCATCTCACTAAACCCTAATGGGGGTTCTCACCTTCATACCATCTTAAGAACAAAACAAACCAAGAATGCAGTCTGTGGTTCATGGAGGTGAATCATAAAGTGTGTCCAGGTTGATGAGCTGTTGACATCAAGGGCAGGTCAGGCTGGAGTGCCAGGATTCGGTGCTGAGAATGCCTAGATACCCATGGCACATCTGGCCTGCCTTGTTTGGCCTGAGGATGCCCCTACAGGTGGGCCTGTTAGCCCTGGTGTCTGCTCATTATTCTAACGGCACTCCATCTGCCAGGATGATGATGTGGGCCCTGGAATGCTGGCGTCACAGGATGGGCCTGGAGGGAAATGGGAGGCGCTGGCGGGGGGCAGGGTTGGCACCTGCTTTCAGGGCCTTCCGAGGAGCAGGGGGACAGAGAGCAACAGGTGATCATGGAGGCTCTGGAACACACAGGGACAGCTGGCCTGGGCTTGGGGTCTGGGAGGGAAAGCTTCCTGGAAGAAGTGGCACCTAGGATGAGACCTGCCGGGGACTCGACAGCATTGAGGCAGAGGAAGGGGGAGGGAGGAGAGGAGGGAGCCTGCTGGGGGTCCACAAAGGCCTGCAGCAAAGGGCAGGATGGGGAAGCCCAGCCACGAGAGTCGGCTCGTTATCGGAAGAGCAGGAGGAGATTTGGATGGAGAAGGAAAAGAAAGTCTTGAACCCAGACACCTTGGAGTTTTTAAAATTTCAGAACGGAGGAAATACCAGCCAGCCCGTGGATCTGCTAGGAGAGGTTTGCTAGAATCACACTGACCTTCAGCAGATGGCAGATCACACTGTGACCGTCAGCAGACGGCAGGACAGTAATTGTTTCCCGAACTTAACCAAAAAGAAGAAAAAAAGCTCTTTCTGATAAAGGGTCGTTACGTCTCCACAAAATCTGGGGGCTCCTGCTGGAAGAAGCACAGAGGTGGGAGGCACCCTCAGGCGTTCCGTGAGGTGCTCTGTCCCCTTCCCAGCCTGGGGTGCTTCACGGTGGGTGGAAAGGACCCGCTCACACCACTTTGCCCTGGCCTGGGCACTAAGGTGAGGCCAGAGGCCCCAACTCCTAGTGGCCTGGATGTAGCTCTGTGTTCTGTGAACACAGCAACCCCGCAGGTTAACTTGTTAACCTCTCTAATCAGGAGAGGTGATGTGCCCACCTCTTTCTCTTGGCACTCAGAGGAAAATGCCACGAGGCAGGCACGAAGTAACCTGGGCCAGCGGCCGGCTCTCCGCTGGAGTGGCAATGCCTGCAAACAGCAGCCCGGCTCTCCGCTGGAGTGGGAACGCCTGCTAGGGGCTGGCTCTCAGCTGGAGTGGGAATGCCTGCAAACAACGGCCCAGCCGGGGATCTTGGGAACCCGAGCAGCACAGGGTTCAGAGGTCAGAAGAGTGGGCTTCCTCCAGGTGGCAAGGAAGGGGTGGCTGGTGAGTCCAGGTCAAAAAAGCAAGCTCCTCGCCCCCGTAAGTCTGGTACCCGGGGAGGGGGAAGGACAGGGAAGCCCTGGAGAGGAGAGGGACAAGGCTGCGAGGCTGGCGTGGATTGGATGCCATCAGTGTGACCAATGCTACCCTAAGCAGGGTGTCTCAGCCCTGAGAACACACCACAAGGAAGGTACTGGGGTCTGTATTTTACAGGCGCGTCTTAGAGGGGAGAAGCAAATTTTCCAGGCTCCCCTCAAGGAAGCACCGGATCCAGACGTGGAATTCCGCCCTGCCCAGGGCCTCCTCCACACCAGGTGATTCCAGGATGCCTGAAAGGTAAACACCACCTTGATGAACAGATGGTTTGTGGGAAGAGGTGGGTAAGCACCTCTCACTGGGATGGCGCTGCTGGCAGAGGCTCTGTGAGACCCCAAAGCTGAACAGGACCAACGTGGGTGCAGATGGGTTGGCTGAGAACCCCTCAAGTTCTCAGGAGAGAAGGTCATTTTCCAAGAGCTTTTTATAGCACCTACCATGCAGCCAATTTATCCAGTCACTTAGCTTCACACCACAGGAGAAGATAAGTTAGTTAAGTCGTAATAGTATAAGACAATAATTTCAATTTCTAAGGTAGAAGAGGTTGAAGGCGGAGCCTCGGAAATGAAGGGCAGTGAGTTCTGAGTGTGTTGGTGCCTGGTGAGGACCAGGGGCACCATGGGAGTGTGTTCACCAAGTCCCAGCCTGAGGGCAGGAAGCCTGACTGTGCCTGGAAGTGGAGGTCCTCCCTGGGGCTGGGTCATGGAGACCTGGGCGCAGAGCCAGGCCAAGAGGCATCCCCGCCATGTTCTCAACAGAGCACGACAGCGGTTCCCGAGGAAGGTGTTAACATCACTGCTGTTTCCTTTTGCCACAGGCCTCGGCCAGCCAGGTGAGGAAAAGGAGCAGGTGGGAAGGGCAGCTTGTGCTCCTGCCAAGTTGGCCCTGCCGATGGCTCAGGTGGGCTGGCTCAGTCCCTCCCCTCCCCTCAAGGCACACGCCCTGGCAGGATATCCCCAGGCTCCATGTGGAAGGAGAAGGAAACTCGGGCTGGTCCTGTCTGTGGCCAAAGCCCCCACCAACCCCAGCGCTGCTGTTAGCCTCTCGTGTTAGCGCGGCAAGGGTCTCCTTAGCAGGGGGTGCCTCCCGCTGGGGCTGGGGGGATGGACTCTGGGCTCTGCAGAGCCAGCAGCCCAGGGATGACACCACAATAGGTGGTTAAAAAGAAGAGGGTGGGCTTGTTCCCCAGTTTAAGGGAAAAGGAGGAAGAGAAGAAGGAGGACAAGAAGTGGGTGTTAGCACAGTCAGTCTGGGACCTAAGACCGCCCTGGCACTTTTCACCAGCAACAGTCCACAAAATCTGGGGGCTCCTGCTGGAAGAAGCACAGAGGTGGGAGGCACAGTGGCATCCTCTCTGGCCGACCCCTGGAAGCCCTCCAGGGACCCCGGCCCACCTGCCAGGCGGGTTGAGGAAAGTGTCCCTCTGAGAGCTGGGTGTGTGCTACAGAGGTCCTCATGCACTCACCTCTGCGGTCTCAATGACATCAGTGTTGTGGCAAAATGGTTTTGAGCATTGGACAACCGAATGACAGGTGCTGGGAGCACAGTTCATTATTTTGTCTCATTAGCAACAAGGAAATACCAAATGGCTCAAGGGGAAACCCACCTGGAAGCAGTGTCCTGAAGGCAGGGCTGTGCTGGCGGGTAGGAAGCGGCGGAATGTAAAGTGAGCTGAGCTGCAGTGAACAGTTCTCTTTTCACGGGGTAGGGAGATATGGGAGAAGAGCTTCCTGACCATCCTTGCTGTGTTTTCCTCAGCAAAGTCCTTCCAAAGGCAGCCCGGGGTCACTGTGTGAAGCCACCATTTTTAGCATCCTGGCTGCTGCCGGGCCACAGAGGCACCAGCCAGCTTTAGACTCCTGGAAAAGCAAGGAATTCAATCCCTCTTCCACTCAAATGTGGGCTCCCAATGTTCTCTGCAAAGACTGAAGTGCTGCCATAATTTATAAGCTGGAAAGAAGAGGTGCATTGTATCGATTTTAGGATTGTGCTGAGTCTTTCTAAGCTCATGCATAATGAATGTTCTTTGATTTTTTTTTCAAACAAACTTTCAAGAGGAGCTGTTGTGACGATGGCTGAATGTCGTATGAAATGCACGCCATGAAAGGGCACAGAGACAATGGCTGATGTGAAGAGGGAGTGAGATTCCTGCCCTGTTACGAACTGGAGGAGCTTCCCACCACGGCCCAGGGGAAAGCCCTTGGCCGGCTAAAGACTACAGCACGTGTCGGACCTCCTCCAATGGGCTCAGGGCCCCTCTCCGTGCTGCCTCTCCACCGGCAGCTTTGTCCAGGCAAGGAAGCCTGATACAGGCACACCCCCGAACTGGGGCTGAGCCCGGGAGGATTCTTGGCTTCCTGCAGGAAAGAATTCAAGAGCAAGTCAACGGAGTAAAGTGAAAGCAAAGCAAGTTTATTAGAACAAAAGAGAACAAGAAAACGGCTGCTGCACAGACACGTCAGGGTTACCCACAGGCAGGGTGGCATGCGTGGATTCCCGGCTGGCTACGGTTATACCTAGTCCTAATTCTATGCTAAATAAGGGGTGGGTTATTCATGAACTTTCTAGAAAAGGGGTGGGGACTTCCCAGAACCACGTGAGGTAGGTTCCAGGGCATTGGCGAACTGTCATGGCGCTGGGGGGAGTGTCTTAGGCAAATGTATTATAATTCCTGGTCCCAGCTGGTGTTGGCTGGTTTCTTTGCTACATCCCGTTTTGATCAGCAGGGTCCTGAAAATGAGTCCTGCTGATCTCCAGCCTGAAGCCTGCATCTAAACACCAGGGGTGATGTGCAGACCTTCAGTGTACACACAAAACTCCACTCACGGGAGATGTTGGGCTGTATGGCTATGCTCAACTTAAAATGTTTAAAAACATTTTTATATTTTGCATTTCTTTCTATTTTGTAAAAATTAATGCATCTTCTACATTTCATGTACTTTCACTTAAGAACAAGATACAGTTCCTAAACAAACTTCATTCATCCTAAAAACACCTGAGTGGAGACGGGGCACAGGTGTCACCAGCCCCTCCCAGTTTTTTATAAGCAGACTTGGACGCTGAAAGGTATTTAGTTTGAGGTTGGGACATAGAAAGTCAATACTGACTGTGGGGTTGGAGCAAAGCATTCAGGCTCAGTTCAGGTCACTTTTAGATTCTTCTCCTCACCCTCGCTCTTCATGTCCTGGAGCTGAACTCACATGGATGGTAATGAATAATGCTCAGGACTGGAGGTGACTGGGGCAGGCTGGATAATCGTCTAACCCAGGTTCTCCTTGTAGCAGTTCCTGTCTTCAAAGAATTTCACAGCCTCTGCTCCCCTTGATCTTTATAGAAATCCTCTAAGTGAGGGGGAATGGAGGAGGTTTTCTTCCATTAAGGAAGCAGAGTTGCTCATCTGGGGTGTGGCAGAGAATTACCAACCAATGTGA
This sequence comes from Pan troglodytes, assembly GCF_028858775.2. NCBI lineage: Eukaryota > Metazoa > Chordata > Mammalia > Primates > Hominidae > Pan > Pan troglodytes. The sequence continues at coordinate 143,827,034 of NC_072406.2, read as the reverse complement.
AGATCAGCACTGTCCAACTGGGCAGATCTCAGATGGCTCAGGGGACTGGGCAGTGGGTGTTCACAGCATGCCCTGCCAGAGGAAGCTGCTGCAGGACCTTCTCCCATGTCACATGGATGCACCTTGTACAAGGACATTCAACCCAGTATAGTTTACCATGTTTTCAAAGCCTGAAATCTCCAGTAATAAAGAACTAATTAAGTATCAGTAACACGGGATACTTTGCAGCCACTATGAAAGATGACCAGCTACATTTTTATTGACAGTAAAAGATAGTGTCCATGCTGTCAAATCTGAAGAGGAGGCACGTGGCGTTGCAGTGTGCTGGAGCCGGTGAGCTCACGTCCCCACCCACAGGTGTATAGAGTGGACGATCACTCCATTCCCTCCTTCTGCCATGCGGCCCCGCAGTGTGTGGGAGCCAGTGAGCTCACGTCCCCACCCACGGGTGTGTAGAGTTGTATTAGTCAGTTTTCATGCTGCTGATAAAGACATACCTGAGACTGGGCAAATTACAAAATAAAGAGGTTTATTGGACTTACAGTTCCACATGGCTGGGGAGGCCTCACAATCTTGGCGGAAGGCAAGGAGGAGCAAGTCATATCTTAGGTGGATGGCAGCAGGCAAAGACAGAGCTTGTACAGGGAAACTCCTCTTTTTAAAACCATCAAATCTTGCGAGACTTATTCATTATCACGAGAACAGCCTGGGAAAGACCTGCCCCCATGATTTAATTACTTCCCACCAGGTCCTGCCCACAACATGTGGGAATTCAAGATGAGATTTGTGTGGGGACACAGCCAACCCATATCAAGAGTGGATGGTCATTTCACTCCCTCCTTCTGTCATGTGGCCTTGAAATATGTTAGGATGAATGAGCTCATGTCCCCACCCATGGGCATGTAGAGTGGGTGGTCATTTCCCTCCCTCTTTCATGTGGCCTTGCAGGGTGCTGGAGTCAGTGAGCTCACGTCCCCACCCATGGGTATTGGGCTTGGTCATGCTTCTTGCTTTGTCTGATGGAGTGTAAGCAAGTGTGACTCAAGAAGAGGCCTTCAGTGTGCTGGTGTGGCATGGCCTGGCTCTTGTGCTGGTGGCCTGCCAGGAGATGAGAATGCCCAGCTAATCTGAGCCCCAGAAACCCACGACACAAATGCAAACCCGGCTGTGAGTAGAGCTGCCCAGCAGGGCCCAACCTGGGTCAGGCTGAAGCACATGGGCCTGCAGAGCCATGCACACTAGAATGAAACCATCGTTGGAAGCCAGTGATGTTTTGAGACTGTTCACTGTGCAGCATTATTGTAGCAGCAGCTGGCCAATCCAGGAAATCACAGAACAGTCTACACGTGTGGTCCTGCATTTGTAAGAAGAGCTGCTACGTGTAGATTGAAATGATTCTTTCATATTTGTGCCTGCATATAATTATAGAATGACAAACAATAGAAAAAGAGTGTTTCTATTTCTAAAGGGGTGGTACAATTATGCAATATTTTTATTTGCTCTTTTATGCTTTCTTATAAACACGTAATTTGTGTACACTTTTTTTAAAAAAAAAAACACATTCTTTGGGGAGAAATCATGAACTCTCCCTTAGCTATGCAAATATCTCTGAAATCATAACATTAAAACTTAAACCTCCATCAGGGAGGCACTGTCTAGAATACTCTCTAGATAGGGTAGTGGCCTTGCCTATCTTACTTCCCCATAACATAGCACGTGGAAGTATCTGATAAATGTTCATTGAATTAAATCAAAGGCTATTCACATATTGCCACCCAACCTCTATTCCCTGAATACGGTTCTCAAAAATTATCAGGTTGACAGATTTTTATGTGAAATTCACCTATGATATTAGCCCTTTCCAATTCCAAAATGGCTCAATCAGCAAACATTGCCTGAATCTATAAAATGCAAGGGTTAAGGTGAGTTTCTTCCACTGAGGGATGGTGGCAACTCTTCTTTCTTTGCTTGTTGGTTTCTTCTCAGTGACTTTTGATCTTAAGATGAGAGGCTGTGTTCCTGGCCACTGGTCCTACAGGGGAAGAAGCAGCAGGGTCTTGGCATTGGTAGCACAGCTCTGGTATAGTCTAGAAACAGGTGTCTTGCTCCCCTCGTCCAGTGAGACTGTAAGTGTGGGGGGGAAGGAGCTGAGACTTGTGGCCAAACAGCAGCACACTTCCGGCCACGTCTGCAAACATCTCGCATGTGCTGGTCCATGTGGCAGGTCTGTGGCTGCTGCTTTCTTAAATATCATACACCACACATAATTTTTGTTATTAATACATGATAGTGAGAAAAATAAAATATTGCACATTTCCATTATTTTTGCAAATTCCATGCTTTTGTTTATACTATTTTTGAGGGCACATTTCTTTCCTCCTTGGGGACATTTCTAGAAATTTACCACTCTAGTCTGTATAAGGATATAAGCCTTTGTGGCCCATGTGTACAGATATAGGCCTTTCGAAGAAATTTATAAAGATATGCAGATTCGCCATATCCGGAAGTAGGTTTGGATGATTTCAGCAGCAGCGAACATGAACAGGGCTGCGTTCCCACAAGGAAGTGGCTCCTGTGAGTCTTGTGGGAGCCCCTGGGGACTTCTGGTGCCTTTCTTTTTACTGCACTCCAGGCAGGGAGCTTTATGCTTGAACTGCCGATAGTTTTCTTTGAAAATCAACATTTCTGCGTGTTCTGATTTGACCTGAGCACAACCTGAGCAGTGGTGTGGGGCCACATGGTGCGGGTCTGGCTTTAGGTAAATATGGAACTCTGGTGTGTGTGTTTGCTCAGGCTTAACACATAGAGAGTGGGGCCCTCCACCTGCGGTGAACAGGAAATGCTGGGACACTCACAGAAAGTGACAAGCTTTCTAGAAATGAGCCTAGGGAACTCCGCTCCTGGGGTGACCTCAGCATATCTGACTCCTGACAGAGCTTATGCTTTTGCTGTATCCCAGAGCTTTTTGCATGTTGTGTCTTTATTTTCGTTTGTTTCACAGTTCTTTCTTTCTTTATTAATTTCATTGTGTACCCAAAAGTAATTCAGGAGCAAGTTGTTTAGTTTCCTTGTACTTGTGTGGTTTTGAGAATTCCTCTTGGTATTGATTTCTAATTTTGCTCCATTGTGGTCTGAGAAAATGCTTGATGTGATTTCAGTTTTTTGGAATTCATTTAGACTTGCTTTATGACTGAGCATGTGGTCAACTGTAGAGAATGTTCCATGCAAAGAAGGGAAAAATGTATATTCTGTGGTTGTTGGATAGAGTATTCTGTAGATGTCTATTAGGTCCAATTGGTCATATATCTAGTTTAAGCCCAGAGTTTCTTTGCTAGTTTTCTGCCTTGATGATGTGTGTGGTGCTGTCAGTGGGGTGTTGAAGTCCTCCACTATCATTGTAATACTGTCTATGTCTGTTCTTAGTTCTAGTAGTATTTGTTTTATAAAACTGGCCGCTTTGATGTTGGGTGACTAGATATGTAGGATGAACCCTTTATCCCTTTTATATATTCTTTGTCTTTTTTTTTTTTTTTTACTGTTATTGTTTTAAAGTCTGTTTTATCTGATATAAGAATAGCAACCCCTGCTCTTTCTGTTTTCCATTCACATGGTAGATTTTTCTCCATACGCTTACTTCAATCCCCTGGGTGTCATTACATGTTACATGGGTCTCTTGAGGGCACCAGGAAGTTGGTCTTATTTTTTAAAATCCAGTTTGCCACTCATTTAGGCCATTTACATTCAAGGTTCGTATTGATACGTAAAGTTTTATTCCTGTCATAGTGTTGTTAGCTAGTTGCTTTGTAGTTTCCATTGGGTCATTGCTTTATGGAGTCTGTGAGCTTTGTACTTATATGTGCTTTTATGGTAGCAGTATTACTCTTTTGTTTTGTTTGCATGTTTAATACTTTTTTGAACATTTCTTGTAGATCCAGTGTGGTGGTGACAAATTCCCTTAGTGTTTGCTTGTCTGGGAAGTACTTCATTTCTCTTTTGTTTATGAAGCTTGGTTTGCCAGGATATGAAACTCTTGGCTGGATTTTTTTTTTCTTTAAGAAGGCTAAAAATGGGACCTTAATCTCTTCTGGCTTGTAAGGTTTCTGCTGAGAAGTCCACTATTAGTCTGGTAGATTTTCCTCTATGTGTAATTTGTCCCTTTTCTCCAGCTGCCTTTAAGATTTTTTCTTTTGCATTGACCTTGGATGGTCTGAGGACTAAATGCTTTGGGGATGGTCTTGTACAGTATTTTTCAGGAGTTCGTTGAGTTTCTTGAATCTGGATGCCGACCTCTTGTGCAGGTTCCTTCTCATCAGTGGAAGCTGTTACCTCTTATTGTTGAACTTACTTTTGTTTGAATGGGATCCCCCCTCCAAGGGTGTGACTGTTGCCCCTGCTGGGTAGGGCCCTTTGGTTTTGGTTCTATATGATTTTAGGGGGCTTAGGCTCTGAATGAATTCCTTGGTTATAGACAGCCTTTGTGCAGTGGGTTTCTAAATGTTAGTTGTAGGTTGTAGTGGCAGTGTGCTGTGTGTGTGATCAGGCCACATTCCTTTTCCCCTGTCATCCTCCATAGTCAGCCATGTTCCTTTCTCCCTCTGTCACCCTCCAGCTTCCACCCAGCAATGCTAAAGTTGGGCTCCATGGTCTGAGAGCACAGAAATGTAGAATTATGCTTCCTGGCTTTCATCTGAGGCCAAGTTCCACAGGGACCTTCGGTTGAAACTTTGGTTGACTTTATTTTCTCAGCATGAAGCGTAAGCTGAGAGCTCAGGGTCTGCTGGACCTTGGGCCACCATCCTGTCCTTTCACAAATTCTACCCTACGTTGGCCCTGGAGGAACTCACAAAATGTGGGTTTGAAGGTATTTCTCACTGCTGATTCGACTGCCAACGCTTGGCTGACAATGTGCTGCTGCTGTAAGGGGATTTACCAAGCAGAAGTTCCAAAATCTTTTCATTTTGGCAGTTGGGGATTGGCCCTGGGCCATTGGCCTGGCTGGCAATGGAGGTGCTGGGTGTGTGGAACTCGATTGTGATCATCTGGCATTCTGAGGACAAAGGGACAGGATCTGCCTGTGAGCCCCAGCTTTGTGTGGTCATGGCCACCGTGTTAGAGGAATGGAGGTTTCTCCAAACCACTTGCCTGGCAGCTCCTGCTGCTCACACAGGCCTGGCAGAGCTGGGTGGATAGGCTGGTGTTTGTTTTGCTTGCATGTTTAATACTTTTTTGAATATTTCTTGCAGATCCAGTGTGGTGGTGACAAATTCCCAAAATTTGGCAAAAGCCTGTGTCACCGAAGGGAGCATCACACATTCTGGGAGGGTCACAGCAAACGCGTTCAGATCACTCCATCACAGCCATGCTCTCCCCTTGGGAGGGCGACTTCCATTCCGCTCGGGCCCTGAAACCATCAGGCTCCGTGTGCTGGGATGAGGTTCCAAGAAAACCGTAGGCCCTCAATCCTTAGGAGGGACCCCTCTCCTCCACATCCCAGCCTCTGTCCTCACCTGCTACCACCTGCTCCGGAGGAGTCTGCTTACTGGTGCACCTGCAACATGCCCTCCACTTGGTCTTGTCCACAGGACACTCACTTATCCCCAGGTCATGGAGCCAGAAAAAGTCAAGCCAGGCACCAGCTCCACGAACACCCCTGAGGAAGGGTCTCAGTGTGCCTGGGCAGCATGTTACAGGTTTCCAGCATGGTTGAGTAGATAGAGTGAGATGGGGAGAGGTGGGACCAGCTGCAGGGCAGTGACACAGAACTGACAGCCGGCTTTCAGGTGATATCACAGTCTCCGTCAGTGTCCAGAAAGAACAATGCAGTGAACATCCCTCTCACTCCAAAGAAATGCCTGAGGCTGGTGATCAAACCCGAGGACACCACACCCACCAGATTCAAGCAGAATGACCCAATTCAGACGCGTTTCCCCAGTGATGACCACCCTGTGTGACCCTTTAGGTGCTCCACTGACTGGAGACTGGGATGGGGGCACTGTGGTGGGTGAGTGGGGCTGGGACAGGGGTGTCCTGTGGGGTGAGTGAGGCTGGGATGTGGGTGTCCTGTGGGGTGAGTGAGGCTGGGATGTGGGTGTCCTGTGGGGTGAGTGGGGCTGGGACAGGGGTGTCCTGTGGGGTGAGTGGGGCTGGGACAGGGGTGTCCTGTGGGGTGAGTGGGGCTGGGACAGGGGTGTCCTATGGGGTGAATGAGGCTGGGATGTGGGTGTCCTGTGGGGTGAGTGAGGCTGGGATGGGGTGTCCTGTGGGGTGAGTGAGGCTAGAATGGGAGTTTCCTGTGGCTGGGTTGGGTTCACTCCACAGCACTGAGCTGCAGAGGAGGGGAGGCCTGAGGGATGCTGTACCCTGCAGAGCAGCTCATGCCTGTGAGACTCGGGATTTCCAAAAGTCCCTTTGGGTCTGACTTGAGGAAGGGCAGAGATTCCAGGTGGGCCTGTGGTCAGTGCCTTTTCACCCCATTTATAGTTTTTGTCCTTGTTAGGGCAGAATGTGCATATGTAATCTACACTCTTTACCATGTTTAGGTGACAGTTCAGGGGTAACAACTGTGTGCATGTTCCTTTTGCTCCTTCCTAGCCCCTGCCCTCCCTATCCCGGCCTCTGGCCGCCGCTGGATCTGCTATCCCTCCAAGCAGTCCACTGTCTCAGCTCCCTCAGAAGCATGCGATCCTGCGGCATTCTCTTCCTATGCCTGGCTTATTTCCCTGAGCATAAGGACCTCCAGCTCCTTCCGTGTGGTTTCTGGAGATGGCTCAGGAGAGAGGCTGTGGATGGCTGCTGAGGATGTGGCCTTTCCCAAGCTGGCCCTGGAGAGGATCATGGCGGGTAGACCTCAAGAGAGCAGGTGGTGGGAGCCCTAAACAATCTGTTCACAGGGGAGAGGAGGGAGGACAGTGGCGAGGCGGCAGTGCCACCGTTTCCTTCTCTGTGACCACTGGACGTGCGTGCCAGGCTCAGCAGCTGCTGCCCTGGTGGCAGACAGCTGGCTGTGAAAAGCAGGACACCACCAACCCAGCCTCGAAAAGGAAAAGGCTGCCAAGAGAGTTCCCAGCAGACGCTTGTCAGGAATTATGGAACATGAGCCTCACCACAGGGGCATCAGTGCTGACAAATGCAAATTTTCCCATCATTTTCACTAGCACACTGCTCCACGGCATGGCCTTCTTGACCTTTGGCTCTGTTTCTCCCTCCATCAGTGCCGTGGTCAGCGGCGGAGCCCACAGCTTCTTCCTACCCTACCCCCTTGACTGACCTCTCTGGAGTGTGGCCGTGACCCCTCCATCATTTTCCTAAATGACCAATTAAAAATACTTTTTTTTTCACTCCTTTCCTCACTAATGAAGGACTCATCGATTGTATTAAATTTAGAAATTAGCTAAGCCACATTAATGAGACAGCGCCCCTGTGATGTGGGGATCCAGGTCCACCTGCTGCGCGCCTTTCTGTGACTTGTGTACATGCATCAGAAAAGGCTCTCATTGTACGTATTTTTTTAACCCTTTCCTCTCGATAAAATACATTGCAAACACTGCACAGACATAAAATATTCTCCCACAACCTAGTGTTTAGTGACTGCGTGGAGTCCCCTGCCCCGGGTCTATTAGTTAATCAGTTAGTTCATTGGCTGCTGTTGGACACCTGGGGTATTTCCAGTGATTTGATTCGAGGTTGCAGATGACACCGCGGTGAGCGTCCTCATAGCGGACTCTTGGAAGACATCCATAAACGTCTGCTGAAGATGAGCTCTTGGGAGCTGACACTCAGGACACTGTCCTGACCATTTCCTCTCTGGTGCATCAGGCCCTTTCGGAGTGAGGGCACATGCACCCAGGGGAACTGGGGAGTGGAAAGCTCCAGGAACCACCCTGGTCAGGAAGAACTGCCTCCAAGCTGTGAGATTTCACCCCTTGCCCAGCTCATGGAAGGGGAGTGCTGGCTCCGGGCAGACCCCCAACTTCTGGGGCCGTGTTTCCAGCTGCCCACCCCGAGGTCATATCCTCAACATCAATTCACTCTGTTGGACACAGACCTTTCATTTCCCTCAGACAAATTGGACTAATCTCATTTCCCTTCCAGTACTCTCCACCGTGGATCTTATATCCCTGTTGATCCAGTCGTTGTGTAGGAAGTCCTGGGTTGGCCACCAACTCCTGCCTCTCCTTCATCTTCCTCTCCAATCCATTTCCAGCTCCCTCTGCAGTGCCTCTCAAACCAGCTTCCTGTCTTCAGCCACAATCACCACTTCCATTCAGGTCTTTTTCCTGCTGCTTAAAACCCTGGCATTGTCTCCATGCCCCAGCCCTCCAGAAAGGATTGGGACAATTATTCCATGAACAGCAGCAACTCCCACCCTTGGAGCAGTGATGACGGGCCAGTAAGTGAGTCAGAGGCACTGTTCTCATTCTGTGGCCAGTCAGTGAGTCAGAGGCACCTGCTCTCATTCTGTGGCCGGTCAGTGAGTCAGAGGCACCTGCTCTCATTCTGTGGCCAGTTAGTGAGTCAGAGGCATTGCTCTCATTCTGTGGCCAGTCAGTGAGTCAGAGGCATTGCTCTCATTCTGTGGCCAGTCAGTGAGTCAGAGGCATTGCTCTCATTCTGTCACTCAGTGCTCATTAGGACAGCCCTAAGGTTGGTATCTTACCACCACTTCACAAACAAGGACACTGAGGCTGAGCGTTCACACTGGTAATCATGGCAGAAAAGGGGCACAGAATGGTGGATTCTGGAGCTAGAATTTCTAGCTCTGGAATTCTGGGTCCATCACTTACTAGCTCTCTGCCTCCAGCTGGGTGTTGGGACCATCCCTATCCAAAACCTCAGCATTATACAACATGCCATGTAACAACCCAGCACATGTACCCCTGAATCCAAAATTAAAAAATTAAATTAAATTAAAATTAAATTATATATGTATGTGTGTATAAATTATTTTGCAATTAAAAATTATAGAGGCAAGATATATTCATGATTAACATTTTGTGATACTTAAATAAAAAATGCATAACTGATTCATGCTTTGTGTAATTCTAACTTGTCATGGATTAATTATAAAAATGTGCCTTCCATTAATTATTTCAAAAGTAGGAAGTCCAGCTCATGATACAAATGTATAGAATGGAATATTCAAATAAGGCTGAGCTGTCTTCTCACGAGGTTAATTTATAAATTCCACATTTAGAGCCTATAAAATCCTAAGAAAATACATTAAGAATAGATGTAGACACATTCCTAGGTGGTGAGCACGGCACACAGCAGGTAGATTTTCAGCCCATGCCTCGCTCCCTCCCTCTGCTGTCTGGTAGCCCCAGTGTCTGCTGTTCCCATCTTCACATCTATACGTATTCAATGTTTAGCTCCCACATATAAGTAAGAACACGTGGTATTGGTTTTCTGTTCTTATATTAGTTCGCTTAAGATAACGGCCTCCAGCTCCATTCATGTTGCTGCAAAGGACATAATTTTGTTATTTTTGATAGGTGCATAGTATTCCATGGTGTATATGTACATGGCTCTGATAGTGGTGATGATCTTGCATCTTTTGTAAACCTGACAAAGTCTTTGAATGGTATTTCTGTTAGTAAAGAATTCTGGGTTGACGGGTTTTTCTTTTTTTCAGTGCTTTAACAATCTTGCTCCACAGTCTTAGCGTGCCCTGTGTCCAGTGAGAAATCTGCTGTGATTCTTCCATTTGTTCCCTGGTGTTTATGTATCTTCTTTTTCTCTGGCTGCACTTATCCACTTCAGAGGTATTCCAGGAAATAGATGGTAAATCTTAAATTCAAGGGGGTAGCATGAGATTTCATCATGTTACTTGGAATGACATAAAATTTAAAACTTATGGATTATTTATTTGTGGAATTTTCCATTTAATACTTTTGGATGGCAGTAGAATGTGGGTAACTAAAATCATAGAATGGGGGATGGGGGAAACTATGGTATATGCTGCCTATAAGAAACACACTTTAAATATAAAGACATGGATAGGTTAAAAGTAAAAAGTGGAAACAGATATACTAACACTAATAAAAATAGAGTTGGAGTAATTCTGATTGTAGCAATATCAGAGTAAATTTCAGAGCAAAGAATATTACCGTGCATAAAAGAGTTTATTTCATAATGATAAAGGACTAATTCATCCAGAGGACATAACAATTCTAAATGCATATGCACTTAATAACAGAGTTCCAAAATACATAGAGCAAAAATGGATACAACTACAAAGAAAAACTTAACATGCACAAAATTTAACTTAAAATGAGACATAGACCCAAAAAGAAAACTGAAAAAGGAGAAAATATAAGAGATAATTTTTGTGTCCTTGGGCTGGGCAAATATTTCTTACATATGACATCAAAAATATGATCCATAAAAGAAGAAGAATGATATATTGGGCTTTACCAAAAGTAAGAATATCTACTTTTTGAAGGACATCATTAAGACAACAAAACAGTAAGCCATAGACTGGGAGAAAGTATTTGCAAGTTATATTTCTGACACAGGACTTGTATTCAGGATTTAGAAAAAACTCTGAAAACCCAAAAATAAGAAAATAAACAGTCCAGTAAAACAATGGGTAAGAGATTTGGATGCTTCGCTAAAGAAGATAAGCGGATGGCAAATAGGCACTCAGAAGATGCTCAACATCATTACTCATGGAGAAATGCAAATTAGAATCACCACGATATCCCACCATAAACCCACTGGAGTGTCTAAAAGCAAAAGACTGACCATACCAGCTCTTGGTGGGAATGAGAGTGAACTGAAACTCCCATACATAGTGGGAATATAAACTAATATAACTTTGGAAAACATTTTGGCAGTTTCTTAAAAAGTTAAAGATAAACCTACTATATGATCTGGCCACTCAACTGCTAGGTATTTTACTCAAGAGAAAAGAAAGCATGTGTCCATATATAAACTTGTATATGAACTTAACTTTCACAGAAGTTTTATTAGGAATATCCCCCAAATGGAAGCAACTCCAAGTTCACCAGCAGGTGAAAGAAAAACAATGAGCGTGTGCATTCAAGGGAATATTACCCAGAGATACATAAAGAATGATGTATTATTGATAATGCGACAACATGGAGGAAACTCTAAAATAGTTTGAGTAGAAGAAGCCAGTCGAAAAACAGTGCATACTGTATGGTTCAATTTGTAAAAACTTTTATCAAATGCAAATTGGTTTATAGTGACAGGAAGCAGAAGGGGGGTTTCCTGGGATGGAGGGAGAGGCCTTGGGGAAGGCAGGAGGGATTTAAAAAGAAGCTTCTTTTGAGGAAGGACTGGATCTTTTCCTTACCTTGACTGTGGTAATGATGCCATGATGTGCGCAGATTTCAAAACTTATCAAACTGTGCAGTGTGTGCAGAACGGGCAATTTGTCAAGTGCTAATTGTACCCCGATGAGGTATTGGCAAGAGCCACTTGTTAATTTTTGAAAATATCAGTATATGGCCAATTCTTTTTTAAATTTTTTTTAACTTTTATTTTAGGTTCACGGTACATGCGCAGGTTTGTTATGTAGATAAACTCGGGTCACGGGGGTTTGATGTACAGATTATTTCATTGCCCGGGTACTAAACTTAGTATGCAATGGTTATTTTTTTCTGATCCCCTTCCTCCTTCCACCCTCCACCCTCAAGTAGGCCCCAGTGTGTGCTGTTCCCCTTCTTGTGTCCATGTGTTCTCATCATTTAGCCCCCACTTCTAACTGAGAACATGCAGTATTTGGTTTTCTGTTCCTGCATTAGTTTGCTAAGGATAATGGCATAGAATGGGAGGAAATATCTGCAAACTATATGCATCTGATAGAGGTCTAATATCTAGCCCTATAAAGAGCTTAAACAAATTTATAAGCAAACACCCAACAGCCCCACTGAGAAGTGGGCAAAGGACATGAACAGACACTTTTCAAAAGAAGACATGGCCAATTCTTGGCATACAAAAGCTTCTAGAAAGCTGCCTGCCATCCTGGAAATGAGTGCACAGGTAAGCCCTGTCCTCGTCACCACAGTAGAGGAAGGCAGGAGAGGCATGAGATGGGATGAGTGTCCGTGAATAATGCTCCCATGAAGACCGCCTGGCCCTACTGGCCACCACAGTCACCTGGCTGGTGACAGAGACACTGCGATAGGACCACCTGCCCGCTCATGAAGACCGCCTGGCCCTGCTGGCCACCACAGGCACCTGGCAGGTGACAGAAACGCCACGATAGGACCACCTGCCTGCTCACAAAGACCGCCTGGCCCTGCTGGCCACCACAGGCACCTGGCAGGTGACAGAAACGCCACAATAGGACCACCTGCCTGCTCACGAAGACCACCTGGTCCTGCTGGCCACCACAGCCACCTGACTGGTGACAGAGATGCTGCGATAGGACCACCCGACTGCTCACGAAGACCACCTGGCCCTGCTGGCCACCACAGCCACCTGGCAGGTGACAGAAACGCCACGATAGGACCACCTGCCTGCTCACAAAGACCGCCTGGCCCTGCTGGCCACCACAGGCAACCTGGCTGGTGACAGAGACGCTGCGATAGGACTGCCCGCCCGCTCCCCCACGCCCAAGCTGCTTACCACAGATTAAATGTGAAAGGCATCTTCACCCCGCAGTTGCCTCGCAGGTCACCGTGAAGCAGAAGGAAAACCAGGAAGGCTTGCAAGACAATTTAGGTAGAAATTGCTGCCCCTGATTTATGACTTTAATTAAGAGCTTTTTAAGCTTTAATTAAAAAGGTACATGAGCATTCAGTATTCAAGAAAAATGACTTTGTGTTTGGGTCAATGGAATAACATAAAATAAAATGAGATACATATTTCTAGTCAGAAGCTTCACATAAGAAAGCTATGTACATAATTAAAAAGTAAATTTAAACTGATTTGGGCATAAAGTCTTTATAATGGGGAAGGGGGCTGAAGGGAATATATTTTTCCTCTATTGCAATATAGTTGGATATCAGATTTCACATATTAATGAAGTTACTTTCTGGGATGAGACCAAGGTGACAGCATGGACAGCGTGTGAAGTTATTATTGATGGCAACCGACGCCCCTCAGTGGGCTTGGGCAGCCCCTCCACGTTGCTGGGTGTGGAGGGTGTGTCCTTGGTCTCTACCTCATGGCTTTATCTGCTTTGTATTTTCCTTTGCATTTGTTTGTTTTGCTCCTCAGACCTGGGAAACTTCAGGGAACAGCACTAGGTCAAAGTCTTATTTAGCAATGTATGAATCTCCCGTGTGAATCAGCTCAGGGACATGGCGTCCAGAAGGAGGAGAAAGCCCCAGAGAAAGTCTCTCACCGTGCCCTTGGCCACAGGTGACCTTGGCAGAGGTCGGAGCTCTGGGCCTCAGGGATGCCAAGGCTTTGCTGTGAGCTGAGGTTAAGAGTGCCCACGTGTTTGCTGTAGGCCCATAGGAGTGTGAGTGAGTGGTAGCAGGGAGGGTAACTCCAAGGCACAGGCTTGTTCTTTGAACATCTGCCCTCTGGACCTGCTGGCCAGTGGCAGCAGGAGGAGGGGGCAGTGACAGTGCCAGTTAGCTCAGAATGGTGAGTACCAGGCACTGGCCACCCTGTGGGCTGCAGAGCCTGCAGGTGCCAGTGTCTGAAGGGTTGTATGACCCACCAGTGCCTGATCCACAGCACTCCTATGATGCTCCACTCAGTGGCCTTCCGCATTCGCAGTGACCTCCCCACCACGTCCCTGGGAGGTTACTGGAAGGCGTCACTCCCCTGAGCATGACTGGAATCTCATATGGTGGCCTGGGGCGTGTTGCAATTCTGGCCAGGGGATCAAAGCTGTGCAAGATTTCTACACTTGTGCTGTGTCCTCTGATTCCTCAAACTATCCCTACAGTGTCTTTGCTAAACCTCCTGGACACTGCCCTGTGGGGCTGACGTCTTCCCCTAAACTCCCTTTTTTCTTACTTCTTGATTTATTCTAAAGAATTATGTCCCCTCCTGGCTTCGTGGTCTGGCCATTGGCTGGAATGGAACTCCAGAGTCGGGGCCTTGAAGCAGACGGTCAGCTCCCAGTGACCGCCCAGCGTCGCTAAGCCTAGTGGCAAGGCCGCTTGGTTGCTCCCATCGGAAGGAACTATGCATTTAGAAATAGGGCTTTTACTAATTAGGTGAACTGTTTGTTCCAAAAGGACTTAATCAGACATTGCCTTCAAACAACAAGCTTGAATACTGCATTTAAGGGCTATTCATCTTACAGAAGGATTTCTCCCTGCCCATTTTCAGGGACCTGTTTCTGTACCACGTGCTGTCTACCTGCAGTTAGTTAGGTGAGAAGGGCTTAAAGCGTCAGCTTACCCTCCCACCCAACGATCACATTTTCTCTTACTTTATGATGTGCTGTGATTCTAGAACAACACAAAAATACCAAAGAGAAAAAGAATCAGAACCACGAAGGGCTTCCACATATCCTCAAGGTCTATCCAAACGCTTCCTTTCCACACTACAATTTCTGATTGCTCATCATATGCAAATCATGCCTTGGGACCTCAATAAGGAACTATTTTGGAACAGAACACAACTCATTCTAGAAATGTTTCCTTCCTAATTTGGTCCTACTGTTTAAGTGGCTTCAGAAGTGCTGCAACTCAACTCAATTAAAGGGCCACTTTTCAGCTCCATCTTAAATTACTCCAAGAGGCATTTTTTACAAAGGACTTTCCGAGTATGCTGAGGACGTGGAGGATGCCAGCTCAGCTCAGGGACATGGAAGGACATCTTTATTGTACTTCTCACCTTCTGGGCCACAAATCAAACATGAAGACATAAATTGTCAAACATTTTAATCACTGAGCAGCTGGAAAATCGGTTTGTTTTTCAAATCACACTTGTGGTAAGTGGTAGAAGATAAACACCAACTGTTTGCTTCCTTAAGAGAAACAGAATGTTTTCATAACAAATGAAAGAAAAATTGCACAGAATTGACATGTCAACTTTTAGAAATGTTCCGTGTTTGGAGCAACAGCACACCAACTCCCTGTGTTCCCAAGTTCTTGTACTAGGGCAGAAGACCTTGTCCACTGTGACCTGATCAGAATCGCAGAGCCTTCCCTCAGCCCCACCCCCAGGGTGTGCTTGTGTGTTTAGCCTTCAAAAGGGGGGACCTCAGGGTGAAAGAAGGAAGAAGGTGGGGGAGAATGTAATCCCACAGCAGCTCCTAGACCTTGGCCTTATAGAACTGTGGTGCATTGGTGTGAGGAATAGGATCTAGGGCCAGATGGCTGGCTGGACTTTAAATCCTCTCTCTGCTGCTCTGCAGCTTTCAGCCACAATGACCCTGGTAAGCCTCAAACTCATGGTCTGCAAAATGGGAGAAATGAGAGCCCTTGCCCATCAAGCTGGGTGAGGAGAGGATGAGTTAATGCACTTCTGCATAGAGAAGGTAACAGAAAGGACAACTTTACCTGCTTCTTTTCAGTATCACTAGTACAGAAGTTTTGAAAAGCAGCTTGTGGTTGAGGTGAAAGATGAGGGTAAGGGTCAGCAAAAGTCGGGGAGCAGGGAGCCCCAAGGGCTGTCCCTCTACAAAAACATCAAAAACAGAAAGAGAGACACAGAGAACTATTGAGATAACCTTGTCAGAACTCTGGAAAGTAGTCAAAGGTTTACAGCAACCAAACAAATGTTTTATCAAGAAAAAGGTGACTTAAAGATGGTGGGAGAGCCTTGTGGCATTTGAACTTAGCACTGCCTCATCCTCACCCTGTGTGGTGCTGGTCTTGAATATGGTGGTCCAGGCTTCAGTGTGGATCCCGGGCTCTGGGGGAGGGTGGATCTGATTCCCAAGCAATCATGTTTGTCTGTTTTGACTTGCTTGGGGTGTCCCTTAAGGAGTAACAGTGGGCCATTGTTTTGCCTAACTTAGAACTCCCTCACCACAGAAAAGTGGACAGCAGAGAGTGTTTCTTGCCAACATTGAAAAGTCAATGAACAAACTGCTGACACCTGGGTCAAACAATAGATGAGCCAAAAGCCTGGGGGATAATCTGAGAGTTACTCTGGGGATTAAGGGGTTTGAAAATCTCTTGCATATAATATAGAATGCCATGTGTATGACCAGTACAGCATGTAGACTCAGAAAGGACCTGAGAAGACCTAATGTTTCACCTCCAGCTTATCTTTGGGTTCATTGCAAGCAGGAAGTAAAGGCTAAGGCAGAGTTGAATGGACTGGCTAAGTGGAGGGGTGCTGCGATACAGAACTGATTTGCAAAGACCAGGGGAGTATTTCCTTTAATTTTTTTTCTGGGGCCAAGGGAGGTGTTCCAGGCATTCAAGGAAATCTCTGTCAAAACATTGCTGACCATATCATATACAATAAAGAAGGTAGTCTTTAAAAATAGTTCAGAAAAGTCACTAAACAAGCAACTGCAACCTACAGCAAGGGACAACAAAAAACCTTGAGGAGAAGAACAGTCTGATTTTCAGATTTATCCCACTATAATATTCAAGATGTCTCATTTGCAACAAAAATATAACAAGACATGCAAAAACAAAAAAGAACGGCTTGCTTGTAAGCAAAAGTAAGCAGAAATTAAGCAGACATTAAACTTACTAGAGGAAGACTTCAAATCAATTTAAGCACATTTCAATTATGGAGAATATTATTAAACATGTTTGAAAAGCTATAGAAAACCATTGGCAAAGAAATAAAGGAAAATGAGAGAATGATATCCCCCAAAATAAAGCATATCAGTAAAGAGATAGAAATTATAAAGAGGAACCAAATTGAAATTCTAGAATTAAAAAGTAGAAGACCTTAAACAAAAAAAAATAACTAGAGGAGTTCAACAGTAGATTTAAACAGGAAGAAGAAATAATCAGAGAATTTAAAGACAGGACCATTGAAATTATTGATTGTGAGGGGAGGAGAGTGATATAAAGGGGCAGAGAGACTATATGAAGAAATATGGCCAAAACTTTTCTAAATTTTATGAAATATGTGAATATACAAATCCAAGGAGCTCAGCAAACTAAGTAGGATAAGCTCAAAGAGATCTACACTGAGATGTATAATCAAATTAAAGTAAAATAAAATAAATAATTCCATTTACAATATCAAAAATTATGAAATACTTAGGAATAAACTTAACCAAGGAGGAGAAAGCACGGTATACTGAAAACTATAAAACATTGCTGAAATAAATTAAAGATTACATAAATAAGTGGAAAGGCATCTTATGTTCATGGATTAGAAGACTTAACATTGTTAGGATGGCAACAGTACCCAGAGCTACTTATGAATTCAGTGCAGTCCCTGTCAATTTTACAAGAACCCTTTTTGCAAAAATGAAAGAGCTAATTCTAAAATTCATATGGAATTGCAAAAAACCTTGAATAGTTCTTGCAAAAGAAAAACAAAGAAGAATGAAGTTGAAGAACTTACACTTCCTGATTTCAGAACTTAACTACAAAGCTACAATAATTAAAACAATGTGATGCTGGCGTATTGATAAATATACAGACCAATGGAATGGAAGTGGGAGTTCAGAAATAAGCCTATGTAACCCATTGGTTTTCAAGAGGGTGTGAAAGCCAGTCAATGAAAAAAATAATTTCTCTAACAAATGGTGCTGGAACAACTGGATATCCACATGCAAAAAAATGAAGTTTGACTGCTACATAACACAATATGCAAAAATTAACAGAAAGAGGATCAAAGACCTAATTTAAGAGCTAAAACTAAAACACTATTAGGAGGGGCAAATCTTAATGACCTAAGATTTGGTAATAGATTTTTCAATATGACACCAAAAACACAAGCAATAAAAGAAACAATTGATAAATTGGATTTTATCCTAATTAATTTTTTTTTTTGAGACAGAGTTTTGCTCTTGTTGCCCAGGCTGCAGTGCAATGGCACGATCTCAGCTCACTGCAACCTCCACCTCCCGGGTTCAAGTGATTCTCCTGTCTCAGCCTCCCAGATAGCTAGGATTACAGGCATGCGCCACCATGCCTGGCTAATTTTGTATTTTTAGTAGAAATGTTGGTCAGGCTGGTCTCAAACTCCCAACCTCAGGTGATCCACCTGCCTTGCCCTCCCAAAGTGCCGGGATTACAAGCGTGAGCCACCACGCCCAGCCAAATTAAAAATTTCTGTGCATCGGAGGACGCTATCAAGAGAGTGAAAAGACAACCTACAGAATTAGAGAAAATAGTTGCAAATTATATATTGGATAAGAATCTAGTATCCAGATTATATACAATCTTTCAACTCAACAACAGAAAGAAAAACAACTTAATTATAAAATGGGTAAAGAGCTGGCATACACATTTCATCAAAGAGTTTATGCAAATGGCCAAAAAGCACACTGCTCTACATCAGTAGTCATTAGGGTTAACAGCAATCAAAACCACAGTGAGATACCACTCCACATCCACTAGGATGGCTATAATAAAGAGAAAAAAAGAGGAAAATCACAAGTGTTAGCAAGATTTTGTAGAAATTTGAACTCTTGTACCTTATTGGTAGGAGTGCAAAATGGTGCAGCTGCTGTGGAAAACAGTTCTGTGGTTCTTCAAAAAGTTGAACATAACATCCCCATATGACCCAGCAGTTCTCCTCCTAGGTATGTATCTGAAGGAATTGAAAATAGATATTCAAAAAAATACTTGCATGAGAATATTTATAGCAACACTATTCACCAAAAGGCAAAGGTAAAAACAACCCACATGTTCATTAACAGGTAAGTGGGCAGAAATGTATAGCCACACTCTTATTCAGGCATTAAAAGGAATGACTACGATGACAGGGATGAATATTGAAAACATGATACCAAGTTAACAAAGCCGGACACAAAAGGCCACAGGGTGTACGATTCCATTTACATGAAATGTCCAGAACAGGTAAATCCAGGGAGACAGCAGATTCCTGTTGTCCGAGGCAGTGGGGGAGTGACTGTCTATTCAGCCTGGGGGCTTCTTTGGGGCTGATGAAAATATTCTGGAGCTAGACAGTGGTGATGGCCACACAGCACTGAATGTGTTGGATGCCGCTGAATTGTACACTTTGTGCTTAATGTTATTTTATCTCAATGAAAAAGTAAATACACAAAAGAGAAAGCCAAGAGAGTGGATTCTGACAAATGGAATTCAATCCTGACCTAACCCCTTTCTAGCTGTGTGACCCGGACAAGTCATTTAACCTCCTAAGTCAGTTTTCTTGTTTGAGAAGATACCAGAAATAGCACATACATTTTGTGAGACTAAAACGCAATGATGCACGTGAATGTGGTTTTATGCAAATATGACGCCCCTGTGGGTCATGTGGGTCATGCTAAAACCATCCCCAGGCTGTGTACCTGTCACGGGAGCTAACGGAGTGGACCGATTTTCATGAGACCGAGTGCTTAATGTGGTGCCCTCAATGTAGGTCGGGAACAATCAGGAAACAGCATCACCCCCAACCGCCCAAGTGACAGTCAGCTTGAGAGTATCGGGACCAGAAAGGGCTGTGGATATCCAGTCATTCACATCTCCCTCATTTCCGCCTCGGGCTCAAGCCTGTGATCCCGGATCTCAGACAAACAACTCTTGGGGTAAATAACAGAGGTGTTTGTCCCCGCTCAGCGTCCGGCCTTCGTCCCCGCCCAGCACCCCAGGGGCAGTATATCCATGGCCCCTCCATCCTCTGGTTTGGCCAGTGGGGAGTCCCGGTGGGAGAAGGGAGCAAGGGAGGGCCGAGTGACAGGCAATGACTCCCCTGGCCCCTCCCCCCAGCCTCTCCACAGGGCCTCCCGGGCCAGGCCCAGCCCAGGGCGCCACACTGCCCCCGTCCACACCTCTGTGGATACATATCAGTCCGCTTTCATGCTGCTGAGAAAGTCATACCCAAGACTGGGTAATTTATAAAGAAAAAGAGGTTTAATGGACTCACAGTTTCATGTGGCTGGGGAGGCCTCACAATCATGGCAGAAGGTGAAAAGCAGGTCTTACATGGCGGCAGCAAGAGATAATGAGAACCAAGCACAAGGGGTTTCCTCTTATAAAACCATCAGATCCCATGAGACTTATTCACTACCATGAGGACAGTATAGGGGAAACCACCCTCATGATTCAATTATCTCCCACCTGGTCCTTCCCGTAACATGGGAATTATGAGAGCACAGTTCAAAATGAGATTTGGGTGGGGACACAGCCAAACTATATCAATCTCTCTTCCTGAAACTGTCACGTCACCCATGTGAGTGACCTGTCTCCTACTGGGACCCTGGCTGGCCTTTGCTGGACTCTGGACTTGGTTGTTCATGGGATGTGTGAGTGTCCTAAACCACGGACAGCCTGGACAGGGAGGAAGGACTTCTCCATGTGACTTTCGCCAGAGCCTCAAAGCAGCCCCCAGAGCACTCCCACACCTGCTTTATGGGGCTTGCCTTTCCTGGAGCCTCCTCTATGTGTGACCCTGTGTGAGGCGCCTGGGCGGTGAATCAGGTGACCCACAGCCCTCTGCAGCCAGGCCACCCTGAGGGGTGGGTGAGATATTCTGCCAAGATGCCACAGAAACTCAACCTATGTCCTTCCTCTTACCTTAGTGAACTCCAGCGTTGCAGAGCTTGGAACGAACGTGTGGCCTAGGGAGCTTCATGGGGAAGACGCCATGAGAGAGGCCTTGGAGAAGAGACGGCGGCCCAGGAGGAGCTGGCACCCTGGACGGGCAGAGCTTGTGAAAGAGGCACAGAGCTCCTTTGAAGAAGTTGGATCAGCTGTAACTGGCAGAGGGGAACCAGGGTTGAAGCACTGGGCCACCTCCCATGGGCCCCTTCCCCTCTGGAAGAGCTGCTGGTGCAGGCCCAGCTGTTCAGCTATCCTCTCCTGGCCAGCCCTTTTCAGACGAAGCAGTGCCACTGTCAGGCCACGGCCCGTGGCCACCCTCTGGGAGGCTTCTCTGTGTTGAGGGCAGCTCCCTTGGGTGGTACATAGAACTCACCTCCCCCGTCGGCTTGGGAGGCAGGAAGTAACTCAGGCTCTGTCCATCAGAGGCTCCGACGGGAGAGTTCAATTTGGAGGAGAGTATTTGGTGGCCGAGGTAGCTGCCATGGTCTGAATGTCTGTGTCCCCTGCAAACTCACATGCTGGAATGTCCCCCGCAAACTCACATGCTGGAACCGTAACCCGAGATAGGATGCTGTTGGAGATGAGGCCTTGGGGGTGATGAGGTCAGGGGGGCAGAGCCCTCGCGAGGGGAGTGAGTGCCCTTTATGAATGAGGCTCGAGGGACCGCATGCTTCCCTCCCACTGTGAGAGGGCGCAGCAAGAAACGCCGTCTAAGGATGAGGAAACCGGCCTTCACCGGCCGCCAATTTGCCGGCATTTTGGTCTTGAACTTCCCGGATTCCAGGACTGAGAGGAAGAAATGTCTGTTGTTTAGAAGCCGCCAGTCTATGGTCTTCGTCACAACAGCGTGAACAGACTCCGCAGAGGCTGAGGCACTTGGATTTTGGTGGTAGCAGCGGCAGGGGTCGTTCCTGAGGGGCAGCGAGGTCTGGGCGCGGACCGGAAGTGGCCCTGATGTCGGCCGCAGCGTCGCGGACCGGAAGTGGCCCTGATGTCGGCCGCAGCGTCAGGCAGCAGAGCTGGTCCCTGCATCCGGGGTCCAGGGGTGGCCGCTCTGGAGTTTCCTCCTCAGGCTGGCTCTGCATCGTGGTCTCGGGCTTAGCCCTGTGCTGACCTGTGGCCTGCGTCTGGGCTCTCCCTATAAGTGAGCTGCTGGACACTCAGTCCTGAAACTCTCCAAGCGGATTCCGTGGGATCTAGCAGACACAGGTGAAAGCAAGCTGCGCACAGCTCCGTGGAGGACCCCACCTCTCTCCCACTGCTCTCCCATCTCTCTCCCCCACCTCTCTCCCCCACCACCCCCCACCTCTCTCCCCCACCTCTCTCCCACCTTTCTCCCCCACCTCTCCCCACCTCTCTCCCCCACCTCTCCCCACCTCTCTCCCCCACCTCTCCCCACCTCTCTCCCCCACCACCCCCCACCTCTCTCCCCCACCTCTCTCCCACCTTTCTCCCCCACCTCTCCCCTACCTCTCCCCCTACCTCTCCCCACCTCTCTCCCCCACCTCTCCCCCACCTCTCCCCATCCACCTCTCCTGCACCTCTCCCCCACCTCTCCCCCCACCTCCCCCCATCCACCTCTCCCCCACCTCTCCCGCACCTCTCCCCCACCTCTCTCCCACCTCTCCCCCACCTCTCCCCCTCACATCTCCCCCCACCTCTCCCCCACCTCTCCCCCACCTCTCCCCCCACCTCCCCCCATCCACCTCTCCCCCACCTCTCCCGCACCTCTCCCCCACCTCTCTCCCACCTCTCCCCCACCTCTCCCCCTCACATCTCCCCCCACCTCTCCCCCACCTCTCCCCCACCTCTCCCCCCACCACTCCCCCCCACCTCTCTCCCCCACCTCTCCCACACCTCTCCCCATCCACCTCTCCCCATCCACCTCTCCCCCACCTCTCCCCCACCTCTCTCCCCCACCTCTCTCCAAGCACTGTCAATACCAGCTTGGTCAAAGTGGGAGTCCGATTTCCTTTGCTGGGGAATGTTTGGTAGCCTTAGAAGGAGGAGAGTTGGAAGCTTTTTCTATGCACTTGTCTTTTAATCAAAGCCACTCTGGAGGCCCTGATTGCTAATCAGGGAGCACAATGGAAACAGAGCCACACGCCCACCTTGCCATCAAGGTGCCTCTTTCTGTTTTTAAGAGCTATGAAAGCATTACATAAAAACATGAAATTGTTATTTGTAGGGGACAAGTCATAATGAAAAGAACACTCCTGAAATATGACATCTTTTCAAAGGCAGATAGGAGAACAAAACTTTGTGGGCGCCAGGCGGCAGCAGCTCCTGGGAGGGTCAGAGTCGGGGTGAGGTCCAGGATGAAGCCCCAGGCCAGGGCAGTCTCTGTGGACCTGGGGCCCTGGGTTCCCGGATGTGGCCTTGCTTTCGTGCCTCACTAAAAATGAGCTCATGACGAGGCTGGGGAGGCAGCGAGGAAGCCCTCGTACCTGGGTCTGATGGAGCCCAGCCGGGTTTGAATTCTGTTCTCCCACTCACAGGCTGCACGACTCAGTGAGGTGCGGCTTCCTCCCCTGTGACCTGGGGCAACAGTAACGCTGCTGACCTCACAGATCCAGGCAGGGAGCCTCAGATGATCTGTGCTGTCTCCCCTCTTGTAGCCCAGTGGTACAGGCCCCCAGCACCGGCCACCTCCTGCCCCGTGGCACTGCCTGGGGAGTCCTTGTTCATCCTTCTTCAGGATCAGGACAGCCGTGGAGCTTCTTCTGGTGTCTGTTTCCCCAGCTACCAAGTTCATTGAGGACTTAGAGAACCGCATCCGACTAGGGGCTGGTAGGCTATGCTCCCAGCCTGGCAGGGCCTTGACCTCTATCTCTGTTGGGTAGAGCCCTGTGTGTGTGTCCTGAGCTGTGATCAGGGACTGCAAAGCTTGGCAGGCCATTGGGTCATCCAATTCAGAGTGTTCTAAGGTGTGTCCTGTGGGACAGGTGTCTATAGGATGTTAACGGGTGTAAGCTTAAAAGATGTCTTCTGATCTAATTATTTTTGGGAACCATTGAGTTAAAATGTTTCTGGGTAGTGCTGAGCACTCAAGAAAGAGTGCCTTCTCTGTAAATGTGGGTTGTACATTGGATATCAGTTTGTTCATGGACTGCACTATGAGCTGTGCCCTCTCCTGGTGGAGGGGAAACAAGCTTCCTCTGGCCTGTTTCATAAGGGCACTAATCCCACTCACCGGCAGGCTCTGCCCTCATGAAATAATGACCTCCAAAGGCCCCACCTCTGAATACTCTCACCTAGGCAATGAGTTTCCTCGGGACACAGCACTGCTAAAGAGAGGAGGCAGGAGGGGGCCTCTGCCAGCTCTGGACACCCTTGAAGGGACAGGAGCGCAGAGTCTAGCAGGAGGCCTTGGAGGACATCAGACCAGCCTGAGGGTCATCAGTGCCAGCACCCAGATGCCCAGACCCCAGAACTGCAGCAGGGAACACTGTGTCCCCCAAAAGTAGGGCTGGCAGAATTAGGGGTGTGGGGGAGGCACGGTCTGTCTGCAAGATGGATCACAGAGGGGCCCTGCAGCTGCAGAGGGTGGGGGCACTGGGTGGCTCTCAGGGAGCCCCACCCCCTCCTCAGCCTTAGGATCCCCCTGTCTGCGGCTGGGGCAGCAGCCAGAAAGGGCCTGGTGGGGGTGTGTGGGCGAGCAGGGGTGGGTCCTCCTGGCCTAGTACCTCCATGCCCAGGTGAGTCTCTACCTCTCTGAGCCCTGGGAGGGTGCCAGCGTTTGGGGGAAGGCTGTGTGTAAATCTCAGCACGGGGTAGTCCCTGTTAGCTCAGGCAATATCCTGCAACCCCTCACAGGACACACCTTAGAACACTCTGAATCGGATGACCCAAGGGCCTGCCAAGCTTTGCAGTCCTGGGGCTCTCACTCAGCCGCAGGGTGAACAGCAGTGCTCACCTCCTCCCCACCCTGCTCAGAGGTGGCTCCCACCTGGGGCTTCAGCCTCCACCTGGGTTTGGGGGGCAGGGTGCAGTGACCCAGCCTCGGACCAACACTGGCCCTGGCAGAGCATTGCAGGACTCCCAGGACTGGGGCAACCCTCTGTGTCTCTGCCCTTCCTTCTGTTTCCTTACATCCCAGAGCAGCGTTGGGTTTGTCAGACTTTGGGGCATGTTGCTGGGGAATCAGGCCCTGGCAAATTCCCAGGAGGGGTCTCGGGCTCTGAGAAGTGAAAAGCCTGCAACGAGAATAAAGGCCTCCTTTATTCTTCCAGGAGCACACGCATAGTGCATGGGGGCTGCTCAAACACCCCCTTTCTCTCGGGGACCCCCTTTTGCCCACCGGGTGCTCTGCCTCCTCCTACCCTATCTACTCCGTCGAGGAGATGGTGGAGAAAAGTGCAGGGAGATGCCTATGCAGTGGCACCTGTCCTGCATAACTATTAAGCCACGTGCTTACTCCAGTTCCTGAATGTCGCAGAGCACAACTGGCTGGTGAACCAGATGGTCCCTGGCGTCTGCAGCTGTTCCTCCTGAGTCCTGACCTCAGCCCTGGGTGATCTCTACCCCATGGCCCACAGGTAGTCTGGCCAGAGGTGGCAGCAGGAAACACTGGCCGATGGCCTGGGGCTGCTGGGGCATTCGCCAGGCCGTCGGGTCTCGGGGCCCCACTGGCCCCTCCCAGGCTGACTTCCTGTTCATCCCAGGTTCAGTTTTCCACCCCTTCCTCGCTGGGCCCTAGTGCTGGGACCCCCTGACCCTGCAGCCAGCGCCCTCCCGCCAACAGTTGGTCTCCCAGGTGCTGTAGGGCCACTGGCCAGGGCATGGCCACTTCTGCCCAGCCGTCTTGTCCTGAAGCCCGGGTGGGCCGTGGGGCGCTGGGCTCAGGCCAGTTGCTCAGGAGCAAGGTGGGGGTGGCTCCACCTCCTTTCCTGACTCCCTGCTCCAGTGTCTGTCAGCCCACCTGGGCTGGGCTCTATGACCACTATGGGGACCTGAAACCCGGAAACAGTCAGTCCTTCCAGATGGGTCCCCGGGCTAACAGGGCCTAAACTCAGAGCCAGGCAGCTGCTTGCTTGTTGGAGGCCGGGTCTACACTGTGCAGGAAGCCCACGTGCCAGGGTCACCTTGGGATTTCACTGGGCTGTTCCTGTCTCCGAATCGACCAAAAGGCTGTCCTCCGTCTGGACCAATCGGAACTCAATACACACTGACCAATCAAACGAAGCAAGTGTACATCCGCCATTTGCATAAGGGACCAGACTGGGACCCCTGCGGACAGTTTGCAAAGTCAGCCCCTTGCTTGCTTTCTTCTCTCTGAAGGCTACATCTCCCCAGGTTTGAAACTGCTCACTGGAAGAGATTGTATTTCCTTTTTTCTGTTTTTATTTTTATTTATTTACTTACTTATGTTTTGGAGACAGTATCTCACTCTGTTTCTCAGGCTGCAGTGCAGTGGCGCTGACTGCCTCTCAGTGCAAGGTGCAAACCAGCATGCCACCACACCTGGCTAATTTTTGTATTTTTTTTTTTTTGGAGATAGGGTCTTGCTCTGTTGCCCGGTCTGGTCTCAAACTCCTGGGCTCAAGCGATCTGCCCACCTCAGCCTCCCAAAGTGCTGAGATTATAGGTGTGAGTCACTGTGCCTGGCCACCGATTTTATTTATTTTATTTTATTTTTTAGAGAAAGTCCTTCTCAGCGGATTTGTGGAGGATCCCAAAGCAGTGCTAGGGCTGGCTCCTGCTCTCCAGGCTCCCTGTGTTCCTGCATCTGCCAGGCCTGGCCCCCTAGTCCCCGGCCTCCTGGCCCCCCGACCCCCGACCGTCAGCCCCTTGACCCCCTGGCTTCCTGGCTCCATGGCTCCCTGGCTGAGCCTGCGCAGAGGCGCCTCCCTGCCTCGGAAGAGCAGGCAGTGTGGGTGGGTGCCGGCCCTGCTCGCGGGTGGCTGCCAAGACACGGCCGCCTGCTTGTGGGAGGTCTGCACCACCTGGGCTGCGAGAGGCTGGGCCTCTGGGCCCTTGCTGGGGGCACCTCCCGGACTGGGCTCCATGCTGCGCACATGTTGGCCTCTGGATGAGGAAGGCGGCCCGGGGAGCAAGCGGCCTTCTGCCAGTGAGGTCCACGTGGCCCTGAGCAGCCCTGGAGCCTGCACTGAGGTCCAGGTACAGCCCTGGCCGAATCCCAGGTTGGGGCTGCAGACCCCTCCCACTTCTGCCCTCTGCCCACCTTCTTGTTGCTATGGAAACTGGTTTCCACCGGTGGGGAGGGCTGACCGGGGCCATGGAAAGCCCCCCGCAGCCGACAGAGAGCTCTCTGGAAATGGAAATGCGAGGCCGACCCAAGAGGCAAGATGAAGAGGCCTCCCCGCCTCGGGGGCTGGCTGCGGTCATGGTTCCCATGGTAACCAACGGTGGCCGAGAGAGGAGGACGGCAGTGGTGCAGGTGGACTGGGCTCAGCGCAGCCCAGTGAGGCGCCCTGGACGGTCGGGTTCCAGGAGCCGGCGGGGTGGCGTCCCGTGCACAGCTTCTACAACCAGAAGGAGGGATTTTTCATCTTTAAAAGAGAAAGCATGCACACTTTTTCCATAAATACAAGTTTTAATTGTGAAAATAGCAACATTAAAATGATGTTTTCATTTTAAAAATAGATTAGGCCCATGCTCCAGTCCTCTCACTCCGAAATGTAAGGCGCTTTGTGTTATAGCTCATGCAAAGTCTGCACAACAGGGAGAGGGGCTCTGCCCTCATCGGGGGTCGCACTGCTCTCCTTCAGATGCTGATAGCAGGTGCTCACAGTGTGCCAGGCACCTTGCCGGCTACTGATTGAGTCCATTTCTCCTCCTCTCTTCCCATGCTTTTTTTCCTTGATACAGTCTGGTCTTTTTTCTACTTTTAGAGGAGGAAAGCGAAGAGCATGAGTACCCAGTGGCATCAGGTGCCGGACCAGTCGCAGGCTCTGACCCCAGACCGAGCCCTTTGTGCGGGTCCCATAGGTGGGGGTCTGGGCAGCAACCTCCTTGTTTCCAGGGAATATCTCCACTTGGAATGTCTCCACCTCTGCATCCAGGTTGTGCTAATCCAGGGTCTACTGGGGGATTGGACCACCTTCCAGGCAGTGGTGGGACACGGAGGTAGATTAGGGACCCAGGGGTGGCAGCAGCTTGGGAAGCACCACCCCCTTGTGTGCTATGGGTACTGAGGACACCCCTCGATGCTCTCGTAGGGCACTGTGGGAAGATGCACCTGTGTTGGATGTGGCTCAGGGAAAATGATGATCTAGAGCAGTTAACACGTGTTGCCTGTGCCCTGAAGGACATCACTTTGTTTCTTTAATTACAAAGAAAACTGTTATCACTACTAGTCATGAAACCTGTGCATCCATAGACCTGTGGCTCCATAAACTTGTGTCTCCAGACACCTGTGCATTAATACACCTGTGCATTCATATGCCTGTGCCTCCATACACCCGTACATCCATACACCTGTGCATCCATCATCTGCGCCTCCATACACCTGTGCATCCATACACCTATGACTCTATACACCTGTGTGTCCATAGGCCTGTGCATCTATACACCTGTGCATCCATCACTTGTGCCTCCATACACCTATACATCCATATGCCTGTGCCTCCATGCACCTGTGCCTCTATACGCCTGTGCATTAATACACCTGTGCATCTATATGCCTGTGTCTCCATACACCTGTACATCTATACACTAGTGCATCCATCACCTGTGTCTCGGTACACCTGTGCATCCATACAGCTGTGCCTCCATACACTTGCACATCTATACACCTGTGCATGCATCACCTGTGGCTCCATACACCTGTGCATCTAACACCTGTGCCTCCATACACCTTGACTCCATACACCTGTGCTTCCATACGCCTGTCACTCCATACACGTGTACATCTATACACCTGTGGCTCCATATACCTGTGCCTCCATACGCCGGTGCCTCCATATACCTGTGCATCTATACACCTGTGCCTCCATACACCTTGACTCCATACACCTGCACGTCTATACACCTGTGGCTCCATACTCCTGTGCCTTTCCATACACATGTGCCTCCATACACCAGTGCATCCATACACCTGGGCCTCCATACACCAGTGCATCCATACATCTGTGCCTCCATACACCTATGCCTCGATACACCTGTGCATCCATACACCTGTGCCACCATACACCTGTGCCTCGATACATCTGTGCATCGATACACCTGTGCATCCATACACCTGTGCAGCCCTGAGCATTGTGGTCTGCATTCTCTGTTTCCATTGCGGAGAACTTGTACTGAATGGGAGTGGAAGTCAGCCCATCTTATCCTGACCCAATGCCTATTAACTTCTTCCAGATTTTCCATCTCTCTATCTGCATGTGCTGTCCCTTTTGGTTTTCTCAGCTGTACCTTACCAAACTGATTAATTCTCTCTTCAGCTATCTCTAGTTCATGACCTTACTCATTAGCGAATTTGTATGCTAAATGACTATTTTTCATGCCTAGAATTTCCATTTAAGTATTCTTTAAACTTGTCTGGTATTAGATCTTTTTGGCCTATTCTTGCCTTTCAGTCTCTGAACATTTTAGGCTCAAGATGATTGTGAAGAATTGCACATAGTATCTTGACCTATGAGAGCTAAAGCTTATGATGAAGCTACAGTGATTAAACAGATTGAGAATGAATATATTGGCAGACAGACCATGAAGCATACATCATTCACTAGAAACTGGCCTATGTTTATGTGAGGACTTGGTATTATACATCAGGGGGTGAAAGGAGGTGGTGAGTGGTCCAAGTTAAATTGGTTAACAATATAGAAAAAGTAAATCCTTATTTCACCCTGTTCAGAAAAAAAACTCCTCTAGATCAAAATGTTAGAAGTGAAATATTAAACGCTTTAGATGAACATATGGTAGAATGCTTTGATGACATCATGATAGGAAAAGCAAAAGCACAAACAATTCAGGAAATGATGAATGCTTCTCACTGTATTCCTCTCCACCAGCCACCAAACCCAAACAATGCAAACCAACAGAAGGAAAGAAAGGAAATATTTCCAAAGAAAGAAAAGCACCCCAAACAGAGTTAGCAGCACAGTTACAGAATGGGAGAGGGCATCTGCAATGCATATAACTGACAAAGAATTGGGACTAAAATGGATAAGGGACTTTTAGAAGTTAATAAGAAGAAATAGAAGTAATCCAGTAGACAAATGAGCAAAGATGCAAGCCCAAAATTTAGAGCAGGAGAAATGTGGAAGAACAGTGAACAAGAATAAAGATGTCTGACCCCGTGGGCAGCTAAAAAATGCCAATTAAAAACATAGTGAAAGGGGCTCTGCTTCTACTCAGGGAGAATGGAGCACTAGGGAATCACCATCTTCCTGCAAACAACTAGAAAACCCATGACATATAAGAAACAACTGTTCCAGACACTGGGCAGTGGGCAGTGGGCAATGCAGGACAGTGCAGGGCAGTGGTCTGTGAGAGACAGGAGCAGAGGAGGCGAGTCCTGCACCTGCTGAAGCTTGCAGCCTAGAGGATCTTGAGCTGTAGGCCAGGTGGCAGGCAAAGGACCTAAAGAGAACCCAGTGACCTCACTGAACCAAGGAAACAGGAATGGGACTTGAGGGGCTGAGGCAGTAGGTAGCTGTGGGCAGAGTGCTGGAGAGGCAGGACTTACCAGGAGGATGGAGTTTTGAGGTCTGGGAAGGGGTCCCGAGGCTTTGCCTGAGTCCCCACCTGCCTGCGTGTGGGCCAAGGCTTAGAAGGCTAGAAAAGGAGCCCTGGAAAGAGTGAGCTGGACAGCTCATGGAGCAGACTCAGGTTGGGAACAGTTTGTATCTCCAGCAGCCAGAATGAGGGGACCATCTTGTTATACCTGGGTGATATGGTCCTCACCCAAATCTCATCTTGTAGCTCCCAGAATTCCCACGTGTTGTGGGAGGGACCCAGTGGGAGATGATTGAATCACGGGGTCGGGTCTTTTCCATGCTGTTCTCATGGTGGTGAGTGGCTCTCACAAGATCTGATAATTTTAAAAAGAGGAGTTTCCCTGTACAAACTCTCTTCTCTTGTCTGCCACCATGTGAGATGTGCCTTTCACCTTCCACCATGATTGTGAAGCATCCCCAGCCACGTGGAACTATAAGTCCAATAAAATTCTGTTTTTTTTAATTGCCCAGTCTTGGGTATGTCTTTATCAGCAAAGTAAAGATGAACTAATACACTGGGGTGCTGGGTCAGCTTCTGTGGACATTTTCAAGCTGAGACAAACATTTATATGGAAATGTAAGGGACCTAGGAGAGCCTAACAATTTTGAAAAAGAGCAAATTTGATGAATAACAGTAGCTGAAATAAAAACTTCCTATGAAACTTTATAAACCTGTGCAGTATGGTATTAGCATAAGAAAAGCCACAGAGATAAGTAGAACAGGATAGACTCCAGAAAGAACCACACATGTACGGCAGAATGATTTTATGCAGAGGTACCAAGGTAGTTCAATTGAGAAAGAATATTCTTTTCAACAAATACTTATGAAAAATTGGTTACCTATATAAACACATTGACTCTCAGTGCTTACCTTATACCATGTACAAAATTTAACTCAAAATGGATCATAGATCTAAATTAAAAGTTTTTGAAAAAACTATAGGAAAAAATTTGTGATTTTGGGGTTAGGCAGAGATTTCTTATATTGAACACAAGGCGTATACACCAGAAATGCAAAAGAAATTGGTAAAATAGATGTCATCAAAAATAAAACTTTTTCTATTAAAAATACTCTAGTGAGAACAATGAAAAGGCAAGCCACAGACTAGGAGAAAGTTTTCAAAACATGCCTGATAGAGATATTGTGTATAGAATCTGTAAGAATGCTTACAACTCAATAACAAGAATAAAACAACCTGAAATAATCGGACAGGGATTTGAACAGGTCCAAACATGTGATGTCCATCAGGTATGTGAATGATGCTCCCATAATTAATTAGTAAGTCAACACAAATTAAGACAAATTATTAATTAGTACAAATTAGTAATACCACTGCTCATCTGCTACAATGGATAAACAAACAAACCCAACTGTGGTTCAAATTAAAAATACAATCACAATGAAGAAGAGGGACCTATCCCAAGTGTCTCTTAAACACAGTGTTTTGACTTTCTACCTTCAGGTTAAAAGCAAAAAGGACTGTAAACAAATACACAGTGGTATTCATTAGCAATTCTGAAGGTATTGCATATTCCTTATGGAATTGAACGAATAAATAAATACATTGTGAATACAGTAGTGGGTTTCTTATTGTCGGAGGAATCAGGACAGGGGAGCTCTGGAGTTAACAATGCAGTGCTGTGTTGGAATTAGAGGTGCTGGTGTGAATTAATGGTGATATATACATAGATAGGAGTGGATGCAGATGAATTGTGTGTGTACGTATCCACACACATTATATACGGACAGTCCTCAATTTACAGTGGTTCAACTCATGATTTTTCGATTTTACAATGTTGTGAAAGCAATACACATTCAGTAGAAACCATGCTGAGTACCCACACAACCATTCTGTTTTCCACTCTCCATACAGTATTCAGTAAATTACATGAGGTGTTCAACACTTGATTATAAAATAGGCTTTGGGTTACATGATGTTGCCCAACTGTGGGCTAATGTAAGTGTTCTGAGCACGTGTAAGGTGGGCTAGACCAGGCTATGATATTCTGCAGGTTAGGTGTACTAAATGTGTATTAAATGTGTATTAAACTTATGATAGTTTTAACTTATACATATATATACATATCTATATATGTGTGTATATACTATATTTTATATCTTTATATCTATATGCACAGTTGTGTATATATATCTATATCTCTTTATATATAATACAATTCCTTACTAGAAGGAACCAGAAAAACTAATTTCTGTAGAATTTTCTCAATTAGAATTAGGCTGGGTGAGCACAAGACAATCCCAGAATAGCTTTCTGTGGTGAAAAACAAGAACACACTCAAAGAATAAAAGCACATGCCAAAAAGACGTGGGAGTCAGCTCCAAGGGACTCCCACTGGCCACTGGATATGGAATGGAGTATCAAATAAGTAATGACAGTCATAGAGTATAACTCATAGAAAAGAATCAATGAAATTGTATAGAACACACACACACACACACACACACACACACACACACACACACGCAGAAATGAGGGAGAAGAGAAAGCCCTTCCTGTTAGTAGAATCCTATTAGTAGAGGTGGGAGTGAGTGATGGAATAGAAAATCATTGCTTGTCAACCATCATATTAGTAATTGCTTCAAGCAATGGTCACCAATAGATGCCACAACTATTGGGTAAGCGTCTGATGGAAAAACAGAGTATTTACATAGTCTCAAAGGACCTCTCCACAAAATATTTATTAGGCATGAAGGAAACACAATAGCTTTACAGTGACCAAAGATCACATTGCCAGCACAAGGACACACCGACAGCCTGTGCCTCTTGATTCAATGCACGGAGAAGGCCACAGCTCCACTTTTCTGGCATTTCTGCCCAAAATGCATTATCTGTGTCTAATCACAAAGTGACATTAGGCAAACCCAAATAGAGCAAAGACCATCTTACAAAATAAATGGCATGCATATTTTGAAATATCAAGGCCATGAAGAGCAAAGGAAGACTGAGGAAATGTTCTTTGTTTAAAGAAACTAAAGAGGCAGAACAAGGACCCACATGGGATGCAGCGTGGGAGACCAGAATTGCTTTCTTTTGCTATAAAGAACATTAATGTGACAACTGGAAAATTTTGAATAAGATCTTGTAGGCTAGATACTAATACTGCCTTGATGCCAATCTCCTGATTTTGATAACCCTGCTGTGGTTACATAAGAAAATATACTTTGATTTTAGGAGATACATACTGAAGTATTTACAGGTGAAATAGCATTATTTAAAAATTTATTCTCAAGGGGTTCAGAAAAAGTATATGTGGAGAGAGAGAGAAAATAATGGATCAAATATGATAAAAAGTAAAATTCTGGGGAATCTGAATGAAGGTGAACACAAATTCTGTGTATTGGTTTGACAACTTTGTATTGTCCGAGGTGATTTCAAAATAAAATGTAAATGAAATAAAATAAATGTGAGCAGATTAAATATACAGAGATCTCATTTCGTATTCTTCATTTAGAAAAACTTGGGGGTACATGTGGCCCTATCACAGGGGCATTTGTTCCTGTTATACAGATGCAGGTGTGCTGTGCCCCTACTTGAGACCCGTCTGCTCAGTTTCAGCACTTCTCTGAGAGTCCCCAGCACATGCACACAAGGGTTCATAAATCAGACTCTTCCTGTAGCAATGGCTGATGGCAAGGAACTGGAAGTTACTTAAGTCACTAACAAGGTGGAATGCATACATACATTTTGTGCATATGTACATTTTGTGCATATGTACGAGTCCCTTGTATAACATTATCTATTTCAAAATATGCAGGCCGTTTATTTCATAAGATGGTCCTTGCTCTATTTGGGTTTTTTCTAACATTATTTTGTGATTGGACGCAGATAGCACATTTTTTGACAGGAATATCATTTTGTTATACGTGGACTTACTATTCATGAAGTGAATGGATGTAAGTTATATGTGCCAAGATGTAGAATTCTCCAGAATGCTATGGAGCAGAAAAGTCTACACAGAATAGTCTATGCAACATGAAACATAAGACTTAAAAATACTCAAAGCCATACTACCCTATTGCTTATGAATACACAGTACCTATTATAAAACAATAAACAGCAAATAGGTCAGGAATGGGACTGATTTCAGCATAGTTGCTATTTCTGAGAATGGAGGGGATTCTAAGGAGGTTTTCAGATATGTAGAAATATTTCATGATAAATAGTGTTTTGATAAAGCATGGTTTGATGATGTCATATGAAAACAGCATGGGAGAAGGTTAAAATGTGTTAATCTGGGTGGAGGGTGTGGACCCGTGTGTTCGTTCTCTGTCCTTTCCAGTGTGTCTGGGGTATTGCCTAAAAGGTAAAGTGATTTCGAGGATGACTGCGTTTGCCTCTGCCCCCTTTCCCATGTGGCCTGTGCCCGGAGGCTGAGCGTGGGGGACCCCCTCCCTGGGCTCTCTGCCCTCTGCTCCCAGCTGGGGTCAGATGATGGGGAAGCCTCGGTGGGGATCAGACGGGGTGACTCACCATCCCAGTGTGCCTGGGACCGAGGGGCTTCCTGGGACGTGGAGCTTTTGGGGCTAACACCAGAGGGTCTTAGGCAAACCAGGATGAATTGGTCACTGCAGATGGAGGGAGGGAGGAAAGTGAGACTCGTTTGTTCCCTGTCCCTCTTCCTTGCTTCCAGAGAGTCCTCACACTGGCTGCCACACCCTATACACTCATGCGGGTTCTTGGTTTCCTAATTCTGTGCACAGTGGGGCCCGAACAGGGCGTGGGAAATAAAAGCGACATCTCTGGCTCACGCCTGTTATCCCAGCACTTTGGGAGGCCGAGGCGGGCGGATCACAAGGTCAGGAGATTGAGACCATCCTGGCTAACATGGTGAAACCCCGTCTCTACTAAAAACACAAAAAAATTAACCGGGCGTGGTGGCGGGCGCCTGTGGTCCCAGCAACTCAGGAGTCTGAGGCGGGAGAATGGCGTGAACCCAGGAGGCGGAGCTTGCAGTGAGCCGAGATCGCGCCACTGCACTCCAGCCTGGGGGACAGAGCGAGACTCTGTTTCAAAAAAAAGCGACATCTCGTTTTCTCTATTTGGGCTTCAGCGCCACCACTCTGGTGTGCGGGACCACCCCTTGCCCTGATCCCCACTCAACCCTTAGATAAACGTCTCACCCAAAGGGCGCACCTTGCAGCTTTTTGGTGAGAAAAGTGCCCCCACTTCTTCCCAGGAGCAAACAGGCAGTAGAGCCCTGGGCCCAGGTGGGCGATACGCTTGAGCTTTGTTAAATGTGGCTGACTTTCTGCCTTCAGACTACATCCATAAAATACGTGTCCATTCCAGTGGTGCTGGGGGGTTTCTGGATGCTGTAGCTTCTTTGATTTGGGGGTGAAAACTCTGTTCATTACCTGTTGTCAAGAATGATTGCATTTCACAGAACATGCAGCTCAGTCAGGTAGGTTTCGGCACGCTCCATTACAAAGAATAGCAATTGCAGCTGGAGAAATTTTATGAAAACCTCTCACTAAAGTGCAGTAAATATTTCTATTCTGAGCATTTCATTTGTCTGAGAGTACTTGATATTCATTTATGACCCAGAGAGCCCATACTTCAATTTTATCAGGTTTAATAGGTTTAAGCTAAGAATAGCAAATCTAATGCTACATAAAATTACTAGCAATGAGCCAAACAGGTGCATAATTGGCATTTGGACGATTTTGAACTATCAACTTTTGTATAGATAATGTATTTTGGCTATTTCTATGTGAGGTTAGTCACAGGTAATACAGTCGGGTTTGCTTAAAGACATCTATTTAATACTGTTATTTCTTTAATTAGAGTAGGCAGCTAGAAAGCCATTTTCACATAATGAAATACAGGAGGTTCAAAATGCCTTTTATTAGAACACCTGTGGTATCTTAAGTTCTGTGTGAGAAAGGCCTGCAGGAAATAAAAGAAAGATGCAATTTGATGATAAAGTTGTAAAACCAATTATAAGGGTAGAAACTTTGTTTTCTCAAGTCATGATTTTGACCGCTGTGCTGCTGCTGATCTCCTGATATAAACACAGGTATAAACATCCAATTACTTGCTGTTATGGCCCATTAAAATGCGCGTGGCTCTTAATTTAGCAAACGTTCAATCTTAATGGAATAGGAAACTTAAAGAATGGGTCACAAATGTACTCTTGGAAAAAGCACATGGTGTGTGCGGCTGGTGTCTGTGCTGGCTGTGTCTGGTCTCCCCCAGCCCACTCATGGAAGCAGCATTTCTTGTGTGGCATTGTGATCTGTGAGAAGGGCCAGTGACCACCATGGCAGGATGGTCAACATGAGCATCATTTACTGACTGAGTGGATCCACTTGTATTTTTAATTTTTTATATTTCTTTGTCTATGCTATCATTTTTTAGGTATGTACATTTAAAAAAGTCATCATACTCTGAAGTGTGATGGTAGTGCCTTCAAAAGTCAACATTGATTCTTAGTTTAAAAATCGGTGGTTTTTGCAAAATGATGGGAATTGGAAGCTCCAGGGTCTTGTCTTCCACAGAAACATCAAACTGACCAAGATAGCTTTTTGGGGGCTCTGGAAAGCTCTGGATTCTTGCTGCTGTCAAGGGTCTGCAGCAAACAAATGAATTCCCAGTCAAGAAAAAGCCAGAAGCCATATGCAAAGTGGTAGGGAATTTTGTGACCTTTTTTCTTGCCCTTTTCTCACCACCTCCTTGGCGTAGTGCCGTGCAGTGGGGAAAAACCGAGTCAATTCCTACTTCTTCCCTCAGGTTGGAAGAAGGAGAGCGGAGCTTGTTCGCAGTGACTACGCCGTGTGTGGGCTCCCTGAGGGCCTGGTTTCTGTATTTCCTGACTTGGAGCTCAGAAGGGAAGGGCTGCATAGTTCATATCTCACATTGGTAGCCACAGAAGGCAGTGGTGGCACTGCAGTGTGTGAAAACTGTGTGAGGACTATAGACCTCACGTGACCATAGACAGAAAAGAGACTCAGAGAGAAAAATGCAACAGGACATCTAGGTCCCTGGAAGAAACAGAAGTAAGGCTCTTAGAGAAACTAAAATATTTAAAAGCAGCTGTGTATCCAGAGGAATTGCAAAAAGCAAATAAACACCAACCCCCAAACAAACACACACATGGCCAAAACACATGCACAAGACACATACCCAGAAAAAGACTGGAAAGACTTTAATCCTTCACTTCAGGTGATTAGTGAAGGTCTTCCCACATACAAGGTCAGACTCTAAAGAGAGAGAGATTGATGCCTTCTCAAAAGCTCAATATTCAACAAAATATCACAAGGCATACAAAAAAAAAAAAAAAAAGGAAATGTGACTCATCAAAGAAAGAAAATGAACCTTCAGACTGACCTTAAAGAAACACAGTAAATCAACTTGCCAAAGACTTTAAACAAATGTCTTAAAGAAACTCAGATAGTTAAAGGAAAACATGGAAAAGAACATTAGGAAATCTGGAAAATGATACATAAACATAGTGAGAATTTTTGTTTGTTTGTTTTTTTGAGACAGGGTCTCACTCTGTTGCCCTGAGTGCAGTGATATTCATGGCTCACTGCAGCCTTGACGTCCCAGGCTCTAGTGACCTCCCACCTTAGCCTCCCAAATAGCTTGAACTACAGGCACGTGCCACCACGCCCAGCTAATTTTTGTATTTTTATTTTTGTAGAGACAAGGCCTGGCTATGTTGCCCAGGCTGGTCTTGAATTCCTAGACTCAAGCAATCCTCCTGCCTCAGCCTCCCAAAGTGTAGGGATTACAGGCATGAGCCACCATGCCTGGCCAGAATATATTTTTTTAAAAAAGTAATTATAAAAAGAACCAAACAGAAATTATGGAGCTGAAAAATACAATAACTGAATTGAAAAATTCGCTAGAAGGTTATAACAATAAACTTGAACAGGCAGAAGAATCAGCTAACCTAAAGATAGATCATTTGAAATTGTTGGGTCTGAGGGGCAAGAAGAAAAGGAATGAAGAAAAGTGAACACAGCGTGAAAGACCTGTGGGACAAGATCAGGTGGACCAATACACACATTATAGGTGTTGCAGAAGGTAAGAGAAAGGGGAAGAGAGCTTCTTTGAAAAAATAATGGCTAAAAACTCCTCAAATATAAGGAAAGAAATGGATGTACAAATACAAGAAACTCAATGAACTCCAAGAATAATAAACTCATAAAGACCCCACAAAGAGACACACTGTAATAAAAAAGTCTGAAACCAAAGACTATCTATTAATTTATTATTTTTTCCCAACTTTTTTGAGGTATAATGTCCATCACAAACCTGGACATTATGTGAAGTGAGAACATTATGGTAAGCTTGTTGCAAATGACAGAATTCTCTTTCTTTAAGGCTAAATAATAGTCCATTATTTATGTATACATACTACAGTAAAAAATCTATTCATCTGCCCATGGACACAGGTTGTTTCCACATCTTGGCTATTGAGAATAATGCTGTGATGAACATGCGGCCGCAGATATCTCCCTAGCATACTGATTTCATTTCCTTTGGATATATGTCCAGAATTTGAGTTACTGGATTGTATGATAGTTTTATTTTTAATTTTTTGAGAAGCCTCCCTGTCATTTTCTGTAATGGCTGTACCAATCTATATCCCCATCAAAAGTACACAAGGTTTCCTTTTTTTCCCATATCTTCACCAACACTTGTTACCTCTTGTCTTTTTGACAATATATGTCCTAAGAGATGTGCTGTGATATCTTATTGTGGTTTTGATTTATACTTCTCTAATAATTTGTGATATTGAGTACCTCTTCATATACTTCTTGACCATTTGTATATCTTTGGAAAAATGTCTTTTCAGGTGTCCTTGTCCATTTTAAACTGGGGTATTTATTATTATTATTATTATTAAGTTGTATGAATTCTTTGTTTTTTGGATATTAACTTCTTATTGAATGTTTGGTTTATAAATATTTTTTCCCCATTCTGTAGGTTGCTTTTTCATTTTTTAGATTGTTTCCTTTGCTTGGCAGAAGCTTTTTAGTTTGACATAGCTCCATTTGGTTATTTTTGCTTTTGTAGATCTGTGCTTTTATTGTTATATCCAAAAAATTATTGCCAAGACCAAGGTTTCAAGTGCTATGTTCCAGACTTAGTCTTTAATCCACTTTGAGTTGATTTTTGTGTCTGATGTAAGATTAAGATTCAATTTCTTTCTTATTTTTTTGCAGTTGGATATCCAGTTTTCCCAACAATATTTATAGAAGAGACTGTTCTTTTCTCATTCTGTATTCTTGATGCTTTTGTCAAAGATGAGTTGACTGTATATATGTGGGTTTATTTTTGAGCTTTCTACTCTGTTCCATTCATCTGTGTGTCTGTTTTTACGCCAGTATCATACTATTTTGATCACAATAGCTTTGGATATAATTTGAAATCAGGAGTCTAGTGTCTCCTGCTTTGTTCTTCTTGCTCAAGATTGCTTTAGTTACTTGGGATCTTTTGCAGTTCCATACAAATATTAGGATTAGTTCTTTCCAGGTAGTAAAAAATGCTATTAGAATTTTGATTGGGCTTGCAAATGAATCTGTAGATCACTTTAGATAGATGTTTTAACAATATTAGTTCTTCTAATCCATGAACACAGGATATCTCTCCATTTATTTGTGTCTTCTTCAATTTCTTTCACCACTGTTTTTATAGTTTTCAGTGTAGAGGTTGCTTTCTTTTTGGTTGCATTTATCCTAAATATTTTATTCATTTTGATCTATTGCAAATAGGATTTTTTTCTTATTTTAAATTATGGACAGTTCATTGTTATGAAAATACAACTAATTTTTGTATGTTGATTTTGTATCTTGAGAGAATCTTAAAAGCAGTGAGAGAGAAAAGCAATTTATTGCATAGAAGTGCTCCTCAGTAAAATTATTAGTGAATTTATCAGCATAAATCTTAAAATCCAGCAGGCAGCAGGATGATACATTCAAGTTCAGAAAGAAAAAATAAAGCTATCAACCAAGAATTCTGTGTCCAGCAAAACTGTTCTTTAAAATGAGGGAGATACTATGACATATGCAGATACACAAGCTAAAGAAGTTCTTTACGACTACAGCTGCCCTATAAGAAATGCCAAAGTGAGACTTTCGAGTTGAAATGAAAGGATGCCAGATGGTAACTCAAAGTCATACCAAAATATAAAGGTAAACAGTAAAAGTATATATATTCTAGTATTACCAGTATTGTAATTTTTGTTCTTCACTGTTTATTCTACAGGAATTGAAACACAAAAGTATAAAAATAAATACAAATAACTGTTAGTTGGCTCACAATATATGTAATTTGTGACAAAGATGTAGTAACAGAGATATAATTTGTGGCATTAATAAAAAGGGTAGGAGTAGAGCTTTAAAGGAGTAGAGTTTTGTATTTGATTGAAGTTAAGTTGGTATCTGTTTAAGATAAATTGTTGTAATTTTACAATATTATATATAATCTCCGTGGTAACTGTACACACAAAACTATAGAATATACACAAAAGGAAATGAGAAGGGAATGAAAACATGTCACTATAAAAAATGAACTAAACACAAAGGAAGGAAGTAAGGACGGAAATGAGAGATGAAAAAGCTACAAGATATACAGAAAACAAACAACAAAATGATAATAGTAAGTCCTTAACAGTAAATACTTTAAATGTAAACAGATTAAACTTCCCAATCAAAAGACATAAATTGGCAGAAAGGATTAAAAAAAAAAAAAAAACCAAACCCTGGGAGCCAAGTATATGCTGTCTGCAAGAGAAACACTTTGGATCCAAGGACATGCATGGATTGTAAGTAAAAGGACAGAAAAAGATATTCTGTGCTTTTAAAAGTATAGTACACAAATACGAACCAAATGAGTGCAGGAGTAGCTATGCTACTCTTGTCCAAAATAGACTTTAAGTAAGAACTTGTCAAAAGAGAAAAACGCAGTCATTATATAACAAACAATAAAAGGGTCAAGTCATAAAGAAGATATAACAGTTATAACCATATATGCGGCAGACACCAGAGCACCTAAATA
Source organism: Pan troglodytes (assembly GCF_028858775.2). NCBI lineage: Eukaryota > Metazoa > Chordata > Mammalia > Primates > Hominidae > Pan > Pan troglodytes. The sequence continues at coordinate 143,785,733 of NC_072406.2, read as the reverse complement.
TATGAAGCAAACATTGACAAAATGAAAGGGAGAAACAGTGCTACAATAATAGTAGGATACTTACATATCTCCTTTTTAATAATGGATAGAACAACCAGATAGAAAAAATTAGGAAATAGAGAAAATCAGAAAAATAAGGAAATAGAACACCACTATTGACTAACTAAAATAATAGAACAGCCCCAACAAACAAGAGCAGAATACACATTTTTCTCAAGTATACATGAAACATTCTCTAAGATAGATCATATCTTAGGATACAAAACAAATTTTTAGAAATTAGAAAATTTTAAAATTATGCAATTCTGATTCTGATCACACTGGAATGAAACCAGAAATCAATAGCATGAGGAAAGCTGGAAAATCCACAGATATGTAGAAATTCAGCAATATACTCATAGAAACCAGTGAGTCAAAGAAGAAACCCCAAGGGAAATTAGAAAATGTCTTGGGACAAATGAAAATAAAACATAACATACTAAAACTTTTTTTCTTTTTAACTTTAATTCTAGGTTCAGGGGCACATATGCAAGTTTGTTTTATATATATTTTTATATTATGTATATTTATATAATAATAAATATTTATAAAATAAAAATATTTTATATTATATATATATTATATATATATGTAAATTCATGTCACAGGGCTTTTTTGTACTGATGATTTCAACTGCAGGTATTAAGCCCAGTACCCAAAAGTTATTTTTTCTGCTCCTCTTCCTCCTTCCAACTTCCACCCTCAAGGAGACCCCAGCATCTGTTGTTCCCTTCTTCGTGTTTGTGAGTTCTCATCATGTGGGTCCCACTTAGAAATGAGAGCATGTTGCATTTGGTTTTCTGTTCCTGTGTTAGTTTGCCAAGGATAATAGCCTCCAGCTTCATCCATGTTCCTGAAAAAGACATGGTATCACTCTTTTCTTATGGCTGCATAGTCTTCTACGGTATATATGTACCACATTTTCTTTATCCAGTCTGTCATCGATGGGCATTTAGGTTGATTCCATGTCTTTGCTATTGTGAACAGTGCTGCAATGAACATTCGTGTGCATGTGTCTTTATGGTAGAATGATTTATATTCCTCTGGGCATATACCCAGTAATGGGATTCCTGAGTTGAATGGTAGTTCTGTTTTTAGCTCTTTCTTTGAAGAATTGCCATACTGCTTTCCACAATGGTTGAACTAACTTACACTTTCATGAACAGTGTATAAGTGGTCCCTTTTCTCCACAACCTCACCAGTATCTGTTATATTTTTGACTTTTTAATAATGCTATTCTGATTGTTGTGAGACAGTATCTCGTTGTGGTTTTTATTTGCATTTCTCTAATGATCAGTGATATTGAGCTTTTCTTCATATGCTTGTTGGTTGCACGTATGTCTTCTTTTGAGAAGTGTTCATGTCCTTTGCCCACTTTTTAATGGGGTTGTTTGTTTTTTGCTTATAAACTTGTTTAAGTTTCTTATAGATGCTGGATATTAGACCTTTGTCAGATGCATAATATGCAAATATTTTCTGCCATCCTGTAGGTTGTCTGTTTACTCTGCTGATAGTTTCTTATGCTGTGCAGAAGCTCTTAAGTTTAATTAGATCTTATTTGTCAATTTTTGTTTTTGTTGTGATTGCTTTTGTGATTGCTTTGTCATGAAATCTTTGCCCATTCCTATGTACAGGATAATATTGCCTAGGTTGTCTCCCAGGGTTTTTTATAGTTTCGGGTTTTATATGTAAGTCTTTAATCCACCTTGAGTTGATTTTTGTATATGGTGCAAGGAAGGGGTCTACCTTCAATCTTCTGCATATGGCTAGCCACTTATCCAAGTACCATTTATTGAATAGGGAGTCTTTTCCCCATTGCTTGTTTTTGTCAGCTTTGTTGAAGATCAGATGGTTGTAAGTGTGCAGTCTTATTTCTAGGCTCTCTATCTGTTCCATTGGTCTATGTGCCTGTTTTTGTACCAGCACCATGATGTTTTGGAACACAACTCAAAATAATAAGAGCCATATGTGACAAACTAACAGGCAACATCATACTAAATGGGCAAAAGCTGGAAGAATTCCTTTTGAAAACCAACACATGACAAGAATGCCTTCTTTCACCAAACCTATTCAAGTATTATTGGAAGTCTTAGCCAGAGCAATCAGGCAAGATAAAGAAATAAAGCATATCCAAATAGGAAGAGAGGATATCAGACTATCCCTATTTTCAGATGACATGATTCTATATCTAGAAAAACCCATAGTCTCAACCCAAAAGCTCCTTCAGCTGATAAACAACTTCAGCAAAGTTTCAGGATACAAAATCAATGTAGAAAAATCACCAGCATTCCTGTACACAAACAACGAGAAGAAACCAAGCTGAGAAACAAATCAGGAAGGCAATCTCATTCACAATTGCTGCAAAAATGATAAAATATCTAGGAATACAGCTAACCAGGGAGGTGAAAGATCTCTGCAGTGAGAATTACAAAGCACTGCTGAAAGAAATCAGGTAAGACAAAAACAAATTTTTAAAAATCTCATGCTCACGGATAGGAAGAATCAATCTTATTAAAATGGCCATACTGCCCAAAGCAGTGTACAGATTCAATGCTATTTTTATTAAGCTACCAATGACATTCTTCACAGAACTAGAAAAAACTATTTTAAAATTCATATGGAACCAAAAAAGAGCCCGAATGGCCAAGGCAACCCTAAGCAAAAAGAACAAAGCTGGAGGCATCACATTACCTGACTTCAAACTATATTGCAGGGCTACAGTAAACATACCAAAACTTACCAGATGCATCAAAATCTGTGTTAAGAGGGTAGTTTATAGTGTAAATGCTTATGATAAACAAGAAGAAAGATCTTAAATTAACAACCTAACATTATACCTTAAAGAAGTAGAAAAAGGGAGAACACACTAAACCCAAATCCAGTAGAAGGAAAGAAATAATAAAGACTAGAGTACAGACAACTGAAATAAAGAATAGGAACATGGTAGAGTAAGTTAGTAAAACCAAGTTCAGTTCTTTGAAAAAATCACCAAAATTAATGAACAATTAGTTAGACTGAGTAAGATAAAAGAGGGAAGATTCAATAACTAAAATCAGAAATGTAAGTGCAGACATTACCACTGATTTAACAGAAATAAAATGATTATATTAATAAGACAATAGTATGAATATTTGTATGCCAAAAAGTTGGACAACCTAGACAAAATGGATAAATTCCTAGACATATACCACCTACCAAGACTAAACCACGAAGAAATAGAAAATACGAACAGACATATAACTAGCAAAGAGATTGAATCAATGATCCAAAATCTGCCAACAAAGAAAAGCCCAGGAGCTGATGGCTTCATTGGTGAATTCTACCAAACATTTAAAGAAGAGTTAACACTAATCCTTCTCAAAAGTTTCCAAAAAAGTTTAAGGTAAGGGGACACTTTCAAACTTATTCTTCAAGGCCAAGATTACTCTTTCACCAAAGCAAGACAAAGGTACTACAATAAAATTAAGCTACAGATCAATATCTCTGATAAATACTGATGTAAAAATCCTCAACCAAATATTAGTGAACAGAATTAAGTGACACATCAAAAAAATTATACACATGACCTCGTGGGATTTATTTCTGAAATTCAAGGATAGTTCAACATATGAAAATGAATTAATGTAATAACTACATTAACAGAATGAAGAAACAATTCCCATGTGATCATCTTAATTGATGGAGAAAAATATTTGACAAAATCCAACACCTTTCCATGATAAAAAACATCCACCAAACTAGGAACAGAAGGAAACTACCTCAACATAATTAAGGCCATATATGGAAAACCATTGCTAACATCATACTTAATGATGAAAGACTGAAACCTTTTCTTCTAAGCTAAGACACAAGGGAAGAATGCCTACTTTTAAATTCAGCATAGTAATGGAAATCTTGACCAGATAAATTAGGAAATAAAAAGCATTAAAATTGGGAAATAAAAAGTAAAATGATCCCTTTCATAGATGATATAATTTCATATGTAGAAAACCCCAAAGATTCCATAAGAAACATGATAGAACTAATAACAAAATTAGCAAACTTACAGAATACTCAGCATACAGAAATTAGCTGTGTTTCTATACAATAACAATGAACAACCTGAAAAAGAAATTAAGAAAGCAATTTCAATTAAAGTGGGACCAAACAAAATAAAAAATAGAAACAAACTGAACCAAGGAGGTGAAAGATGTGTACACTGAAAACTATGAAATATTGCTCAAAGAAATTAAAGACACTACAAAAATAGACATCCTTTTTTCATAGATGAGAAGACCTAAAATTGAAAGATGTGGTCTCTAGATTGAATGCAATTTATCTTAAAATTCCAACATCAATTTTTTTTACAAAACTAGAAAAATCCATCCTAATATTCATATAGAATCTCAAGGGACCCTAAATAGCAAAAACAATCTTGAAAAAGAACACAGTTGGAGGTCTCACACTTCTTAGTTTCAAAATTTCTAAAAATCTACAGTATTAAAAACAGAGTGGCACTGACATATAGACAGACACATAGATCAGTGAGATAGAATAGAGAGCCCAGAAATAAACTCTTGCATATATGGTCTTGTGATTTTTAAAAAAGTTGCTAGGACTATCCAATAGGGAAAAGGACAGTCTTTTCAACAAATGGTGCTGGGAAAACTGGATAGCCACATGCAAAAGAATGAAGTTGTACCCTTACCTTACACCATATGCAGAAATTAAAAATAGTCAAAGACTTAGATATGAGAGTTAGAATACTCACAAGAAAATGTAGGGGCACAGCTTCATGGCATTGCATTTGGCAAGGATTTCTTGGCTACGACACTGAAAGCATAGGCAACAAAAAAATCAGATAATTGGAACGCATAAATATTAAACATTTTTGTGAATCAAATGACACTGTCAACAGAGTAAAAGGCAACACACTGAATGGCAGGAAATATTTGTAAATTATATATTTGATCACGGATTAATATCCATATATAAAGAACTCTTGCAATTCAACAACCAAAAAACAACACAATTAAAAAATAGACAAAGGACTTGAATATATATTTCTCCAATGATATACAAATGACCAATAAGTACATGAAAAGATGCTCAACAACATGAATAATTAGGAAACTGCAAATCAAAACCACAGTGAGATACTACACAACTATAGAAACAATATGGTGGTTTCTCAGATTTCACATGATCCAGCAATTACACCTCTGGGTATATACCTCAAAGAATTAAAAGCAGAGCCTCATAGAGATGTTTCTATACCCATGTCCATAACAGCATTATTCACAATAGTCGAAAGGTGGAAGCAACCCAAGCGTCTGTTGATAGATGAATGGATAAACAAAATGTGGCATATCCACAAAATGGAATATTATTTAACCTTAAAAAGGAAAAATAATTAATCCCAGTACTTTGGGAGGCCAAGGCAGGCAGATCACAAGGTCAGGAGTTTGAGACCAGCCTGGCCAACACAGTGAAACCCAGTCTGTGCTAAAAATACAAAAATCAGCTGGGTGTTCTGGTGGGCGCCTGTAATCCCAGCTACTCGGGAGGGTTAAGCAAGAGAATCACTTGAACCCGGGAGACGGAGGTTGCAGTGAGCCGAGATTGTGCCATTGCACTCTAGCACGGGTGACAGAGCTAGACTCCATCCCGGGAAAAAAAAAAAAAGGAAAAAAATTATTATAACACATGTTACAACATAGGTGTCTCTGAAGATCATTATGCTAAGTGAAATAAGCCAGTCACAAAAGGGTAAATACTGTATGATTCCACCTCCATGAAGTAATTTGAGGAATGAAATTCAGAGACAGGAAGTAGAATGGTGGTTGCCAGCAGCTGGGGGTTGGGGAGAGGAATGGGAAATTTAGTGTAATGGGCACAAAGTTTCAGTTTTGGAAGATAAAGAAGTTCTGTGGATGGATGGTGGTGATGGTTGCATAACAATGTGAATGTATTTAAAGTCACTGAACCATACACATAAAATGGTAAACCACAAAACAGAAAAAAAGGCTGTGGTTTTATCACAGAAGTCAATGGCAAAATCTAACTTACTTAGAAATTTGCCATATAACCAAAAATTGAGTAAAAATGAGATGACTTTGGTTTTTCAAAAAACAAAAATATAATTTATAATAATGTCTCACCTTCCATAGAAATTTAGTAAGGTAACTCTTCAGAACACAGATGTCTTAGTCTGCTTTGGCTGACATGTCAAAAAACCACAGACTAAGTGGCTTAAACAACCAAATTTTATTATCTCTCAGTTCTGGACATAAGAAGTCCCCAGTCAAGGTCTGGCAGAGGCGGTTTCTGGTGAGGGCTCTCCTTCTGGTTGGTAGATGGCTGCTATCTCACCATGTTCTCACACGGTGGAGACAGAGAGGTCTGGTCTCGCTCTTCTTATAAGGACACTAATCCTATCAGACTTGGGCCTCACTCTTATGAACTCATTTAACCTAATTTTCTCCTAAAGGCTCTATCTCCAAATACAGGTATATTGAGGGTTAGGGCTTCAACTCATGAATTTCAGGGGGACAAAATTCAGTCCATGTCAACAGAGCATGTCATAGACAAAAAGCCTCTAACAAGTCAGAAGGGATGTCTCAAAGGCCACCATCACATGCTATGTACTCTCGGCCCCTCAGGGGTTGTTTAGTTTTACTCTGGGGTTCTCAACTTCCTTATACACAGCAGTTTAGATTCAGGGGAATATCTCTATTGATTTAGGGAAAATCTGGTGATAATAATGGTGGTGATGGTGGTGATGGTGATGGTGATGCTGGTGATGCTGGTGATGGTGATGGTGGTGGTGGTTATAATGGTGGTGGTGATGGCAATGATGGTGGTGATGATGGTGGTGGTGACGATGATGGTGGTGATGATGGTGATGGTGATGGCGATGATGGTGGTGATGATGGTGGTGGTGATGGCGATGATGGTGGTGATGATGGTGTTGGTGATGGCGATGATGGTGGTGGTGATGGCGATGATGGTGGTGATGATGGTGATGGTGATGATAGTGATGATGTTGCTGATGGTGACGGTGGTAGTTATGGTGGTGATAATGGTGGTGGTGATGGTGATGGTGGTGTTAGTGATGTTGATGACAGTGATGGTGATGTGGATGGTGGTGGTGGTGATGGTGGTTGTGGTGATGGTGATGATGGTGATGGCAGTGATGACAGTGGTGGGGGTTGTGGTTGTGGTGTTGGTGATAGTAGTGATGTTGGTGATGGTGGTGATGGTGATGATAGTAGTGCTGGTGGTGATGATGATGATAGTGATGGTGGTGCTGATGGTGATAGCGGTGGTGATGGTGGTAGTTATGGTGGTGATAATGGTGGTGGTGATGGTGATGGTGATGATGTTGATGGTGATGACGTTAATGGTGATGGTGGTAGTGGTGGTTGTGGTGGTGGTGATGGTGTGTATGATGATGGTGGAGAGTTAGGCTGGAGTGTGCTCACTGTAAGACATGGTGAGCCATAGGAAGGAGTCTGGATTTCATGCTAAATGCAATAGGAAACCATTAGAGGACTTTAAAGCTAGGGAATCACTTGTTCTGATTCATTTTTTGACAATATTATTATGGTTATGGATATGGAGAATGCATTGTAGGAGGGCAGAAAAATATATCATGGATTCTAGAAAAGATGGATCTTTGTTTTGTTATTTGTGGAGAAACCACCACCAGGGAAATTTGGCTGTGAAATCTGATGAAGCACAATGAGATTGAATTTACAGAACCGCAGACTCCATCAAGGTCACCTCTAACTCACACGGAGCCTTTCTAAAGAGGGAAGTCACCTCCTGCAGGCCAGTGCTGCCCGCTGGGCATGGCAGGCAGGGCGCAGTCTGCATCTCACTCTACTTGTCCCCTTTGGCAGGCATCCTAGTGTTATAAAGAAACCACTTTACACTGTCTGTGTACTTACCTAGGGCCTGCTGATTCCCTGATGGGAAACTAAGCATATTTTGCTAAAGAAAAATGATGGGGCAGGGAGCACTGGTGCCACCCCTGTGTGGGGCTGCCCTCCTCCCTCAGGGATACCCCATGCTGCAATATCCATGCTGAGGGCAGCATTCTGGAGGGGAAAGAGCAGGTAGGACATATGCCTTTGGGGGTTGAATCCCAGGCCCCTCACCCAGCAGCTGTGCGATGTTGCGAGTTACATAGATAGCTTCAGATTTGGTCTTCCCATCTGTAGCTTAGAGATGGTAGCATCATTCAGGGCTTTTGCAAGGACTGAAGAATGCAATATATAAAAAGCAGTTAGCAGAGGGGCCGGGCGCAGTGGTTCACGTCTGTAAATTCAGCACTTTGGGAGGCTGAGGTGGGTGGATGACTTGAGGTCAGGAGTTCGGGACCAGCCTGGCCAATGTGGTGAAACCCTGTCTCTACTAAAAATACAAAAATTAGCTGGGTGTGGTGGCGGGCGTCTGTAATCCCAGATACTTGGGAGTCTGAGGCATGAGAATTGCTTGAACCTGGGAAGCGGAGGTTGCAGTGAGCCGAGATCGTGCCACTGCACTTCAGCCTGGGCAACAAGAGCAAAACTGTCTCCAAAAAAAAAAAAAAAAAAAAAAGAAAAAAGAAAAAAACCGTTAGCAGAGGGCACTCAAAAATGAAGAGAAGCACTTTAAAAAACACTACTGTTCAGGCTAACCTTTGTAAGCTAAACTCTGTTCAGACTCTTCCGCTTTCCTTTGGTGTTTTCTCTGCACCCTGGGCGTGGTAGGCCACCGAGTCGTTCTGGGAGTGCGAATTTCATGGCAGGGGTGTGGCAGGAGGGGTGCTCAGGTGTGCAGGGTTTGGAACGGAAGGTGCCGCAAAGGTACCGCCTGGCGCACACCAGGAAGCCATGGTGATATCGTTCCTGCTGAGTCCAGAGCAGCCTCAGAACCCTTCACGAGCTGCAGACCCTGCCTCCAGCCCATGTCCCATGAAATTAGCATGTCCAATAAAGCCAGTTCACCTCTCCTGTTGGAGCGGGTGAGAGAACAGGATCACAGAAGGCAGGTTCCGTGCAACAGGGAGTGAGGATGGGCACAACCTGTGAGCCATTTGTGAACACAGCAAGGAGACAGCTGTCCCACAGGCAGGCGAGGAGGCTGGCTGGAGGCTGAGCCCTAGCCAGAGCAGGCCTGGGAGGCACCAGGTGGATGGGGTAAAAGGGCGGGCAGGGTGAGAAGAGCTGGACTGGGCTCAGTAGGATGGGTCAAGGCTGCTGCCTGCAGGAAGGGAGATGACCAGGCTCGAGTTACAGGTGTTAATGGACAGAGGGTGTTACGCAGGAGGGTTGGCTGCAGCAGGCCAACACTGCACCCCAAACCCCGAGGATGGAAAGTTACTGGGAACTGTCACTCTGGCTTCAATCCACAGCCAGCAGCATTTCTACCCTGTGCATGTGATCACCAGCAGCACCGAGTGACCAAGGTGGAAAGGCAGCTTCTCACCTCTCCTATGCCTGCATCCTGGGCACCACCCGGTTTTCAGAACAGGGCCCCCAAGGTGGAAGCTGAGCTGGGAGCGTAGCTCGGTGTTGCCAAACTGGTCATGGATGTCACTTCTCACATCCCTGTTCCCTGGGCTCTCTCTGGAAAGTTCTTCTCAGTCCACATTTCTTGAGTGCCGGGTCCGGCCCAAAGAGGACAGCTGTGGCTTCTGCCATTTGTGAGAAGTCTGCATTCCAGCGGCGGATGCCCACCCACAGCAGCTGCAGAGCTTCAGGAGGCCAGGCTGGGTTGCAGGCATCAGAAGGAAAAGCCAACCATTTCCTGCACAAAACAAAGCCACAGCCAGCACCAGCTTTGTCCTACTGGGAGAAACTACTGACTTGAGATCCAGCAACTAGGGGGAGAGGCCTCCGCTCTGGTTTTCCTGGAGTATCTCATATGGGGTGGTTGAGAAGCTGACTGCCTCAGGGGTTCCACGTCCACTGCAGCACTGCCTCCCAGGTGACCCCTGCTCCAAACCTGCCCAGCTCTTAGGCTTTTGCTTTTCAAGGAGCACAGGAGAGAAAGTGGCTGCACTGAAGCTTATCTGACTGTCAGCAGGAAAGAATAAACCACGGTGTGGCCAATGAACACGAGGGGACCTGAGAAATGGAGGGTTTCAGCAACTCAAAGGGAAAGGACACTTCTAAGCTCTGTCCCCAAACTGAATCTAAATCCAAGAGACGTACACACCTTAATACAGGGTTCTGAGAGAAATGGCGGTGAATTTTCAGTTTAGGAACTGGAGTTGAGTTTCATTACGTAATTTCTTTCTTCCAATCCCTAACAGACAATTTTTAGAAGCAGTGGAAACAAACAAACCTACATTAATAAGCAAGAGGTTTCCAGGAGCCACGGAAAAGTCGAGTGCACTGTCATGCCCTGAACTTTAACAGTGGCTGCTGTTGCCTGCGTTTGCCATGGCATGGCTGGGTCCTGCCCTTGGCCTTGGGAACTGATTTAGCGACAGGAGGGCAGTTGGTAAAATCCTGAGAATTCACATTACAATCCTGCAGTTTAAAGAGAACTGCACTCTGGGTGGTGAGGAGGCAGCCTAGGGGAGAAGCAGGAAGAAACCCTGGCAAGGAAAGGCCCTGGGACCTCAGGACTGCAGTGGAGGGGGCTGGTGGCTCCAAGGAAATGGACCAAGCCCAGGTCTTTAAAGGCAACCAAAGCTGAGTTCCTGGAAAGACCTCACACCAAGCCACCTCTCCCCATCAAAAGTGCCCAGAAGGCTAGTCTGGGCAGATGTGTGATCAGTGCTGATGACAGCCCCTCTACCTCCAAGACCAATGCTCCACCCTGACCACATCCCCATGGTCTGCTCCAGGAGCACGAGTCCCCCACACTCACCTTCACTTGCTCTCTCTGCTGTCCAGCCTGGATCTGCCTGCCCTCCCAACTTCTCCTTCCCTGAGCCTGTGCACTGGGCCCTCGGACATCCCCATCAGCCAACCCCTCCTCTCCCCTGAATGCCGCTTCAGCTGCTTGTCCTTGTTGACCCTTGGCTAGCTTTGATGGTCATTGCGTCCCCTGGGGCTCTCATTGGATAGACCTGGAGAGGCCAATGGCCTTGCTTCTTGGTGGACCTTCCAGAACATTCTCTTCCCACTAATCCTGAGTGCCTTTGAAGCCTCGGCCCCCTGCTAAGGCACCTGTCACACTGCCTTGTTCTTCGAAAAGGTGAGCACCTGGCCCACTGCCTCGGTTGCCTCCATTGAGTGTCCGCCATTCTCGACAACCCTCTTCCACCCAGGCCTCACATTTCCAGGACCTTCCATTTTCAGTGATACCTCCTCCTGCCGTTTACTTAAGGCTCTTCAGAGGAACAGAACCAACAGGGTGCATACATAAATCAACAAATGAATAAACGCACACACACAGAAAGGGAGAGACATGTCATGAGCAGCAGCTTGTGAGATTATGGAGGCTGACCAGTCCCAAGACCTGTGGCCGTTGAGCTGAAGGTCCTGGAGGGCTGAAGGGGAGAGTTTCAGCTTGAAGGTCGGCAGGCTTGAGTGCCAGGAAGAGCCATGTTTCAGTTTGCGTCCAAAGGCAGGAAACAGATGAATGTCTCAGCTCCAGGCAGTCAGAAGGAGGAGCTCTTCGTTCTGGGAGAGAGCCTGTGTGTTGTGCTGTTCTGGTCCTCTGCTGATTGGATGAGGCCCACTCACACTGGGGAGGGCAGCCAGCTTCCTTCGGTCCTGATTCAAATACTATTCCCATATGAAAATCCCTCCATGGGCAAGTGCAGAATAACACTGAGCAAATATCTGGGCACCCGTGGCCCAGTCAAGTTGATGCCACCCTAGACCTTATACCGCATTTTACCTTTCACTGCTACCTGTGCCCCCCTCCCCCATCTTTGATCTCTGGAGCTCACTGACCCCACTGCATAGCACTGGCCTTTGCCCTCTCTTTGACCTCACCATCCAATTAGTGTCTGAGGTCACCCAGCAGCTCGGTCTCTTCCCCAGAAATTCTACTTCCATCTTTGTACCTAGCCATCAACCCCACCTGGAAAGACCCCAGCCCAGGGGACAGTTTGCATTCAGCCTCTTCCCCACCTGTGCCTGAAGCCCCAGTGTGGCTAGAAATGAGGGCCAGCTGTCCTGAGAACTCTCATCTCAGGTCTCCACAACGTCCTCCAGGCCCCAGAGATGGGTGCTTCACACCCCCCACCATTGCTCCACACCTGCCCTCATTAAGCTTCCAGCACGGGCCCCTCTCTACCCTCTGCTCAGCATCTCTTCTATTTCACCAGGAAAACAGGAATGTCAGCAGAACACTGCTCTGCTTGTCACCTCCCAATATGCCACTCTCCCTCACTGGGCACATTCTGGTCCTCTGGGCTGTTTGTCATTCACCAATGACTCACTGCCTTAATTGTTAGAACTTTATGGTCATTCTTGTTATAGAATAAGGCAAGACAACACCTTGAGTTTTCTTGTTCCTTTGCTCGTACAAAATCATTAAAAGAGATTATAGCAAAGCTAAAGCAAGAATTGAAAACCGATAAAGTGGTACAAAAGGTATTAAAGAAGAATACATAAATAAGATGTCTTATTGATGAAGCTGGAATAAACCTATCAGCAATCCTGATAAATGGGAAGGGTCCCTCCATACTCATGAGGCTGTGGCTCTCTGTGCTACAAAACTAAGTGCAAGTCATTGAGTTTGTAAGAGAAAACAAACAACATGAGAGATAAGGACGTTAGAAGAGAATTGTTTTCTTCCTAAGTCCATGTTCTCTAGAGGACAGTGTGGGGATGTTATTAGTATGAGATTAAGAAAACTTCAAGGTCCACAACATTAAGCAGAATAAAGAGGCACATTTTATTTTGCTAAATGAAGATTTAACTCTTGCTGGACTTTCTCAGTTTGAGAATTCCTCCTAAACCAAGCCCTGAGATGAGGGCCTAGCGGGGCATGGTTTATCTGAGAGACAATCCTGAAAGCAGGGTGAGGACATGGGAAATGTGGACAGGGTTGGGGGAGGCCAACACACAGGCTTTATTAGGGTTCTTATGAAAATATGTATCATAAGCATTTGGCTTATGATTACAGAGGGTGACACACCCCAGGATCTGCACTTGTCAGGCTGGGGACCCAGGAAAGCTGACAGTGCAAGCTCCAGTCTGAAGCCCAGAGAAGATGGATGTCCCAGCTCATGCAGTCAGACAGAGTTCTTCCTCCACCTTTCTCTTTTATTCAAGCCCTCAACAGACTGGATGAGGCCACCCATATTGGGGAAGATGATCTACCTCCTGAGTCTACCAATTCAAATGCTAATCTCTTCTGGACACACACTCTCAGACACACCCAGAAATTATGTTTAGTCAGAGGTCCATCCAGCCAAGTTTACCTACAGCATTCACCATCACAGGGTGTATGGGGGTGAGCTGGGGGCAGCTGGGGCACGGTAGCCTGGGGTAGCTTGGTAGCCCTGCATGGTCCTGTTGGAGGGTGGACACTGGACTGTTTATTGACCTGACCCCCTGGCTGCGGGCTGTCCCTGGGGACGCTGGCTGCCTCACACTGATGAGCGTGAGAAGCTGCTCACATGGCGTCAGTGTACTTGATGAGCTGGGGATGTGCAGAAAGCTGTCCTGCACGGCTGCACAGGCCCAGGTGTGTGTGGATGTTGTGTGGGCGCTGCCTGTGTCTGTGTGGACCCAGATGTGTGCGTGGATGCCGAGTGGGTGCTGCCAGCGTCTACGCGACCCAGATGTGTGCGTGGATGCCGAGTGGGTGCTGCCTGCGTCTAGGCGACTCAGATGTGTGCGTGGATGCCCGAGTGGGCGCTGCCTGCATCTGCGCGGACCCAGATGTGTGCGTGGATGCCGAGTGGGTGCTGCCTGCATCTGCGCGGACCCAGATGTGTGCGTGGATGCCGAGTGGGTGCTGCCAGCGTCTACGCGACCCAGATGTGTGCGTGGATGCCGAGTGGGCGCTGCCTGCATCTGCGCGGACCCAGATGTGTGCGTGGATGCCAAGTGGGTGCTGCCTGCGTCTAGGCGACTCAGATGTGTGCGTGGATGCCGAGTGGGCGCTGCCTGCGTCTACGCGACCCAGATGTGTGCATGGATGCCCTGTGGGCGCTGCCTGCGTCTGCGCGGACCCGGGTGTGTGTGGATGTTGTGTGGGCGCTGCCTGCGTCTGCGCGGAGCCGGGTGTGTGTGGATGTTGTGTGGGCGCTGCCTGCGTCTGCGCGGACCCGGGTGTGTGTGGATGCCCTGTGGGCGCTGCCTGCGTCTGCGCGGACCCGGGTGTGTGTGGATGTTGTGTGGGCGCTGCCTGCGTCTGCGCGGAGCCGGGTGTGTGTGGATGTTGTGTGGGCGCTGCCTGCGTCTGCGCGGACCCGGGTGTGTGTGGATGTTGTGTGGGCGCTGCCTGCGTCTGCGCGGACCCGGGTGTGTGTGGATGTTGTGTGGGCGCTGCCTGCGTCTGCGCGGACCCGGGTGTGTGTGGATGTTGTGTGGGCGCTGCCTGCCTCTGCTGTCACAGCCACAACATCATCTGAACCCCACCATAGAATGTGTTGAAAACAGAAAGGAAAATGCTTCAAATAACCTAATGGGAAATTTTTAAAAAAACAAACCATTGAGTTGAATAGAAATAAAATAGACAAAAATAAACATCTTAGGAACATTAGTAGAACTCAAGTGGTATGTAATGTGATGTAGTAGAAAGAGCTTCGTAATTAGACTAAGATTTGAACTCTCTACTTTCTGATGGTGAGATCTTAGCCAAGTTGCTTAACATCTGAACCTCAGCTTCCTCATTAAAATGAACATAAAGATGCCTACTTTAAAAGGCTGACATGCAAATTAAATTAAATAAGAAAATTCACATAAAGCACGGTAATAACACTTGGAATTTGAGACATGTCTCAGTAGAATATAATCATGGGGATAGCTATTATTATTCAGTATTCCAAACTTTTAATCTTACAATCAGAACTATCCCTTTCTTTAAAGTTTCACTGAATTTTGCTTTAAAAATGTGATCCTATTAGAACTTAAAAAAAGCACAGCTAAAATAAAAGGACACTGTCACATTCCCAGATGATGAAGCACCAAACGCATATACCACAAAAGGTGTAAAAATGATGATTTTCAAAGTGAATTTTATTTTGAGAACTGCTTTGTCATATATTTGTTTGTAATTTTTGTGTTATATTTTAAATTTTACAACTATTTCACAATTATGTGTTAGATTTACACTTTGATCTACGTACGGAACTCAAGAAGCTGGTGAAAAAAATAGCTGGAAATATAAATGTTAGATATAAGAAGAATTAATTAGTAAAGAGAAAGAGAGAAATTAATCATCTAGAGGCACTGAAAGTTTACAATAGTTAAATAAATCCACTATCATTTTTACTGGCTTAAAGATACATTGCAATACAGGGAAGAGAGAGCAGGCAAAATTAGAAATGAGGGAGCAGGTGTAATGACAGCATGTGAGCAGAGTTTTGTTCTTTTTTTAAAAAGAAAATGTTATGCAGAGAGAAATGCTATTGTATTACATTTGAAAAGTGTGAAGGCTTCTCTGAAAAAGAGGATTTTTTTCAAAATTATACTAAAAATTTGAGAACTTGAAAAATTAACTAATGATAAACAGATTTTATAAATTTCATTACACAGTCACCTCTAAAAATGCCCCAGTTCCAGACGATAAAGAGAAAGTTCTTTCAAAATTTCAGGAAGCTGAGAATTCATGTTATACAATCTGTCCCCAAGAACAGAAAAAGATGGGAAGCTGACCAATTCATTAAAGATCAATGCACTTATGAAATCAATATTTAAAAATACACTACTCTCTCACAATACTCTCTCTGCCAATCATTCACATAATGCACATAGTGTGACTCCACACCCACCCATGTGCACGTATGCTTTGGAAGCATCACTAAGCTTATGTCAGAAGAAGTTAAGCCTTTGCATCATGGTATACACTAAAATAAATCCCTGAAATACTCTAGAGTTACATGTGGAAAAAAGACAAGCAAAACAGAAACATAGATAACTAGTTGACTTGTCTCAGAGCGACATAGCATTTGGGAGGAGAAAAAAAGTTCTTACAAAGTAAAAAGTGATAGAAGAATAGCAACAAGCAACAAAAAATCTCCAGGCTTTGCAACTGTCTATTGAACCTCAAAACCTAAGTTTTTTCATCTGCAAAGTGGGATTGTAATGGTGCCCCCCTTGCTAGATTGTTGGCGTAATGCCCGGCACAAGACTATCAGTAAGAGTCAATTACTTCCAAGGGTCAGAATCTGTATAACGAACACAACTTATAGATACGACAAATATTTAATTAATTTTTAGATTTAGAATAGTAAAATAACTAAAAATAACCTGTCTAAAGCAGAAGGATTAAATAAGCTGTTGAATTTAAAACAAGCATTAAACTATATTTTTGATGTATGTTAAATGACATAAGAAAAAACAAGTAATATATTGCGTGAAAAAAATACTAAACAGCATTATTCTAATTTTATGAGTACATTTACAAACAGAAACACACAAAACTGGAAGGAATTATTTCTTGGGAGCAAGACTATCAAGTACTTTGATTTTCTTCAGACTATTTTACATTTCCTATATTACTGACAATGAGCATGTATGTGTTAATTGGATTGTTAGATAAACACTCTAAATCTAATGAAATAGCACTGATGCAAGATTTTCATAAATGAGGACTATGATATTTTTATGTTAAAAGTAAAAAATACAGGGGGTTCATTCCAAGATGGCTGAACAGGAACAGCTCCGCTCTGCAGCTCCCGGTGTGATTGATGCAGAAGACAGGTGATTTCTGCATTTCCAACTGAGGTACCTGGTTCATCTCATTGGGACTGGTTGGACAGTGGGTGCAGCCCACAGAGGGTGAGCCAAAGTAGGGCAGGGCATCACCTTCCCCGGGAAGCACAGGGGGTTGGGGGATTTCCCTTTCCTCACCAAGGGAAACTGTGACAGACTGTACCTGGAAAAATGGGACACGTCCACCCAAATGCTGTGCTTTTCCCAAGGTCTTAGCAACTGGCAGATGAGGAGATTCTCTCCCATGCCTGGCTCGGCAGGTCCCATGCCCAGGGAGCCTTGCTCACGGCTAGCACAGCAGTCCGAGACTGAACTGCCAGGTGGCAGCCTAGCTGGGGGAGGGGCGTCCACCATTGCTGAAGCTTGAGTAGGTAAACAAAGCGGCCAGGAAGCTCAAACTGGGTGGAGCCCACCACAGCTCAACAAGGCCTGCCTGCCTCTGTAGACTCCACCTCTGGGGGCAGGGCATAGCTGAACAAAAGGCAGCAGAAACTTCTGCAAACTTAAATGTCCCTGTCTGACAGCTCTGAAGAGAGCAGTGGTTCTCCCAGCATGGTGTTTGAGCTCTGAGAACAGAGAGACTGCCTCCTCAAGTGGGTCCCTGACCCCCGTATAGCCTAACTGGGAGACACCTCCCAGTAGGGGCTGACTGACACCTCACACAGCCAGGTGCCCCTCTGAGACGAAGCTTCCAGAGGAAGGATCAGGCAGCAATATTTGCTGTTCTACAGCCTCCGCTGGTGATACCCAGGCAAACAGGCAAGGCAAGGGTGTGGGGAGGCTGGTGAGGTCTTCTTCTCTCCAATATCCTAGGCCAGGCCATATGGCTGTGCAATGTGTTTCCCTCAACAATACAGTTGATCCCGTGCACACTGAACTTCTCAGAACAGAGATTTGCGATTCCCTGAAATTGCTAAACTGCTCTATGAGAAAGATATTTCCTGCAGCATTGTATATAAATCTGGCTTCTGACCCATATTCTGCAAAGGCATTTCTGGCATTTCTAGTGTAGCTCTACAGCCTGACACCCTGGAGGATGTTATTGCTGCTTCTCCTGCCCAGATGCCAGCCTTAGATGTCCTGGGCTCACCTCATCTCTGCCTGAGCTGCTTCTGGCTCCAGCCCCTCCCCTGCCTTCCCTCACACCACTTAGGGTGGGCACAGGGCGTGTCCTCCCAGTGGGACAGAGCAGGTCCTGGTGTCTGGGATCTCCAGGGTGGAAACCTGTCTTTGTCTAAAGAATGAACATCAGGGAAGTGTGGCTCTAACGAGGTGGCTCACTCACAGCAGGCCACAGCAGCTGTGCCTGAGATTGCAGCCTCTCGTGTCAGATGGAGAGGAGGCTCTCGCCCATCCAGGGGAAAGGGCTCTGGGGAATTCTGTGCAGCTGCAGATGGGGAAGAAACCCAGGCAATCCCATCCACTTCCTCACCCTGCGTTGTTTCTTTATGCTACACCTTCGGCAGGAGGGCCCCCTAGTCCCTCCCTTGGGGAGCAGGACAGCTTAAGGGTTTGAAAGCACCCAAGGGTCTGGGAGAGGAGTCACAGCTGTGTGAGCCAGGAGCCCTCCCCATCACCACATGGCTGGGCCGGCTGAGAGAGGCTCTCAGTGCAGAGCTGAATTGTCATATCCCCCATCCCCAAGGCCTAGGCTGGGCCTGCCTTCCAGGGGGCTGAAATATGGACACCCTTTGGGAAAGGCACAGCCGGGACAAGGGAGTTGTGACAGTGGGAGTCCAAGGTGGAGGATGGCCCCTCCTCAGGCCATGCTCTGTCTGGCAGGTCACTGGGACAGTAGGCAGGTCCAATTCTGCAGCCAGCCTTCTACAGGCAGTACTGGGGCCTCCCGGGGCTTCCTCGGCCCAGGGCCCACGCAGAGAGCCTGCCATCAGAGCCACATTCAGGGCTGGAGGGTGCATATGTCTAGAGCCACCCTCCAGAAAGCGAGGCGTAGTCGTGTTGGGTCGAGACCCCCATTCTTGAGATTCAGCTCACCGACGAGGCTGCTGTCGGCCGGGTTTGGGCAAACAAAACCTAACCCCAGAAAAGGAATAATGGTTGGATCTGAGGCCTGAGACAGGAGCAGACAGCCCTGCTCAGCCCTGAGGTCACTACCAATGGGTTCATCTCCAGCAGACAAAAATAGGAGCTGCTTGCTGGCCTAGCAGGCTAGGAAGAGAACTTAGCGTATTCATGTGGGATAGACTGCACCAGACGCTTGACAAAGTCTAGAGCATAATGGAGAGGTCCGTTAGAACGGATTCGGCTGTATCTCATTTAAGGAAATATGAAACAGCAATTCCAAGCACGCTGCTTGGTGCACTCTGGGTACGATACACACAGCTGTGCACTGGAAAGCAAAAGGGGCTTTTCTACCGTCCAGCTTCAATCACAGAGGTCATCAGCCCAGCTAGCCGGCTGATGGCCTGCGCCTGCAGAGTGCGGCTCTTCCTCTGAACCCAATGACATCGATGGTCGCAGGAGTATGTCAGTGAGCTGAGACATTCGTATGATTTAGATTTTTTATAAGCGACATAAACGGCCATACGGAATTTACATTAAGAGAAGCTCTCTGTTTCCACAGTTCATATTTTGGAGTTGTGCCTTATTTACATATGAAATTACATTTGGGTCTTATTTGCATATCACATTGACAAAATGTTATTTCCAACAGCAGTGGTAAAGTTAGCAGCAACAGAGACTGAGCACATCAAACATCTTCCAACCCAATGGAGCAGGGAGCACCAGCTTCCCGGGATCCCGGGTGAGACGCTGACTTCATGCCGCGGAGTCATTCTGTTCCCGTGTGCAGGCACAGGAGTCCCCGCTGTAGGTCTCTGGCAGGGATGGGGCAGGTTTCACACGGTGCAGAAAGCAGTTCACTACAGGCCGTGTGTGTCTAACTCGGTGGACAATAATCCTGCAATGGTGTCCTCACAACTAGATGTTTGAGTCATGAGATTTTTACAGGGATTTTCTGCTTGTTGTTCCAAGAAGCCTCCAGAGAACCTTCTAGATGATCAGGCCCAGGAGGAGGTGAGGCGGCCAGATCGCCTCGGCCTTGCTCTCGCCCTGACCGTGGCCAGTGGACTCCCACGGAGGGCTGGGCCCAGGCCGCCCCAGAAGCGGCTCCCAGGATGTGTGGGGAAAGGAAGCTGTGGGCTTCTCGCAGAGGCTCTGCGGGAACCAGGAGGCGGCTGCTGCTTCTGCCCATGCGAGGCCGAAAAGAAAGCCCCCCTTCTCTCTGCATCCCTGGCTCTCCCTCCAGCAGCCCCCCAGGAATGAGGCCCCCACCCATGGAAGCCCAGAGCTGGTGGCGGCTCAAGAGGCTGGTCTGCAGAACAAGAGGAAGGACGGGGCGTCCTGCTGCCCGCTGAGGACTTGCTCCCGGGGCTCCGCGCTGAGCTCCACAGAGCAGGGACCAGACTCTCTGCCTGGCGGTGGGCGCTGGGAGCCCCAGGGTGGGACCGCGGCAGCCGGGCCAGGAGCAGTGGCCTGTTATGCCCGGGGTGTCCACACCAGCCCTGGACCCTCATGGCTACATGGGGTGGCCAGAGAGGCTGGGAAGGAACCCACCCAACAGCAAACCCAAGCGCTCAGCCGAGGGGCGCAGCGGGGGCTTCCTCCTCAGGGTCCAGCCCCTGCCCCATTTATCTGCCCAGCCAGCCCCGTCTGTCCCCTCAGGGAGCTCCAGCCTCCTCCTCATCCCAGGCCCACTTCACGGTGGAGGAGAAGGAATGAAGGGAAGGAGTCTCTCAGGGGGAGCTGGGGCCAGCTGGGCCGCCTTTCTTTCGTTTCATTTTAAATTAATTAATTAATTAGTATTTTCAATGGACAAATTAAAATTGTATGTACTTACGGTATACAACGTGATATTTTGAAACCCATGTACATTGTGGCATGGCTGGATCAAGCTAATTACCCTATGTGTGACCTCATATGCTTCTCATGATTTGTGATGAGAACGCAAAATCCACTCTCAGGATCTTGCAGAGATTAACACATTGTTATTGTCATAACCGTGGTCACCATGTGCACTGCAGACCTCTGAGCTCACTCCCGCTATCTCACGGAAGCTCTATATCCTTTGACCACCATCTCCCCATGCCCCAACCCCCACCCACCCCGCTCCTCCTCTCTCTTCCTGAGGTTGGCTGTGGCGGATCCCACAGCTCCGCGACATCCTGTAGTTTGTTGTTCTGTGCCCGGCTTGTTTCCCCACCATCCTTCTGAGGCACTTTGTCCCACCCTCGAGAAGGGGCCAACGTCAGGGGGCAGAGGCATCTCCCAGATGTTTTCACGAATGAGTTACAGTGACTCCAAATGGAATAGAGTTTCTGGTGTCTTCCTCTGATCATGTGATGATCCTAGTGACTTGGGGACAGCAGGGAGGCTCTCTGGGACCCAGCCTCTCCAAGGGTCCCCCGAAACCTCAAAACCCAAGACTCCCACTGAGGTTACCCTCCCCCCATCTTCCTTCCCTACTGTGCCATGCACACCTCAGAGGCACGAGTGGTCTTTGCGTGGATTCACCGCTCAGCGCAGGGCCTGGGGGTCTCTGCTGGAAGAATGGACGAGGGGTGGGCACTTGGACCATGCGCCTTCTGCGTGTCAGTGGCTCCTCCTTTCCACGTGTGCCTGTCCCTGCTGGTGAGACGCTCTCCAGCCGCTGCAGGAGAAGAGCCCCCAGCCCCACCCCAGGCGCCCTGTGCCACTGCCATGGGGATGGACACCCTGGGCCTTGATTTCCGTGTTTGTTGGCGTCTCTCCAGCTGGACTCAGAGCTCCATGAGGACAAAGGTGCTGCCTGCTAAGCTTCCATCTCCTAGGCCAGAGTCACACCGCTTGTTAGCAGGCTCTGATTCTCATGGTTTTTACAGAAACGGGGATAGATTTCTGTATCTAATCTCCTCCCTGGCCCTTGGTCCCAGGGCAGGCAGGCAGGACAGGCAGGTTGAGCCCCTGGCACATAAAACCTGGCAGATGGGTGGACGGGAACCACCGCACCCCCAACCCCACCGTCTTCCTCTTTCATCAGCTTCACAGCCCGTGGGTCACCAAGTGCCTGTACTGAAAACACACGCGCCTTGACTGTCCCGATTCTCGGTAAACATGCCCAGCCGAGGGCTTAGCTCCTTGGTATCCTAGCAGCTGCTCTCTGCTTTTAGATCCTAAAAATCAGGTAACTGGTGATTCCCTGTCTCAGAAAATCTCATCACCAGCTATTTTTATAAACGACCAGGCTTGTGAGGAACAAGATTGAACTTTCCGGCTGAGAAAATCCATCTTTTGATGGGTGGGAGTTCTTCCCTTTGGGACTCCAAATAGGAACTGAAGTTCCGGAAAAGAAAACCTTTATTTCCTTTGTGCAGAAGCTTCTCCCTGTGTTTCACTGTAGCCAGAAATCTCTCAATCTCTTGCAAATCCAAGATGATTCCAATCTGGCACTGCTCGGTGCTGACATTCTCCCGGGAGCTGCTTTCTCCAGGAACCTGCCAATTAGAGCCGGCCCTTTCCCTCTGCCCTGGCAGGGGTGGGTCAGCCCACAGCACCCTCCGGCACCCAATCCTCCTGGTGCTTAAAAAATTGATATTTTAAATGAATACATAATCAATGTACATATTTTGGGGTACATGTGATAATTTTATACATTCATATAATGTGGAAAGATCAAACCAGGTTAACTGGTGTATCTATCACCTTAAATATTTGTCTTTATGCTAGAAACGTCTGAGTTATTCCCTTCTAGCTATTTTGAAGTATACAATAGCTTACTGTAAACTATGGTTGCCCTACTGATCTGTCGAACCCCAGGTCTCATTTCTTCTATCTGTATACCTGTACCCATGAATCAACCTCTCCTCACTCCCTCCCCTCTCTTTCCAGCCTCGTAACCACCAATCACTCTGCATCTTCAGGAGCTCCACCTTTTCAGCTCCCACAGAGGGCTGAGAACATGTGAAGTCTGTCTTTCTGTGCTGGCTTATTTCACTTAGCACGGTGACCTCCAGTTCCGTCCGTGTTGCAAATGCCCGGATCCCATCCTTTCTAGAGCTGAGTGGTATTTCATTGTGCATATGCACCACGTTTTCTTTATCCCCTCTATCCTGCGGTTTTGGTGCATGTCCCAGCACTGGCCCAGCAGACCGTGGGACCCACTGGCTGGCGGGGAGGGGTTTCTAAGATGTTGCTCTCGGGACCTGTGTGGGGTCTTCCTATTCCATTCAGCACTGGGCCGAGGACTTCCCCGAGGCACTCCTGCCACTGGCCTACCCTTGTTCCCATCTGCCTCCCGCAGCGTGGGCTGTGCACGTGGCCTCTGCGCCTCCCCTGCCGGCTTTCTCCCTCAGCCTCTCCCGCTCTGCTCCTGGCTGCTCAGGAGCCAAACTCTGTCATCAGGCGGCCCCAACCAGACACAGCTGGGAATCTTCCAGAATGGACTTTCCTCTCCTGGCCAGTGGCTGGCCTGGAGAGTGGCTTCGGGTGCTGTGAAGGGCTCAGGTTCTGGGCGTTTGTCCTGTGGCCGCACATACGATGTCCTGCCAGATTGTGGAACAGCTTCAACACTGCAGAGCACTGGCTGCGGGCACCTCGGATGCTGGCCGGCCTGTGAGGAGTGGGGCGGCCCAGCATGCTGAACCTGCGTGATCAGAGGTTGAGTTTCCCAACCTTGACTCAGCAGAGCAGCTCGGGAAACGACGCAGGTTGTGAGTCGTGGCGTTGGCTCGAGAGCTTCCTGCATGGGATGTGGAGCAGCCCTGTCCACTCCAGAAGTGAGGGAGTCAGATTGTGTTTGGAAAGTGCCATCACAGGGGCCCGCAGGCTGGTCAGTGCTCGCTGCTGGCTGCTGCGCCCTCCCGGCTGCAGCCTTCATCCTGGCCTCCTGCCGCGGCTGCCCCTCCTGGTTCCTCCCCGAGGCCCAGCAGATGTGCCCTCTGGAGCTTGCCCTGATCTGCACTCTCTGCCTCTGGGCAGGGGTGGCCGCTGAGTCCTCAGCACCCTGGGATACTTCATACAAGCTTGGTGTGCACTTAGTTGTAGCCATTGGTATGTCTGGCCCGGGGCTCAGAGTCTGTCAAGTGAGGAGACTTATTTTTATCTTACTGTCAGAGGCTGGTACAGATGTGGACGGCTTTCTAGATTGAGTTTCCAGGAGCCTGCCATTCTATTATCCTCTGAAAACCATGAATTACTGTCCACACCCTTCCCGTGTGGACCTGTGCGGTCCGTCTTTCCAACTTGTGGAGTGATGAGCTCTGGAGCGAGTCCCCGCCACACGCAGGTCTTGCTCACGCTTCCCAACACCCGGCAAGGCAGGGCTACATCTTCAGTTTTTATTTTAGGAAGTAGAGACTAAGAGAGATTGAGACACTTTAGAGGGTCACAGAGCTCTGAGTCAGGACCTCTGAGCCTACCTGTCACCTCCTGCACTGCACTGGTCTCCAGCAGGGTCAATCTGTCCCCCTGAAGCGGAATGGGAAGGTGGGGGCTGGTGGGTGGGGGGTGTGGAGCTGGCTGGGCAGACCCTCCCCTACCTTCCAGCTGTGAGCCTGTGGTTGCAACTGGTCTCCAGCAGGGTCAATCTGTCCCCCTGAAGCTGGAGGGGAAGGTGGGGGTTGGTGGGTGGAGGATGTGGAGTCAGCTGGGCAGACCCTCCCGTACCTCCCAGCTGTGAGCCTGTGGTTGCAGGCTGTGGCCTCCTACCTGTGTGGCCAGGTCACTTGCTGCCCTCACAGCCTCTCCACACGGACGCCAAAGGTCTCCTTTCCTCCTGGGCTCTGCCCTGACATTACTTCATTGGTCTTACCCAAGACCCGTCCTGCCTGAGCCCCATTCTCTCCCTTTCCCAGGATGGCAGCTGAATGGCTGGATGGGATCCCGTCTGGCGGTTACCAAGCATGGTCCCTGCCTCTCGCTTCTCCATCAGGTGAGGAAATACATTCTTGGTGGGGCTTCCTTCTGGCCAAGAGAGGTGCAGACCCTGGGCCGAGGTGGGGCTTCCACTCTTTCGTGACCTTGGCAATGCTCAGGCTCCTGTTCCCAGCTGTAGTTCCCACCAGTGAGAGGGTGTGAGCTAGCGAACATACCATGTGTCACAGCTTCCATCGGGGCGAGCCACGCAGGGGCTGGCGGGGAGCTCTGCCAGCCCATGCAGCTCCTCCTGCCGGCTTGACCGGCTCACACTGGCTCACGGGAGGGGCTTTTAAAACTTTCATTTATTTGTTTATAATCTGACTTGTTTAATGCTTTGACTTCAGTTATGAATTGAAATAAAAAGATGTGATGCTGGATTATTTGTTTAATCTTGTGTTTTTCAAAGTGAAGGGAAGCCCAGTTCTTTTTTTTTTTTTTTTTTTTTTTTTTTGAGACGGAGTCTTGCTGTGTCGCCCAGGCTGGAGTGCAGTGGCGCGATCTCGGCTCACTGCAAGCTCTGCCTCCTGGGTTCACGCCATTCTCCGGCCTCAGCCTCCAGAGTAGCTGGGACTACAGGTGCCTGCCACCACGCCCGGCTAATTTTTTGTATTTTTAGTAGCCAGGCACGGTGGCTCACTCCTGTAATCCCAGCACTTTGGGAGGCCGAGGTGGGCAGATCATGATGTCAGGAGATTGAGACCCCGCTGGCTAACATGGTGAAACCCCGTCTCTACTAAAAATACAAAAAAAAAAAAAAAAAAAAATTAGCTGGGTGTGGTGGCGGGTGCCTATAAACCCAGCTACTCGAGAGGCTGAGATAGGAGAATCGCTTGAACCCAGGAGGCAGAAGTTGCAGTGAGCCAAGATTGCACCACTGCACTCCGGCTTGGGTGACAGAGTGAGACTCCATCAAAAAATAAATAAATAAATAAAAATAAAAAAATGAGAGGAAAAGAAAGACCAATTTGAGAAAGAACGTCAGCTTTCTGGTAATCCTGAAAAAGGAGTGTAAAGATAATTTTCCACTTCTGGTTAAAAAAAAATGGGGAGAGAAAAAAGTCATAGCAACGTGGTGCTTACAATATCGCAAAGAATTTAAATTCCAGAGCCAGGGGGCTAAAGCAGCTTTAACAACCAGCATTTCTTTAAAAATGTTTACCCATTAAGCTTGTGGATCGAGTTGTTAAAATCCAGCTTCACAAATAGTTTGCTGATGTAGTGTTATGTTTTCATCAAAATGGAGATACTTAGATGTGGGCATTAGTAGCTTATTGAAAGACAGACATAACAAGGGATTTCAATCTTGTCCTAAAAGTAAAAGTAAATCCTCCAGCACAATCCTCTCATTCCAGGTTCCTGAGAGCTGGGTGGGGCTCTTCTTCAGCAGAAATAAAAAGAGCTGGAGTCGATCCAGCATCTTGGCTCCCTTGGGTGCTTCTGGGCTGGCTTGGTTGACATTCTTGTTTCCGAAGCCCACCTCCGCTTCGGAAGGATTCTAGGAATATCATGAAGATTTTGGCATTGCCATGGCTGTTCCTGTGGAGAAGAGCACGGGGGGTTTGGGGTTGTCCGGTCTTGGTACCCCTGGCCCCACCTCATTCAGGGGATCCTTGTGTGTCAGGCAGGCTTCTCCCAAGTACATAGGTACAGGGTTTTAGCTTCCCAGGCCACACGAGCTGGGGTACAACCCACCCAGGATGTCCCCTAAGCCCCCCATTGTGGCAGCCGCATCCCTCAGGAGACATGACTGTGATCCCAGGCTGCAATGAAAACACACAGACAGACAAGAAATCCATTTGCTTGACTCTGTTTTAACCTCCAACGCCCTTTTATTTCAAAACACCAGAATTTGTTTGAATCTGGCCTCCTTGTGTGGCACCTTCCTGGGCACTTCCTGTTTTTTCCTCCTTTTCTTTCTAATTTTTCTCTCTCCTCATTTGCATACCCCTCAAAAAGAGTGTTTGCTTTCCAGGAACACGGTGGTGATCTTCCCAGTGGGGCCTGCAGGAGTGTGCACGGATGTCCACATCTGCTGTAATGTTTGCCTCTGAAGCCAGAGTACGCATCGTGGGGTACTATCGCTGTGCGCCTCTGCAGAGCCCAACAGTTCAGACTTCAGGGCCGTGGCCTGGGATTCAGGCGGAAGAGACAGAGTATTTGATAATTCATCCAGTTACACTGCCCTTCTGTAGCGAGCTGCCGAACTGGACCCTGGAGGACATTTGCACAGATGCTCATGTAGGTAAATTTGATTGGTTCATGAATTATTTCTGTACTGTGAATTTTTCAAAGCAAAGGTGGAAGCTGATAGTTCTTTACTGAGTGCTAAACGTTCAACCTTTAGCTTCTGTGTGGGCTAAATACGGTGATTACCCAAATGGGAAGAACATGCACGCCAGAGCCATGTTGGCACGGATTCAAAACGTGACCCAGAATTTGGCAGAGGTGTTTGTGGGCGAGGCACCAGCATCTCTGGTGCTCTCTCTGAAGGGAGCATGGTGAATCCTACATGGAGTCCTGAGGATGGAAGCTGATCAGCCACAGAGTGTTGGAGAGGATGCTGGACATGCTACAAGCTTCCAGTCAGGGCCCAGCCTGCGTGGGACCAGTTGGGCTTTAAGGACTGAGGAGGGGTCTCTATAGACGCATCCAGGGGGTTCTGGTTCCATCCAATGCCCCAGCCAGGGCCAGGGTCCTCCCAGGTCCCTCCATCAATTCCTGACTGGGGGCGTTTTTTTGCCTGGCCTGGCTTCCCTGTTCAGGCAGTGGCAGGGCCTGTCTCCCTGTTCATGCTCCTTTTCTTTTTTAGTGGGTGAATAACCTATAGATAAAGACTAGCTTCCTGTGTGACCGATCTGGACAGGTGAATTCCGCAGCTTCCTGTGTGTCTGGGTGTGGGCAGTGCCTCTAGGTGGGCCCGCAGGCGCACACAGAGGAGTCCACGGGTCTGGGAAGGGTCTCTGAGGGAGGCATGTACCCCTTGCCCCCTCCCTGCTGTGCGCTGGGCTGTGGGCAAGATGCTGCCAAGAAACTGAGTCCTGGGAACAGAGTGTGCTGTCCTCCCCGCGTTTGCTGGCCTGGGGATCACTCGTGAGAGGAAATGAGGGTCCGTCTAAGTGGGACTTTCCGCAAATCTCCGCCGAATCCAGTCCTACCTTGTCCAGCATTGACCCATCTCCACTCCATCCTTTTCCCCTCCCCTGCTCCCCTCCTTCTCCCCCTCTGCCCTCACAGGGCCACACAGGACCTTCCAGTGAGTGTCCAGGGTGGGACAGCAGAGATGCTGGCATGGACCCCACCCTCCCAGGAAGCAGTGGCCTCCTTAGGCCGGTCGTGTGCCAAGGGACCTTCACCTGGCGTGGATGTGGAAGCAGAGGTGGTCAAGGCCCGGGCAGGGCGTGGCAGAGGTGGGATTTGAGAACCTCCTGGAGCCAGGCCCTGGGCCAGGTCCTACACGCTCCTCCTCCTTTCATCTCTGTGGAGCCGGGAGGAAGGGGATCCCCAGCAGGGACCGGCTGCGGAAGCTGCAGCTGTTTCCAGCCCAAGCCATGGCCAAGCTCCTGTCCTTCCCTCACTTTTCTCCATGGGGCGCTGTTTTCCTAGGGCTCAGCCCCAGGGCCAATGCACCTGTTCCACGGCCAGGGCGTCTCCAGCTTCCTTCGAAGGGAGAAACTCAGCAGCCTCCATCCAGCTCTTGAGTTCTCCCCATGCCTGTCCCAATATCTTGGACCTACTTGGCTCTATGCATAATGCAATCTTTTGGTTCTTAGGTTTTAACTAATATTTAAAGCAATCTGAATTCAGAATTAAGAGACCTTCATAACCCTGTTTAAGTAAATATGTATTTTACAGCCATTTATAGGGAAGGCTTCAAGAAAGCTTGGACGTGTTTTTGACATCAGGACCATTTTAGATGTCATTGGACTGCACACATTTTTCCTAGATGAGCCCTGCTTAGCGGCTGAGAGGAGCCCGAGGGCTGGGCCTTTGTTCTGTCTGATTACAGAGCTTTGTAAAGGTCAGAATCAAGAAATTCCACCTCTCGGGCTTTTGTTTACAGCTGTTTAACATGAATGCGGCCCAGGGGCTTGAGGTTACGAATTATTGAATGTTTTCCTTTGTTTCAGGAGAGATGCCACTGAAAGCAGCCAAGGTTGTCTATGTCTAGGGTGGCAATGGCAGGTGGACTCAGAACACTGGCTTCATTTTGGGGGGTACCTTGAGGCTTCAAGGGAAGGGGCTTGGGACATCTTGGACCTGGTAAAGGCTTCTCCCTCTTCCCATGCATCCCTGGGTAAAGTCAGGCTGAACAGAGCAGAGAGTGGACTTTAAATTGCAATGTCCCATGACCACACAGAGGGCTCTCCCCAGGAAGGGGTGGTGTGGTGGGTTCCCCTCAGTTCTTTTTCAGACAGTTTTGGTCTCATCACAAACCTCCCTCTCCTGCCCAGCCATCCAGCACTGCAGCCCCTCAGGGCTCCCAGAATTCTGCCTTGTCCCTTTCTCCACCACCTCTCAGCATGGGGGACTTGTCTATTCTCCCAGAGCTCCTAATAGAGCATGCTGGTTCTGAAAGGACACAAAAAGGCAGCCATGCCCTGAAGGAGGCTGTCCCCAGTCCCGGGGATTCAGCCTCATGGTGTTCTCCAGCCCCCGGGATTCAGACTCATGGGCATCCCAGCCCCAGGAATTCAGCCTCATGGGCGTCCCAGCCCCCTGTGATTCAGCCTCATGGGCATCCCCAGCCCCCAGGGATTCAGCCTCATGGGCGTCCCCAGCCCCCGGGGATTCAGCCTCATGGGCGTCCCCAGCCCCCCGGGGATTCAGCCTCATGGGCTGCAGGATGTCTGGTTGTTTCCTGTATACCAGGCCCCACTGTCTATTGAAAAGCTCTGAATGTTTGGCAGTAAAACCCTCACGTGTTTTCTTTGCAACTCACACCATCAACATCATATTTAAATCTTTGCTGCCCCACCTGCCACCTGATGGATCATTTATGAACTGCTTACCTGGCACCCGTGATGGAGATGACAAATCTCAAAAACCCCAGGTGTCCCCAACAACCTAAGGATTGATATTTTCCTTCTACTTTTTGTCTCCATTTCTTAAAATTAAAATTTTTTTTAGTAACCATTCTTAAAAAATAATACAAATACTAGATTTTGTTGGTCTTGTCATATGGTTTTATTATTCATTTCTGCTATTACAGTCTCAACATTGAATAATTCACTTTTCCAAATATGAGTGAAGGTTTATGGCTGAGATTTCATTCTGGGTCCCACAATAACAGCATTTGCCACTCGCTAATAATGTTGAAAAATCTCTTCTCAGATACCTGATTAGATGTGTTTTCACCACAAGGAAATGCAGCTAAGATCCTCATCGTGGAAATGCAATTTCCTTTTATTCGAGACTGCCTGCTGAAGGTTGGATGGGACCAGGGCTGACGGAAGACAAAAGGCATCTTTGGTATCATTTGAGGGTTAATACAAATCACTTCCTTCTTTACAAAAAAAGGTAATTACAAGCACTGGTAGATTAACCGTATTAGACCCTGATTGTATGCAGGGGCCATTTATTACAGGCAACGTTTATTCCACACTTCCTGGTGCCTCTTCGGCATCCCACACTGGTGATTTCACAGTGGAAGCTTCCATTCTGGGTTTCTGTTGTGGGAGATGTGTGGCCTCTGACACCGGTACAGCCCCTGGGCATGTCTAGATCTGCCAGGAGTGGTGGTAGAAAGGTGCCAGCCGGGGCTTCAGGGCCCAGATGCTTCTCCTCCCATCCGGATGGACACTCAGGGTTCCAGTTACACATGGGCAGAATCAGCACCTTGGGAATTTAAGCCATCTGCAAGCAGATCCCTTTACATTCAAGGGAAGGCTTGTGTCTGACAAATGAAAATGGGACACTTTCCAGCTTTCCATGTTGTAAGCTAAACCACTTGCCCCTGCATCAGCATGTCTGGAAGTGGGCTCCTCAGATGCCGGAGATCTGCAGACGTGCTCTTGGGGTCTGGTTCTCTGTACTCCAGGTTACCTGGGCTGCCTTGTGAATGAGCCCTATCTGTGGTTTCACATGTGGATGTATGTAGAGCTCTTCCCAAGGAGTGGGCGGGCACTTCTTCATATGTGGGTCTCCAGCTGTCCCTCTGGTCTGCTGCTCCAGACTTCAGGCTGGAATCACACAAATGCCACTCCGTTTCACTAAACCCCACTCTGGTCTCAGGCCTTGCAGTCAGCCGCTCTGCGCTGGCCTGCAGCTCTCTCTAATTCGGAACGCTGTCACTGGCCCCAGCTGCTCCTCCTCTCATGGCTCGCTGGCTCACCTATTCCACAGCGGCTGCCTGTGGACTCCTCCAGGTGCAGAGGACAGGGCCAGTATTGCATAAAAGTTTAAAAAGTCACCACAGCAGAGGGACATCATGTCTGGTTGCCGAACTTGTTTTTTTCTGACTTTTCATTGTAAAACAAAACACAGATATGGAAAACCACACAAAACACGCACACAGCTGAAATGGGTTATGATAAAGCAGCCCTCCCCCACCTCCCTGCAACTACCACCAAGTTGAAGAATGGACCTTTGCAGACTCTCCAGAAACCACATGTTCCTCATCCCTGTCGGTCTCGCCAGCCCCTGCCTCAAATTAACATCACCACGAATTCACCATCTTGGTCCTTGCCCTTCTTATGGTCTGTCAGTCACGTGCATGCCTAGAATCTAGAGTTTCCTCTTGCCCATTTTCTTTTTAATCTGAGGTCTTTAAATCCCTTTCATTCTACAAGTTCTCCTTCTACTCTTTTCTTTCCCATACAACTTACCTGTTGTAGAATTCAGGGTTTTTGCCCATAGAATGTCCCAGTCTGGCTTTTGCCAAGTGCAAAGTTATGGGGCAATACAACACCATCTTCTGTGCTCTCAACCTGCACACTGGTTCCTGCATCCAGAGCCCGATCCTAAGGATCTCTTTCTTAAGATTACAGTCGGCATTTTGTTTCTTTATTGGGAGGCATATAACACTTGATCGCTTCTCTCTGCGATGCCAGCTGCTGTGGATGCTGCTAGAGTCATGAATCCATCACAGGTTACACAATGGTTAGCCTGATGGCACCATGGTTTCTGTTCTTAAACAGCAACACTGTGATAAAGACATGCTTCCCCTTACCTATGACTTGCTTCCCCTGAGGAACAGCTCACAGACGGAAGAGGCTAAATGCTTGATTCTCTTCATCTGTTTTCAAGATAATGAACTGGGACACTGTCGTTCCCTGAATATAATATTCTCTGAATTTTCTTATTAATTTGTGGATTAGACTTATTTAATAAGTTTCAATCAGTTGAAATTAACATCCCTCCTGAAACTGAGATTGTCCCATCTCCCCTAATAGAAGCCTCGTCAAGTTGGACTTGAGCCCTGGTAACACAGCCATGGCCACCTTGACCTCTCCGCCCTCTGGTGCTGCCCAGGCCCAGATCATATTCCACTCCCCCAGTGCCTGGGAGCAGTCATTTCCCCAAGAAACCCCACTTCTCCTGTGGGAAAGGTGTTTCCCAACTGTCCCAGGAGCACTGCAAGTGCTCACTATAGATGGCAGAGCTGGGAAAGGCCTTAGGAGTTCAAGCCATTTCTTCCAATTCAAATTCAGGATGAAAGAGTTTGATTTAATCTCCTCTTATTTAACATCTGTGTCTCCTTTGTTCAACACCAAAAGTTCTAGCAGCACTCAAGGATGATAGAATCAGGATATCTCACAGAACTGCGCATTTCTTCTATTGCACGTTATACACACAATTGTTTCAGAATAAAAATATTATATATGTGTGTATATATTATATACCAGTAATAATGTTATCGCCACTGATATCATGGCTAAAAATAATATTTTTCTGTGTGTGTTTTCTGTTTCCACTTCCATTTTAAAATAGAAGTATTGTGTCTACACGGTCAATTCATATAGCCATTATATACAATTTTTCTCCCTTTTAGCCCTCATTTTCCTAGTTCTACAGGTAACTATATAAATGCTTATCACTAGTCTTTAATGAAAATCTTTGTTGCCATTTTTGGTTGAAGTTCATTCTCTAGGATGAGCTCTCTCTCAGCATAGGCGCATGGGAACAATATTTCTGAATTCTTGAATGCCGATAACACTTCCTCTCTTTGATACTTGAGAGTCAGTTTTGCTGGGTATAAGATTCTTGGTTCACATTTTTTCCTTAATAAAACTTAATAGATATAAGATTTTAGCTTTTTTCAGGCATAAAGCTTCCCTGTAAAAGCATGATGATACTCTATTTTTGTATTCCTTACAATATCTTGCTTTTTAACCTAGATGCCAAAAATGTTTTTTTTTTTTCTTTTTCTGTAAAAGTTTAGTATTTTAATGCGTGTATCTTGGTGTTGGTTATTCTGGATCTATATTCTCAGGTAGCTGGCATGTACTTTCAATATGGCCATTTTAAATCTCTCTTAAAGTAAGGAAAGTTGTTGTGAAAGACAGTTTTTATACTGACTTTGTTTCCTGCTTTGATTTTCTCCTGCAGGGTCCATTTGTACATGCCACCTTCTGTGCCTGCCTTTCATATTTGTCCTTTTGTATTTCTTGAGTCCCCTTCTTTCTTTCTTCCTTTTTTTATTTTAAAAAGGCTTTCTTTGTTACTTTCTATTTTTCTTAAGGTATCGTCTCTTGTGTTTACTCCATTCATGTCTCTGATAGCTTAGTTTTCATTTCTGAAGTGATTTTTAGCATTTTTTATTCTTCCTGTTTTATCATCTCATTTCTGAATTCTTTTAAATGACAATTTTTGTTTTTATTGCATGTTTTATAGAATCTGTAATCTCATTTTGAACTACTACTGTTTCCACCTATTGTCTGAGCTGCATCTCTGCCATGCTTTAATGTCCATATAGATATTATTCTGTGCCATATTATCCATTTTCTTATAAATACTGTTAGTGAAAATTTGTCATGTCTCATTTTTTAAATAAATATTTTGAACTATTAAAAGCACGTAGCATAAAATTTACCATTGTAACCATTTTTTTTTTTTTTTTGAGATGGAGTCTCGCTCTGTCGCCCAGGCTAGAGTGCAGTGGTGCGATCTCAGATCACTGCAAGCTCCGCCTCCTGGGTTCACGCCATTCTCCTGCCTCAGCCTCCCGAGTAGCTGGGACTACAGGCGCCCCCCACCACGCCTGGCTAATTTTTTGTATTTTTAGTAGAGATGGGGTCTCACCGTGTTAGCCAGGATGGTCTTGATCTCCTGATGTCATGATCTGCCCTCCTTGGCCTCCTAAAGTGCTGGGATTACAGGCGTGAGCCACCATGCCCGGCCCCTGTAACCATTTTTTAAGAGTCCAGGCACAGTGGTGTTAAGTGCATTCCCTTTGCTGGATAACCATTGCCACCATTCATGTCCGGGAGTCTTTTCCTCTTACAAAACTGAAACTCTGTCTTTATTAAATACTAACTTCCCTTCCCCCAGCCCCTGGAAACTGCTGTTCTACTTCCTGTCTCTATGAGCTGGATTACTCCAGGGACCTCACAGAAGTGGACTCATGCAGTATTTTTCTTTTTGCGACTGGCTTATTTCGCTCAGCATCATGCCCTCAAGCTTCACGCATGTTGCAGCCTGTGTCAGTTTCCTCCCTTTTTAAGGCTGCATACTATTCCATTGTATGGAGAGACCACAGTTCGCATCTCCACTCATCCCTCAATGGACTGCTGTGCTTTCCTGAATTGTTAGAAGGGGGATGGCTCGAGGTAGCTTCCTAACCTCGCAGAGCTCCCCCTTTTGTTGTTGTGTAGTGCTCAGAATTAATGGCGGCTTACTCCCTGGAGCTGCAGGCACCCTGTCCCTGCCCCAGTCTTCCTCGGCCTTTCTCTCTCCTTTTGATTTTATTAAAATTGTCCTGCTCAGTTTTGACCTCATCCCCAGAAGCTGAGACAGGTTCATTGCAACAATGAGGGACATCACAACCTAACTACAGGATAACGATCAGTGAAACTTTCAGAGAAAGAGGCAGGGGGGACCCTCCCTGGTGCCTTTGGAGGGAGCAGGCTCTGCCCACATCTTGGTTTCGGACTCCAGCCTCCGGAGCTGAGAGTCCGTCCCTGCGGTTTGAAGCCACCCGCCCTGTGGCACTTTGTTACAGCAACCCCAGGAAACTGATCCACACTCAAACCAGCGTTTTTATAAGATTAGCACTAGAGGCACAAGCATGGCTTATTTTAGGAATTAAATGATGGTTTAATATTAGAAAATATATTAACATAATTTATCACATTAATTGTTTGGAGGTGAATGTCTAAGAAGTCACGTTGATAAAAAGGATTTGATTAAAGTTATGGCTGTATTCCTGGAAAAAATGCATAGAGGCATCTAGTGCAAATAAAATGTATCCTACGCTTGTCCATCTGAAAGGCCCAAGGGAATCATCTGAAAAACCGTAAGAATGAGTACAAAGGAGGAAGAATTGGCAATAAAGAAACGCACCAAAATCAATGGCTTTTTTAACTGCCAAACATTAGAAATAGTTAGAAAGCGTCATAAATACAATGGCTTCATAATAGCAACCAAACATAAATTCTTGGAAGTAAACTTAAGCAATACGCAATCTCATATGAAGCAATCTATAAAATTTTACTGAAAGAAATAAAATAAGACAAATGAATGGAAGGATTATTAACTCAATATTATAAAGATGCCATTTCTCTCCTAATTAATCTGAAAGCACAATCCTGGTCAAAATCCCCAGATGAGTCTGAAGGTTATCAGGATTACTGAGTGAACAAAGAGGATCATTTTTTGAAATTTTCACACTGTGGAGGAGACCTTGCTCTACTAGTTGTGAACATGTTTTTCAGAGTTAAACTTTAAACGGCGCGTGACTTAGGTCAGAGAGAGAATGAAAAATCAGTGAAACAGACACAAGATTTCAGAGCATTGCAATGGGAATGTGATATATGCTACAAGTGACACAGTCAATAAAAAAGCTGGGTTATCCAACAAATGGTAGTGGAACAACCGATTAAATTTGGGGGAGGATGTTAAAGCCCATCCTTAGCTTACACTATGAAGAAAAGTAAGTTCTGGATTGAATCTATATATAAAGAGAAAAAAACATGAATGCATCAAAGCTCGGGGAAAAAAACAGGTGAATTTTTTTTTTTGCACGAGGTAAGGTTTATCCCGTGAGGTTTATCTGGCAGCAGAAAACTCACAGGACGCCCTGGTTTGGAGGCTCTGTGGCTGCAGGCACACCTGGCTCTGTCCTTATCTGGTGGGGACTCTTGGGCAAGGGACTGAACTCTGTTTTTCTATTTTTTCATCTCTGAAATGGGAAGGACAAGTTCCTCCCGTGTGGGGTTACTGCAAAGATAGAATGAAAGGACACATAACTTACTACAAATTGAGGATTTGAGAAATGTATGCTATTAAAATTATGCACAACAAAAACTATTCCAAGACCGTGAATGAATATCAGAGAAAGACTTGCATTGCACCTGCCGGGCGCTGTCAGGGCGTGGTCTTTGAACACAGGTGTGTTTATTCACGCTGTGGAGGCTGCCTCTTCATGCCCCTTTCTGTGCATGCACAGCTGCTTTGCACTTCACCATCAGTAGCGCACGTCCTTCAGAGATGGCACATGGTGGCTAAGGGCAGGACCTGGAGCCAGGCTGCCAGGGCTGACGCTCAATTCTGCTTCTGGAATCTGTTCCTGGGATTCAGGGCACTCCTGATGAACATGTTATATTTACATGAACGCCTTGCGCCTCAGGCTTTCCATCTAAAAAATGGGAGAATAACAGTACCTATCTAACAGGGTTGTTAGAGATTAACTAAATTACTATTTGTCAAGCTCTTAGAAAAGAGATGGGAACACAGAGAACATGATGTCAGTATTTGGGAATTTGGTAAATGCATAAACACAGTTTCTGCTTTTTCAAAATGTAAAGTAGTTTTTCTCTTTTGCATTTCTGAGTGGATGACTTTTGCTCTGGCCAACCCACGGCATCCGTCTTGATGGAGATTCAGGTCTCATACAGCAGCCACGGAAGGAGGAGACATAAACTCAGGTGCTGCAGTGAGCTGCAGCTTTGGGGCCTCTTGGGAAAGGGTTTTATCAGCCTTTTAAGCCTCTTTTGCTCATTGTTGCCTAACTCTGTGGGAGCCAGGTGATAGCTTTCCGCGAGAACAGGGGGATAGCCCCTCTGTCCATGGCTGCTGCGCCGGTGGCAATGAGAAAGGGGGTCAGAGACCCCATTAGCCCAGGGATTCTGGAAGGAGCAGGAGAGGCTGGCAGGAGAGCCAGGATGTCAGACGCACGTCCCAGCCTCTCTTCTCAGAGCTCTGCCATGGCGACAGAAAGGAATGGAGGCAGAGTGGTTGTGGAGCTTCCAGGGTCAGGAGGAGGAGACCCGAGGCTGGATTCTCAGGTGCCCTTAAGTCCCAAATGTGCATCCTGGGCTGGAGGCAGGTGAGAGCCTCTCAGAGGGGGTTTCCAAGGTCCTCAGGGTGTGGCGTGGGGGCTCCAGGGGCAGCTGTAGAGTGGACAGTTAGAGTGGGGACCAACAGAGTCACAGTTTGAGCTCTGAGGGGATGCTGGCTATAGTAGGAGATAGACAGAGGGAGGCCAAGGCTGCCCCTGGGATCTGAGCACACAGAGAGAGCCCAAGCCACAGGTAACGCCAGCCTCAGCCTCAGCCTCAGCCTTCAGTGGGATCAGTGGCTGCCCGAGGAGACCCCAGGCCAGAGCCCCCCTCTCCCCCAGGAGATGTGGCCACCACACCCTGTCCCCCGCTCCCCCACAGCACCCCAGGACACCTCTCATAAGGGCGACACCACGATGCGGGAGGCTAGGAGCCGTATTGCGGCCTGAGTCCCAGGACGGAATCATGATTTAGAATGGGCTGGATGCCAGGGATTTACCCACCCCCCGCCCAGCTCACAGGCAAGGCTCTCTGAGGAGGACCAGATCTGAGCCCTCATTTTCTCTGAAATGTCAAATTTCAGTGAGAAATTCTTCAGCCTTGCTTTATAAAGAGGTATTACCTTAATATAAGGATTTATTACTTATCAAAAGGAAAACAGGGCAAAACCCCCATAAAAATAGGTAAAAGGATATGAAATAAAAACATAAACACGTTGAAAACCCAAGTAAAATGGTAGTTATCAAATTAGCAAAGATAAAAGGTCTCGTCACACCCAGCAACAGCTGCAGGGTTGAGGCCAGTCAGAGCTGTTGGCCAGTCTAGGTCAGTGCCACCTCTGCAAGGGAGAACTTGGCCCAGCTATAACATGCGACACCAGGACCCCTGCCCAGCCACACATGTCCCTTCCTGGGAATCTGCCTTTGTCATATTAGGGAGTGCTGTCCGGGACCAGAGGAGAGACAGAAACTGCAGCTCAGATTTTCCCCACCTCATTATCTCACACATGAGGAAAACACCAGCATAAAGCTATCCAAAGAGAAAAAATAATCACCAACGGCGACCAAGCTAGGAAAGAGAAATCACCAAATGCAAAGAATGTCAACACGAGGCAGCCTGCGAAGGACCCTGCAGGGCTGGTGCAGACTCAGGGCAGAGCCAAGTCCCAGGGGATGATGCCTGGAGGTTTCTCGCCAGTTCCCGTACTTGGGAGACACAGAGCTGAAGGGGTTCCTTTCTCCTCCTCTCTTCTGAGGAGTCAGAGAACAGCAGCTGAGGGGAAATGGGGAGGGGGGCATGGAAGAGCTGGGTGCCCTCTGCAGAGCTGAGCCAGGGGCTCCTCCTCCAGCCGGTGGCTGATGGGGCCAGGCTGTGCTGCTCGGAGAGCGAGTCTGCTCCCGGCAGGGACCCTGCACCTGGCTCCTCAGAGGATGTCAGAGCCCGTGTAGAGAGGCAGAGGCACCACTGTCCAC
The DNA here is from genome assembly GCF_028858775.2 of Pan troglodytes. Lineage (NCBI taxonomy): Eukaryota > Metazoa > Chordata > Mammalia > Primates > Hominidae > Pan > Pan troglodytes. The sequence goes on along the minus strand of NC_072406.2, from coordinate 143,747,051 downwards.
CCGGGGCGTGTGGCCCTTCCCTTGACAGCTCCATGCCTGGGCCTCCAGGGTGGCCTCCCGGCCCCTCCACCGCAGCTCCATGGGCCTGGAGGGGGTCCTCACAGTGGTTGACAGGCTGGCAGGCGCCCTCAGCTCTCTGTTTCTCACTGTATGGTCAGAGGCAGTGGGTTTGGAGGAGGATGCTGAGCCCTTGGGGTGGTGAGAAACCAGAGGCTCGTGGCCCAGGGCCCGGTCCTCAACGGGAGGCATCCCTGCAGCACTGAGATTTGACAAATCTTCCCTTCCGAATGCTCCGGCATCCTGACAAAGACTGGATGCCACTTCCGTGGGGATCTCCCTGGCCCTCATGCTTCCTCATGAAAATTAGGGAGAACAGGAGATACCCAGCCTCAAACTGTGGGGCCCGATGGAAATTCAGTCTCAGATACGATAGAAGAAGTCACCCCAAAGAGATTTTCTTGAGGTAGGTGTCCAAGTATGATCAACATGTAAAACCACATGGCCATCAAGTAATGAATCGTCCCAGTTAAACATAAAGCACATGAACAGGTAAAGAACTCAACTCGGAAGAACACAATTTCACACAGTAGGGAAGAGAACAGAAACCTTGTAGAAACCGGGAAATGAATTTACCCACATAGCACAATCGCAGGGCGAAAACATTAGGAATCAACTGAGACGCCTCCCTCGGTGCAGTGAATGCAGGTGCAAGCAAAGCACTAACGGAGGAAATTACAGAAAAGACGCTTGTCGTGGAAGATGGGCACAGACGATCCCAAGGATACCGCCTCTGCAGAGAACCCAGCAAAGAAAACGAGAGACGCAGGCAAACTCACATAATACCACAATAATACACCAAAATAATACATGTGACTTTTCCCAAAAGGAAAAATTAGAACATGCAGATGGAAAGAAAATTTTCAGAAAAACCTCAACAATGACACTCCTTGTGCTTCCATTTGAAGGCGAAAACCTGCGGGGGCGGGGGAGGCATCCAGAGTACTTGCCGCGGCCTCCTCTGGAGAGTGGGGTCCTGGGCCACTTGTTTTGATTGATCTATTTATTTATTTTCTTGGTGGTATCTTTGAATTCCTTGTGCAGTGAAACATTGTTAAAATAAACCACCAGAATGAGGCGAGTGATGCGGGGGGCGGGGCATTGTGAAGCTGTGGTCCCTAAGATGAGCGCTGGGTGTAAACGAAGCCATGTTTCTCTGGCGGGCAGTCCTCACCCTCGGAGAAATGCAGCCACGGCAGTCAGTGGACACACCATTTGCCACAGAGTGATTTTTGACCATTGATTCTTTTCTTTTCTTTTTCTTTTTTCTTTTTTTTTTTTTTGAGATGGGGTCTTGCTCTGTTGCCCAGGCTGGAGTACAGTGATGCAATATTGGCTTCCTGCAAACTCCACCTCCCAGGTTCAAGTGATTCTCCTGCCTCAGCCTCCCAAGTAGCTGAGATTACAAGCATGTGCCACCACGCCCGACTAATTGTTGTATTTTTAGTAGAGATGGGGTTTCGCCATGTTGGCCAGGCTGGTCTCAAGCTCCTGACTTTCTCGGCCTCCCAAAGTGCTGGGATTACAGTAGTGAGCCACCGCACCCGGTCATGACCATTGGTTCTAATCTGGTCCCCCAAACCCAAAGTGTGCTTCCCCTGTCTCTACCTGCACATCTCTGGGGAGAGCCCCTCCTCTCTCAGAGGCCTGAGGCAGGTGGGCACGCAGGCCCTTGGGGTGAGATATTTAGGGCCCCGCCCCCCGCCAGGTGAGTTCCTCCTTCCCCTGACTGCATAGCTAAGTCTGCACAGTAAATTCTAAGAAAGGATGCATTTTCATGTATACAAATATTTCCCTTCTTTCTTTATCCAAAAACTTGGTTTTGCAACACCAGGACTTTCCCAAAAACTTTTAATAAATAATTCATTCTCAAATACAAAGTTTGAGGACTTTCCTGATGACATATCCTGATCCTTTTTATTATTTCCTGTACATCATCCAGTGTCATTGAATTTCACTGTCCTGGGGGAACATTTTAGGAGAGCTGCCTAGAAATCACATTCTAGGGAAGTTTTAATATAACTGCAAACAAAGAGAACAAGTGACTTTATTCTATTAAGAGATCATTTATTCTATACATTGGCAGAGTAAAGTTATCTTTAGAGTCTCAATTTTATAACCATCTGCAATTTAAATGAGCCTCTTTTTATTGAATCATAACATCATATGCCACTGAGCACCTTGGCTGCTGTTTGGAATAAGTCAAGGTTTTTTGTTTTGTTTTTTTTTTTTAATGTAGTAACCCCACCCCCCACCCTACATTCTGGATTTCAGTTACAGAATTCTGCGTAATTTCCATGGTATATGGTAACATTTTCTTACTTCCAAATGCATGAGCCTGTTTTTAAAACAGCCAACACCAGCTGAAGGATCGCATGTTTCACAACCTAATTATAGACACTCCGTGATCTCCGAAGGCACGGCAAAGCAAATAGATGCGTCTCTTTGGCAGAGGAATGGCGCTTTTATAGTAAAATACTCTGTGCTAAGAAAGTAATGAAAACAGCGTTCATTCTGATCCATCTTGCTAAGATAGGCTGAGATCACACCTTAAAAACATATTTGAGTTTCTCCACATTTTGGAGGGGGATGAGGATCTAAAAAGAGAGAAAGCAGCCACTGACATCCAGGAGCTGGTACCACTGGCTGGGCCTCGGTGTCCTTCGCTGACCATAAACGATGTCACATAACACTCACGTCACACACACATGGCCACTCTGTGACCAGGATTGATCCAGACAAATCATGACCTTGCATATCCCATCAGAACGCAGAGAAGAACATGGACGTGGTCCAATCCCAAATGACCAGACCTCCGACCCTGGCTCACCCGGGCATCTGCCTGCACTTTGCCACTCGAGGCTCTAGCCTGGTTGCCTTCCCTCCGTCTTCTAGACACCGGCTGGGGAGACACCAACCGCAGCCTGGCCCCACTTCCTGAGCAAAGGCCTGCACCCTAAGCCTCCAAGGACCACCCCACACACATCCAGCTCCTATTCCCAGCTCTTCCCAGGTACCCTCTTGCTGAGATGGGGGGTGGTGTCCCTCGCTGAAACGTGAAATGAACCCACTTGTTCAACCCCAGGGATTGTCCTGGTTTCTGTCACGGGAAGGTGCTGGCAGAAGCAAGAAGGAACCTGCCAAGTTAGAGAACTTGGAATGCACCAGTGTGTGACCTGGAAATTCACCTTGTTTTCTCTCTCCTGCAGTGTTGGTTCTCCAGGCTCCCATCTGTAAAGACCCCAGGGACGCTCTGCCTGCCCCGTCTTGCTGGCCTCTCCTGGTCTGACCAGCTCCTGGGGACCTGTGCTGGTGGTACCACTCTTACATGCTACAGGAAAGGGAGCCCTTGTCCTGCTGGCTGAGCGCCTGGGTTGACCCTCATCAGCACAGCCCTGTGCCGAGCTGGGCCCCTTCTTGATATTCATCATGTACTGCGGGACCTGGTCTCAGGCTTCCTGGCCAACCTCATGTCCGTCCTCACAGAGCCCCACACACAGGGACTTTCCTGCATGCCGTGACTGCACCACAGCCCTGCCTGCACCAGCATGCACCTGCAGTTCCCACACCTGGTGTGTGTGTGCTGTGCCTCTTTGAGGGCTGGTGCCTTCTTGTTATTCGGGTCTCCACTGAGACGCCCCCTGTACAGGGAAGCTGTACCTGCCCTTGTGCCAGCATTGCTGTGCCACTGCCTTGTCTCACCATTGCCTGAGCCTCCTCATGGCACTCCCCACCGCTGGCATCTACCTGCTTCCTTACATGCAGTCCCCCACTCTGCAAAACAGGGGCTCTGTGGAGTCAGGGTCTGGGCTGTCACATTCACTGCGGCGCCCAGCACCCAGCACAGCTTCTGACACCTGGTCTGCGCTTTTGCAGAGTGTTTTAGGTGACGGATTCTTAACAACACTTGCTGTTTTCTGGCCTGAAAAGCCCCAGGCCATCTTGTCTCTCTCCTCAGGGCTCCTGCTAAGCTTTCCACCTGCCCTTTTCTCGCAGGGCTCTGAGGATCACGGTCTGAGCAGTGCTGGGCTGGAGGCAGGGGTGTGGGGAGCCTATCCCGGCATCCCAGCCACGTGCTCTCCATCCTACTGGGGCCGAGGGCTCAGGGCATCCCTCAGTGTCCCCGCACTGGGAGCACAGAACAGCCTTGACTTTGCATCTGGGACATCCATCAGCCATTTTCTTCTATTAGCTGTTTCTATCCTACTGACTGTGGGACACTCATTTACACTAAGTTGTGTTGTTGATCACTGTTGAGCCCTCGGTGCTGGGGAGATGGCTGCACTTTGAGGGAGCAAGTAGGCAGCTGAGTCAGGGCAGGGATGCCCGTGGCCCATGCCGGCTACTCCCTGAGCTAGGAGGGAAGAAAGCAGCGCACACCTGGGGAGTGATGCTGGACTGTGTTTTAATGAGTCAGAGGCTTTTCTCCCTTTGTCATTGCACATAATCCTTACATTTGAAGTTTTAAAAGCTTCTGTTAGCTTTTCCCACCCCACGCAAGTGTGAGATGTCGGTCCCTTCAATTGATTAAGACTTTACATCAACCGTATGAGGAATGCACAGTTGCCCATTTTACAGATGAAGAAACAGTTTGAGCAATGCGGGGGGAAAAGGACCCACAGTGCCCGGTGCTCGGTGGCCTCTGTCGGGCGCTGCTGGGCTTCCAGCCTGGGGTTCTGTACCTCGGAGCTGCTTCCACTGCTCTTATGCTTCTGTGAGTGTGCACGTGTGCACACACACACACACCTGCAAGCACACTTGTATGTGCACACACACACCTGCAAACATACTTGTATGTGCACACACACACACCTGCATGCACACTTGTGCGTGCACACACACCTGCAAGCACACTTGTGCGTGCACACACACCTGCAAGCACACTTGTATGTGCACACACACACCTGCAAACATACTTGTATGTGCACACACACACCTGCATGCACACTTGTGCGTGCACACACACCTGCAAGCACACTTGTGCATGCGTGCACACACACATGCATGCACACTTGTGCATGCACACACACATACATGCATGCACACTTGTATGTGCACACACACACCTGCAAGCAAACTTGTGCATGCACACACACACACACATATGCATGAATGCATGCACACACACAGACACATACACTTGCATATATGTAAATGCACTCACACACGTGAACAGATACGCATGCAATCTTTTTTAGATAAAAGCATTATAGCCATTATGAGGTCATAGCTTTACTAATTTTACTATTTAAAATGCATGCTAATTTATGGAATGTCAGTTATTCTTTGACTAAGCTGTTAAAGGACTTATGCTTACTGCAACAATCTGAAGAGGTGAAATTAATGAAGAAAAAAATTAAATCCATCTGCAGTATTCCTAAGTTCCCTGCTTTTTGTAAAATAACTCTCGAAGGTTTTTTAATGCAGATTTTTTTTCTCTTATTAATGCCTTCCATGCTGGTTGTAACTTGCATTCTTACCTGAAAGTATACGTTGACACAATTTTCTGTCAATAATCACTGATGATGCAGGTGCTACCGGAATTGCAGGAGGGCCTATTTTCCTCGGTTCGGAATTGACCCAAATGAGGGACTTATACAAACCTTGGTCCGGCCTACTAAGTGACAGAAAGGTCGAAACAAAAACTCACTCCTGGGAAGACTGCACTAGTAGGCAAATTACTGATTAAGACGCTTGCTTTCGATGGCTGTGCAGTACTTGTTTATATAAATTCAACCCGTGTTCTGTTGTCAGACCTTTTGGTTCTTTGAGCTCTGTGCTGTCTTAAAGAGCATGCAGTGAGATTCCGTCACATACATCTTTGCATACTTCTCTGATAATTTCCTTCAGTAAATGACAAGAACTGGAATTGCTGGGTACACATTTGAAGGCTTTTTCTTAAGATATTGCTACATTACCCCCTGGAAAGGTTGTATAATTGTATACTTTTATAGGCAGCAGAGAGCTGATGAAAAGCAAATGCTTGTGTCCAGATTTTGTCATTCAAGTCTGGAGTTTAAAGTGAGGGGGCATTTGTTTCCCCGCAGACGTGTCCAGTCTCTGACTTCGGCATTGCCTGAGTGGTCGCCGCACTGGTCCCTGGGTGTCCCTGTGACTTCAGCGTTCACTCTCCAGAGGTTCCTTTTCCTTCTGAGACTATCCCCAGAGCTGTGATTCTCGGAGTGGGCAGAGCAGGTCCCTGTGTCAGGCGGTGTGGGCGATTGTTAGAAACACAGTCCTACTGTCTCAGAATACCCACAGGGAGGGCCAAGAGTCCGAGTCCACACCCTCACTCCCTGCCCATCTCGCTACAAAGGATTTCTTTTGATCCAGGTCTCAGGGCATGCGTTTAACCATCTGGCCAATCTCTCAGTGTTGAACCCTTTGTCGTGTGTCATCATCACTACTGAATAGGCACTGCTGACCCTAAAGAATGGCTCCATCGTCTCAAAGGTTGAGACAGGTGACAGTGCACATTTTCACATGTCTCTGTTTCTGGACTTCTCAGAGCCCATGAGCTTACAGCACCTTATGGGTTTATTAAGCTGATGAAAGTTCAAGTAGGGGAAATAATACATGGCCTTTCCCAAATCCCCACCAGCGCACAGTGTGGGGAAGCTGCGATGGGAGCTCATTCCTCCACCCTCCGGGCTTCCTGTGGACGTGGCCCACACCCTGTGGTTAGAGCACAACACCCCGGAGCTGAATCCTTTGGTCTTGTCTTTACAATCCAAAAGGCAGCTACTGAGATCTTGATTTGATATGATTTGTGAGAGAGAATTTGATGTACCTACTTTATTTTAAGGCACAAAATAGTCATTAAGGACAAATTTAAGAGTCCAATGTCTGAGCATGTTACATCGCTATTTTTGAGAATGTTGTACAGTCTTCTCTCTTGCTTGAATTTAGGGTCCCAAATAATTCTACGGAAATATGCTTGGTGGCCACCAGCTTCCTGGATCATGATGCAGTGCTGCAGGTATTGAAAATGCACGAGACACGGAGGCAGGGAAGTTGGCATCTGATCCTGGCTATGAAGCTAACCAGTTGTGTGACTGGGATATATTCCTCACCCTTTTTTCTAATGAAATGCTCTCCATTGTAAAACAGGAATGCTAATCTAGATTGTTCTGGAGTCTTCTTTATGCTCTGAAGATGTTACTAGACTTGGGAGATGACAGGTGTTTCTGTGTGTTATTTTTTAATCCTGGTCGCGAGGTGCATTGGGGCAGGGGAGGCTGCATCACCATCCAGCTCGAGAGCTCGTCCCTGGCCTGGATTCATCCTGGCTCTGAGTGAAGAGGTCAAGAGGGTGCAGGAAGCAGAAGTGCTTTCTTCCAGGAGAGGAATCGATTTCACTCTAGAGCATGCCTCAGTTCCTGATGTCTACGTGGTACCAATTATTTATCTCATTAATTGAAGCAAGATAATTTATTTTCCTCTTGATTAAAGAAATAGCTGAGGAAAGCTGTAGCTGATGCAGAATTCATCTTGCAGCTTTGAGGGACACCTTTAGATAAATTCTCCTTCCCAGCAAGTTGAGCTTTGATGTCTCCACACCAGCAAAAACCATCCAGTTCACCAAGTCCACTATCATGGATGTGTGTCTTTGCTTTTTCATCTGCTGCTCTCACTCCCTGGAATGCCCTGGAATGACCCGGGAAAGAGGCCTCCCCCTACCGACAGCAGAGGGTCCCCACTCCACCTTTCCAGGGCTTGGCTCATACGTGCCACCCATGGCCCCACAGGTCTCCGTGCCTGGGTGTGCTTCCCACAGAGCCTAGGGCTCTTTTGTCTTTATGTTCAAGTTTGCAGGACATGCGCTCCCAAATATTTGTTGGATAGATGAGTGAAGGCATGCATCCCAGATCTTATTCTACTAAGATGGGTTCACGGGCTTAGAGCAGAGGATTCAAAACATATCCTTTGGAAAACATGCACATTGGCTCTGTTAGCATGTAATTAATCTCCTGTGGAGAGAACCTTCTTGTCTTCTAGACCCTAGAAGTCACTACATGAGGCCAAGACTCTACTAGCCAGACATACCCTCACAGTGCTTGAAGGCAGAAGCAAGCAGCCAGCCAGACTCCTAGGAACCGGATCTCCCGGCCACAGGCTGGCCTTTCTGCAGCAGTTATGGGAGGGCGTCTAGAATCTAGTTCTCAGATCAGGAGTCTGGGGTGGTGGCGGTAACAGCAGAAGAGATTCCTGCTAGAACACCAACTGCTTCTTCCAGATGTTTCTCCAGAGCTGCGGGATCTGTGGCTTCTAAGCTGTCACAGCAGCTTTCTGGAGGTGCCCTAAGCTGATCAGTCCTCTCCACCAAGTCCGGCAAGAGTTGAGTCTGATGAACCCCGATCCATCCTGATGGGCCTGCCTCACCAAATCCTTGAGCTCCTTCTCCTGATCATTCCACAGGATTTCTGGCATCTCAACTTTATTTGGTGTATGTTGTCACCGAGTCTAGCTTAGAGCTAACCAACTGAGAAATCAATCAAAGCCATTCTAAGCTGATAAAGTGAGCATATCAGATCCAGAATCTCTGCCAAGTTCACAGATTTTATAAATTAAACTTTATCTGAATGAATGGCCTTGGCCCCTACATCCAGTATCCTCAAATCCATACCTGTGTATGTAATCTTCAAGTTTTCTTTCTGATACAAATTAGTAAATCTTGCAATTATTTTAGCGAGTGTTTTCTTTTCTTGGGTTTGATGTTATAATTAGCTTCCTGGGTCATAAAGAGAATCTGATTCTAATAATAGGTTCAAAGGAAATGGAGTCTGTCAGTGATAGGGCAAGAGAATTGGCATCCTCCTGCAATGAAGCAGTCTCTGGTGAGGCCAGCTGAACTTTCCAAGGGAGGAGGCAAACTGGGAAAGGGAGAAGGTGCTGCTACTTCCGGCATGGGAGACTCAAAGCATTGGTAGTTTGGAGTCCCTGGTTTCATCCTAATCCCCCCAAATATCCCTATTCAAATTTTCAGTCCCCTTGTCTTTCCCAATCAATGGCCTGCTTTTCATTTTAGAGATTGGCAGAGACCACGGATAACACTCCCAACTTCTGTTGTAATGCGACAATGCTGGGAATCAGACTCTGCATCTGGTTCCAGCTCTGAGAGATTTAACAGTATCATAGCGTCTTCTTATTCCAGATCACACCTTAAGCTAAGAATTTTCAGCTTTGATTTTGTTTCAGTTTTAAGTTTTTCACCATAACTAGAAGCCACCCACCTGCCCAACAGTCCTTGAATTCCTTGTGTCCACCCTGATGCTCTATAAATACAGCCACCTGGTCTCCAGTGCCTTGGCTTCAGAAGGCACTTTATCCTAAGTTTAGGAGATAACTACAGCAACTGCTTCATCATTTTGCGCCGTCCCCACCTGCGTCCTATCCTTTCACGCTAAGGCACCAGGCCATGAAATCCCAGCTTCCATTTTTACGTGGATGTATTACCTGCAACCAACCTGTTAGCAGTTATACTTGGCACACAGCATTTATAAAGATTCAAGAATAATTCACATTTGGGATCAAGAAAGCCAGGAGAGACATCTGAACACCCAGGGATCTAATCTGGTGGAAACCCTCATTGTCTCTTGAAAATGACACCTGTGACTCTGAGACTAAGAAAAGGAAGCTTCTATGCATTTGTCCCTGAAGAGCTGAAGCCCCAGCTGGAAGGTCTGACTTGGACTCCCCTGCTCAAGGTCATTGCTGCACCTGACATTGTCCACCTCTTCTTTATGAGTCTGGGGTTTATTTGGCTGAATTCAGGGTGCATGATGGAAAGCAAAGTCTTTCTTTCCTCCCCTTGGTGGTACAGGAAGGCACACCAGAGGGGCTTTGGATATTGCTAAGTGAAACATCCTGCATTTGCTGCTGTACTTTCCAACACATTCTTCTTTTTCCAAGTTTGCCAGCATGTGGTTTTGTTGGCTTCGGCAAAACACACAAATTTACAAACAAACAAGCAAACAAAAATATGAGGTCCTGTCAGGCAGCTGCATATCAGTGGGCATTTCTGGGAGATGCATTGATCAGGAGTTGCTTCATGAGGCTCTGTTTATGTTTGATAAAAAGTTCCACAAATGTGAGTTTTGGCCACATGTCTCAATTCCACATTTTCCTTTTCTCTGGCTTATGAATTATAAGATGCAAAAGATTTATTAGGCTTTTGGGGAAGTTTGATGCATAAATAAGCACAATACCACTTCTCTGGTTACTGTGCTTACATGAATAACCCTCCAGCTGACGATTTCTATTTTCCTTTGTTTGAGCACCAAAAATATGTACATTTGCCATGCATGTTTAGATGAGCCCTATTTTATGACACACACACTTCTGAAAGTGAAATGCAATTGAATAGAAATGGAATTGCATATAAATTGCTTTATCTATTATAGCAGCAGAAGATAAATTTAATTAATGATGACTTTAAAATGTAAGTTGTTTGTGCAGGAGATACGAGAGAAAGTTGTGGGTGTTTGCATTTTTGGCCATCTCTGAACTGAAAGTTATGGAGAGGCACCTGGGAATGGTGTCCCTTTATTTGGTTTCACAATAGTAATTGCTGCGTGCTGGTGGCGCAGGGCGGAACGGCCATGAATGCGGGCGTGTTCCAGGCCACCCCCGTTCCCTCCATCCTCACAATGCACTCAAGCTTCCTGTGTCCCCCTTCTGTGCAGCAGGCCCTGGGGCAGATGGGGCTTTGTGGCCAGTTCTTGGCTGGGCACCCCACAGCGACACTTGAGGCCACAGCTTCCCATTGGGGACCTGAAAATGCCACTCTTGCCACTTCTCACTCTGTAAAGGGGTTCTGGGAAGAACAGGTCTAGCTTGGGTCTATAGCTGCCCACTTCCTTTCTTCTCCTTTAACAGGGCCATGGTCAAGTTCATTGATAGCTCAGAGCCAACTCCCACCACCCCAAGTGCAGGTACACAGTCCTGCGGGAGCACAGGCGGCCTCTGGACACAGACGTGGTCATCTCCAAGACCTCCTCCGCTCCTATCTCCACCTCTCACTTCCTGTTGAGAAGCATCTCTCTCCCTGAGGACGGGCATGAGTCATTCTTACTCCCTCCGCCCTCCAGAACATGCTGTGTCTCCCTTTTTCAGTATCAAACTGACCTCTCCCTCATCATTTCTTTTTTTGTTCGTTTGTTTTTGAGACGGAGTCTCACTCTGTCACCCAGGCTGAAGTGCAGTGGTGTGATCTCAGCTCACTGCAACCTCCGCCTCCCGGATTTCAAGCGATTCTCCTGCCTCATCCTCTAGAGTAGCTGGGATTACAGGCACGTGCCACCATGCCCAGCTAATTTGTGTATTTTTAGTAGAGACGGGGTTTCACCATGTTAGCCAGGCTGGTCTTGAACTCCTGACCTCAGGTAATCCTCCCGCCTCGGCCTCTCAAAGTGCTGGGATTACAGGAGTGAGCCACCACACCCACATCATTTCAAAGCACTAGCAGCCGCACAGGCCCGTGCTGCACACTCGATGCTTGCTGAATACTTATCTGGTCCGTGGTGGTGCAGATTCTCAGTTCAGTGCAGTTGGAGCCAGGACATCTCGGGGACTTGCTACCTTATGACCTTCCACAGAGACAGAGCAGGAGAGCCGGGTTAAAGTGTGACCTGAGCTGGGTTGGGAATCCTCCCATTCTGTTGTCACTCGGGTGTTGCTGGTGCTTTCTGCCTTACCTCTTGACAGCGCTGGGGTTGTGACGTCTGCTGCTGAGCCTGCTAGAGTGGGCATGAACTGGCTGGGATTCCTATAGAGTTCCTATAGAGTTCCTATAGATTCCTATAGACTGTTCCTATAGAACAGTCCCCATCCGGACTGTTCCAGACACGTGAATTCTGACTGTAGCTCAAAGTGAGGTCTGCCAAGCCCGGGTACCTTTCTACCACCACATGGAGAGGGAGCGCCTTCCTTTCATCCCAGCAGCAAGCATCTATTAAGCACCTACTGTTTGCATGCAGCAGTGAGGAGGGGAGATAGGTCCTGGCCCTTGCAGGGCTGGTCAGCACCCTCTTGGCTCAGCACAGGCAGTGGGTGGGCTGTACACAAAGTACGTTTTCCAACCCACTCAGGTCCTCGCAGAGCTCCGTGTGGGGAGCAGGGTCCAGGTGGCACAGTGCAGAAGCTGGGCAGGGCAGCCGCCTGAGGCACCCTTTCCTCTGAGCAGGCCCCTGTGGCTCCCTGGGATCTGTTTTGCATCATTCATTGCCCTTAGCTTCACGTGATGGAGGGTTCTAGCTCCCAGTGGTGGACCTCAGACCACAAATAGCTGACTGGCCACCTTAAGCCTCTGGGCACCTAGGAGCGGGGCTGGAAAGTTCACGCTCAGGGAAAAGGGATGTGTGATTGCCTCACTATGTGGGCGACAGATGTGAACCCCCCGGGGCTTCCAGGCCATGCATGTTCCCATCTCTACCCCGTCACATTTGGAAACACTGTGTCCCTAGGGCAACTTGCCCTCAGGGTGTCCGCACCAACCTTGACACACTGTGTCATGTGGCAGAGCCCTGCTTGTCACCCCGTTGTACATATCCCTCTAGGTGGGCACTCTATCTTCCCTGCCCACCTTTGAACACCCTGTCCTGGCATGAGCCTGGCACTGACTCCTCTTCAGTACAGATGCCTGCATGACTGTACCATCATTTCAAGCAGAGCGAGAGTTCCCAATGCCAATCAGAATGCCAGCTTGCCACAGCAGAGGCATGACCAAGACCTTCAGGAATCCATGGAGGAGTTTCTGGAAAGCAAAGGGTGAAGATGGACAGTATAATGCTGCCTCTTTGCAGGACGAGTATCCAGAGGAGAGAGTCATCACTTGTTTGCATAAAAAGCAGAGAGATGGATTTGGGTCTGTATAATAAATCAGAATTTCTTTGTTGCTTATGAAAGTGAATTTGTATGCAGTGTTGTATAAGATTTTTATCTTCCTGATCAATTTAAAGTATTTACAAAATCTTCCCATTTCTGATATATTTCAATTAGAAGGATAACTCTTTTGAATGTCCATGATTACACTAACACATTTTGCAAGAATTACCTGTGGTCTTTGTTTAATGTAGCAGCATTTGACACTGAGTGTAATACTCCTGGGGACACTGCAAGGACATGGTTGTTATCACGTCTAAACTTCCTTGCCTGGATCTTTTGTCACTATTATGGAATCAGGGGATGCTGGGGGAAGAGAGTTCAGCTAACACGTCCTTGTCCATCCGAATTTCCACCAGCATTTACTGCAGGCTGCATGTGTGAGGCACTGCTGTGTCCAGCCTTTTGAGTTCGAGTTTGAACCTGACTGTGTGCCTGCTGACCAGGGCTCATGGCATCCTGGCCACACCTCCCTGTGGCTCTGGCACTGTCAAAGCTGCGATTGCCAACCCATTGCAGCGGGGATGGAACAGGCTATGAGTCATGCTCCCAAGAACGTGACACCTGAGCTGAGTTACCTGAAGCTGTTGGTGACAAAAGGGGGACAGGACTCCTAGGCAGGGGATGAGCATGCTTTCCCGCACAGAGCCAGGGGCAGCCAGTGGGAGGTTTGTGCCTGAGGAGAAGGTGGAGGGTGAGTGTGGTGGGAGGATGGAATGAGGGGCAGGGCCAGATGCCCTGGGACTTGTGGGCTTCCCCTCCCAGGGGTGCAAGCAGGGCAGGGCACTGTCCGATGGATGCTGAAGAGGGGACCTGTGACCGGGCATGAGAACAGTTGGCAGGGCTGGCTGAAGGAACAAGGAAGGGCGGTGCCGTCCTTGGCAGGGAAGACACCAAGGAGGGGCAGAGGTGGGAGATGCAGCGAGTGCAGAATCTATAAGACTGACCTCCAGGGAGGATGGGACACTCCGTGGCTTGGCGCTCGTCTGCTCAGCAATAGTGGGGAGATTTCTAGAGGGGGGGCGCCTGGGACCCATCCGATCTGGGAGAAAGATAGCTCCATTCTGCACGCGTTGAATGTGAGATTCCTGCAGGCATTCAGGGAAGATCCCCCAAGGCAGTGGCATATCTGAGTCCGGAGCTCAGAAGTGAGTGAGTTCCAGGCTGGAGCTCACAGGCTTTTACTCTCGCATCTATTTAGGGTAACAGGGGTTCCTAGTATATCCCGCGGCCTTTGATTTCTTTTCCACAGAAAGGAAAAGACTTTATCCGGAGGACTTGTCAGGCTCTTGCTTATGAGTGATTTGACTGATGCTGGCTCTTTTAAAAAAAGTATCGTAGTTTACGCGAACTGTCAGCTCTCATCTCCGAAGGGCAGCTTTTATGCTTTGTGGCACACTCTGTGACATTGCTGTCAGCTCAAGACCACATCTACTGCGGGCTCATTCGTTTCCAGTGTGTGATTCACTGTGCATTTTGAATGTGATGTCTGTAAGTTTTTAAGTTTCTTACTTTTGTTCCCATTTGGGAATTTTTCAAAAGACAGACACTAAAATCAAACCGCCAGGAAGCAGCTTTCCTTACGAGTCTCTAGCTCGTTCTGAGATGTTTGTGATTAATGGAAGTGAACCAACAAACTCTTACCATGGCTCAGCTGCCTTTGTGGGCCCCAGGTATTCTGGGGAGAGGTTCCCAGCTGCAGAGGGGACGGAATCCCCAGCTGGCTGCTGGGTCCTGCACCCCGCCCTGTCTCTCTCATCCACCTGTGATTACCGATGTGCAGTCAAGGCGATGCTGCTCATCCACAAGCCAAAGCTAACGCAGTGCAATGAAGGTTGGGCCCTAAACACACTTGGCTCACCGGCTGTGACGGGGCTGCCTGTGGGACTCAGGGGCTTGAGCAGGAGCTCAGCCGTGTTCTCATTTCCTCGAGTCATGTGAGCGCTTTGGACTGACGCAACAGGAAAGTAAAGGACTGAGATGTGGCAGGGCACGGTGGCTCATGGCTGTAATCCCAGCACTTTTGGAGGCTGAGGCAGGTGGATCACCTGAGGTCAGGAGTTTGAGACCAGCCTGGCCAACATGGTGAATCCTGTCTGTACTAAAATACAAAAAAATTAGGCGGGCATTTGTAATCCCAGCTACTCGGGAAGCTGAGGTGGGAGAAATGCTTAAACCTGGGAGGTGGAGGCTGCAGTGAGCCGAGATCACGCCATTGCAACTACAGCTTGGGCGACAAGAGCGAAACTCTGTGGGAAAAAAAAAAGACTGAGATGCGCAGTGTCCCTTCAACACCACACACAGAGCCTCTTTGGAAGGGCCCTGGGGGGAGGCCTGCATTTCCTGTTGCTCCGTGCATACCAGCAGGTGGGCCACACTTCTCTGGTGCCCTCTGAGCCTCCTGGCCCCGCAGCCTCTCGGGCAGCTAGAGGTGCCGCCTCTCCCACAAGGCTGATGCCCAGCTGCTCTTTGCCCTTCTAGTTTTAAGGAGCTCATCCAGAAGGGGTCCACTGGCAGCGAGGGGCCAACCAGAGCTGACCCGCTTCTCCTTTGCAAATGCACGTGTGTACTGGACCTGTCTGTGGACAGAGCCCAGATCCTGCCTCCGTCCACAGAGCTTTGCAGGGGAGGGGTGTCTCTGGAATGTGCACTTTGGGACTTCTGGATGAAATTTCTCCTTTTCCCCTTTTTCCACACTCCAGCAGCATCTCCTTTGCAATCTTCTCTGCCTTTCAGCCTCATTTCACGGCCTCCCTTCAACTGTCCTGATGCTGCTTCTGCTTGCTACAGAGAATGACAAGATCAATTTTTTAATTTAAAGAGATAAAACTTCTAAAATGATTTTTTTTTACTGGTCTTAAAAGCGTACGTCTTAGAAGCCACATGATACGTGGTGTTCTATTACTAGGCTTTTACTGTGGGTCCTCACAGCGCCCACTGGACGCCTTAACTAACACGTTCTTCCTTACACACAGGCAAAATTCAAGTCCCGTAATGCTCACAGATTTAAATAATTGCACTGTCTGCTTTTCTACGTAGGCTTGTCTCTGTATATGAAGCTTAAAAGGTATTCCTTGAAGTGAAATCATCAAATTCAAAAGTATCCAGTCACTAATTTCTGTTGTTTGTATGATAAAGTCTACCGTTACAAGAGTGGGAACCTGCATTTGCTTTAGTAAAAGCAAAAAACACGGCAGACCCCAGATTTAGAGACGGCTGATCCTTCATCCGCTGCTTTAGTCTTTGTTTAACTTAATTCCTTTTGCCTTGAAATGTATCTTGTTTAGGTAACTGTTGCTTTCCTGGACTGTACCTGGTCTCCCCATCACTGCCTGGAAGCAGGCTGTTTTAGGGGTGGGCTGGTAGAATTGTGAAGAACCACCACAAAGCAATTACATAAGGTAAAAGTATTTTACCATCTTAACTGATAGAAAAAAACACATTTGTTTGTTTAACTTACTGAAAATAACCAGTTCTGTTCACTGCTAGGTGCCTACGTTGCAACCCTCAGTAACTCCTGTCTCTCTGCAGCCATGGTTCACTTGCCTTGATCAGCTTATTATTTGTGCATTGTTTTGAGACTTTGCTTGGGCAGTGTGGGCTTGTTTCTAAGAAGATCAGTGGAGTTATATGTGCCTTCTCAAAATATCCGTCCTTAAGGAAAACAGAAACTGTGGCTCCTGCCAAGGAGTAAAACTCGACTTGGCTTCACTCGGAGCAAACAGGACCTTCAACAGGCTGGATGAGGCACGGCATTTCCGTCCCCAGCACCCCATGCACGGTCTCTGATGAGTACACAAATGGATGCATTTGCTGGTATTTTCCATGTTGTTGTGACCAAGACTTGGCATTTTAAAAATAAGCACTTTGCCTGATCATCAACCAGTTTATCGTAACAGCACTTGAGCATTCAGCAGCCTCAGAGGGTTTTGTGAATTTCTCATTTCCCAGGAGTGAAAGCTGTTATTATTTTTAATTTTCTGCTCCTGCAAATGCCCTTCCCATGTCCATGAGCTTTCCCCTTCTGTGTCATTTGCAGGAGAAGCAAAGTCCCTTGAACTTTCTTCTCCAATTTCAACCCAGATTGTTGACAGCAGTCCCGGATATTAGCACAACACTTTCCCCTTGACAAGATGCTGGCACTTTTGCTGCTCAGGGTTGAGGCAGAATGATGATGACCCAGGCAAGTGAGCTGGTCTTGCAGGGGAATGGAGACTCCTGTGGGCTTCCAGGAGACCCAGGCCCCTTTGAGGGGACAACCCACCCCTGGTCCTCAGGAGCTTATCTCAGCACACTTGGCTGGGATGCAGACTGGGCAGTGGGCCCTGACAGGGCACAGTACATGCATTTCCAAGGAAGTGGTGGTCAGGAGACTCCCACAGAGAAGACCATGATGACAGGCTCTTAGAATGTGGGTAACATGGCACACCTGAGATGAGCTTTGGTTTTAAATGGGAACCAGAGAACTCCAAGACCAACCACAATAAGGCGCGGGAGAGTTATTCTGCTTCCCAAAGAAATGGGTGTACAGAAGAGCACATGTATTAGTCCATTCTCACACTGCTCTTAAGAACTACCTGGGACCGGGTAATTTATAAAGAAAATAGGTTTAATTGGCTCACAGTTCTTCAGGCTGTACAGGAAGCATGGCTGGGGAAGCCTCAGGAAACTTACAATCATGGTGGAAGGTGAAGGGGAAGCAAGTATGTCTTACCATGGTGGAACAGGAGAGAGAGAGAAAGAGAGAGAGAGAAGGGGGAAGTGCCACACACTGTTAAACAACCAGATCTCCTAAGAACTCATTCACTAGCACGAGAACAGCAAGGGGGAAATCTGCCAGTGATTCAATCACCTCCCACCAAGTCCCTCCCCTGACACTGGGAATTGCACTTCAACATGAGATTCGGGTGGGGACACAGTGCCAAACCATCTCAGCACCCCTTATTAGGAAGGCCCTTGCTCTGAGAGGCTCCAGGGAGGCGGAAGGGACTTGGGGCCACGGAAGTCATAGCAAAGGGACAAGCATGTGCTCAGAACACAGGGGACAGGGCCACAATGCATGTTCTCCTGTCAGATTAAAGTGTCCCAAAGGTGCACCATGATGGGGAAGGGAGAGTCATGTCCTCTGGCTGATGCTGGCTGTACCCTGCAAAGCCACAGGCGCGGAGCTCCCAAGACCATGGGAGCCCATCTCTTGCATCAGCATGACCTAGATGTGAGACATGGAGTCAAAACAGATTATTTAGTAGCTTTACCCTGCTGGATTTCAGACTGGCTTGGGACTTGTAGCCTCTTTGTTTTGGCCAATTTCTCTTATCTGGAATGGGAGCATTTACCCAATGCCTGTACCCCCATTGTATCTAGGAAGTAACTAACTTGCTTTTGATTTTACAGGTTCCTGGGTGGAAGGGACTTGCCTTGTCTCAGATGAGACTTTGGACTGTGGACTTTTGAGTTAATGCAGAAATGAGTTAAGATTTTGGGGGACTGTTGGGAAGGCATGATTGTGTTTTGAAATGTGAAAACGTGAGATTTGGGAGGGGCCAGGGATAGAATAATATGGTTTGGATTTGTATCCCCACCCAAATCTCACCTTGAATTGTAAACCCCATAATCCTCATGGGTGTCAAGGGAGGGAAGAGGTGGGAGGTGATTGGAGGTGGCGGATTTCCCCATGCTGTTCTCATGATAGTCAGTGAGTTCTCATGAGATCAGATGGTTTTATAGGTCAGTTTTCCCTGCTCCTGCTCACTCTCTCTTGCCTGCCATCATGTAAGACGTGCCTCTTCCCCTTCTGCCATGATTGTAAGCTTCCTGAGGCCTCCCCAGCCATGTGGAACTGTGAGTCAATTAAACCTCTTTGCTTTATACATTACGCAGGCTTGCATATGTCTTTATAGCAGTGTGAAAATGGACTAATAAAAGATCTATTCAGAGAAGAACACGGAATGAAGAGGTGCTCTGTCTCAGCCAATGGATAAGGAAGCTGGAAATGGCTCACTGCACCACAGATATGGTATTTACCCGAGACAAGTTTGAGAGGAAAGAATTAAATAGAAAGGACAAAATGCCAGATAAAAGGACCAAACAGTGACAGATTAGATCAGAACATGAAGGGAAGTGGTCTTCCCCAGATTAAAAACTGTTTCATTGACCCAGTGGAGACTCCCAAAGAAAACAGAGGTGAGCAATTCCTGCATCTGAGAAGGGGGATGGGGGCCTTGGCAAACGGAATTGTGTTGGAGAAATTGGGGCCTTCCACATGTTGGGTGCATGAATTGAGAGTCATATCTGAAGCCATGTGTAGGAGCATCTGCATATCCACAGGTGTGTACACTCACACATGTCTCTTTATTTTATCAAAGGTGGAGTTTAGGCTGTTTGTGCAGTTTGAGATCTTTTTTTCCCTCTTAATGTTAAGGTTTAATTTTTTTATGAATTAAAAACTTTGGGATTTTGCATTTAAGTCTTTAATCCACCTTGAGTTGATTTTTGTATGTGGTGTAAGGAAGGGGTCCAGCTTCAGTCTTCTGCATATGGCTAGCCAGTTCTCCCAGCACCATTTTTTGAATAGGGAATCTTTGTTTTTATCAGCTTTGTCAAAGATCAGATGGTCGTAGATATGAGGCTGTTTACAATTGTTTTAAATCTTGAAGACAAACAAACAATAAAAGACAAAAACAAAAGAAGAAAGGAAAAGAAAGGAGAGAGAGAGAAAAAAAGAAAGAAAGAAAGAAAGAAAGAAAGAAAGAAAGAAAGAAAGAAAGAAAGAAAGAAAGAAAGAAAAAAGCTGGGTGTGGTGGCTCACACCTATAATCCTAGCACTTTGGGAGGCTGAGGCGGGCCAATCACCTGAGGTCAGGAGTTTGAGACCAGCCTGGCCAAAATGATGAAACCACGTCTCTACTAAAAATACAAAAATTTGCCAGGCATGGTGGCAGGTGCCTGTAATCCCAGCTACTCAGGAGGCTGAGGCAGGAGAATCACTTGAACCCCGGAGGCGAAGGTTGCAGTGAACTGAGATCACACCATTGCACTCCAGCCTGGGCAACAAGAGTGAAACTCCAAAAAAAAAAAAAAAAAAAAAAAAAAAAAAAAAGAAGAAGAAAGAAAGAAGGAAAGAAGGAAGGGTCATGCCTGTAATAGTAATCCCAGTGCTTTGGGAAGCTAAGGTGGGCAGACTGCTTGAGCTCAGGAATTCAAGACCAGCCTGGGCAATATGGCAAACCCCATTTCTACCAAAAATACAAAAATCAGTGAATTGTGGTGGCACACACCTGTGGTCCCAGCAACTCGGGAAGATAAGGTGGGAGAATCACTTGAGCCTGGGAGGCCAGTGCTATAGTGAGCCATGATCATGCCACTGCACTCCAGCCTGGGTGACAAAGAGAGATACTTTCACAAAAAAGAAAGAAAAAATAAAGAAAAAGGTTATCCATAGTCTGGGAAGTGCTCGCCTCATGGCAGGTCTGCAGCCCCTGTACCTCCACTGCTGTGGGAGGCTTGGCGGCTCTTTACTGCAGTTCCAAGTCCTACGGATTCACTGCAATGGATGTTTCCATTTTCTAATCATTAGTACCTCTTTTATTAAAGAATCAAAGTGAAATAAGGCCACTTAAAACAAACATTATATATAAAAGTGTTGCTATAAATAATTTGAAAACTAGATAAAATTTTAGGTGCAACATCACATTATTTCTGCCTACATTAGTGTTTTCTATATAAACTTTTACAGCCTGAATAGATTGGTCTTGCTCATTTAAAATTATTTTTAGTTACAAAAGAGATGCATCTTTAATGTTGAAAAATTTATGCATAAGCAAAGAGATGAAGGAATCTGCCATTATTACCATGGTTAATATTTGGTTTACATCCTTCTAAGCATTACAAAAGAGACAGAGGAAAATACATCTTGCATATTATGTTGTTTTAAATATTTTTTGTTTCATATAGTATAAGCATGTTTCACATCAATAAGTGTATGTCTGTATTTCATCGTTATCAGTTAACTGACAACATAGCAAAATGTGTCTAATGAATCACATATTAGCATTTAGAAATTTCCAATTTTCCACAATTAAAAATAACATGATATATGTATACATAGATACATATATACTAGCCAAGTAATGTATTACTTATTGTTGTTGCTAATGCATTTTTCCATTCTATTGTTTTGTTTGCTGTTAGTATCTAGGAAAGCTATTATTTTTGTACACATTCAGTACATTTTTATGGGGTTTACAAGCAGACATGTATCTCCTTAAATATCCACATTTTCTGTTCTCCATTCTACTGTTCATGCTCTTGTTTAACTTACTCTTTTCATTGCATTGGGTGGTATTTTCATAATTATATTGGCTTTTAGTGATGATGGGCACCCATGCCTTATTCCAGATTTTAATTGTTCCTCATGCTTAGAATTAAGATGCTGGTATCTGATTTCAGATGAATATATTTTGTCGTGTTAAGAAAGTTTGTTTTTATGTTTAGTTTGCTACGAGCTTAAAAGTCAATTACAAATGTTGTGACACATCAAATGCACTTTTCGCTCCTTATACCCGTGTCTACTCAAAACAGGTTAAAGACTTAAAGAGAAGACCTGAGACTGAAAAACTAATAGAAGGAAATGCGGGGAAAAGCTGCGTGACATTGACACTGGACTGGGTAGCGAATCTTTTGGGCATGAACCCAAAAGCACAGGCAATGAAGCAAAAATAGACAAATGGGATTGCATCAAACGATGAGGCTTCTGCACAGCAAAATAAACAATTGGATGAAGACTCAACTCACAGATTGTGAGAAAAATCTTTGCAAATCATACATCACACAAGGGATTAATATCTAAAATACACAAGGTCTTAAACTACTCAGTAGTAAGAAAACAAATGACCCTACTTTAAAAAGGGCCAATGACTGAGTAGACATTTCTAAAAAAGAAGACAGACAAATGGCCAGCAGATACATAAAACAACCACTCAGCATCTCTAGTGATCAGAGAGCTGCAAATTAAAACCACAATGAGATCTCACCTCACATCCGTTAGACTGGCTATTATTAAAAAAGATGAAATATAACAAGTAATGGTGGCTCGGCACGGTGGCTCATGCCTGTAATCCCAGCACTGTGGGAGGCCAAGGAGGGCGGATCACCTGAGGTCAGGAGTTTGAGACCAGCCTGGCCAACATGGTGAAACCCCGTCTCTACCAAAAATACAAAAATTAACCAGGCGTGGTGACAGGTGCCTGTAATCACAGCTACTCAGGAGGCTGAGGCAGCAGAGTCGCTTGAACGCGAGAGGCGGAGGTTGCAGTGAGCCGAGATCACCCCACTGCACGCCAGCCTGGGTGACAGAGGAAGGCTCCATCTCAAAAAACAAACAAACAAACAATCACCAAGTATTGGCAAGGGTGTGGAGAAAGGGGGCCCCTTGCACACTGTTGATGGGAATGTAAATTAGCACAGCCAATTTGGAAAATACTGTGGAGGTTCATGAAAACACAGAAACTGTAATTACCATATGGTCCAGCAATCCCACTTCTGGGTGTGTATCCAGAGAAAATGAAATTAGTGTGGGGAAGAGATGTCTGCACACTCATGTTCATTGCAGCATTATCCACAGTTGCCAGGATATGGAAACAATCAAACTGTTGATCCATGGATGAATGGATTTTTAAAATGTGGGGTGTATACACAGGGGAATACTATTTGGTCTTTAAAATACAGGAAATTCTGTCATTTGCAACAACATAGATTCACCCAGGAGTGAAAGAAAGCAGGCACAGAGAGACAAATACCATATGATCTCACTTATTTGTAGAATTCTGAAAGTCAGACTCAGAAGTAGGGAGTAGAAGGGGTTTATCAGAGGCTGGGGGTGGGGGCTGGGTGGGGAAAGGGGTGACATTGCTCAACAGGCACACTTTCGGTTAAACGGAAGAAATCAGTTCTGGTGTTCTATGGCCCAGCATGCTGACTATAATTAATATTAATGTATTGTGAAAGGAAAATACAATCTCAGTACCATGAATTCTCTATGCCAAAAGGTAAAAGTTAAGCCTGGAAGTGGAGTCACCAAAAACAAACAAAAACCCCTGCCTTTCCTTTTGTTCCTAAACCGATAGCTTCAGATAGGTGGCCATGTCTGCCCTCCCGCACCCTGGCAATGCAAACTAACCGCCCATCCTTATGGGTCTAGGACAGAAGCAGACTAGAAATGGCACCTTGCCCACCTCGTGATGAATGCGTAGTGGGCTGCTCCCTCCACTCGATGTCCACTTCCGCTTATGGAAAGTGCAGATTTACAGAGCTCCAGACGAATGCATGATTGACTGTGTCCTCCACCCCCTCCTTTCACCTGCAACATGTGGATTCACAAGAGTGTTGGGCCGGGCGCGGTGGCTCACACCTGTAATCCTAGCACTTTGGGAGGCTGAGGCGGGCAGATCACCTGAGGTCAGGAGTTCCAGACCAGCCTGGACAACATGGTGAAAACCCGTCTCTACTAAAAATACAAAAATTAGTTCGGTGTGGTGGTGGGCGCCTGTAGTCCCAGCTACTCGGGAGGCTGAGGCAGGAGAATCCCTTGAACCCAGGAGGCGGAGGTTGCAGTGAGCCAAGATCCTGCCATTGCACTCCAGCCTGGATGACAGACAGAGATTCCATCTCAAAAATAAATAAATAAATAAATAAAAATAAAGCCACACACAAGAATGTGATCTTTCCCTCCCTCTTTCTGTTTCTTTCTCCTTTCCCCTCCTGCCCGCTTTTCTCTTTATGTTGAAGCCCTCAAAACCCTCTTTGGAAAAATTGGGGGCTGCAGGCCCTACTGCACCTCGTGTCTCTTTTCCCAGGTGCAGCCTCAACCTTGACAAAATAAACCTCCGCATGGACCCAGACCTGTCTCAGATACTTTGTGGCTTGCAGTACTGTATATTTAAAAATGGCAAAAAGAGAAGATTTTAAATGTTGCCACCACAAATAAATGATGAATACTTGAGGCACTGGAGATGCTAATCATCCAGATTTGATCATTCCACAATCTACCCATGTGCTGAAACCTCACATTTTATCCTATAAGTATATGGGATTGTTAATTGTCCATTAAAATAAACTGAACCAACAAAACAAAACATTTCAACTTACTTGGGATGGCTTATATTTCTGTATTTGCCAACACCTGCCAGTTCTTGCAGTCTGCTGGCGAATCTCCCCTCCGTTGTGATATTGGTGTCTGTGTGTGAGTGCGTACCGCACACGATTTAGAATATTGGATCTAAATAAATGAGATGAGAGTATAGCACTCCTGTCTGTATTTTGTGAGATTCGATTGCAATTTCCATGCTGGCTTCGTAAGTTACATTGGGAAATGCTCTTCAACTCTATTGCCCTGGAACAGCGTAAGGGGCACACACGTCACTTGTCTCTTGCCATGTTATTCTTCATTTCCGAGTGACGTGTGCTGCCGTGAGCGTGGAGGCTGCTTTCTCGCCCCACAAACTTGCCAGTCCCTTCTCACTGCATTGCCATCCACCTCTTTGAGAATTAGTGCTGGCGAGCCATGTTTTCCTGAAAAATGAAGCTTCTCATCAAGACTTTAAACAACAACAATTCACAGGTTTATCCATGCAACTGGGGCCATGTCCTCTTTCTCATATCCTTCTGCATTTATTTTCTCTCCCTTTGTAATTTCTAATTTTGGAAAGTTTTATTTTTATTAAAGTTGGCTCCTAGCTTTATTAATACATTGTATTAATTTTTGTCTTTAAAATTTCAGCTTTGTCATTTAATATGTCCAGGTACTGCCAGCAGATCTGAGGCAGCAGGTCTGCCATCAGGGCAGACCCTGGGGGGGTTTGCACGGAGAGTGGGGTGAGCATGCGAGAAGCACTGTCCATGCAGGGAGCACCTGCCTGGCTCCCCTGGGACCACACCTCCTTTCCTAGCACCCACGGCAGGCCAGGGTGGATCCCGGCTCTGTGATGCCGGGGAGAAAACCAGCCCTCTCAGAGGTCGTGGGACATGTCCAAAGGGGTCCCAGTGGACAGGATCCCAGGCCTGGAGGTCGTCTTTGAGGCCCACATCTCATCCACTCATTGCAGCTCCAGACCTGGGGTCCAGAGGACACGGGACCCTGGCCCTCCCAGTCCCTGACTGTGGTTGGCGGTAGGCAGGAAGTCCCTGTGGATTAACCTCCCGGACCCTCGAGCTGAACCTCCACCAGGAAGCAGCAGCTTCTCTGAAGGTGGGGAGCAAAGGTCTGTCTACCTGCCCAGGTGAGGCCAGGGAAGGACCCCACCAGAGGCAGGGACCGCATCGGCGCTGCCGGCTGTGCTTGGACCTGGGTTATAGGTGGTCAAGGAGCCAGCTGGGAAGCTAGAAGGAGAGGTAAAAAATGCCGGAGGCATCAGAGTGAGAAAAAACAAAACTTGACAGAATCCAACTTATTACCCCAGATGAACACACTACTTTGAGTGTGTATACCCAATCGGTATCTTTCCCTACATTAATAAGCTCTTTATTAGATTATTTAAAAGACAACAGTATTTGTCATTAGCTCCTCCATGAATCATTTGAATTATGTACGTGGTTACTGAGATAAAATTCAACCTTAAAGCACGTTGTGATGTATTTTTGCAATAAAAATATCAAGTTCATTTAAACAATTGCTTTTTAAAACACTGTCTCTCTCCCAGTGGGTTTTCATTGATCAAATTAGGAAAAGACAAAGGCTGTCTGGATTATTATAAATTCCTAATATGAGGCAGATAAAATGATGATTACGTTGACTCACCGGCCAGCCTCAAACCCACACGCCCAAACTGACCTCAATGACTAGTAAATTGTATTATGAGTCTGCAAAAGGAAAATTAGAGCTAGAGTGGGGAACAACAAAAGGCTATACATTGAGGGGTTTAAATCTATTAATGCTCTTCTCTGAACATGAGAGTTCAGAGTGCTGATGTATCAGCACCACCTTCTCCTGGGACACCTATAGCTCTGACAGCTGTGATCCTGCTGCCCGGCATGTGCAGAGGTCACAGGTCTGGGGGTGTGACGCGGTTCATGGGTTTGAGGGATGGGTTGTGTTTCCCCAGTTCTCAGCCATGGGCCGCGGCATCACGGCGGGCTCTGCTCCTTCAGTCCTTGTGGTAGCAAGGCCAGGCCTGGAACATGCTCCTAGCCTTGGAGCCTCTGTCTGCAGCCCCCGCCAGGCTGATGCTCTGGGACCTTCCAGGCCATTGCGTCTCAACCCACGTTTCTCAGAGCTGCTGTTGCGTGCTAAGGAAATGCACAGGGGGGTCCAGGAGAGACATGGCCTCTGCACTCTGGACGTGAGTTAATTTGAAGGTTTATGGGAATGTCTCGTGGACAGGCCCAGCCCTTCCTGTGGCTTGCAGTGTGCGTCACCTACGTGCCCCTGGCCTGCAGGTGCTCCAGTGTGGAGTGGGGTGGGGGCCAGTGCAAACCTCCAGATGACAGGGAGAGAGCAACGGGGTCCTACGCCAGGGGTGGGGAGGGGAGATGAGTGTCCCCCACATCTACGCACCCCTTGCTCCTCACAGCAGCCTGGGGGGCAGTGGATGGGTGTCCTGGGGCTGCCTCACCCCACGAGGGCTTAAAACCACAGAAGCTCATTCTCCCTGTTCTGGAGGCGGAAGCGTGAAGCCAGGGAGAGTGCAAGGCCGTGCTCCCCAGAGACTCTAGGGGAGGATCCTCCCTGTCCCTTCTGGCTTCGGATAGCCGGGGTGTTTTCACCTCTGCCTGCATCTTCACTCGGCCTCTCCCCTGCATCCGAGCCTCCTCTCTGTCTCTCATGAGGACACCTGTCATTGGGCGTCAGGCCACTTGGATAATCCGGGATTATCTCTTCTGGAGCTCCTGAGCTTCATCACATCTGTAAAGACCTTTCTTTCCCAATAAAGTCAAGTTCGCCGGTGCCAGTAGATACTGCAATCCTCCTACTTACAGTTGGGGAAGCGCCCGTGCAGAGGGGAGGACGGGAGTGAGGGGCACATGGCAGAGCGGGGGCTGCCCTGGGGGTCTGCGGCCAAGCCCAGGCTGCCACCTGGGACATAGCCTGCCCTGCAAGCACATGGACCCACGTGAGGGGCATGGACAGTTAAGGTCATGCCTGAATTACATACGCCCTGTGAGCACAAACACCTACAAGGATCTGCTCTTGGAGCCACTTGCGTCTCACACTCAAAATGCCCCGAACAGATTCTTGCGTCCCCTCAAGCCTATCTGGCCTCTGGTCCCACCATTGCTCAACTGCCACACCTGGGTGTCCTCTGCGATCTGGGCTAACGGGAGTCAGGGCTGTGGGTTGGCTACCGTGTTTCCCTTCTCAACTGAATCACAGGCACAGGTGAGAAAGACAAAGGCAGCCTCTGTGTCCAGACCTGACTCCGGCTGCGGTGGATCACAGTGTGGTCACCAGGGCTCTGATGCACACAGCGGGCCATGCTGTTCTCCCGTCGGACGTGAATGCCCTCTGGGAATAGACCAGGTCACCCTGAGCCTGTGATAAATGGACACATCACAGGTCCACTTCATAATTTTGTCTAAGCACCGACACCAGCAAGGTCACGTTGCTCTTTCCAACACGTCTAGTCTCAGGCCCCTCAGACTTCCTGGCAGCAGCTGCCCTAGAACAAACCGCTACTTCTTTAAGTCCTCCCCAAACCCCAACCAAAGCCGCGGGTCTGCAGCAGTCTCCACCACTCTCTGCGGGACCCACATTGCAGCCTCTGCAGTGCACACCTGCCTCGCTGTGGGGGCCCAGCCCACTTGTTCCCTGCAGCTGCACACCTGCGGGTCTTTGGCCTGAGGCCACGGGGAAGACACAGACCCCGTCCTTGATAAGCTTATGGGATGCGTGGAGCCATATTCCCCCAGGGTGTTAGGAAGAAGCTGATCAGCGGGCAGGAAAGGCAGGGCCACCCGGAGGATAGGGGGCCTTTGGGAGGGGCCAGACAGGGTGAGATCTGACAGGCAGGGCTGGGGATGGGACGGCAGAGATGCCCAAGGAAAATGACCAGGGCGGTCCGGGAGAGGGAGGGGCGGGGCCGAGGCTAGGGATGCAGGTCAGGAGGGCCTGGCCACGGCCCAAATCGAGGAGGACACCCAGGTGTGGCAGTTGAGCAATGGTGGGACCAGAGGCCAGATAGGCTTGAGGGGACGCAAGAATCTGTTCGGGGCATTTTGAGTGTGAGACGCAAGTGGCTCCAAGAGCAGATCCTTGTAGGTGTTTGGATGATCCAGCCTGGACCAGGGGTGAGGGCTCTGGTAGGAAGCTGGGCTCATTGTCGTGCAGGTGGAGGCAGAAGCACACACCCCATGGCAGCCACCATCCAGCCAGGGCCACCGGGTGCAGGGGCAGAGAGCCCAGCTGGAGGGTGTGATGAGACCACACGGGGCAGGCCTCCAGACTTCCTGTGGGCAACACGGCTTCTGCCCTCCAGGTCTGAGGCTTCGGGCCGGCCAGCAGCTCCACACGGCGGGCCCGGGGTAGGTCAGTAATGTCCTGCACCCCAGAGGGATGCAGCGTGGGGCAGCTCTGTGAGCCCTGAACAGCAGCTATGGAAAGGAGGGGCATCTGCGTGGTGTGGAGAGGGGCCAGGAGAGCCCCACGCTGTTCCTGAAGCTGCTGGGAGTGGGGGACCACTGCCCTACGGCACTGCTCCCCCTGGGTGTGGAGGGAAAAACCTGGAACACCCCCTAAACCCACTCATGGTGGAAGTGGTGGCTGGGACCTCGGTGTGTGGAAGACGGGTCCTCCCTTCATTGTCAGTGGCTGCAGGGTCCTCAGACTGCGGGTCTGCACCTGCCCCCTGCCCCCGGTCTTGGATTTGTCTTGGAACCCTTTTGAATGGGTCCCTCCTCCCTCAGCTCAGCATGCTCCCCCCTCCCTCAGCTCAGCATGCTCCCCCCTCCCTCAGCTCAGCATGCTCCCCCCTCCCTCAGCTCAGCATGCTCCTCCCTTATTGAGGGGCTTTGTGGAAAAAGGCTTCAAGGCTGCCATGGGCTCTAAGACTCAATGGCGTGAACGTGTCTCTTCTTGGTACAAGATTTACAAAGGTTCGCACGTGCTGGAACCAGGATTTTTTTTTAAAAAGAAAGTTTTCATTTTTAATTTTGTTTTTGAGTTAGAATCTCACTCTGGCACCCAGGCTGGAGTGCAGTGGCGTGATCACAGCTCACTGCAGCCTCAACCTCCTGGGATCAGGTGATCCTCCTGTCTCTGCCTCCCAAGTAGCTGGGACTATAGGCACGAGCCACTATGCCCAGCTAATTTTTATTTTTTTTTTGTGGAGATGGGGGCTTGCTATGTTGCCCTGGCTGTTCTTGAACTCCTGGGCCCAAGTGATCCTCCTGCCTTGGCTTCCAAAATTGCTGGGATTACAGGTGTGAGTCACCACACCGGCCAAAAGAAAGTGTATACATCGACAATTCACAGAAAAGGCTCCAAGGAGTTTACCCACTTTCCTGGACTCAGAAACCTGTTATTTACTCTGTGATGTGGTAAATAATGAAGTTGGATTCCAGGTGAGCGACACCTGCTTTGTCCATGTGACTGTAAAACTGTCGGCGAGGCTTCAATTATTGGCAGAATGGTGGGGCCCAGAGAAATGTAATGAGCTGGGGACTATCTCCTCTGCTTCCAGGGTGTGTGTGGTTTACAGAGAACTGTTCTGTACCCTGGAGAAAGGCTGCCGACTTAGGTGCTGTCTTTAAATGACTGGCTGGCCTCAGCAGTCATAACAAAACAGCTAATAGGAAAAACGCAGGAGGGAGCCAGGTGCCAGCAAGCAACCCCCTGCTCGAGGTTCCATGGGGATCCGATGAACAACTGCCACTCCCCGGCTCTGATGGCACCTCCAGGAAGCAGGGGGTCTCTTTGTATCCTCCTTGGATTCAGTGCAGTGGTCTCCCCGCCATGGCCCAGTCTTCTGCTCGAGGGTTCAGCCCATCCTCCCTCTGGCTTGGGCCCAGGATGACTTCCCTGGAGAACTGTCTTTGGGCTGAAGGGGAAATGGGCCTTGGTGGGTGCGGGCTACGAGTGGCAGCACGGCTGAGTCCAGCACCACGCAGCAGGGAGGGAGGTGCATCCCCTTGAGGGTGCTGGCAACGGAAGCACAGTTACTTCCTACTCAACAATAGCAACAGGAGTGTCCCAAGCGAGGGCTCCTCTGCCCTCCGAGCAGGTCCCAGGGAAGACCTGTGCTTTTTCCAGCCTCATGAGCCCCTGGCATGTCCTGTGACGGGTTTTTGGAGGCAGGAGCAGAGTGGGCAGCTGGGTTCAGGGTGCTTGTCCTCCTTGGTGGAGGCTGAGCGCCCCATCCCTCCCCTTCCTCCTGCCCTCATTGGCCCCAGGCCCTAGAAAACAGCCTTCTCCTCTGTTATTGTTAAAGGCACTTTGATTTTTAAAAAATATTTTGGTATTTCATTGATTCTGAGACTTCTTTTTCTCCACATTAACTTTTACAATCTGTGACATCTCACACTAGCTGCAGGCCAGGTTGCAGTCACAGGTATCCGCAAGCGACCCCAAACCTGACAGAACAGCCATCAGAGGCTCCAAGGCAATGCTCAGAGCTGGGCTCCTTGAACCCCTGGAGATGAGATGGTGTGAGGAGGGTGAGAAGGCGGTGAATCCAACGTGTTTAGCAGCATTCCGTGAACCGGAGTCAAACCAGGCTCGCTCGGCAGAACTGGACGCGGGGATTGGATCCCAGACCCCATGAGGGTAGCCCCTCCCTTAGTGTCCTGTGAGAAATGTCCCTCTGCAAGCCTCCTGACATCACAGAGGCTGGTATTGTTTGGAAAACAGAGATCAATGACTCTGATTTGAGAAAGATTCAGAGGGGTCAGACCCTGAATGTGGAGTTTTAGAAAATCCTATCCAATTTGTATGATATATAATATAATCATAATATATCATATATTATATATAATATGAATTGGATAAGATTTTCATATCATATACAATAATATAATATATGATAATTATATTTATTATATGATATTGTATATTATAAACCAATATCACATTATATTATACATATTAAAATTTACGTAGAGTTAAATACATAAATCTTAAGTTTGTATTTAATGAATTTTGATAGATACACCCATGTAACCCACAATCCAATCGCAACATTAAATATTTCCATCACTCACAGGGATTCTTCCTGCTTCTTCCTGGACATCCCCAGCACCTCAGCCTTGGAGGCAACCTCTGTTTGGACTTCTGTCCCGTAGGTTAGTTTGGCCTGCTTTAAACTTCATGCATACAAAATCCCGTACGATCACACAGGACGCATCGTATGAAGGTGGAGCATGCACTGGGAAAGGCATCTGTGGAGTGAAACTAGTTGGTTGAATCTTTTGTAATCCTAATTTTTTTCTACTTGTTCTATTTTTGGATTTGTCTGTTCTCCCTCGGTGTCTGCCAACTTTCGCTTGTGGATTTGAAGTCCAGGTATTGGGAACAGATACCTCAGGATTGTTGCATCTTCTGGATGATCAACCCTTTCATCCTTGAGATGTGGCTCTGCCTTCCTGCCTGGCGTGGGCTCTGCCCTTAACGCAGCACGTGGGCTCTGGGGAGTGTTGCCGGCTGGGTCCCCACAGCCCTTCGCTTTTAGCCTTGGTAGCAGGCTAGAATCCGATTCTGTTTCGTGCCGTTGTTGTTTGTCTGTTTTGAGTCCAGTCTGACGACGTTGGCCTTGCTTGAGGTGCTCAGGTCATTTGCACTCAGTGTAATTGTGGTGTGAAGTCGGCCACATCGCTCGTTTCTTTCATTTGTCTCGTTTGCTTTTGGTTTCTCTGTTGCTCCTTTTCTTGCCTTCTTGCAGATTATTTAACCACTGTTCTAGCATTCCATTTACTGTCTTCTCTTGATTTGATATCAGATTCTCTTTTTGCATTTTAGTCATTGCTGTAATGGTTATAATATGAACTTGTCTTGATCTAGGAGGAGCGAACATCACACCACTGGGTGTAAGATGTAGGAAGCCTGCAGCACAATGCTTCCCTGTGCCTGTATCTTGGGTGTGATTATTGTCATGGATTTTACTTCAACCAATTTAAAAATTGCTATTCATTATTATCAGTTTACAAACAGTCACTTGTCATCTAAGTGATTAAGATTTCTTTTTTCTTTTGAGACAGAGTCTCGCTCTGTTGCCCAGGCTAGAGTGCAGTGGCATAATCACGGCTCACTGCAACCTCCGCCTCCCAGGTTCAAGTGATTCTCCTGCCTCAGCCTCCTGAGTAGCTGGGATTACAGGCATGCACCACCATGCCCAGGTAATTTTTGTAATTTTTAGTAGAGATGAGGTTTCACCATGTTGGCCAGGCTGGTCTTGAACTCCTAACTTCAGGGTGATCCGCCTACCTTGGCCTCCCAAAGTGCTGGGATTATACGTGTGAGCCACCGTGCCTGGCCCAGAAAAAAAGTTTTAACCCCCGTATTTATATGTGGGTGCTCTTCATTCTAACCTGCAAACCTGCTTCCAACACTGTTATTTCCTTCAGGCAAAGGGCTGCCTTTTGTATTTTTCGTCTTATGGGTCTATTGGATACACATTTTCTCCGCCCTCATTTATTGAAGAATATCTTTATTCTGTCTTCGTTTTTTTCTGGATCTAGAATTCTAGTTGGGCTGGGCATGGTGGCCCACACCTGTAATCCCAGCACTTTGGGAGGCTAAGGAGGGCAGATCACGAGGTCAGGAGTTCAAGACCAGCCTCGCCAACATAGTGAAACCCCATCTCTACTAAAAATACAAAAATTAGCCGGGCGTGGTGCATACCTGTAGTCCCAGCTACTCGGGAGGCTGAGGCAGGAGAATTACTTGAACCCAGAAGGTGGAGGTTGCAGTGAGCCAAGATCACACCACTGCACTCCAGCTTGGGCAACAGAGTGAGACTTTGTCTCAGAAAAAAAAAAAAAAAAAAAGAATTCTAGTTTTGCAAAATTTATTTTCAGCTCTTTGAATCCGTTATTTCACCATCCTCTGGCCTGCCTGGTTTCTGATGAGAAGTCAGCAGTCACTCTTCTCACTATTCTCCTGTGCAGGTGTCTGGTTTTCATTTGGCTGCTTTTTAGACTTTTTTCTTTATCTATAGCTTCCATCAGTTTAACTCTGATGTGTCTAGATGCAGTTTCCTTTGAATTGATCACATTTGGCATTGATTAAGCTTCAGGAATTTGTGGATCGCTTTTGTTCCTTAATGAATTTGGTAAATTTCTAACCAGTACATCTTCATAGCTTTTTTTTTTTTTTCCCCTGCCTTAACCTTCTTTTGCTTTCTGGAAATTTAATTCTACATAATGTAGACTGGTTGAAATTCTCCACATGGTGCTGATTCTATGTTTGCTTTTGTCCAGCAATGTTTTAGATTTTTGAAAATAAACTATTGATTTTAGAACAGTTTTAGATTTGCAGAATTATTGTAAAAGTAGTGTAGACAATTCTCATGTACCCCACCTCAATTTGTCCTATTACTAATATCTTACACCAGGATGGTACATTTGATGAAATTAACGAACAAACAGTGAAGGTTATGATTAACTAAATTCATCGTTTATTCAGATGACCTCTGTTTTCCCCTCATGTTTTTTTCTGCCTTCAAATCCTGTTCAGAATACCATGTTCCATTTAGTTGTCACATCTCCATAGGCTTCTCTTAGTTGTGACAATTTTTCAAACTTTCCTTTTTTTTTTTTGAGACAGAGTCTCACTCTGTCACCCAGGCTGGAGTGCAGTGGTGCGACCTCGGCTCACTGCAAGCTCCGCCTCCTGGGTTCACGCCATTCTCCTGCCCCAGCCTCCCGAGTATGTGGGACTACAGGCACCCGCCACCACGCCCGGCTAATTTTTTGTATTTTTAGTAGAGATGGGGTTTCACCATGTTGGCCAGGATGGTCTCGATCTCCTGACCTCATGATCCACCCGCCATGGCCTCCCGAAGTGCTGGTATTACAGGCGTGAGCCACCGCACCCGGCCTCAAACTTTCCTTGTTTTTGATGACCTTGATGGTTTTGTGGAGCACTGGTCAGGAATTTGGCAGAATTCTCTCAATTGAGAAATGCTTCCCTAATGATCAGACTAGGGGAGTATGTTTTTGGGAGGAAGAGCATGGGGTAAAGTCCATTTTCATTGCGTCTTATCAAGGGCACATGCTATCAAAGTGACTTATCACTGTTGATGGTGACCACAATCATCTGGCTTGAGGTGGTGTCTGTCAGGTTTCTGCACTACAGTTAATCTTTTCTTTTTCTCTCCATTTTCAAACTGCTTGTTGGAAGAAGGTCATTTAAGGAGTGGGAGTTACATTGTAGATGGGAGATCTTCCATAAAAGAGACAATTCTATCTTCTCCAATTTATTTATCTATTCATTCAATCATGTGTTTACATCTTTATTTTTATTCTTTTGGTGATAGTATGACACCGTTTACTTTATTTTGTGAGAGTTCTTTTAGATGGTTCTTGTATTCTTCTGGCATACGCCCATCTTTGTGGGTTTTGTTTGTTTGTTTGCTGGAGCTCTTCTGTACTTTATGGCACTAAAAGGTGTTCCACGCTTTTCTTGCATATTTTCTGTCCCCGTCCTAGAAGAAGCCATTTCTCCAAGGAGGCTTGGTTCCTTTTTCTAGAAAATGGTATTAGAGACCAAAATCTGGGAACTAGGTGTGCTTATCACTAGGCTGATGTCACTGCTTCTAGGACTTGTTAGCTGATAGAGCAAGACATGAGTGTCTATTCATCCTCTTAGGTGAACAGGTTTGTAAGTGTTTCTATTTGTAACCATCTGTATCTATGTTAAGCTCAACATGAGCTCTTACTGATGCTTCCATGTATGTTCACTTTTTGTGCAATCTATTTCTTCTCTCTCTCCTTAAGCTTGGATTTCTATTGACATTATCTTCACGGGTCATTGCTTTTCCAGTCTCCTTTCTGCTATTAAGTTTATCTTGTACATTTTGGCTTTCAGACATTGTGTTTTCAATTTTAAGTGTCCATTTAGTTAGTTTTAGAGTTTCAATTTCTCTCCTGAGATGTTCTCTCTCCACATTTTCTCTCCACCTTTCCTGGGAAAGTCTGTAATGTGTCTACACTAAGTGTTCTCATACCGTTGTTGACTGGTTCTAACCATTGTTGGCTGGTCATTGAGATCTGCTCCTACTCACTGTGTCTCGTTTGACTCTGGGGGACACGTGTGGCTTCCATGCACACTGCATTATCGTTTTCAGTTGGTTATAGACATGGTTTGTGAAGCAGAGACTGAAGGTAGCTTTTTGTTTTGCTTATTTCCCAGGGGCTTCTAGGCTGATTTTTCATATTTCCAAGCTTGTAGTTGAGGTGGTGCTGGGTCTCTGCTTTAACAAAATTGAGCTCACTGTCATAGCCTACTTGTCACACACTTTTCTGATCTTGCCAGTATTTGATCCAGGAGGGGGTTGCCTGCAGTTTCAGATATTTTTGTCTCTGCTTTGGATTCAACTGCAAAAGAACCATGGAATTCAGCCACTACAGGATGAAACAGGATTAGAAAGTTTCTCTCTAGCTAGCCACTCCTCTGCTACTGTGTTTTTTTGGCAAAACTCAGGTAGGAGGTGATTCGGAGGAATCGCAGGGCTGAGTGATCTGTCCTTGCCTTCGCGGGGCTGAGTGATCTGTCCTTGCCTCTGGAGTTCTTGGAGATGACGAATCAATCTCACCAACTTACACTGTTCCTCAAGGCTGTGCTGACAGCCCTTCATCTCTGCAAAATTTCCACACCTGTTGCAGCCCCAGGCAGCGAAGTGTTCACAGTTCTCTCATTTCCTGTGAAAGGCTCTTTGACCTCTGAAATTCAGCTCCCTAAGCTTCCTTCTATTGCTACTATTTGTTAGCTCCATAAAAAGTAGAGGCTGGGCACTGTGGCTCCTGCCTGCAATCCCAGCACTTTGGAGGCCGAGGTGGGCGGATCAGTTGAGGTCAGGAGTTTGAGACCAGCTTGGCCAATACAGTGATACCCTGTTTCTACTAAAAATAGAAAAAAAAACACAGCCAGGTGTGGTGGTGTGTGCCTGTAGTCTCAGCTACTAGGGAGGCTGACGCAGGAGAATTGCTTGAACCTGGGAGGTGGAGGTTGCAGTGAGCTGAGATCGTGCCACTGTACTCCAGCCTGGGTGACAGAACAAGACTGTCTCAAAAAAAGTATAATTCTTGTTTTGTCTTATTTTAAATTTGTACTACTTACTAGTGAGAGATTTTAAGGTTGAAGCTCTGCCTCGAATTTAGAAACTAATTTACACTAGGGGGATACGTCTTTTGGTGTCATAGTATCACTAACTTGTCAATCAACGCGTTTCAAGGGAAAATGCTTGAGGGTGAAGTAACCCAAAGCTTTTCTCAGCTAAGCCCAGCTTGTTTCAAACATGACCCATATCAACCAGGAAAGACCAAGTTACAATAAATGAATGAATGAACAAAAATTGTTCTTATAAATTGAATGTAATTTGTACATTTAATACACACAATTTAATTTAATGTAATTTAGGTATAGTATATTACATCATGAATTTTTTCCCCAAATTTTTCAGATACCATACTGAAACCATCCACTACTCTCTTTTTTTGTTTTCTCTTAATGTGCTGGTTTTCTAAAATCTTGTTGTGTGGTCTGGGACCTCAGCTAATATCATGGGAAAGTAAGTGGTGGTGGAGTGTGGGGTCTTGTCTCTTACTCTGTATTAGTCCATTTTCATGCTGCCAATAAAGACATACCTGAGACTGGGTAATTATAAAGGGAAGAGGTTTAATGGAATCACAATTCCACGTGGCTGGGAAGGCCTCACAATCATGGCGGAAGGTGAAAGTTACATCTTACATGGCAGCGGGCAAGAGAGAAGGAGAGACCAAGCAAAAGGGGTTTCCCCTTATAAAACCGTCAGATCTTGTGAGACTTATTCGCTACCATGAGAACAGTATGCGGGAACCACTTCCATGATTCAATTATCTTCCACTGTTTTCCTACCACAACACGTGGGAATTATGGGAGCTACAAGTCAAGATGAGATTTGGGTGGGGACACAGCCAAACCATATCATACTCCAAAGTTGAATAAGATTTTACGTACTGAAGGGAGCCCAGACTGTATGAATTTCCAGGTAGTTTGGTATTTTCAGGGAAAAAAAAAAAGAGAAAGGAAGAAGCATTATTCACATATATTTTATGAGTATAGACTGTATATTCATAGAAGAACTATGCTTTTTCAAAAAACTTAAGTCATTGTGTGCTTCAAGGCTTAGATGTGTTACATGGAACATATTTTTCAGCTTACAGTGGCTTAAAGACCCATTGGTAGGCGGTTGTCTTGACAAATGTATCTTTACATCACATGTGGTACTATTTGTGTTTGAAACATTTGTATTTTCCGTGGTTACACATTTGAGGAATTATCTGTCCAAGTCACAGGAATGAATCAATGATGCCAAATCAGTTTTTTTTATCAGAAATTGCCTGTGTACCTTTTGAGTGCATGGGCAGAAAAGACAGCAGTGTTTCTTTTTCACTCTGCACAGCTCACATCGGTGAATGAGATGAAGGAGAATATGCCACTTGCACTGGTGACCCCAGCATTGGAGGTTTTGGGGCTCACTAGGGTGGGGCTTCTTTGTGGTGCACATAGAACCTGGGACTTTCTGAGCCTGTCAGGAACCTATCTGTGTGGGACAAGGTACTTTGTGTGGGGTTTAATGTGCAGGGTTGGATGTCCCAATATTGTATGAAGACTTAGCTGGATCTTCGGTCATCAAGACTCTTTCTGGGCACGTGAGAATTTCATTCATTCACTGGGAAAGCCAATGCAATGTATTTTTAGACATATTTAAAAATTGCATGCAAAAGCTGCCACAGATCACAAAGAAGAAGGTTAAGTTCTGATGTACATAGGGAGTTTTGCAGGAATCCATGATTTGGAACCAGTGCACCTTCTGGGAATGCCCCACTGAGAAATTACTCCATTATCTTTACATTAATGCTCAAACAAAAAC
Organism: Pan troglodytes; assembly: GCF_028858775.2. NCBI lineage: Eukaryota > Metazoa > Chordata > Mammalia > Primates > Hominidae > Pan > Pan troglodytes. The sequence continues at coordinate 143,709,057 of NC_072406.2, read as the reverse complement.
TCAGAATGGTGGACAGAGGTGCCTTTGCCACCGTGTAAGTATGCTGGTGAAATGCTAAGAGACCATGTTTGCTTATTTTAAAATCACATGCTCAAATTTTACTTATTGATTTGTTTTAGGATTGCAATAGATCTTTAAAAGTTTAGAATCAGTGGGCTGTGCCTTCTCTGCGGTCTATTCAGGCTAAAACTTTGAGAAACATCTACAGGTCTAAGAGACACAAAGGCCCTCAATTTTAGCAGGGTTGTTTTTATTTCCTGGTAGTAGTAGCAGTGGCTGTGGCTGTAGCAGAAGCTAACAGTCATTCAGATTATTAGGTGTCAGGCACAGATCTCAATCACAGTACTTAACATTTTTAATCAATGCTGTATCTTCATTCATAGGCCCTGTTTGAAAACATTGGAGAATGATTAATGTGGTAGGTATTTTTCAGAAATTATCGATTAGACAACCTTGGAGCTTTATTAACTGGCAAGATTACCAAGGACAAAACTGTGTTGTACTTAACTACCATTTTGTACTTTGTAAATCTAAGTCACTTTAGTAAATAAAAATCATCCTTCAAGACTATATTTTAGACCTTTTCCAAATGAAATAAATAATAGTATAGAGAGAAAACTCAAATATGTTAATTTTCTATACTTGAATTTAAAAATATTTCTAGTTATCCCTCATTCTCAAACAAAATATTAAAATTTATGGTCTTTGGATAAAATACACTAAAGTCTGGAAATTAGCCAAATTATAATAATTATTAACATAAAAGTGATGTTCGTGAATATCATAGAGCAGAATTTTAGACAAGATATAACCATGAAAATGATGGCATTTATTTTCTCATATACTCAACCTTACGGATCCAAATTAGCTTCATCTTCCAAGTTGGTCACCTTGGGAACCAATATCTTTATTAAAACAATGTATTTTCTCTCCCCCAAGTCTGTTTAGAACATTCAAATTGTATTATCCTTCACAGTAAGTTTGTAATCATAGATACACACACATCTTGTCATAACCTATGTTGGTAAAAGAACAATTTTAAAACCGAGAAAAATGTAGTATTCTGTGGTGTATATGTACCACGTTTTCTTTATCCCATCTATCACTGATGGGCATTTGGGTTGGTTCCATGTCTTTACTATTGTGAACAGTGTTGCAATAAACATACACGTGAATGTATCTTTATAATAGAATGATTTATATTCCTTTGGGTATATACCCAGTAATAAGAATGAGATAGTGTCCTTTGCAGGGACATGGATGAAGCTGGAAGCCATCATCCTCAGCAAACTAACACAGGAACAGAAAACCAAACACCGCATGTTCTCACTCATAAACGGGAGTTGAATAATGAGAACACATGGACACAGGGAGGGGAACAACACACACTCGGGCCTGTGGGGCGGGGGCGAGGGGAGGGAGAGCATCAGGACAAATAGCTAATGCATGCGCAGCTTAAAACCTCAGTGACGGGTTGACGGGTGCAGCAAACCACCATGGCACACGTTTGCCTGTGTAACAAACCTGCATGTTCCGTACATATATCCCGGGATTTAAAGTTAAAAAAAAAAAACTTAGAAAAACACATCTTTGTATTTTGGGCAAGTCAGAATACCCCCTCCTCCCTCGTGTTTCGTGGAATTTACTTCTGTCTCAGATCGTCCTGGGCTGCAGCTCTTCCCTTCCCATACCTATAGTTCAGAGGTTAAGATAGCTGTATGGGAAAAGTAAGACTGCAATGTGGGTGGAGGCAGCTGAAGATGCTGGAGGCCCAGGCTCTGACCCGCCAGGGGCACCTGGGACGCATCCCCAGGGAGTGATGCCTGTGCTGAAAGCCCAAATTACAACTGAGAACAAGGTGAGGTACTGGCGGGAATCTGTGGTGTGTGGACGCACGGGGACCAGGGTTGTGGGCAGGACGAGGGGGTCGGCTGGCGAAGCGGGGGCGTGCTCAGGCAGAGCATGGGATGGCACCCAAGCCCCACACACTGCTGCCATCAACATCCACCCCAAGGACCCTCTGGGACTCCTGAGTAGAGCCAGGGGCCCCTCCAAACACCTCCCACCAGTGTCTTCCTGGTGAGGCTGGCTACTCCCTTCTGACTCCGTAATTGAGGCTCCTTCTGCTTTTCTTCATCCCAAGCTTCCCACGGGCATTCTGGGGGAAAAGCCTGAGGTCTGGCCACGTTGCTGCTGGGCACCCACAGAGCCACGTGGCCCAAGCTCAGGGTCCCCGCCCCGCTCCTGGCCCCCGTGCGCCCACACACCGCCGATTCCCACCAGTACCTCACCTTGTTCTCAACTGTAAGGGAATCGAGGTGCCTCCCACGCCTCTCCATGAGTGGCCCTCGGCTCACGTTTCCGCGTTCAGCACCCATCTTGTCACCATTCACGCCCCCGCCTGCAGCTGACAGCAGTGCCACGCCGTCACCAGTGCTGTGACCCAGCGGCCAGCAGGAAGGGCGCGGTGCTAGCGGGGTCTCCACGCGTCCTGTCTCAAGCAATCCTGGCGTTCTCCTCTGCATCCGCGTACAAATACACAGGATGTGGCTTCAGGAGAGTTTCTCTTTTACTTTTCTTCAGGGAAGTGAAGCTCTGAGGTCATTTACAGATGCTGTTTAAAATGCAGGCTTTTACTTAAACATGTAGAAACATAAATAAATGACAGTTATCTGGGGATTCACAGCAGCGCTTTGCCTCTGCAGGGGCTGTCACTTATCTGTAAATTTATTATTGCTTACAAAGTCAAAGATTTCACTAGACATTTATTACACTTATAAACTTTTGGGACAAAAGTGGCACGTGGAAATAGGGGGAAAATAAAACTAATTTTTCGGGACCCACGCTGATCACGAGCCTTTGACAGTCGCGAGCGGCTTGCTGGGCATCACATCTGGTCGTTGTTAAAGGCGTTTTGTGGCCATGTCCACAACATACGCAGGGATTCCACCGTCTTCCATAAATCCCGTGATCCTCGGCCTGAGGTTTCAGGCTCCTCACAATACGTCCTTAGTGGCAGCATCTCCTTAGCAGGTTTGGGCAAGGATTCGCTTAGAAAAGCCACAGAAAGGGCTTAGCCCAGGGCCCTGTACATAGAAGAGGCTTCGTGGACGTGACCCTTCATTGTTTCCTACACGTGTTATTTTTTCATGAGTGGCACATTTCTCATGCAGGGAAATGTGCATGGGAAACGCAGTTACCATCAGAAGTTACCACTGGGTTAGAACAGACTGCGGGTTGACAGGCTTGATGGATCCGGTTATTCGCGTCTGTGGAACGAAGTGGAGTGCCCTCCACGGCTCTCAGTTCGCAGAAAAGTAGCACGGCAGCATCCTCCTTCCTCCCCAGCCCCATCTACAGAAACAGGCTGCCGGCTGGTTGTGAATCAAAGCTTGGGTCTATGCGAGTGTGACTTGGTGGATGAAGTTCAGTGTCCTGGTTTCAGCCTGTTCCTTGGGGAAAGAGAGGTAAGAAGATGTCAGATGCTGGAGAAAGGAGCCGGGCTCCCTGAGGGGCTGCGCGCTGGGGCCAGGGCTGTCTTCCGGCTGCGGGCAGGCTCTGTGCAATGCTTTGCCTGGGTTATTTTATATAATCATCGAGGGCACCTCATGGTGAACCTGCCATTATTATCCATGCCCACGGACAAGGAAACAGAGACTGGAGATGGGAGGAAATCTGTCCAAGGTCATCCAACTCTGATGCAGATGGTGGGCTGTGATTTAAACCCGGGCATCTGTCTTGAGGGTCTGTGCTTTCAAATTTTGTGCCTCCTGCCTCCCCATGTAAGATCACAGACAACACTAACCACTTGTCCTGGCATGGTCTATAAAACAGAAGCGGGGAGTGCCTGTGGCTCTGGTCTTGGGTTGGCAGCAGTGGACTCTTCTGTTCGGATTTTCCTGTTTCCTGCAGGGAGGAGATTTCCAATTCTAAGACAAACAGAGGGAAGTTCTGGAGAGGGAAGTTCTTGCTTCTACCTGGTGCGAGAAACACATGTATTATGACTCCTGGGATTCCAGCATGTTCTCTATCTGTGATTTCATACCATTTAATCCTCTGTTTCAATATTTGTCTCCAATTTCAAATCCACTCTTCATGCTAACTCCTGTGGCTAACTTCTCCTGGGGGTCTGACCATCCCCGAAGCCCACCCCTCCTCGATCACCTTGTAGCACCTACACCTTCCACCCATCCCATCGGCCTGGAGTGATGGTGTGGCCTCTGCCCCCATGCGCTTGCTAAAGGTGCACTGAACAGCTGGCAAGGCTGCCTTCTCCATGCCCCCATTCTGCAGGCACTGGGGGCAGCCCGAGGGAAAGGGGGACTGAGAAGGAGTGTGAAGACTTTTCTCCCGGCAGCACTATTGCTGCACTGCTGCATGAGGGGGGACTGAGGAGTGTGAAGACTTTCACCTTGCACCGCTGTGGCTTCCTCCGCTGCATGGCAGGCCATGTGTTCAACCGCAGCTATGAGCTGGGCAGCACGTGGTGAGAGGCTCACCCCTCAGTAAGATGCTTAGATCACGATATTTTACAATGAAAAACCTCTCTGAGTCCACGGGGAGGTGATTCTCTCTCAGCACATGAGACCTTTTCCTTCTCCAGCCCTGCAGTGTCTGCTTCTCTCCAGCAGCGAGGTAGGTGCTTCTCCAGGCCGTCGAACGAGGGCAGTGAGTGTTTCCAGGCCCCAGGCCCAGCTGGGCACTGTGTCAGCTGCTGGGGGGTTTCAGGAAAGAGGAAGTAAAAAGAATGGCTCATGCTTACACGGAACTGCAGTCTATTAGGACAGATAAGATATTAAATATGCACACACGCCCCATACATCATGAACAGGAGGTGATGGAAAAACATGAGGCGGCACCCGGGTCAGGCGAGGAGTCAGAGGGTGCCCTGAGGACCAGCCCTCATCCATCCAGCCCCAGAGGCAACAGAGGCAGCAGGGCAGAGACCCAGGAGGACGATTAAGTCAGGAGTTGCACCTGCAACGTCTTGGAGGCAAGAAAGCAGGTTTCATGTGAGGAGCTGGGGAAGTCCAGCATGGCTGAGTGAGGGAGGCTGGGGAGCAGGTGGGAGTGGGGGCAGGGGCCCAGCAGCAGGGGCTTGGGGCCCTGGCTAGGTATGTGGATTTCCTTCAGGCAGTGGGAAGCCACCCAGCTTCCAGGTAGGACATGGGAAGGGCTGCCTGTCTGAGGGTGGTCATGGGTGCTGGAGACCAGGGAGATGGAAGGCAGGAAGGGCGCTGGATGATAATGAGCATGTCCGGGCTGAAGAGGGTGGTGGGGCAGGTCAGTGGCAATGGGAAGGGTGGTCGGATGGGAGAGGCCGGGCTGGGACAGATTCCGCAGGACTTGTTGCAGGTTTGGGTGTTAGGATGCGACGAGGAAGAGGGGGATGTTAGGCAGAGTGAAACCATTTGTCGAGAAGATAGCTTGCAGGGCCAGGGCCCTGTCCTTTTGGTCATTCAGGAATTCCCTGGCCCAGAGCAGCCCAGGGTGGGCGTGGCAACAATATCGCTGAGTGTTCCGTGAATTACAAAGGATGGAGGAGGGATGGTTTTGGAGAAGAATTCCAAGAGGTTGCTTTTGGATGCTTTCGTTAAATGTCTGCAAGGCATTTCAAAGTAGACGTTGCCAGCACCTGCTGGAGCTCAGGGCAGACCTGTGTGTGGAAGCAGAAGTGTGAGGCTGACAGGCCTATGGGCCGAGTCCAGGCCTCAAGAGGGGATGGGATCCGCAAGGAGAGGGAACAGAGTGAGGAGAGAGGGATAGGAGAGGACTGCAGTGGGCAGAGTGCTCAGCAGAGGTGGCAGGAGAGGCGAGCGTGCACCAGGGTGGCCAGAAGTCCTAGGAGAGACCCCAGCATCTGCTGCGGGAAGGACATAGGGAGACTGTGGCAAGAGCTGCAGGGAGATCAGAGACTGCCTGTTGGATTTAGTACCTTGGCCATGGCAGTGAAGAGCGAACCAAGCTGGGGGGGCACGGGCTATGTCACTAAACAGACTGTGGGGCAGGGGGTGTCTTCTGGGAAAGGCTTGGAATCTGATGTTGGAGCTGGTTTCAGCTCCAACACGAGAAGGCTATCGATTCCTCCAGGGAATTACTTACTTCTCTGGGTCTGTTTTCTCATCTGTAAAAGGGGGGATTTGGGCAAATCACATCAATGCCCTCTTCCTGTGCTTGCTTTCCATGAGTTTTGTGGAGGGTCTGAGCAAGCTACCAAAGGGAGTCCACTTGTTTTCTTCTTTGATTCCTCCTGCTGCTAAGAAACCCACAGCTGAGTTTTGGTGCTCCCAAAAGCCCAAATGAGAAGTTAGGCATCAAATGCTGCTGGGAGACCTGAACTGGCCGCACCGCTGGTCTCATGGGCCAGGCAGAAGGAGATGGGGAAGTAACACCAGCCAGTTACCCATCCAGCCACTCGCTTACTGCCCCTGCACAGTACTTTGGTGGAGGTTTTGCAGTCCTCATCCCATGGATGCCAAGTGATGCCTGAATTCTTAAATAACTTCCCCAATGTAGAACGGGTTACTCCAGTTTCAGCCAGGCCTCAGCTTGCGCCCCTAGCCCTGTCCCTGGGAAGCAATCGGTAAGAAAATGATGAACAGTCGTCCACCCCACGGACCCGCCATCCCAGACTCATCCAGGGGCCTGCACCTGACTACGGCCAGTGTGCCACCAGCCTGGCTGTTGTGAGAAGAGAGAATAGAAGTGTCTAGAGGTGGAGGTGAGAGCAGAGGACTGCACTTGGTTCCCGAGTCTGCAGAGATAGCTCAGCTCAGCACTTTCCCAGTTAGTGAAGACATGAAAATGGACTCTGTAAGCACTTAATCTGGGGAGTTATTTGTTATGTAATTGACTGAAATTAGCTTTATGTACTGAGCATGATGGAGTTAGCTTTCTAAACAGGAATACTTTTTCTTGCTCATGTCAAATCTGTCTCTTAAATCTCACACTCCAGAGAGTGTCCTTCTTTTTTTTTTTTTTTTTTTTGAGACGGAGTCTCACTCTGTCGCCAGGCTGGAGTGCAGTGGTGTGATCTTGGCTCACTGCAACCTCTGCCTCGTGGGTTCAAGTGATTCTCATGCCTCAGCCTCCCGAGTAGCTAGGATTACAGGTACACGCCACCACACCCAGGTAATTTTTGTATTTTTAGTAGAGACGGGGTTTCACCATGTTGGCCAGGATGGTTTCGAACTCCTGGAGAGCCTCCTCCTTGCAGATACGTTGGGCTTTTGTTCAAAGACACTCTGTCCCTGCAGAGCCAGAGGCCTCTTTGTCAGCACAGGCCAGCACAGACGTCCAGTGGGACTCGGACATCACTCCCACTGGCAGTTTCTGCATGGAATTTTTTTCTGCCACAGAAAGCTCTGATTATAAAAAGAAAATGGGCTGAGAAATTAGATGGAAACAAACATCAGTTCTGTTCTGTTAGGGAACATGGGCTCGGCTCTACCTGTGGCCTCAGCTTGCAGATCTTGCCTGATTCCATTTTTATTAATGGAATCTGAGCAAATAGGTGTGCGTTTGCAAAGGTGCCCCACCAAGCAAAGGAGGGCGCGATCTCTGTGAATGCGTCTGGAAAGGAGGGGAGGGGCTTGGTGGCCACAGAGGCGTGAGCTGAGTCTTGCCACCCACGGGGCTGAGTCATAGTTGAGGCTTCACGGAGCTTAACCAGTGATTAATCCCCTGACCACAGCTCCAGCCAGACAGCACATGGCTTGAAAGCAAGTGCTTTCTGCTTTCTGGGACTCTCCTGTCCCTCTCAGGGGCTCCCCATTCTCCTTCTCTCTGAAGCACGGGTCCCCAAAGCCATGTGCTCTTCTTTGAATAATGAAAGATTTCCCTTTAGCCTCCTAAAATTACTGTGAGAAGCATTTCGGCTAACTCCTCGTAGAGCTCTAAAAACCGCAGAGCTTATCACCTCAAACCTAAGTGGTGCCGAGAGGCATTTCGGGGACTCTGTCCTAATTTGCATTTTGTGCATTTGAATGTTTGCATCAGAATGAGTCTGAGATGGTCTGAAAAGAATGTTCCTGGCCTCCCGTACCTTCTTCTGCAGGTGAGACTTCAGACAGACTCTGGGCATTCAGACCATTGCAGATGTAGTCTAGGAAGTGATGCTTAGGAGGAAAATGCCTCTGGAAGGAGGCTGAGCCTGCTGGCTTGCAGAGCTTCCTTCTGCTGTGGTTCTTGGCTGCATGTCACTCGGCACAGGGAGCTGCGGGGTGAGGCAGGCGTTGGGGAGAACACAGCAGGCTGTGTAGCCTGCCTGCCCCTCTCTGTTCACCAGGAACTACTAACCAAACGGAACCTTCAGAAGACAGCCCATTCCTTTTCAGGAACTCGGCCCTTTCCTCTTTCCTCTTACCTGTGTGAGCAAGACCCGGCCCCCTGCTCAGACTCCCACCTTCCTTAGAAACCAGTGCTACTAAGACCTGGGCTACTGGGCTCTGGGCTCTAGTGTTCTGGATTCTGGCCCCAGAGCATGAAGTGCCGCAGTGTCAGGGCAGGTTTTGATGCACATGGCCCTGGATGAGGGGCTGTGCTGCATTAACTGGCTCATTCATTTGTTAATTTAGAAAACAGTTGTTGGTCTTTCAGGGACAAGAATTCATGAATCACAGGCTGACACACTGGCTGCTCCTGGTATCCGGATAGTCAACCTGGAGCCCCTTGGGGCATGACAGGGCTCTTCCTCTCTGGACTGAGGCTGCACAGGGCTAGGGGAAGGTGACCAGATGACCCCAGGGGCACACTCAGCTGGGGTGTCTTTGAGTCTCTAGTGAAAATGGAGGTTTGGTGATCGGGTTCCAGTCCTGGTGGGACCCTGGCTCAGCCCAGCTGAACTGAAGACGCTCAGCAGCTCCTGCTGGCTCTGGGGACCACCAGAGGGCACGTCTGACCAGCACTTTCCATGACTTCCCAGGGGGAGCTGGAAGGCTCGGGACACCTGACATCCCTCTCAGCTGTCTCTGTCTGCCCACCTGGGAGCCTTCGCATCCAAACTTGAGATTCTGAATGAAGCCAACACGAGGCTCCTGCGCTGGCTTCTGCGGTTTCAACGTGCGCTGCCATTTCTCCAAAGGAATCCCTCCACCAGAGGCTCTCCAACCCGGAATGGTCTCCGGAAACTAGTGCCCACTTCACTGAGGCCCAAACTGTGTCCTTTAGGGGAAGGCGATTACCCCAAATGCACTCAGCTGGCAGATGACAGAGCAGGAATAATATCTATGATCTTTCCTTTAGCAATGCTAATGCCCACGCCAGCCAGAGCGCCTGGGTTGCCAGATGCCTGTCCATTAGGTCAGTAGTAGAACTCCATCCTTCACAGACAGATGCGGACGGACTGTTCTCCTGCCTTTTAGTAGACCCCATGGATAGAGAGAAAAAAGGGAGAAATCAAAATGAATCATTTCCCACAGTTGACTGTAGTCTGTAGAGCTCTTCTATATTAATTTGTAAAATAATTTTCCTCCATCTCACAACTAAATGGAATTAAGTGGAACGAAGGATATAAACCTCCTAAAATGACCGCTGGTACATAGCAGGCATGCATATGCACACCACACACATCACACACCCACAACACACATGCACACACACACATGCAAACATACACAACACACACAGAACATACACATACAACACATGCAGACACACAAGACACACCCATAACACACAGCATATGCGCACACATTAACCATACACACCACACATATACATAACATACGCCCAAAACCCACAAGACACACACATACACACATAAACGTACACACCACACACAGAACACACAATACAACACATGCACACACAACACACACCCACAACGCACAGCATATGCACACACATAAACCATACACACCACACATATACATAACACACACCTAAAACACACATGACACACACATACACACATAAACAGACATACCACACAAAGAACACAAAACACATGCACACACACAACACACACCCACAACACATAACATATGCACACACATAAACCATGCACACCACACATGTACACAACATACACCCAAAACACACATGACACAAACATACACACATAGCCCTACGCACCACACATAGAACATACAATACAACATGTGCACTCACACAAAATGCACCCACAACACATAACATACGTGCACACACATAAATCATACACTCCACACATACACACAACATACACCCAAAACACAAGACACATGCATACACACATAAACATACGTACACAACATACACACCATGCACAACATGCACATTACACACACAACATATACTCACAACACACAGTACATATGCATAAACACAATGCACAGGGGCCACACACACATAACATATACCTACAGCACACATAACACATGCACACACATTAACATACACACCATGCAAAACATACATATACAACACATGCACACACAACACACACCCACAAAACCACACAACATATGCACACACACATACAACATACACACCACACATACACAAAACATACACCCACAACACACACTGATGACATACCACACACAATATATACACACATATGACACACACACAATGCACACATTACACACATAACACATACACACTCCCTCTACACATGCACAGAATGGTCCCCAACCTTTTTGGCACCAGGAACCTATTTTGTGGAAGAAAATTTTTCCATGGACTGGCAGGACAAGGGATGGTTTTGGGATGAAACTGTTCCACCTCAGATCATCAGGCATTAGATTCTCATAAGGAGCATGCAAGCTAGATGACTTGAATGCACAGTTCACAATAGGGTTTGTGCTCCTGTAAGAGTCTAATGCCGCTGCTGATCTGATGGAAAGTGGAGCTCAGGTGGGAATCCTATGCTCACTGGCTGGTCACCTCCTGTTGGGCAGCCCAGCTTGTAACAAGCCATGGACTCATCCTGGTCTGTGGTCTGGGGGTTGGGGATCCTTGCTTTACTCCTTGCAGGGAAACTGTAAAAGCAGACCATGGATCACTTTTCCAGAAGAGGAAACCAGGCATGAGAGGCAGAGGAAGTTGTTGTGAAATTATGGCACAGAACCAGCAAGGTGCCCCGAGGCACTCTCCTAGGCCAGTGGTCTCGCGCGTATGTTACACGAATGTACACAGTGAAACAGCTAGCAAGGGATCGTGTGTCTGAGTCACTCTAGGCTTTTCAGTACTGCTGTGCTTTCTCCCCAAAGCCATCCCAGGTGCCCACGTTCCTCCTCTGCCATTCACTCCATTCAATATCTGTCTCATTTAAGGGAGACTTTAGAGTGTCACTTTTGAGCTGTGTTTCCAGGAGACCCAGCTTACTAGGGAAGGCAGGGTGAACACACGGAGATCATTAATTATCATTTCACAAGTTCTCTTCATTAATATTTTAGAAATAGTAGTATTAGTGTTAAAACTATTTTGGAGATATAAAACATACATGAGATTGTTAAATATAACTTTAATATTTTAAATGGAAATGTTATATGCTTCTTAGGTTCAGGAAAATTTCTAAAATGTCCCCTAGTTTTTCTGGTGTTTTTTATGGAAAAGATCAAAAACAGCAAAACCTAGAAATTGCATAATATTTGTTCTAATTTAAAACTATAATCTGAGAGATTGCTGAAATAGATAATAGTGTTGAATACTGGAATAATATTTCCTCATTATTTGTGCTGTTCCAAATGTAACAGCTACAGATAAAACACAATTTTCTGTTTAATCTGTATTGTTAACATTGTTTCCATCACTCTCCTACCTACACAATCGACAAAATAATAAACCAAGCCCTGATTTGTGGCACTTACCAATTTCTGTGGTGTAAATGCTCCCACCATGACAGACTTCTGAGTTTAAGCTGCTCACCTGGCAGTACTGAGCACAGAAGTGGGAGGAGATGCATGAGAGTGCAGCATGACAGAGCACTCCCACCATGCAGACACGATGGGCATAAAACACTTCAAGAGCACAGATAATAGTAACGTATGGAAACATAATTGGAAAATGATGGATTTTGGACACTTACTGCCTTTGTTTTTAATAGGATTTATTTAAAAGTGAGATATATAGTGGGGAGGAGCCAAGATGGCCGAATAGGAACAGCTTTGGTCTACAGCTCCCAGCGTGAGCGACGCAAAAGACGGGTGATTTCTGCATTTCCAACTGAGGTACCAGGTTCATCTCACCGGGGAGTGCCAGACAGTAGGTGCAGGACAGTGGGTGCAGCGCACCGTGTGTGAGCCAAAGCAGGGCGAGGCATCACCTCACGTGGGAAGTGCAAGGAGTCAGGGAGTTCCCTTTCCTAGTCAAAGAAAGCAGTGACAGACGGCACCTAGAAAATCGGGTCACTCCCACCCTAATACTATGCTTTTCCAACGGGCTTAAAAAAACGGCACACCAGGAGATTATATCCCTCACCTGGCTCGGAGGGTCCTACGCCCACGGAGTCTGACTCATTGCTAGCACAGCAGTCTGAGATCAAACTGCAAGGCGGCAGCCAGGCTAGGGGAGGGGCACCCACCATTGCTGAGTTAGTTGTTTGATTAGGTAAACAAAGCGGCTGGGAAGCTTGAACTGGGTGGAGCCCACCACAGCTCAAGGAGACCTGCCTGCCTCTGTAGACTCCACCTCTGGGGGCAGGGCACAGACAAACAAAAAGACAGCAGTAACCTCTGCAGACTTAAATGTCCTTGTCTGACAGCTTTGAAGAGAGCAGTGGTTCTCCCAGCATGCAGCTCGAGATCTGAGAACGGGCAGACCGCCTCCTCAAGTGGGTCCCTGACCCCCGAGTAGCCTAACTGGGAGGCACCCCCCAGTGGAGGCAGACTGACACCTCACACGGCTGGGTACTCCTCTGAGACAAAACTTCCAGAGGAACGATTAGGCAGCGGCATCTGCAGTTCACCAATATCCACTGTTCTGCAGCCACCACTGCAGATACCCAGGCAAACAAGTTCTGGAGTGGACCTCTAGCAAACTCCAACAGACATGCAGCTGAGGGTCTGACTGTTAGAAGGAAAACTAAAAACAGAAAAGACATCCACGCCAAAAACCCATCTGTACGTCACCATTATCAAAGCCCAAAGGTAGATAAAACCACAAAGATGGGAAAAAAACAGAGCAGAAAAACTGGAAACTCTAAAAATCAGAACGCCTATCCTCCTCCAAAGGAACGCAGCTCCTCACCAGCAATGGAACAAAGCTGGATGGAGAATGACTTTGACGAGTTGAGAGAAGAAGGCTTCAGATGATCAAACTACTCTGAGCTACAGGAGGAAATTCTAACCAATGGCAAAGAAGTTAAAAGCTTTGAAAAAAAATAAGATGAATGGATAACTAGAATAACCCATGCAGAGAAGTCCTTAAAGGACCTGATGGAGCTGAAAACCAAGGTACGAGAACTATGTGACGAATGCAGAAGCCTCAGTAGCCGATGCGATCAACTGGAAGAAAGGGTATCAGCGATGGAAGACGAAATGAATGAAATGAAGCGTGAAGAGAAGTTTAGAGAAAAAAGAATAAAAAGAAACAAACAAAGCCTCCAAGAAATATGGGGCTATGTGGAAAGACCAAATCTACGTCTGATTGGTGTACCTGAAAGTGACGGGGAGAATGGAACCAAGTTGGAAAACACTCTGCAGGATATTATCCAGGAGAAAGTCCCCAATCTAGGAAGGCAGGCCAACATTCAAATTCAGGAAATACAGAGAATGCCACAAAGATACTCCTCGAGAAGAGCAACTCCAAGACATATAATTGTCAGATTCACCAAAGTTGAAATGAAGGAAAAAATGTTAAGGGCAGCCAGAGAGAAAGGTTGGGTTACCCACAAAGGGAAGCCCATCAGGCTAACAGCTGATCTCTCGGCAGAAACTCTACAAGCCAGAAGAGAGTGGGGACCAATATTCAACATTCTTAAAGAAAAGAATTTTCAACCCAGAATCTCATATCCAGCCAAACTAAGCTTCATAAGTGAAGGAGAAATAAAATACTTTACAGACAAGCAAATGCTGAGAGATTTTGTCACCACCAGGCCTGCTCTAAAAGAGCTCCTGAAGGAAGCACTAAACATGGAAAGGAACAACCAGTACCAGACACTGCAAAAACATGTCAAATTGTAAAGACCGTCAAGTCTAGGAAGAAACTACATCAACTAACGAGCAAAATAACCAGCTAACATCATAATGACAGGATCAAATTCACACATAACAATATTAACTTTAAATGTAAATGGGCTAAATGCTCCAATTAAAAGACACAGACTGGCAAATTGGATAAAGAGTCAAGAACCATCAGTGTGCTGTATTCAGGAAACCCATCTCACGTGCAGAGACACACATAGGCTCAAAATAAAGGGATGGAGGAAGATCTACCAAGCAAATGGAAAACAAAAAAAGGCAGGGGTTGCAATCCTAGTCTCTGATAAAACAGACTTTAAACCAACAAAGATCAAAAGAGACAAAGAAGTCCATTACATAATGGTAAAGGGATCAATTCAACAAGAAGAGCTAACTATCCTAAATATATATGCACCCAATAGAAGAGCACCCAGATTCATAAAGCAAGTCCTTAGTGACCTACAAAGAGATTTAGACTCCCATACAATAATAATGGGAGAATTTAACACCCCACTGTCAACATTAGACAGATCAACAAGACAGAAAATTAACAAGGATACCCAGGAATTGAACTTAGCCCTGCACCATGCGGACCTAATAGACATCTACAGAACTCTCCACCCCAAATCAACAGAATATACATTCTTTTCAGCACCACACCACACCTACTCCAAAATTGACCACATAGTTGGAAGTAAAGCACTCCTCAGCAAATGTAAAAGAACAGAAATTATAACAAACTGTCTCTCAGACCACAGTGCAATCAAACTAGAACTCAGGATTAAGAAACTCACTCAAAACCGCTCAACTACATGGAAACTGAACAACCTGCTCCTGAATGACTACTGGGTACATAATGAAATGAAGGCAGAAGTAAAGATGTTCTTTGAAACCAACGAGAACAAAGACACATCATACCAGAATCTCTGGGACACATTCAAAGCAATGTGTAGAGGGAAATGTATAGCACTAAATACCCACAAGAGAAAGCAGGAAAGATCTAAAATTGACACCCTAACACCACAATTAAAAGAACTAGAAAAGCAAGAGCAAACACATTCAAAAGCTAGCAGAAGGCAAGAAATAACTAAGATCAGAGTAGAACTGAAGGAAATAGAGACACAAAAAACCCTTCAAAAAATTAATGCATCCAGGAGCTGGTTTTCTGAAAAGATCAGCAAAATTGATAGACCGCTAGCAAGACTAATAAAGAAGAAAAGAGAGAAGAATCAAATAGATGCAATAAAAAATGATAAAGGGGATATCACCACCGATCCCACAGAAATACAAACTACCATCAGAGAATACTGTAAACACCTCCATGCAAATAAACTAAAAAATCTAGAAGAAATGGACAAATTCCTCAACACATATATCCTCCCAAGACTAAACCAGGAAGTTGAATCTCTGAATAGACCAGTAACGGGCTCTGAAATTGAGGCAATAATCAATAGCTTACCAACCAAAAAAAGTCCAGGACCAGATGGATTCACAGCCGAATTCTACCAGAGGTACAAAGAGGAGCTGGTATCATCCCTTCTGAAACTATTCCAATCAATAGAAAAAGAGGGAATCCTCCCTAACTCATTTTATGAGGCCAGCATCATCCTGATACCAAAGCCTGGCAGAGACACAACCAAAAAAGAAAATTTTAGACCAATATCCTTAATGAACATCGATGCAAAAATCCTCAATAAAATACTGGCAAACCGAATCCAGCAGCACATCAAAAAGCTGATCCACCATGATCAAGTGGGCTTCATCCCTGGGATGCAAGGCTGGTTCAACCTATGCAAATCAATAAATGTAATCCAACATATAAACAGAACCAAAGACAAAAACCACATGATTATCTCAATAGATGCAGAAAAGGCCTTTGACAAAATTCAACAACCCTTCATGCTAAAAACTCTCAATAAATTAGGTATTAATGGGATGTATCTCAAAATAATAAGAGCTATCTATGACAAACCCACAGCCAATATCATACTGAATGGGCAAAAACTGGAAGCATTCCCTTTGAAAACAGGCACAAGACAGGGATGCCCTCTCTCACCACTCCTATTCAACATAGTGTTGGAAGTTCTGGCCAGGGCAATCAGGCAGGAGAAGGAAATAAAGGGTATTCAATTAGGAAAAGAGGAAGTCAAATTGTCCCTCTTTGCAGATGACATGATTGCATATCTAGAAAACCCCGTCGTCTCAGCCCAAAATCTCCTTAAGCTGATAAGCAACTTCAGCAAAGTCTCAGGATACAAAATTAATGTACAAAAATCACAAGCATTCTTATACAACAATAACAGACAAACAGAGAGCCAAATCATAAGTGAACTCCATTCACAATTGCTTCAAAGAGAATAAAATACCTAGGAATCCAACTTACAAGGGATGTGAAGGACCTCTTCAAGGAGAACTACAAACCACTGCTCAATGAAACAAAAGAGGATACAAACAAATGGAAGAACATTCTATGCTCATGGGTAGGAAGAACCAATATCGTGAAAATGGCCATACTGCCCAAGGTAATTTATAGATTCAATGCCATCCCCATCAGGCTACCAATGTCTTTCTTCACAGAATTGGAAAAAACTACTTTAAAGTTCATATGGAACCAAAAAAGAGCCCGCATCGCCAAGTCAATCCTAAGCCAAAAGAACAAAGCTGGAGGCATCACACTACCTGACTTCAAACTATACTACAAGCCTACAGTAACCAAAACAGCATGGTACTGGCATCAAAACAGAGATATAGACCAATTGAACAGAACAGAGCCCTCAGAAATAATGCCGCATATCTACAACTATCTGATCTTTGACAAACCTGAGAAAAACAAGCAATGGGGAAAGGATTCCCTATTTAATAAATGGTGCTGGGAAAACTGGCTAGCCATATGTAGAAAGCTGAAACTGGATCCCTTCCTTACACTTTATACAAAAATTAATTCAAGATGGATTAAAGACTTAAATGTTAGTCCTAAAACCATAAAAACCCTAGAAGAAAACCTAGGCAATACCATTCAGGACATAGGCATGGGCAAGGACTTCATGTCTAAAACACCAAAAGCAATGGCAACAAAAGCCAAAATAGACAAATGGGATCTAATTAAATGAAAGAGCTTCTGCACAGCAAAAGAAACTACCATCAGAGTGAACAGGCAACCTACAGAATGGGAGAAAGTTTTTGCAACCTACTCATCTGACAAAGGGCTAATATCCAGAATCTACAATGAACTCAAACAAATTTACAAGAAAAAAACAAACAACTCCATCAAAAAGTGGGCAAAGGATATGAACAGACACTTCTCAAAAGAAGACATTTATGCAGCCAAAAAACACATGAAAAAATGCTCATCATCACTGGCCATCAGAGAAATGCAAATCAAAACCACAATGAGATACCATCTCACACCAGTTAGAATGGCAATCATTAAAAAGTCAGGAAGCAACAGGTGCTGGAGAGGATGTGGAGAAATAGGAATGCTTTTACACTGTTGGTGGGACTGTAAACTGGTTCAACCATTGTGGAAGTCAGTGTGGTGATTCCTCAGGGATCTAGAACTAGAAATACCATTTGACCCAGCCATCCCATTACTGGGTATATACCCAAAGGATTATAAATCATGCTGCTATAAAGACACATGCACAGGTTTGTTTATAGTGGCACTATTCACAATAGCAAAGACTTGGAACCAACATAAATGTCCAACAATGATAGACTGGATTAAGAAAATGTGGCACATATACACCATGGAATACTATGTGGGCATAAAAAGTTATGAGTTCATGTCCTTTGTAGGGACATGGATGAAACTGGAAACCATCATTGTCAGCAAACTATCGCAAGGACATAAAACCAAACACTGCATGTTCTCACTCATAGGTGGGAATTGAACAATGAGAACACTTGGACACAGGAAGGGGAACATCACACACCTGGGACTGTTGTGGGGTGGAGGAGGGGTGAGGAATAACATTAGGAGATATATCTAATGCTAAATGACGAGTTAATGGGTGCAGCACACCAACATAGCACATGTATACATATGTAACAAACCTGCACATTGTGCACATGTACACTAAAACTTAAAGTATAATAATAATAAAATAAAATAAAAGTGAGTTATATAATTTAATTTTTAGTAATGGTCATGTTTAACCAATGAACTGCAAAATTTCTGATTGTTGGCATTTTTACAAGCTGATACAAGGATTCAGGCTGAGGCAGTACTAGTTTTCTGGAGCATGCTCTTCTCACTGTGGAAAGCAGAACATCAAGGAGGATGAGCAGAGACACAAAATGTTTCCTACAGTCCTTTGCCCTCACTTCCTCTCAATGCCCATTGGCCAAAGGAAATCACATGATCAGGCCCCAAGTCAATAGAATGGGCTATATTATAGTTCACCCTGAGAAGAGTGGTAAGGTGTGGAGCCGAGGAGAATTTTAAATGAGTGATACCGTCTACTAAAATTTTGAATGATAATTTAGCTGGGTATAAAATTCTCCATTGACCTTAATTTTACCGTAGCATTTTGAAATTGCCATTCCATTATCTTCTGACATATATTATTGATGATGAGAAATTCACTCTCATTCTAATTATTCTGTAGATAATTCATCTTTCTTTCTAGTGGTTTTAAAGATAGTTTTTTGCTCCTGATCTGTATTTTCACTATGATTAATTTAAGTATGGGTTTGTTTTTTCCCACTTAATACAGTGTGCATGTTTTTCATCAAATCTGTAAACCTTTCAGGTTTGCTTCTCTGTCATTCCCTTATTTTTTTCTAAAATTCCTTTCAACTTCATATTTGAGCCTTAATTATCTCTTTCCATGCTGAATTTCATTTGAATTCCACAGTGCTGCCTTATGTTCCTCTTTGCTTCCCACATAGAATTGGTAAATCTATTATAATTTCAATTTCATCGACTGTTTATTTCCAAGATTTATTATTGATTCATTTTATACCCATTTGTGTTTGTTTCATTTCTTTCTGTTTTTATTTTCCACTTTCTTAATTATTAATAAACATTGTATATCCTAATTTGTCTTTTTGAGCATATAAAATACAATTATTTTAAAGTACTTTTAGTCTCTTTTGTACAGTAATTTTTCACCTAGCATAAATCATTGTTGTAATTATTGATTTCGTTGGCTGTATTTTTCAGCCTTAATAGTCCTTACATGTTCTGAATTTTTGTTTGGGAGGTAATTTGTCCAGTTGGTTCTGTTGTTCTGTTGTTTATTTCTCCTATTGTTTATTTCTCCTTCTAGCAGTGTTGTGATTGCCTTTGGATCCCCAATCCAGAACCAAATCTTTGAAGGTGGTTCAGGGCCTCAGTTCTGAGATGGTATTGAGGCCACATCATCTCCAATCACCGAGTGAGTGAGCGAGTGAGGGAGTGAGTGAACAGGTTTATGTAGCTGCTGGCTGGAGGTATTTTCCAGCTCTTCCTGCCTTTCTGCTCATTTATTTTCACAATGGCCTGGGGTAGCAGTTCACAGTGTTGTGATGTGCAGCTTTGTTGTATGAGTGGGAAGAGTCACATGCCACACCCTGACTTTACTCTGTAGCCTGACTGTGCTGCCACATCTCATGTGGAGCGTTTTTAGTCACCTTTGTCCTGTATGAACCAAACTCCTGCAGCTGCTGCTCCCTGCGCCTGGAAGCCAGTGATGCCCTGGTCTCAGCCCTGTTTACTGCTCAGCAGTCTGCTATTTCTGATTCACAAAGCATGATTTATCTTGCTTCTGAGCCCTGCACTGTCTTTTCTTTTTTTCTCCTATTTATATTTCATCTATTATTGCTATGTTTTGGGGGCAGAGGAGATGCATCAAAGCATAACTTTACCACTATGTCAGCTTGACCAAAATCCAGCCATTTGATCTTGGCTGCTAACTGGGCTGGAGGATCCCTGAGTCTAGAGATGAATCTTTGTAGTGATGTGAGAACCAATTAACCCATGGGAAACCAACCCATATGTGCTTGACTCAAAGATGAATATCTTACAAAACATTAGAGACACTGTGGCAAACCACACCGTGAAGAGATGGGACACAGTTGCTGTTTGTTTACAAGCCACAGAAGACTTGAGGGAATTGAGGGAAAGTTCCATTGATGTAGTCATTTGGAAAAAGAACAGATAAGAGTTGTGAAGTTTAAAATATGCCTCCCTGTGGTTGGCTGCCTTATACGTCTGCGTAAGTAAAGGGATAATACGTGACCCACAGAATAACAGAATTTTCTATTTTGCAAGAGAAAGTAAAACAAGGGTTTTATCTCATCCCTGCATTGTCCTATCCAATCACGTCCTTAAATTTCCTTTCTGATAATTTTGTCTACCGAAGAGTAGAAGATCTGAAGAGACTGCTCCACAGGACAAGAGGGAATCAATAACTAAAATAGGTCACGAGAAACTGGAGAAGCCGTCTTGTCGCTGAGGATTTGTGAGGATCAGAAGAGGGAATCAGAGCCCATTAGCCACGGCCCTGACAAAGGAGCTTTCAAACACACTAGGGCAAGACTGGAAGGTGGGCTCCCGTGGCCGGAGACCATTGGAGGGAAGGGAGCACAAGAGCATTGGAAAGTCATGATAAAATGCAATTTGTTTGTGTCATCATACATTAAGGAGAAAAAAAAAAAAGAAAGTTAACCTAAAAATATCAAAGTCTTTCTTCTGAGGAGATGTTGAAAGAGGTAGTGACAACAATGGTTATGACCATTGAAGACAGACTCCACAAAGTGTGTCAAAGAGGTGGGTTCTTAATGAGGCCTGAAAAACATGCCAAGAGAGAAAACACTATTCTAGATGTTCTAGGCAAGCAAACGTATCATGCCTGTTCAAGTGTCCTGTTTGGGGACACCGATGAGATGGTGGTGCATGAAAGTTCTCCTCAGTTCCGAGTTTGCTCCTATTGTCACTTAAGGGAATGGTCTTCAGACAGCAGGGAGTAACCTTGTCATTGGTAAAAGTGGTGCAGAATGTTCAGAAAATGAGGGGAGATCATATGGTGGCCCAGAGGACATCCTGGGAGCATTGGCCAAGAAGCTCCCTGCACCTGCACTATGGACATTGGAAGCCTTGTGAAGATCAAGCAAAGCACCAGTGGCTGAACAAGTACACCAAACCAGTCCAGCTTTCAGTGAGATGCCAGAGATGGAGATGTGGGGTACCTCCTTGTGGGTTTGATGGCAATCATGGGCGAGGTTTAAGAAGATGCCATTAGATAGTTGCTGTGTTTACAAGTAGGAAAAAAGCTATCATGGGAACAAGCCTGAGTTGACAAAAACAAGCTTTGCCAATTACTGTCATTTCTTTCTTGGTCAGTTTAACCAGAAAGACAGGCACGGAATGTAATTGATATAGCTTCAGAGATACTTCAGAGCTGATGTAAGTGTCCACCTGCTGGCTGTATTTCTGGCCTGGGCACCAGGCAGGGTCACGATGTGACAGGGCAGCTCTAGAAAGAGATGCCGTCTACTCTGTGACTTTCCTTTTTCTGCCTAAACATCTGAAGTTCTTTCAAGTTCATCTACACCTGGAATGTTCAGCCCTGAGCATCGCAGAGTAGGAGGTCATGTTTCCTGGAGGGGCAGCCCTCACGGCCAAGGGATGCAAGCACGCATCCTTCCAGAGACATGCCCTTCTCTTAGGGTGTTTGCCCAGGTGATGCCCAAGACTCAAGGAGCCTGGCAGCAGCCATACTATACTGGCTCAGAAGGCATTTGGGGTCAACCAAAGTTCCAACTCCTTTTTTTCTCAAGAGCTACTTTCTTTTAACCTTTGAATTATTGTAGAAACATTAACTGATTAATTCTCTCAAGTTATCACCATTAATCTGAGAGCAGCCAGTTGAAGGAAGGGTCGGAGATTAAGTCTGATCCAGAATAAGGGCTTCTTGTTTGGGGTCTGGAGTCTCATTTGGATGTGTATATGTGGCATTTTATTGGAGGTTGCAAGTGGAGTCAGGCTTCTGACATTCTTCAAGGGACATTAGGATGCTCCATAGTGCAGACACAGGTGCTATGGGAGCCCTCCGTTCAAAACAGGAGAACTGGCCAAGCCCATCCACAGAGGTCTTCAGAGTGCTGCACAGCTGGAGAAAACGCCAGTGGACAGGTTTATCCTGAGCTTTCCTATATTTACCGAAGCTGCCCATGGCCTGCTCTGCTCAGCCAAGAGAGCACAGGACCAGTCACCGGATTTTTAATGTGAGGACAACGTAGCAAGCAGAATAAGGGGAATTGCATGCCCCCATCCCTCGCTATCTCTGGGGAGTTGGACGCAGCTGTAAGGCTTGAAGGCTTAGTGTGTGGCATGTTCTGTGCACAGCCACAGTGGGCTGAAGACCAGGCAAGGGAGAGCCTGGACCATGGGAAACTGCACAGCACAGCACGAGGATAAAGTCAACCAAATGAGCATTGAGATGTCAGACCAGCTTGTGTGGAGAAGATGCACATGGCAGACAGGCCTGGCCGCCCAAGGATCTCTTGTGTGGAGACTGCCTGAGATGGGTGCTGTAGCCCTATGCCTCGTCCACAAGTCTTTCCTTATCTTCTATGGCATCTGAGGTGGTGTCTTAGTTTGGAATCTTCCAGAAGCCGACTCTGAGGGAAGCATTCTAGTGCACATAGTGTATTAACAAGAAGCAAGCATTGTCAGGGGAGCAGGGACCTGAAATGGGGAAGGGGAAGAACCCATGAATGGGGCGTTCTCAGCCCATCACCAACAGTGACCAGAAGTGAGCCCACGGGGAGAACTCTGGAAAATGGTGTAAAACATGTGCTCCATGGGATCCCCTGAAGGTTGAGGGAGCTGGGGTGCTTGTACCCCAATACCTGTGAGTCTGTGGTTGTGGGTAGACCCCAGGAATGGGAATACCTGGTACTTTACCTGGGTAGGTAAAGTCCAGTGGGTGTGGGCAGGGAGCCAATGGCACCTCATTGGCTACCCATGGCCGGTCTCTAGAGGTTTCCCCAGGCTTGGAGCATCCACGCCTGCAGAGACTGCCTGGGGAGCTGCTCTCCTATGGCCCATGACTGCCTCCTTTGTGCCTGGTGCTTCTCCTTCCAGTGGACCTATTGGATCACCAGGCTGGGTCCACCAGTCTCTTTAGCCATTGTGCTATTGGATTCAGTGGCACTCATACCCTGGCTAATTCATACATTCCAAGTCCATTCAGAACCTACTGTGTTTGCCGGGATGGCTGTAGCGGTGACCACAGACAAGCTCCTGCAAATAACTACATACAAAGTAGATGACAGGTCCTCTCTGAGTGATGTAAAGGGCAATGGATGAGTCTATCAGAAAATGGAGAAACCTGCTCTAGTCATTTTCATGTAGACAACATAAATTCATGGGCCACTCACCAGCCATGCTGGGGATGCAGAGGTGGCAAACAGACAGGGGCCTGGTCAATGTGCTTAAGAGGGGAGCTGCAAGTACAGCTGTATTTTTTTTTTCTTTTTCTTTTTTTTGAGACAGAATCTCACTCTGTCGCCCAGGCTGGAGTGCAATGGCATGATCTCAGCTCACTGCAACCTCCACCTCCCAGGTTCAAGCGATTCTCCTGCCTCAGCCTCCCGAGTAGCTGCGATTACAGGCGTGTGCCACCACACCTGGCTAATTTTTGTATTTTTAGTGGAGATGGGGTTTTGTCATGTTGGCCAGGCTGGTCTCGAACTCCTGACCTCAGGTGATCCGCCCACCTCGGCGTCCCAAAGTGCTGGGATTACAGGCATGAGCCACCATGCCTGGCCTGTATTTTTTGGAGGGACCACTAGGCTGCAGTGTGGAAAATACCTTTAGCAAGATGTGGAGTGTGCAGCGGGAGTGTGGAGAAGCTGCATAGCAGAAGCGATCCTCACACTGTGTGAGAAGATACAACTCTCTGGTGTGTTTCATGGAACAGGAAAATACGACCTCGTAAAGCAGCATTGCTAAATCAAAAGGTTATTAATTATCTCATAACGGTGATGACAGGGGAGGCACATAATTTTCTCACCAACATTGTAACTCGAAACATCACCCATAACTCATCCAAGCACCGTGCTGAAACTGTAGGAATTATTCTTGATTCATTCCTCAATTCCCCATTCCCTCTATCACCAATCAATTTCCAAGTCCTGTAAATTCTGCTCCTCCATATTTGGTGGATCTATCCAGTTTTCTATTCCCTGGTCTAGACAACCACCATCTCTTATCTGGTTTATCCCCACTGCTCCTGACACATCTTTCTGCTCTCATGTTTACCCACTTCGGACCTCACTCCTCCCTAAATATCTGACCAGTTCACTCCTTCCTGGGGCTCTGGTGTCTGGGGTGAAAGCAGTGAGGCTGCCTCGATCCTCAGTCCTACGTACTCCCTCTGCCCAGCTCCAGTAAAAGCTAATCCAGTGCTCTCTGTGATGCGTGGGTTACAGATGCCGACACACAGAAATAAATGTACATGCTTGCACTCTAAACTTTTTGGAATTCTAAGAAGCATATTCATTTTTTCAGATCTTGCAAGGTGAAATTTCAGAATACATCTGCTTCTTGAAGGCTTGTGTTTGCAGGCTCACAGGAATAGACTTTTATGTAAGCTGAGGTTTCTACTTCCAGTAGAATTATGAGGCCATTACATTATCTTATAAGGTATTATTTCTGTAGTTCCACCTCTGACCAGGACTGATGAGTGAATATGTACCTTAAATGAAAAATAATTAGGGAGATAATTGAACTGTTTTAAAATCTTAATCTGAATTTGAACTCAATTGTTTTTTAGTTCAAAATGTAGGCAGACTCAATAGGGGATGAGAATCTCCTTTCATTCATTTCTGAACTTCTATTTCAGGCAATTACTTCGGTTCTTGTTGGTAATCTATTTCCTTTTAGTAACAGATTAGTAATCAAAAGTTGAGAGCTTTCAATTTGCAGTTTCATTTGAAAGTTAGGAGCACAGAGTTTGCTAGCATGCAACCACTCTCTTCAAAATTGCCATAATATTCCTGTTGCTAAAAGAACATGTAAGAACAATAGGCAAGGTAAGGAGAAAGAGAGAGAGAGAGAAAGAGAGAGTGAAGACATAGGAGAGAGAACAAAAGTATATTCAGCTTCCTGAATTTTCCTCCAATTTTTGCTGACGTTCTAAAAGGGCTAAAAAATTATTGGGGGCATTGTATTTTGAAGGAGAACACCGAGGGGGGGGGATTTGCTGTGTGCTAGTGTGTGTGTGTGCACGCACATTTGTACGAGTGCGTTTGTGCACATGGGAACATTCACGCTGATATTTAGTGACTTGTGCATGGGAACAAGGAGGAGAGCAGAAGCAGCTGTCAAATGCAGGTGCAGAGAAGGACAGAAAAATTCTGCCTGGAGCCAGCAGGTATGGAAGGGGTCACCTAGGAAAGCCCATGCCTCACCCAGGTCAAAGTTTCTGAATGAAATAGGCATATTCTCTCTTCACTGTGGAGATACCTTGAAGGAAGAGCTAAGGACGTCCTGGAAGGGCTGCCTGCGTGGGCCCAGGATCCACAGGAAGCCAGGTGTCCTTGACAGAACACGGACCCTGCCTTTGCAGAAGATGCATATTCAATAGCTTCTGCCTTTAAAATCAGCTTCAAACAACCCCACACTTGAATGGCTCTGGACGTCTTCCACCAGGCCTGAGCATTCATAAAGTTTCTGTGATGTGGGTGAGCCTCTGGTTGCTCTGAATTTCTAGGAAAAAACATAGCTCTGTTTTAGAACCAGATTTAAGATTGCGTCCATGAAGACACGGGACCCTATGACGCAGTCCATGACAATTCGCCATGCCTAATTTCGGGGTGATGCTGGGCTCTCCGGCTGGGCCGCAGGCTGACTGTGCACGTTCTGGGACTGCGTTGGACGCCATTTGGCCCCCTTTGCCCCTTCTTTTGATGACCCTGGTTCTGCCATGCGTCTACCTGCCCCACCCTGTGTTGGTGTGGGGGGCATCAGGTGGAGCCCCTCTCCTTATGGCCTCAGAGATGCCAGCCAGGGAGACAGACCTGAAACACACAGAGGCATACATATCAGTGTTTAATTGAAAACTGTCGTCTGCGCTAAGAGGGTAAAAACAGTGCGCTACTCAAAGGGTTCCAGGGGAGGGAGCCCCTGGGTCCATGTGCAGAGCCTGGCAAAGCCTGCTTGGAAAGGCTCAGTCCAGCTGAAATCTGCAAATCAGGCCTTCATGACAGAGGGAAATGGTCAAAGGTGAAGTTTTGGGAAAGAGATGGTGGCTGGACAGGCTGAGATGGCAGCCGCTGAGGGGCCTGCTCTCTGCTGCCATTCTGCATCCCCAGGCTGCCTCCATGGCCCCACCCTGTCCCTGACTCCATCCTTGCTGTTTGCCCCAGCCCATGCTCCCAGAGATCAGAGTCTGCTACCTGGTTTTAGGGGTGCAGTTTTGGGAAACAGGGTGAGGGCCAAACAAACGTAGCAGGAAAGAGTGGGAAGCTGTGGGCTCTGTTGCCAGCTGCACTGCAAAGACCCTTCATCCTCCCACCCAGTCCTGAGATGCCTCCTCCGGGGTATCGGAGGGCCTCATCCGATTGCTCGTCAGGCTGGGAGGGGCAGCGCAGAGGCGCCCTGGGTCAGCACATGCCCTGTGGTGCCTCGACTGCCGCACAGGCCGAGGTCACCGGCGGATGAGTGTGGATGGGGTGGGGGGGAGTGCTCCTGTGACATTCCATGCCCCAGACTTGACAGGGAGGCTCTTCAGGGGTGAGAGGCGTGAGGTGGGAGCTGTCAGGTGGCACCAGGTGGGGACGGAGCTCATAAAGCTGCCCCTTGCTGAGGGACGGACAGAGCAGAAGGCAGCGTTGAGATGGAGGAAAGGCATACAGGGCCTGCTGCACCACCCTGAGCTCTCTCTTCCATAACACAGCCTGGAGGATAGCCCGTCAGTAATACTGTGCCCTCCTTCCCACTGGCCTTACTACAAACTCCAAACCGTTGATCATGGTCCAGGTGACTGCTATGGATGGAATGTGTGTGTCACCCCCCCAAATTCACATATCGAAGCTGTAACTCCCAAGCAGATGGTATAAGGAGTGGGGCCTCTGGGAGGGGAGTAGGCCACAAGGCAGGGCCCTCATGGATGAAATTAGTGCCTTATACAAGAGACACAAGAGAGGCCATCTCAGCCACCTTCCAGGTTTTCAGGATTCATGGGCTGTAATTCCACCGGAGAATCCAGGGGAATCCCATGCTGCCCAACCATCACGTCCACCTGGCAGAAGCAATACTTTCTGCAGACCAGGGCTCCTGGCTCCTCTCCAGAAGCTTCTGCACATGCAAGTGGGGAAGGTCCTTCCATAAAGCCATGACATTGAACACCCAAGAACTGTGGGCATGAAGACCAACACCCATACATCACCTTATCTCCATAAATCCATCACACTGAACATCCAAGAACTGTGGACATGAAGATCAACACCCATACATCACCTTATCTCCATAAATCCATCACACTGAACATCCAAGAACTGTGGGCATGAAGACCAACACCCATACACCTTCCCTCCATAAAGCCATGACATTGAACACCCAAGAGCTGTGGGCGTGAAGACCAACACCCATACACCACCTTATCTTTTGGTTCACAAGACTATTCCAAAGAGATGCCGAAGTAGGTCCTCAGCAGAGAGGAAAGCCATTGACCCAGACATTCCATGTTTTCTGGAGGCTGGACCTCTACGTGCGAGCAGGTCTGAGGCCTCCCTGGCACATCTGGCAGGACCCAGGCAGCACTCCCTGCACCACTGTGTTTGGAGGAGTGAGGGGCAGTGGGGTCCCCTGGGCACAGCTCCAGAAGACCTCTGTAGATAGAGCCTGCCCGCCTGTCCAGCAGCTGTCTGCCAGCATCACAGGAAACACCACCCCAGGCTGCTGGCCCAGCTTCTGACATGCCTCTTCCCAACCTGCCCCTGCTCCATCCCAATCTCCCTGCTCCAACACTGCGCACCCTGGGCCTTTCTTGGAATAGCTGGCTTGATTCCACAGCTGAGATCCTCTTCTTCAAGCACATTCTGTTTCTGGACCCAAACCTGTGGCTGGCATTACGTGTTGACAAGGTGGCTCTGAAGTCTGGCAAAGCTGGGAGCACATCTGGGGTCCAGCACTTTCTGCCTGTATACCGCGATTGAATTGCTTCTCCTCTCTGACCCTCTGTCTCCTTCTCTGTCTGGTGGGCTTAGTGAGAGCAACAGCAGGCCAGCGTGTTTGCAGGACTGCAGGAAATAATGAACATACAGTGCACGGTCCAGAGCTGGGACGCACCTGCTCTCAGACCCCTGTGAAGACCCCTGTGCTTGGCTTGGACAGTGCAGAAGCTGGGTTAGGGTCCCAGCCCTGCACTTGCTTGCTTTGTCTCTGGAACTCCTGTGGCCTCAGTTGTACCTGGGAAAATAGGGATTGACAATGGGACGTCGCCCGGAGGATTGCCGTGAGAATTACAGGAAGGGAACCCTGCAACGTGTGTGGGGCAGCTGCTGGCGCATTTGGAGAGCTCCATCTATGTGACGCTTGTTATTTGTCCCTTTTATGATACCCTCCCCAAATGTGATCCCCACGCACTCCCATTTACCAGCGCTCTTCAAAACCTATTGCCAAGGGAACCAAGCGAACCCAGATTATAGAGCCCTATTTAGATTCCAGCTAGAATCTTGAATATTATTCAAACCAAAAATGGTTTGGACAGGGGAGTATGTTCTGTTAATATGGGAAACTACAGCCTGCTTAGGGATGGGCTTGATAACAACTAAAAATAGATGCTAGAAACTATTTCTGCAGAAGTTCACTAAATCCAGGAGTCCCCTGGGTGCAAGTAATGAATTTCTGCAGAGAAAATGAGGCCTTTTTTCTCCTTACTGCATTTAGCCAGCCACCTTCTCTGTGTTAACTGATATTATCCTAGAAATTATCAGGAGGCTGACGGAAAACTCACCTGCCATCTACTCATTCCAGTTCAGTCTTCCAGAATTTCTTTCAAGTCCAGATTTGATGTTCATATTGTGTCTAGGACTACCAAATTCTTTATGAAGGTAGAAATGGGGAATCATTTAGACAATGGCTCTGAAATTCCAAATATATTAATTCTGAATTCATGCTAGGAGTAAAAACCAAATTATACTCCCCAAAAATACGTATTAGATAAATCTGTATGAGTAGGTAGGATTAGATAGGAGTCCTAATACTTGTCCACACTCTTGTGTTTAATCAAAATGTATCATCATCCTAAATGGTAAACCAATAAAGACTTCAAATACAGTTTTAAGCATCTGAAAGCCAGAGGGTATTTGCTGTTTTTCTCAGTAACCGTATATTTTTTTTCCTGTTGCCTACTTCCTATTTTCTATATCAGTAAAAACTTATTGAATATGACTTGGGGGTTTGTAGGAAACTAATTGAAATAATGTTTTATGTAATGACAACATTTTGGAAAAGCAGTAATGATAAAAAATCGTGAACAAAAGACCACGTCTCACAACTTCTCCTGCCTCCTCGTCCTTTATTTTTAAATTGTTAATCAAAGCCACTGACTTATTGCTTAGGGGGAGATGGAATCAATCTTTACATCCCCAAAGCTTTTTAAATTATTCACCGTGCTTACTACTTCGCTTCTGAAGGGAGATTATCCCTTTTAATTGGAAATCTTCTATTATTTGTGCCTGAAATGTTTGAAATAACAAGTTAAGGCTCAGCCACTATTAATAGCCCGCTGCCAGGGAACGTAATGAAAAAGACGAGGCTCCATGAAAGCCATTCATCGCAAGGCATATTAACCCAGTCGTTTTCATTAATCATGCCCCAAACCTGCTGCACAAACAGCCCCAGTCCCCTCTGTATTTTATCAAGTGTTTCATAATTCCAGCCCCTCTCTTACTGAAGGCAACACTGTCATTTCCTCAGTGATATCACTCTGAGGATTAGGTTATTATCTTTCAACAGCCCACCAAGCACACAGACACACACAGACACACGCACAGACACACAGACACACACACACACGCAGTGTTGTCCTCATGGGGATGGATGCATGGATCGTGCCTGTGCCTTGCTTCAGGAAGTGCAGCCTGCGGGGGTGTCACCCACACAATGGCAGGAGCAAGGTGCTCTTTGATGAGTGGGGACCAAGAGGAGATCTCAGGCCTCCAGTTGCAGATTGTAAAGATCACGTTTTTCTGGGTCATGCATCCTCTTGTTAGTAATAATATCACACCAGTCCCTGAGAAGGCTTTTGTCTCAAGTAACTTGACGATCACTTTGGATCTCAACTGCATTCTTTGTTGGCGTCTATCTAACACATCTAATGGGTAGCCAGAGTCTGGTGCAAAGAAGAGATTCCGAAAGACACTGGGACTCAGAGAAACTAGGGAAAGGCTTCTAAGGAAAACAGAAAGGAGGCCAGGAGCACAAGTCAGCTCAGTGACTCGGGAAGGCTGCGTGCCCTGGAGCCTGAGACCTCGGCCCCACCCTGCTCAGTGGCCCTGGTTCTCTCATCCTCAGGGTGGGATAATGTGAGTCTAGCCGTATGGAGCTGTGAAGGATGCACAAAGTCATTCACTGACGGGCTCACTTAACACAGCCCCTTGCACGCTACTCAGTTAATATCTGCCATTACTACACAACTTTCCAATGCAATGGAAGGGAGCCATAACTTTTCTCTTTCTTTTCCTTCCTCTTTTCCTCCTTCTCTTCCTCCTTCCCTTCCTTCCTCCCTCTCTTTTTCTCTCTTTCCTTCTTTCCTTCCTTGCCAAAATCTGTGTAGCAACAAAATTGTACACACAGCATCTTTCTGAAAAGTGTCCATGCCCCCGTCTCCCCTCACACACTCACACACATTTCTCCTGAAAATTAGTACTGGATTGCCACCGTGAAGGTGAGAATAAAAGGGAATTCACCCAACATGCTCATGTGAAATCTTCTGGGTCAAGATGAAACCCACATCTTTGGTTTTCAGGCCCAGGCACACACGTGGCCTCCCTCACAGGCACTCCTGTGCCTACAGAGGCATAACTTTGCAAGCCCATCGGCCCCTTGCATCCTCCCTGCCCTGAGCCCAGCACTCCGCAGGAGTGTCACCTGAGTATCGGCCCCACATGGAGGGCCCAGTGATCCCCAGAAATAGAGTTGAGGATGGCTTCATGCTAGGGGCCCATGTACAACAGGTCAGCGAAGGACATCGTCAGATGGCTCATCTGTAAAACTGCTGGAACCCTTCCCCATTTCACAACTCACAATTTGTCCTAGAATTTAGCAGGAGGAAAGTGATACTTCCCCAGTGGCATGGTATTTTCCTTGAATCAGACAGGAAGAATGATTTCCCTTTGAGTCATGAAGGCCAAGATGGTGAGTTCCAAATTTAATATTTAAATGGAGTAACTACAGAGAAATATTTTGCTGTAATTATCCAATTATTTCCTCATATTGCAATTACCTAATTAAAAAATTATACACACATACACATTTTTTGTTTTAAAAAGTACCATTGAGTTATGATTTATATACTATACATTCACAAATTTGAAATGTACAAATCAATGGGTTTTAGTGTATCCACAGATATATGCAACCATTGCCACAGTTAAATTTGGGCATTTTCTTTTTTCTTTTCTTTTTTTTTTTCTGAGATGTAGTCTCGCTCTGACGCCCAGGCTGGAGTGCAGTGGCAGGATCTTGGCTCACTGCAACCTCCGCCTCCTAAGTTCAAACTATTCTCATGCCTCAGCCTCCCGAGTAGCTGGGACTACAGGCACATGCCATCATACCCGGCTAATTTTTGTATTTTTAGTTCAGATGGGGTTTCACCATGTTGGCCAGCCTGGTCTCGAACTCCTGACTTTGTGATCCTCCTGCCTTAGCCTCCCAAAGTGCTGAGATTACAGGCATGAGCCACTGCACCTGGCCAAGGACATTTTCATTATAACAAAAAGCAACCCCATACCTCTTAGCTGCTACCCCAATCTCTCCGCTACCCCATTTTGCACCTCCTGCCCCCTGGTGACGGCCCATCTACTTTCTGGCTCTGCAGAATTTCCCTATTCTGAACATTTTGTGTAAATGAAACCGAACAATCCGTGGTCTTTCGTGAATGGCTTCTTTTGCTTGGCACAGAGTTTTCAAGGTTCACCCGTGTTCCGGCATGCAACGGCGCTTCTTTTCTTCTTACGGCTGAATCACATTTCGCTGTGGGGCAAGAGCACACTCTGTGCATCTTCACCCGCGGATGGACAGCTGAGCGGTTTCCACATTTTGACTATTGTAAATAATGCTGCTGTGAACATGAGCGCAAAGGTTTTATATGATCACATGGGTTCATTTCCACCGAGCATATGCCTGGGAAGGAATTTCTGGGTCATGTGATAACTCTGGGTTTCACCTTTGAGGAATAGTCCTTTCCAAAGTGGCTGCTCATTTCACACACTAGCAGTGTAAAACGAATCTAATGTGTCTACATGCTTAACAATACTTGTTTTCCTTTTTTTTTTTTTTTTTTTTTTTTTTTGCTGATTAAAAATGTTTGATTTTACTTGACTTTGTTTGCAGGTGAGGAAAAATAGTCTCTTCAATAAATGGTACTGGGAAAACTGGATATCCATATGCAGAGGAATGAAATGAGACCCTTTTCACCATATGCAAAAATCAAATAAAAATGGAGTAAAGACTTAAATGAAGACCTGAAACTATAAAACTACTAGAAGAAAATATTGGGGAAACCCTTCAGGTCATTAGTCTGGGCAAATTTTTTGGGAGGAGGGGGAAGACCTCAAAAGCAGGCAATGAAAGCAAAAATAGACAAATAAGATTATTTTGAACTAAAGAAACCTTGCACATCAAAGGAAACAATTAGCAAAGTGAAGAAGCAACCTTCGGAATGTGAGAAAATATTTGCAAACTACTCATTCGAACTTTTTAAAATAGCCATCCTATTGAGTGTGAAGTGGTATCTCATGGTTTTGATTTGCATTTATCTGATAGTTAATCATGTAGCACATATTTTCATGTGCTTGTTAGCCATTTGCTTATCTTCTTTGGATAAATCTCTGTTTATATACTTTTTCAATTTTTAATTTCGGTTATGTGCCTTTTTATTTTTCTACTGGGGTTAATTGTAGGTCTTTGATCTACTCCGAGTTAGTTTTTGCATATGGTGTGAGGTAGGGTTTCAACTTCATCCTTTTGCATGTAAGTATTCAGGTGTCCCAGCACCATTTGTTGAAAATGTCATTCTTTTTCCTTGTTTAATTATCTTGGCCCTCTTGTCAAAAATTAATTATACATAAATGCATGAGTTTATCTCTGGACTCTCAATCCTATTCCATTGATTTATAAGTTTGTCATTATGCTAGTACCACACTATCTTGATACCTGTAGCTTCATAGTTAAGTTTTGAAATTCGAAATTGTGAGTCCTCCAACTATCTTCTATTTTGACTATTCTGGGTCCCTTGAATTTCTACATGAATGTTTGGATCAGCTTGTCAATTTCTGCAAAGAAGTCTGCTAGGAATTTGATAAGGATTGCATTGAATCTATGATCAAATTGGGGAGTATTGTGATCTTAACAATATTAACTTTTCTAATCCATGAATATAAGATGTCTTTCCATTTGTTTGTCTTTAATTTCTTTCAATATTGTCTTGTAGTTTTCAGAGAGTGAGTTTTCCACTTCTTTTTTTACATTTATAAGTGTTATGTTCTTTTTGATGCTATTATAAATTGAATTGTTTTCTTAATTTCATTTTCAGTTTGTTCATTGTTACTGTATAGAAACAGTCTCCTGTAGTCTTACCAGACTTGTTTATTAATTCTAGCAGTTTCTTAGTGGATTCCTTAGGCTCTTCTGTACACAAGAGCACATCATCTGCAAGCCTAGTTTTATTTCTTCCTTTCAAATCTGGATGGTTGCTGTTTCTTTTTCTTGCCTAATTGCCCTGACTACAATTTCCAGTACCATATTGAATAGAAGTGGTAAGAATGGAATCCACGTATTGTTTCTGAAGTTAGTGGGAAAGCATTCACTCTTGTTAGTAGGTACAGGGTTAGCTGTGGGTGACTGTAGATGCCCTATATGTATATCTTTATCTGTAGTCCACTGCACACCTCTCTTGGAATTAGGCTGAGTGTCATTTATGAATAAACACTAAGGCCAAGCCACACTGACAGAGTTTTAAGAATTTTTAATAACCACTATTGGACTCTTGAAGCTCATCTTAACATTTCCTTAGGCTCAAAGTTTTCAGTTGTGAAAATCAAATTATTTCCCTGCATTAGGGAAACATATATTTCAGAATAAGTTGTAAGGGAAGACTTGATTCCTAGGCCTCTTTTCTAACAATATCATATTTTAAAATTACTTTTCCTGGAATATCATATTTTTTAAAATTCTTTTTCCTGGAGACAGGATGGGCACTTTTGCACCATATGCGAACTCAGTGAGAGCCAGGGGGCGCTGCGTGGAGGAGGCTCTTCTGAGCACCCACTTCTCTGACTTCATGCCACTCCCAATTTTACTATGTTGATTCATAGACTCCTTTTCCTTATGAAAAGAGAAATGTTAACAAATTATAGCGTGATAAACCTGATATGAGTAATAATGCTGTCTATTCAGCATGATGGTTTTAATTCTTCATCTGAACTCTTTGAACTTTGACTGTAGTTTAAGGATGTGTATTGGGGAAACACCAGTGGTTTTGAAGTAGGGTATGTTCAGAGCTCAACCAGTGCTTTAAAGAAACGGATGTTTCATCACGGTCAAGGGCGTGCCTCAGTTCTGGCACCTGCCATCTGAGCCTGCTGGTGAGGAAGATGGGTCGGCTGCCATGGGTGGTCCATGCTGTGGCAGAGGCCAGGGCTCTCAGGACTGAGGGAGTTTGGCCAAGGGACTGTGGGGCCCAGACAGGGAGAGGGTAGCTCTCTTGTTTCCCTGTAAGTTATGGCTACTTGGGTGTGCAGTCGGAAACACAGGCAAGCCCTAGAGTGTAAGACTTCCTTAAAATAACTCGTTTTAGAACTTTTATTTGGAGAAAAGTGGAGGCATGAAATAGACTGTCTACAATGAGCTCAAAGAGGAGCAGATCTTTGGCTTGTTTATGCAAGAGAGGGCTCCAGGAAACTAACTAAAGCTCTGATTAGGCTGTGAAGATGTTTATAGCAGTAGTGGGTGCATACATGTGCACATATGTACACATACAAACACATATTTACAAGACATGTGCATATACACAAATGCACACCTATAAATGCACACCTATGCACAAACACACACATGAACACAGGCACACTCGCAAACACACATAAGCACATGAATATACATGAAGACATTCAGGTGCACATGCAGATACCAACACACACAAATATACACATAAAGTACACACGTGAACATAAACACACATACATATAATGTACACACGTGCACATGAGCATAAACACACATACACATGTACACAGGCAAACATGAGCTTAAACAAATACACATAATGTACACATGTGAACATGAGCATAAACACACATACACATGTACACATGCAAACATGAACATAAACACATACACATAATGTACACATGTGAACACGAGCATAAACACACATACACATGTACACATGCAAACATGAGCGTAAACACATACACATAATGTACACATGTGAACATGAGCATAAACACACATACACATAATGTACACATGTGAACATGAGCATAAACACACATACACATAATGTACACATGCGAACATGAGCGTAAACACATACACATAATGTACACATGTGAACATGAGCATAAACACACATACACATGTACACATGCAAACATGAGCATAAACACACATACACATAATGTACACATGTGAACATGGGCATAAACACACATACACATAATGTACACATGTGAACATGAGCATATACACATAATGTACACATGTGAACATGGGCATAAACACACACATGTACACATGCAAACATGAGCATAAACACACATACACATAATGTACACATGCAAACATGAGCATAAACACACATACATATAGTGTACACATGTGAACATGGGCATAAACACACATACACATAATGTACACATGTGAACATGAGCATATACACATAATGTACACATGTGAACATGGGCATAAACACACACATGTACACATGCAAACATGAGCATAAACACACATACACATAATGTACACATGGAAACGAGCATAAACACACATACACATAATGCACACATGCGAACATGAGCATAAACACACATACACATAATGTACACATGTGAACATGAGCATATACACATAATGTGCACATGTGAACATGAGCATAGACACACATACACGTAATGCACACATGCAAACATGAGCATAAACACACATACATGTAATGTACACATGCAAACAGCATAAACACACATACACATAATGTACACATGTGAACATGAGCATAAACACACATACATGTAATGCACACATGCAAACATGAGCATAAACACACATACACATAATGTACACATGCAAACATGAGCATAAACACACATACACATAATGTGCACATGTGAACATGAGCATAAACACACATACATAGAAATTTGCCAACCACACATACTCACATACATATACATATACACCCTCCTTCATGAAAACAAATGCATACACCACTCTCTACACACACATGGGCCTACATTCATGCACATATATATGTACACATGTTAACACATATGCAAAAATACACACACATAAGCACATACATATGCACCATTTTGCCATCAGAGACTCAATTTGTCCTTATCACAGGTCACAATTTGTTATGAAAAAGAAACATTGAAATGCACATATAAGTCACACAATTAGAGTGAATGATACATTTTTTACACATGTCACTTATTTGCTCATGTTCTTTTTTAAGAAGAAGGGGGAGGTTTGTCAGTGGTCCAGGAATTGTGTCTGAGGCCTGTGATACAGAAGAATGCCATCATCCTGTGATTAAACAATGACCTTGGTGACTTTTACTCTCATTTTCATTGGACCCATCAGTGTTTTCACCAAGAGATTGTCTGGTTGAGTGAAGAGATCATGGGCATCAGTTGAGCTTTGCCTGCTCTACAAGTGAGGAGGAGGCAAAGAATGCATTTCAGAGCGACACCAAGGCCACATCTATGACATCAACAGCAGAACGTCCAGGCAAGTCCATTTTGAAATACTGCCACATTGTGTTAGTTGTGTTAAAAATCTCTAAAGTCTATGTGTTGTATTTTTACACTTTACACTTATTCTTTAGGAACATGCCCTTGCCTTCCTTATATACAGAGTACGGATCTGAAAGAGAAATTAAAGGCTGTTTCTTAAGTCCACTTCTTTTGGAAAACAGACGAACCCTTAAAAAGTGATAATCTCTTGAGTTGAGTGGCTGGCCTCAGCATTCGAATGCTTATAATGAGTCTTTATGATTTTCAACCTACCCATTTCCCCTTCCACATAATTTTTTAAAATTGACAGATACTTTTATTTTAATTTTAGAACACTTTTTTTTTGGTAAAAATCTAGGTCAGCGGTAAGAGCATGACATTTATGTGAACATCTCCGGTCATGATTTAAATGGTGGGACAAGGTTTAGTAGAGCTGCCTGGAATAGTTTAATGGGAAACACGTTTAGGGTTATTTATCATCTTAGTAACCTCGTTAGTTAGTTAGGCTCTTGGATGCATTTTTCTAAGTGTCTGTATGGTATTAGTTAAAGAGATAAATTTAAGTAATCTTTTTCTCTTTATTTCTCTCCTTGAATGTAGTTTTAGGTCTGAATATATATTGTACTGAAGATTTTATTGTAAGTTCAAGTGTAATCTTTATTAACCTTCACTTTATAAAGGAAGCATTTGGACTTTTTCTTTTCACAGGTTTTATACAGTACCCAATTATGTTGGGTAATAAAGTAATTTCGAGAAAAAAGAAGTGGGAGTATTGACAAGTAGTTTTCAATGACAAATTTGTGTACTTTTACAACAGAATGTGTATATAAAACCAAATAATAGCATTCAATACAATGGCATCAGAATAGATTTTGAAAATTAATTTTTGAGATAGATGCTTTTAATTTTTCACCTTCAAATGAAGCTAACATATTTATTATTTTCTTGTTTTCTTTCTAAATAACAAAATATGAGAGAAGGTTCCAGAATTTCATTTTCAGATATTCTATACTTGCACTCATTGTGAGGGTTGACTATTTTTTGTATATAAATAAAAAGCCAAATTGGCAAATCATATCTAATTTTTAATTTTATTATTGCTTTCTAAATATGGACACATTACAATGTGTTTAGAAAATTTTGAATGAATGACTATAATTTATGAATGTGGTGAAGATCATCTTTAGGCAAATTTGCCAATTATTATAATTTTACACTCTTCTCTTAATTCTATTTCAGTATTAGTGTTTCCTAGTTTACTGATTTTAATCAATGGTTTACTGCATTCATAAATTTGATGATATAGTTTCATAAAACAATTTAATATTCAAAAATATCACGTAATTAGAATTGTTCAGAGGCAAGTTCTCAAGACCAAGTTATCTTGCTTGACAATGACCACTCAGCGCTTAGTGATTTATTTAAAAGAGGAAATCACAAATTAATTACTATATTTGTTAATTTACAAAATATAGTCTTAAAATATCTTAATATCTTTAATAAGGAAACCCCCATCATACCATGAGTTGCATAAATCCTCTCTGGTGGAAGCCAGAACATATCCAGGCAGGGTCAAAAACCCACAAATAGAATTCAGAATGGTATCATCACAAACGTTGCTTTCCAATGAGCAGATGGACATGTGTTCAAAGCAGACACAGCCATCCATCCATCCACCCATCCATCATTTCATTCATTCATCCATCCATGCATCCATCTATCCACCCATTCATTCATCCACCCATTTATCCACTCATCCATCCACCTACCATTCATTCATCCACTCATCCATCCATCCACCCATCCATCCACCCATCTATCCATCCACCCACCCATCCATCTATCCATCCATCTATCCATCCTTCCATATATACATACATGCACTCATCCATTCATCTACTCGCCCATTCGTCCATCCACTAACTCATCACTCCATCCATCCATGCATCCATTCATCCACCATTCATCCACCCATCCATCCATTTATCCATCCATCAATCCATCATTCACCCACTCATTTACCCATTGATATACTTATCCATCCACCCAAGCATCCATCCATCTTTTCATGCATCCATCTACCCACCCATCCACCCATCCATCAGTCCATTCATCCAATCATTCATCAAGTTATCCATCCACCCATCCACTGACTCATCCTTCCATCCATCCATCCATCCATCCATCATCCATTCATCCATCCACCCACCCATTTGTCTACCCATCTATCCATTCATCCACCCATTCATCCATCCATCCACTCACCCATCCATCTGTCCACTCATCTATCCATCCATCCATCCATTATCCATTAATCCAACCACCCACCCATCCCTCCATCCATCCACCCATCAGTCCACTCATCTATCCATTCATCCATCCACTCATCCATCCATCCATCCACTCATCCATCCATCCATCCATCTATCCATCCATCCATCCACTCATTCATCCATCCATCCATCCATCCACCCATCCATCAATCCATTCATTCATTCATTCACACACCCATTCATCCAGTCACCCATCTATTCATCCATCCATCCATCCATCCATCCATCACCTACCTTTCCCTCTATCCCTCCCTTCATAAACCAATTCATTGATTTTTCACCCATCCTTTCTTCCATACACCCACCTATCCAACCTTCTGTCCATCCATCTATTCTTCTTTTCATCCATCCATTCATGTTTTCATCCATCCATCTATCCATCATCCCCTCATCCACCCATTACTTGATCCATTCATCCACTCACTCATTTATACATCTCTTCAAATGTTAATCCAGTACTAGGTAATGCCAGTCTTTGTTTTGTTTTTGTTTTCTTTTTCTTTTTTTTTTTGAGACGGAGTCTCACTCTGTCACCCAGGCTGTAGTGCAGTGGCAGGATCTTGGCCCACTGCAAGCTCCACCTCCTGGGTTCATGCCATTCTCCTGCCTCAGCCTCCTGAGTAGCTGGGACTACAGGTGCCCGCCACCACGACCACTAATGCCAGTCTTTGGAACAGATATTGAGGGGACAAAATGAAGTTCTGATGTCAACTGTCTTTCAAATACAGTGCCACCATGAAAGACTTATCTTTCTTGGTCAGACATTGTGCTGAGTATCTTCCATTTGCCTTATCAATTGCACTGTCCCTCTTTTGCTCCCTGCCCCATGCCCCAGGAAGCTGATGCAGTATGGACTGCATTATTAGGCTTCATGTGCTCTGTGCTTCTTGTTCGGCTCAGCCAAAGGGAGCAAAGCAGGAGGTGCAAGGTAAAGAGGTGTGATCAGGACGGCTGTACCCTGGCCCTTCTCTGAGGTGTCCTGTTTAGTAGTTTCTTTACTCAAACCTTTTCTCTCTCTCCCCTTTTCTCTCTCTCTCTCTCATGCTCTGTCTATATAAAGCACAAACTACAGAGTAGTATCTTCCTGCTTCCTTACTTCCACATTTTCTTTATCGACCTGATTAGAGGACTGCTATTTCCATTCTCCATTGTGGTGGATGCACAGAGTATAAACTACAAAGGCCATGGTGTCTTCAAAGCATCACTCACCACATCCCTCTCTCATGGATGTTTGTACAGAACTAGAATTATGTTGTTCATAGCTTTATCTGACTATCATCTAACCTAAAATTTACTCACTCTGTGTGTCCTTTGATTCAATTTCCATTTCAAGAAAGATTGGTTTATCATATTTCCTCCTTTTACTTAGAGATGCATTTTAATTGGCTACCTATATCTCAGCAATGCCCAGATCTTTGAAAAAGCATAGAAGCTTCTAATTTCTCTGGAATGGAACCTCAGCCAGCTGAACCTTCATGTTCCTTAGCTTCTCTGCTGAGCCTATACCTTGTATACTAAAATTATCAGAATCATTTTAAACCTCCTTTTTTATCTTCTCATGTCCAAAATGGGTCTTCAACTATCAGGTTGCACAACTGTTAAGCAGCGTATTTTCTCCACGTGGTCATACACATCACAAAACTCAAATGCTTTATACTAAGGACCCTTTGTGAACAAACGGGTTCAGGCATAACCTCACTTTTGAGGACTTTTTCATCATAATACTTGTCATATGGGGCCAGATGCAGGTAATCAAAGTCCCAACAGAGAAAATCCCTGTCCCCGAGGCCCCACAATTAAGCTGAGGAGGAGACACCTGTGCCGACCTGGGGAAGCTGCGTACCGTGTGGTTCAGCCTCAACATCAGATCTGTGTCATGGCTTAAAAAGTGCAGATTGGCAATCACAATGTGACTCCAAAATGATTCGAGCTTTTCCTTGCATTTTAACCATTGAAGGGATCCCCTTCTGCCCCATTAATCACTCTGATTTCATCCATTTATCTACTGTAAAGTTTTTCTCCTTACATAAATTAGTGACATACATACTCTTTTTCTCCCTCAGCCTTGTCTAGCTCTCAACTTTACCAGTTTTGGCATCTACAGCAGTGTCCTTTTCTCTTAGGAGACACTGCAGTAACAGTAAATATACTATTGCCAGTCTCGGGGAGACTCCAAAGGGCCTGCTCCCCCCCAAACTGAATGCTGAGCTTCTACTTAGAGTGACAATGATGGCTCCTCAAGCCCATGGAATGATAAGGTTGATGATCTCTCAGTTGTCTCTGAGATGCTACCATCACTACACCAGCGTGCCCTGAATCAACAGGCCAGCACGTGGGACATGTAACATGTGTTTGCTGTGGAGAAGTGCATTCCTTTTTCCTGGCTGCCTGTATCAGAAAACTGTTTGTCTTGAGCTGGCTAATCACCCTGAAGAATGCTCCCATGACGGATGTTTAGGCTGCATCCACTGAGCCATTAGCTGGAGGGAGTAGCTCATTGCCAGACGCAGAAGGAGCCGCATCAATCAGCGAGCTGCTGGCCCTGGGCCACTTA
Source organism: Pan troglodytes (assembly GCF_028858775.2). Taxonomy (NCBI): domain Eukaryota; kingdom Metazoa; phylum Chordata; class Mammalia; order Primates; family Hominidae; genus Pan; species Pan troglodytes. The sequence continues at coordinate 143,666,893 of NC_072406.2, read as the reverse complement.
AGGCTGTCCTTGTTCCTCTTAAATGATGTAAATCAAATACAAAACCCAGCTCATTATTACTTGAAATTTGAGAAATATGCAAATGAGCACTCCCTAAACAAGGAAAATGACAGTACCTTTCTCATCATCCCAATTTAAAAAGAATAACACACTCCCATAAGCTGTGACATTTCCACGATGATATTTCAACAGGGCCATTGGTTCATCTCTGTGGGCTGTTGAGCTGTTAGTGCCTGCACCATTTTATAGCCTGGAAGTTAAGAGGAAAAAACAAAACCCTCCTTTGTCACTCACTAAGGAAGTCACGTTGTGATCCGAGGAGTTTTTAAGGCAGACTGAAGTATGAAGAATTGGAACACTGAAATACATTTTCTTGCATTTTACCTGGATTCCTCTGAGCTTTCTAGAGATGGTTTCTGTGCCATATTCTTCCTTCCCTGAGCCTGTCTCCTTTCCCCTCATTCTATCCTGCTATTCAAATCACACAGACAGCAGCACCTCTTGGTTAGATTGGTTCACAATGTTTCTGCCTAAATTTTAACAAGGGTGCCTCATTTCAAACTCTGACCCTGTGGTAGGGGAGCATAGTCAATCTAGAATGACTCTCCTTACCTCGAATTTAGCAGGATGTGGCCTGAAAGCCAGATTGAGCACAGAGCAGCTTGATCTGCAGCATTCTCATCTGCTGGTCCAGTCATGAGTTTGGCATTGGGAAGCTGATGGCTGCTGCATCCAATTACCAGATTAAGTTTCTTGAAGACGTGGATGGCCTCCATGGACTTACATGGATTAGGGAGGCATAACAGGTAGATATTTTTTAAATAAAAAGTCCTAAAGCCAAAATGTCTAAGTTTTTATTATTTTTAGATTTTTCAGATCCAAAGTAGCTATCATAACCCTTCAAAGCAAGTGACATGTTCTCATTTCACTCCATTCCAATAGCATAAAAGTCTCAGTAGAGAAAAGACCCTAGACCAGGTGTGGTGGCTCATGCCTGTAATCCCAGCACTTTGGGAGGCTGAGGCCAGTGGATTACTTTGAGCCCAGGAGTTTGAGACTAACCCGGGCAACGTGGCGAAACCCTGTCTCTAGAAAAAGTACAAAAAAATCTGCTGGGTGTGGTGGTGCACACTTGTGGCCCCAGCTATTTAAGAGGCTGAGGTGAGAGGGTCACCTGAGCCTGGGAGGCGGAGGTTGCAATGAGCTGAGATTGCACCACTGCACTCCAACCTGGGCGAGAGAGCGAGACCTTGTCTCAAAAAAAAAAAAAAAAAAAAAAAGCCCCTAAATAGATTAAACGTGCTCATTATTATTCATTAAGTCATTTTAATGAATAAAGCCATTTAATCTGGCTCCTAACTCAGCTTTGGGAACATTTGAGAATAAAACAAACCATCCTTCCTCACAGTGCTGGTTCCTGGTCTTGCAGAAGCAGCAGAGGAAAGGGAGCGGCAAACGGAACCTGAGGCAGGAGAGCGCTCAGCACCACTGTCTCAGCTGCATGGCTCTGAGGGGAGGAGGAGATAAACACATTTTACTCTCAGTTTAAACCTTGCAGGACTACTGGTGTAGCTCGTTTCATGTTAGAATCTGTGGGCTGTGAAGCGAAAGCTTTTAAGACGTCATGCAGTCATAGTCTCTATGCTGAAATAGCCAGGAAAGAGAATGTTCTAGGACTCGGTATTAGGGTTGCCAATATCACAAATTTCAGGAAAGGAAACCAAATGAAAAAAAATCTTAAAGTCAAAACCCTCTCCTCCTCTCCTCTCCTCTCCCCTTCTCTCCATCTCCTCCTCTCCTCTCCTCTCCCCTTCTGTCCGTCTCCTCGTCTCCCCTTTTTGAAACTTAGCGTGCCCTGTTCAGGAGGCCGAGGGTTTAAAGAAAACAAGGGGCTGGCTGTGGCTGCTGCTCTCACACTCCCAATGCCAGAGCTTGGGGGAGCCTGGATTTGGATCATTCAGGCCATGGTGATGTTCTTCCTCCTCCCCAGGATCACTGGGTGGCATTAAGATTGCCCCTGCAGAGATGCCCAATGCTCCCTCAGCTCTCCCACTTTGCAGAAGCACACGAGGTGCTTCCACCATTTCACAGTGGACTCTCCTCCATCCCTCACTGAGTTGGGGAGGCCCCTCTGGCCGAGATGGTTGGCTGAGAACACCCAGCATGCTGGGCGTGAATGTCCCGTCAGCTGGTCACTTTAAAGGACACTTTGGGCTCCTGTGAGCTGCTAGCTGCAGAGGCCAAGCTGGGGCAAAGAGAGACAGAAAATAGCCAGAAAGTTCACAAGAAGGGGCTAGCACACGGGAAGGGCCATGCTCCTGGCATTTTGTGGCTGATCCCTGGACAGCAGAGCGAAGGTTAGAGACACAGACATTGCAGTTGCCATCTGTGGCATCTGCGCTGCTCCGGGCTCTGTTCCCATCACAGGGTCTGTGATCACGGGGGAGCCTGGGAGAGGAGGCTGGAGGTTGCTGACCTGACACAGATACAGAGCCAGAAGGGGTTACTGAATGCATCAGCAAGGACAGCATTTATTCTACAAGATGTGCAATGTATTCTAATCAACATCATTTAACTGTCATTAATTGTTGGCCAAACAGATCTCTTTGGCAAATATCCAACAATAAACTTCCTGACAAATTTTTAGCAGTCGCAGATGGACACTGCATAATAAAATGATATTTATTAGAGAAATGTCATTTTTAGCTACCTTGTTACACATGCTCCAACTATTCTCTTCCTGCTGACAGTGGGGCTCACCATGGCATCAGCGTTTGATGGAGAATGGAGGCATTTCAGCCAGTTAAGGGTGGGCTGTGTTAATTCCTGTAGTTACAATTGCACTTAAGAGACAACGTCTTCTTTCCTTCGCGCTCGAACCGTTTAGAGGACTAGATGAGCACTGTGGGTGACAAGCAGCGTTTAAATGAAGTATGATCCTGTGATTTATTTAGGTCACAGTGCAGTTAATAATTAATGAGGCCAGGCTCTGCTGATTTGAAGAGAAGTTCTGAAGGACTCACTCACTTTGTTTCAGACACTTGATATTCCAGACAGTCTTCCAGATTCGGCATCTCTAATGAGCTCTACCTTCCAGGGCACTGATCATGTTAGGTTGTAAAAGGCAGCGAGGAAGAGGAAAACTACATTAAAAACAAAACCCCACACGCACACACAAGAAGGAACTCACCACCCGGCACTGCAGCACACGCAGCTATGGCCGTGTTACCTTCACTGGGAAATTCAGCCACTGTCAGTTCTTTGGGGGAAGGGTTTGTCTCTTTCTGGTGTGTTTAGGAAATTGCATCATTAAAAGGAGGTAATGCCATCCAGTGGAAAGGCCCAGGACTGGAGGTCAAACAGACCCAGATTCAGGTCCCAGCCCTGCCCGTGAGTATCTGTGGGACCCCGAGCAAGCCACTTACCCTCACCTGTTAAAACAAGCAACACACACACATGCCACCGCCCACCTCCGTTGATTGATTTGGTTTTTGGTTCAAGGTTGACTCATGTCAGCCTCACGACACTCATAGGGTCCGTGCTGTTATTTCGGTCTATCTGGGCTGCCATGATAAAATACCATAGATGGCATGGCCTATGCAGCAAAGGGCAGAGTTGGTGTCTGGAGAGGGCCTCTTCCCGGTTTCCAGCCGGTACCGGTACCTTCTCATCATGGCCTCACGTGGGCTTCCTCCATTGAATGCACTGGAGAGAGAGAGATCGAGTCTCGTTCTCTTTAAAAGGGCGCTAACCCCCTAGTGAGGGCCCCGTGTTCACGGTCTCCTCTAAGCCCAATCACCTCCAAAGGCTCTACCTCCACAAACGATCACACTGCGGGCTGGGGCTTCAACCTGAATTGTTTTGCTGGGGACTCAGACATCCAGTCCATGGCAGCTATTATCTTCCTCTTTTTACAGAAGGGGAAACTGAGGCACAGAGGGCTGAGGGCTGAGTGGCTTGCAGGAGCTTCTGTGACCTCATTCCTTGTTCTAAATAGCACTGAGACTCATGCCACATTTGGAGTACTAAGAACGCAGGACACACAAAAAGACGCAGATGCCTGAAAATGATCACCAATGAGAAAATCGATACTTGCGCTGCATTGATCATTCATCAAAGCTCCCGAGCCAGGCATTAGGATGGGCTGAGTGCAGAGAAGTCGGGGATGTCCACCCCAGGAGCCCATGTCAACGCTGGGTCACTGAGTGGACGCAGCTGTCTCTTCACCACCGCTCACAGCCACAGTCAGAGGTCACGGAAATTCCATCTATCCTGCAATTTACACTGTTTGTTGTGAATTTTCTGTTATTAGTGAAAACTTTTATGAAGCTGCATTAAGTACTAAGTCAATGTCACGTATGTGTATTTTTGGTGCCCGGGGCCTGTTGCTCTCAGAAGGCACTCGTGAGTCCTGGCTGCCAGGGGGCCGCAGGGGTGAGTGTCTCGAGTGTGGGGTGGACTTTTCTGCAGTTCTTGGCTTCCATCAGGACTCAGCAGTCATCCAGCTCCGGAATGTGCAGGTGTCCATGGATGCCCAAGGAGGTGGTAGACTCAGCCCCTCATTGCAGGTGGTCAAGGAGAAATGGCCAGCAAGCCTGCCATCAGGCCCACCCAGGCCCTCAGGGGACGGCATTTGAGGCAATGACTGATGGATGGAAAAGAGCCCCCTTCAGCCATCACCTCTGTGTGGCCTTGGGACTGACAGGGGGAGGAGGAGAAACACTACCTCTGCCTCCTACCCTTGTGCATGGCACGCTGGAAATGCACGTCCCGGCACCTTCGCTGGCTGGGATCCATGAGGGACATTTTCAGGAGGAATCTGAGCCCAGAGAGGCCACACGTCACCCTTGTGCCTGGAGAGGCCACACGTCACTCTCATGCCTGGAGATCACACGTCACCCTCATGCCTGGAGAGGCCGTGCATCACCCTTGTGCCCTGAGGTCACACGTCACCCTCGTGCCTGGAGAGGCTGTGGGTCACCCTCATGCCCTGAGGTCACACGTCACCCTCATGCCTGGAGAGGCTGTGGGTCACCCTTGTGCCTGGAGTCCCGCTCCGTCAGGCTGCTCTGTGGTCTCCGAGCCCCACTGGTGAACGCACCCTCGCTGGGTTTAAGTGTCACTGTCAGCACGCTGGAGAGGAGCCGTGCTCATAGGAAAAAACAATAAAAGTGTACATTTTAGGATGAGTTTCAAGTCCATGGGCCGGAAACAAACAGTGTCCCCAGGCCTTCTTGAACGAACCGTCCAGCATGCACCCTGACCTCTAGGCCGCAAGTCTACACCACACACAGCGGAACCGAGGTGCTAACTGACCACATAAATCAATGCCATTTTATTCTTTTTGAAAATTCTCCATAATTCGATGTGTGGGGCACCATTCAGCCGGGCAGTCTGTGCAGGAGAGGGATGTTCTCCTTTCGGATTTCGGGCCAACGCTCTTTCCTGCAGCTTCAATGTCCCTCAGTGTGTGTGTTGGAGGTAATTAATCAGCGCTGTAATAACTGGGCTCACCACGACGCTGGTGGAGGTAATTATCTGTTTAGCTTCTCCAGCTGGCCTGTGCAGATGCTGCCGTGCTTTCTGGGTGGGAGGCATCTTCCCTGAGTGCTGGAAGGGGCCGGCTCCAGGAAGCCCCCACGCGGGATGACCCACCGCTGCCGAGCTCACCAAGGAAGGACATGGCCGGATAGGCTCTGTGCAGCCCCAGGCACCGCGTTGCACTGCCCACTCGGCGCCCGGGGCAGGCCTGGGTGGGGGTATGGCTGTGTGGGTGGTGGGAGACATTTAAAGGACCCGCATCCTAAGCCCTGCAGAGCTGGAGTGCCTCATGGATGTGGGCGGGTTTGTCCTTCATCTTCCCATCCCAGACCCCACCAAGGTTCCCAGACCTCACCAATGCCTTCCCACGTGGAAGGGTGTGATGGTGAATACTGAGTGTCAACTTGATTGGATTGAAGGATGCAAAGTACTGATCCTGGGTCTGTCTGTGAGGGTGATGCCAAAGGAGATGAACATTTGAGTCAGTGGGCTGGGAGAGGCAGACCCACCCTCAATCTGGGTGGGCACCATCTAATCGGCTGCCAGCACAGCTAGAATAAAGCAGGCAGGAGAAGGAATGAGGTGACTCGCTGAGACTCCCTCCCATGCTGGATGCTTCCTGCCCTCAGACATCAGGCTCCAGGTTCTTCAGCTTTTGGTCTCTTGGACCTTCGGCCACAGACTGAAGGCTGCACTGCCAGCTTCCTTACTTTTGAGGTTTTGGTACTCGGACTGGCTTCCCCGCTCCTCAGCTTGCAGACAGCCCATTGTGGGACTTCCCGTTGTGATTGTGTGACTCAGTACTCCTTAGTAAGCTCCCCTTCACACATCCACCCATCCAATTAGTCTTGGCCCTCTAGAGAACCCTGACTAACACAAAGGGCATTTGAGGATGCTGATTCTGGCTCCAGCTGCTGAAGTTGGGACCTGAGGACCCCGGGATGCTGCCTCTACCCTGCTGCTGCCCCTCGAGCATTTGTCCAGGGCCCATGCACCCCTCCTGGAGCCCCCTGGGTGTGTTTGTAATTCCAGAATTCCTAAGACGCTCTCCTTTGTTTCCTGCTGGAGAAAACTCAGCACACCTGTTCCAGCCCTGCTCTGAGAGGGCCTCTGAGGCAGAGCCACAGGCTGCGTGTGTGCAGGGAGGGCACACATGGGCTGGGAGGGGGAGGGGTATGGGTGGGGGTTGGGTTGGGGGAGGGGTGTGTGTGTCCTTCGGTTGGAGCCTCTGGAAGGGTCCTCAGATGCTCTGCACACCCAAGCCCGGCCTGCACAGTGTGGACTCTGCCTGGGCCATCTTGGTGTGGCTCTGCCAACAAGCTCTGCACACCCAGAGGGCCGGTGGCCATGTCCTCAGCTGCTGGGTGTCCTGAGTCACTAGGTGCCAAGACCTGGAGAACATATGGAGCCTGCTGAAGTCCCTGGACAGAGAGGCCACTTCTCACTGCCATTGCTGAGCCTCCCTCCAGCCCTGCCATCCCTGCCATCCCTGTGGCCCTGCGGCTGGGGCTGGGCTGCTCCTTCTTTCAGGTGGGAGGCAGCAGCCTCTCCGCACTGGGCTTACCTGGGGCTGTGAAGCGGAACCTCATGGAATGAGAGAGCTGCGCTGGGGCACTGCCTGGCTCAGTGGCACCTGTGCCGGGTTCCGGAGGCGCTTTGGGACAGACAATCATTCTGTATTCGGGATGGGGACAGCTGGAGCCACCAGGAATGGAAGGAAATGCTCTCCTCTGCTGGTGACCTCCGGTGGGAAGACTTCCTGGCTCCATGCCCTGGAGACAAGCACCTACCCTGTGGCCGCCCCCAGAGTCGCTCCCAGGCCTCAGCATCATCTGTCCATCGGCAGCATGACCACCACCAGTTGCCTCTGTCCTCGGCACAGGCTCAGTCATGGGACCTCATTGTTCAGAAGTTCGTGGTGATCTTTCTGGAGTAGACACCCCTTGATCTGGCCTCCCGACCTCTGAAACACAAGGTCACCTTCCACATGTCACAGTCTTCCCCAAGGGAAGGGAAATACCCAGCTCAGCCCACTGAGGCTGTTCTGTCCCATCTAAGCGGGGAGGGACAACAGAGGCGTGTGCTTGTGAAGTGAGACACAGGCTCTCAGGAAGCCGGAGACCTGCTCGCAGGACTATAGGCTGCTCTCCCCTACCCAGCGCCGCACCGCCACATCACCAAGGTCCGTATGGAAGTTTCTTGCATTTGGCGCATTGTGTCTGCGTATCAAAAAAAATTATAAGGCATATTAAAAGGCAAAAAAGCACAATTTGGAGAGACAAAACCAGACATGGCAGAGATTTTAGAATGATCAGACAGTGAATTTAAAACAACTGTGGCCGAGCGCAGTGGCTCACGTCTGTAACACCAGCACTTTGGGGGGCTGAGGCAGGTGGATCATTTGAGGCCAAGAGTTCAAGACCAGCCTGGCCAACATGGTGAAACCCCGTCTCTAATAAAAATACAAAAAACAAAACTAAAAATAAAAATAAATAGCTGGGCATGGCGATGCATGCCTGTAATCCCAGCTACTCGGGAGGAGTGAGGAGAATCACTCGGACCCGGGAGGTGGAGGTTACAGTGAGTCAAGATTGCATCATTGCACTCCACCCTGGGCCACACAGTGAGATGCCATCTCAAAAAATAATAAATAAATAAATAAAACTGTAAACCAAAAATAAAATCTTAAGCCCCCGACCAACTGGACAGACCCTCTCGGGGCCAAGGGGACCTCAGAGAAACGTGAAAAATGGAATTCCTGACCATGATAGGAAGGGAGGTCGCGAGGTTGGGAGGTCAGGAGGTCAGGAGGTCATGCATGTCTCATTATACCCGCTCCCTTTTGGAGTTTAGGAACATGACCAGCATTAACTTTAAAGTGGAGAGCACTAGGCTGACAAAACAGACTTGTAGCAATCAGATACCAATTTCCAACCTGACTCTGGTATAGCATCACATGTCAGACAGCAGGCCCTGAAAGAAATCAAAGCATTTTACTCCGAAATGTAATGTATTTCTTTCACATATTTTGAAATGGCCCTTCAAAGCTGTCATTTGTGGGGGAAATTTTGCCATCTCCAAGGAATCTCCATTAATGCAGACAGGCCTTCCCAGATCTAGGAGAGATTAACTGAGAGTCTGTTGCCTTTCAAGATCCAAAAAGAGACACTGACCGTCTGTCCTCTCGGAGGGCTGCCACCACTGAGGCTTCTTCAACTTAACACGAACCTTGGCCTCCATGGCCCCCCTTACCTTAACTCAAGCATTTCTTTTACTGACGTCAAGTCTTTAGACAAAGTTTCACTTTTTAAACCAACTGCCATTTAGAAAATCTTTGAATCCACCTATGACCTGTAAGCCCTCCCACTAAGAGCTTCAAGAATCTTTGCCTCTTTAGGCTGAACCAACGTACACATTTCATGTATTGATTTGTGATTTTACCCACATTTCTTGGCTCCCTACAATGTATAAAACCAATCTGTTACTCGACTGCCTCGGGCACACATTCTGAGGACCCCAGGCCAAGGTCACTTGTATTTTGGCTCAGAATCAACCTCTTAAAATATTTTACAGAGTTTGGTTTTGTTCCCATGAATACGAGTACGATTAAAATGCTAAGGGCTCTGATGGGTAAAACAGGCAGCACTTAAGAACAGATGGGCAATTTTAGCAGAGAGATAGAAGTCCTAAGAAAGAAGGAAAAAGAAACAGAAGAGATAAAAAATGCAGGGGCAGAAATGAGCAGGGCTTATTAGTAGACTGGACGCCGCTGAGGAACGACTGTGTGAGCTCGAGGACACACCCATAGAAACTCTGGAAACTGAAAAGCAAAAAGAACAAAGAATGAAAAGAACAGACCATAATATCAAAGGGCTGTGGGACAGCCACGAAAGGTGTAACAAAGATTAATGAGAATATCAGCAAGAGAAGAAAGAGAGAAGGAAGAGAAGAAATACTGGAAACAATAGAGTCTGAGAACTTCCACAAATTAATATCAGACACCAAACTACCTATCCATGAAGTGTAGATCACCAAGCAGGGTCTGTGACCCCAAGCCTACACCTAGACATGCCATTTTCAAACACAGAAAAGCAAGGATTAAAAAAAAGTCCTGAAGAAAGCTAAAGAGAGGAAAAAAACCCAACACTTTACCTGTAGAGGAACAAAGATGAGAATTAATTCTGTCTTCTTCTCAGAAACCAAGTAAGCAAGAAGAGAGTGCAGTGAAATATTTGAAGTATTTAGAGGAAAAAACACCCCGGCACAGAAATCTGTACCCTGCAGAATTACCCTTCAAAAGTGAGGGAGAAATAAAGACTTTCTCAGACAAACAAAAATTGAGGGAATTTGTTGACATTAGACCCGTCTTACAAAAAATATTTTAAAAGATCCTTTAGAGAGAAGGAGAATAAAAAGGCCAGAATCTCAGATCTGCATTAAAAAAACAAAGAGGGCCAGGTGTAGTGGCTCACTCCTGTAATCCTAGCACTTTGGGAAGCCGAGGCAGGTGGATCCTCTGAGGTCAGGAGTTCGAGACCAGCCTGGCCAACATGTTGAAACCCCGTCTGTACTAAAAATACAAAATTAGCCAGGCATAGTGGTGCATGCTTGTAGTCCTAGCTACTGGGGAAGCTGAGGCAGGAGAATCGCTTGAACCCAGGAGGCAGAGGTTGCAGTGAGCCAAGATCATGCCACTGCACTCCAGCCTAGGCAACAAGAGCAAAATTCCGTCAAAAAAAAAAAAAAAAAAGCTCTGAGGAAGGAAGAAGTGAAGGTAAAATGGAAGCTTTGATTTTTCATAACCTTAATTGACCTGATAGGTAAATGTGTTCAAAATAATAACAGCAACAATGCATTTGATCATGTATGTTCATGTATGTATTTAATGTTTTATATATATTTGCACACACACATTTATGTCTGCTGATATATCAATGAAATGAATGACAGCAATGACACAGGGACTGAGGGGTAATTAGGCTTATTTGGTTGTTTTAAGGTACTCACGTTACCTGTGAAGTGGTGTAGTGTTTTTCAAAAGTGGGCTTAGATTAGTTGTAAATCTATATTGCAAACTCTAGAAAAACTACTAAAAAAAAGGTTAAAAAAAAGAATGTGATTGATCTGATAAGAAAGGAGAGAAAATGGAATTATATAAAATCTCAATCAAAATCAACAAAAGGTTAGAAAAGAGTGGAAGACAAAAATAGGAGCAAGGTATAAAGGCAACAAATAAAAAACAATATCAAGTATGGTAGATATTAATCCAACTATATCAATCATCACTTTGAATGTCAATGGTCCAAATGCACCCATTGAAAGACAAAGATTATCAGAGTGAATGAAAAAGCAAGACCCAACTACATGTTATCTATAAGAAACCCACTTTAACTTAAAAGAAACGTATAGATTAAAAGTAAATGGATGGGGGAAATATATGCCATGCTACAACCAATGAAAAGAAAGTAGAAGATGTATTAATGCAGACAGAATAAGCTAGGAAAGCCACCAGAAATAAACAGGGCATTACATAATCATAAAGGTGTCAGTTCCCCAAGTATATCTAACAATCCTTAACGTGATTAAGAACGGAGTCAAGCCAATGAGGCAAAAGCTAATAGAACTGCATGGAAAAATAGATGATCACACTACTGTGGACTTCAACACCCTCTGTCAGAAATGGACAGTTCCAAGGGACAGAAAAATCAGTAAAGACATAGGTGAACTCAGCAACACCAGCAATAAACTGGAAATAATTGGCATCTTAACATGTGAGTAAAAAAAGAAAGCTTTAGAGAAATTTAGAAATGTTTAAACAAAATAAAAATGAAAACACAACATACCAAAACTGTGATGCAGTGAAAGGAGTTTTTAGAAGGAAATTCATAGCATTGAATTCATATATTAGAAAAAGAGAAAGATCTAAAATCAACAATTTAAGTGTCCAATTTAAGAAACAAGTAAAGAAGAGCAAGTAAAATCCAAAGTAAGCAGCAGAAAAAAGTGGTTAAAAATTAAAGCTGAGATCAATAAAATTGAAAACAGGAAAAGGACAGAGAAAATCAACAAAACCAAAATAGAGAGAGGACACAAACTTCTAATATCAGAAAAGAAAGAGAGATATCACTACAGATCCTATGGGAATTAAAAGAATGATTTTAAAAATGCTATGAACAACTCTATACCCACAAATTTGAAATCCCATTTAAAATGGACCAAATCCCTGAGAACACAATTTGCCAAAAATCACAAAAAAGAAATAAACAGTCTGAACAGGCCTATGTCTATTAAAGAGATTGAATCAATAATTAATAACCTTCCAAATCAGAAAGCCCCAGGGCCAAATGGGTTTATTAATGAATTTTACCGAACATTTAAGGAAGATATTTTACCAGTTATCTAAGATCTCTTTTAGAGAATGGAAGCAGAGGGAAAACTTTCTAATGCATTCTGGGAAGGCAGTAATACCCAATGATAGGGTTTGTCTGTGTCCCCACCCAAATCTCATCTTGAATTGTGGCTCCCACAATCCTCACGTGTCATGGGAGGGACCCGGTGGGAGGTGATGGAATCACAGAGTGGGTTTTTCCCCTGCTATTCTCATGATAGTGAATAAGTCTCATGAGATCTGATGGTTTTCTTTTTTTTTTTTTTTTTCTTCTTTTTTTTTTTTTTTTGAGACAGAATCTCGCTCTGTCGCCCAGGCTGGAGTGCAGCGGCGTGCTCTCAGCTCACTGAAAGTTCCGTCTCCCAGGTTCACGCCATTCTCTGGCCTCAGCCTCCACATAGCTGGGACTAAAGGCACCCGCCACCATGCCCGGCTAATTTTTGTATTTTTAGTAGAGACAGGGTTTCACTGTGTTGGCCAGGATGGTCTCGATCTCCTGACCTCATGATCCGCCCGCCACGGCCTCCCAAAGTGCTGGGATTACAGGCTCGAGCCACTGCGCCCAGCCAAGATCTGATGGTTTTATAAAGGGCATTTCCCCTGCACACATTCTGTTCTGCCTGCTGCCATGTAACATGCCTTTGCTCCTCCTTCACCTTCTGCCATAATTATGAGGCCTCTCCAGCCATGTGGAACTGTGAGTCCATTAAAACTCCTTTTCTTTATAAATTACCCAGTCTCAGGTATTTCTTCATAGCAGTATAAAAATGGACTAATATACCCTAATACCAAAACCAGACATTTTAGAAAAGGAAAACTCTACATCAAAATCTCTCATGAACATAAATCCCAAATCCTCCACAAAATATTAGCAAAACAAACTCAATAATATATCAAAAATTATGTATCATGACCAACTGGAAATTATCCCAGGTATGCAAGACTGGTTCAACATTCAAAAATCAATTAATGTAATCCATCACAGAAACAGGCTAAAAAGGAAAAAAAGAGATCATATTAATAGCTGCAGAAAATGCAACAAAATATGGCAAAATACAGTACTCCTTTATAATAAAAACTTTCAGTAAACTGGGAACAGAGAAGGACTTCCTCAGCTTGATAAAGAATTATCTATGAAAAACCTACAGTTAACATCATATTTAATGGTGATAAACTTGAAGCTTTCCCACTGAGATCAAGAGCAAGAAGGCAAGAATATCCCTACTCACCACTCCTTTTCAAACACTGTACTGAAAGGCTTAGTTACTGCAGTAAGACAAGAATAAAAAGGTAGACATATTGGGAGGGAAGAGATAAAACTGTATTTGTTTGCAGATGACATGATTGTCTATGTAGAAATCTGAAAGCATTGACAAAAAAACTTGTGAAACTACTAAGTGATTATAGCAAGGTTGCAAGATACAAGGTTAATATACAAAAGTCAATCACTTTCCTACATATCAGCAATAACAAGTGGAATATGAAATTTAAAAATAGTATTATTGGCTGGATATGGTGGTTCACACCTGTAATCCCAGCACTTTGGGAGGCTGAGGTGGGAGGATCAGGAGGTTAGGAGTTCGAGACCAGCCTGGCCAACCTGGTGAAACCCCATCTCTACTAAAAATACAAAAATTAGCGGGTCATGGTGGTGCATGCCTGTTATCCCAGCTACTCGGGAGGCTGAGGCAGGAGAATTGCTCGAACCTGGGAGGCGGAGATTGCAGTGAGCCAAGATCTTGCCATTGCACTCCAACTCTAAGCGACAGAGCAAGATGTCGTCTCAGAAAAAAAAAAAAAATATATATATATATATAATATATAAAATTTACATTAGCACTCTCAAACAGGAAGCACTTAGGCATAAATCTAACAAAATATGTACAAGATATATATAAAGAAAATTACAAAACTCTGATGAGTGAAATAAGAGTTAAATACATGGAGAGATTATCGACATTTAAGAATAAGAAGATTTGATATTGCCAAGATGTCAGTTCTTTCCAGCTCGATCTACAGTTTCAATGCAATCTCAATCAAAATCCCAGAAAGTTATTTTTTAGATATTCACAAACTGAGTCTAAAGTTGATGTGGAGAGGAAAAGAACCCAGAATAGCTTACACAACATTGAAGAAGAAAATTGGAAGATTGACACTACCCCGCTTCAAGACTTATTGTAAAGCTACAGAAATCAAGACCACATGGTATTGGTAAAAAACAAACAGACAAATGGATCAATGGAATGGAATAGAGATTTCAGAAACAGACCTACACAAATATAGTCAACCGATCTTTTACAATTGCTGAAAAGGAGCAAAGCCAATACAATGGTGCACAGATAGACTTTTCAACAGATGGTGTCAGAACGGGACATCAATATGCAAAAAAATGAATCCAGATAGACCTTACACCCTTCCCCAAAACCAACTTAAAATGAATCATAGACATAAATGAACAAAGCAAAACTATAAAACGCCTAAGAGATAACAGAGGAGAAAGCCTAGGTGATCTTGGCATGGTGATGGCTTTTTAGATCCAGCACCAAAACCATGATCCATGAAGGAAATAATTGATCAGCTGGACCTAGTTAACCTTAAACACTTCTGCTTGATGAAAGAAAATGGCAAGAGAATAAGAAGAGAAGCAAGAGACTTGGATAAAATATTTGCAAAAGACACCTATGATAAAGGACTCTAATTCAAAATATGCAAAGAAGTCTTAAAATTAAGCAATAAGAAAACGACTTGATTTAAAAATGGGCCAAAGATATCAACAGACATCTCACCAAAGATCTATAGATGGCAGATGAGCATGTGAAAAGATGTTCCATGCCATACATCATCAGGGAAATGCAAATTCAAACAACAATAAGACACCACTGCACACACCATTAGAATGGCCGGAATCTGGAACACGGACAACCCCAAATGCTGGTGACTGAGTGAGGCAACAGGAACTCACACTCATTGTTCATGGAAATGCAAAAAGACAATCTGGGGGTTTCTTACAAAACAAAATATACTCTTACATATAATCTAGCCATGATATTCCTTGGTATTTACCCAAAGGAGATGAAAATTTATGTTCACACAAAAATCTGCACACAGATATTTATAACAGCGTTATTAATAGCTGCTAAAACTTGGAAGCAACAAAGATGTCCTTCAGGAGGTGAATAGAGAAATGAACTGTAGTTCATCCATACTGGGGAGTGCTATTCAGCTCTAAAAAGAAATGAGCTATCAAGCCATGAAAAGACATGGAGGGAGCTTAAATACATGTTGCTAAGTGAAAGAGGCCAATCTGAAAAGGCTACATTATGTATGATTCCAAATATAGGACATTCTGGAAAGGGCAAAATTATGAAGACAGTAAAAAGATCCATGGTTATTGGGGGTTGGGGAGGGAGGGATGAGCAGGTGCAGCACAGGGGACTTTCATGGCAGTGAAAGTACTGTGTGTGATAGTTCAGTGGTGGATACAGTCATTAGAGATTTGCACAGGCTCACGGAATGTCAATACCAAGAGCGGAGCTAAGGTGGGCCATGGAGTCTGGTTGGCCATGTGTCGATGTAGATTCCTCAGGGGTAACAAATGCCCCACTCTGGGAGGGAAGTTTCTTATGGGGGGCTGTGCACCTGTGGGAGATGGATAGAATTAATTTTGTCATAAGCCTAAAACTCCTCTAAAAAATAGTCTTACAAGATAGGAGGGGGCTAATCTCTGCATTTCCCTCCCAAATCATAAAACTAATTGACCACAGCCCCCAAGCCCTCCATCTAAATATCATGGCAGGAGCTTCTGCTCTTAGCCTACTGAGGGATTATATGAAAAGAAAAAAGAAAGACAGTGAGATTAACAAAGTTACCGAATCTCTTCTTTAGAACCTAGGGCAGAAGGCACACAGGGTTCTGAGGTAGACGGCAGCCAGGCGAGGCCGTCTCTGCAGTGTGGCCAGGAAGGGAAGCCCATGGGAGGGTTTAAGCCAAGGTCTGAGGGACAAGTAGGGACTGGCCTGGCCCCCATGGTGAGGGATGCTTGTTCTATGGGGATGGCAATTTACCACGAGCAGCTGGGAAGAAACCAAGAGGAGCCCAGCTGGTGAGGCCAGGGGAGGGCCCTGGGCTACAAGATTGGAGAGGGTGACCAGGTGGGCCACATGGGATGTTGTGAACCATGGAAAGGAGCTCTTGACTGCGAAGAGAGCCAACAAACTATTGATCTCATTTGTTTTAAGCAAGCAGTGGGTGCCGCAATGCAGAGGACAGAATAAAAGGAGTCGGGCTAGAGTGGATCCGAGGAGAACCCTGAGAACTCAGGCTCAGTAGCTTAGAGGGGGTTAGCAGGCCTGGAGTGCACAGGTTGGGGATCCAGATGCCGGGGGAGTGAGAACTCAGGGCCTTCTGATGGGTCCATGGTGGAGGGTGAGTCCGGACCCTGAGGAATGCTCCCAGGCGATGCATTTTTGAGCAAGATTGAAGCACATTCCCTGTGACTAATTACTGCAACAGTCATCCTCTCAGGAGCAACCTCCTCTCCCAAATCAGCGGCCTGTAGCAGCATTCTGCAGAGCGGCACCATCAAGGAAACTGCTCCTTCAGGGAAAGTACCAGCTCATGCACGGACAATGTCAGCAACCAACAATTCTGTTCCTTAGAATTCGGAGTCTCCCTGGCAGGAGCATCTCACCCTCATCACTTGAGGCAGGTTTTGGAGCTGGCCCTTGTGATAGGACAGGCTGTAGAGCTTGTATATTTAACTTCTTTCAGCCCAGGGAATGTCAGATTGGAGGCCCCTCTGTAGGGCCCAGGGTTGCCCCACAATCCCAGCAATTCCTAATCAAGCCCTCTGTTCCGGACACCCCAAATCCCTTCTTTGCTGCATCGACATTAGTCCTGCATTTCTTCCCAGAAGAGGGGGGATCAACTTCACCTTCCCGTGCCCCAAGCAGCCTCCAGCTCCGCCTCTCCTCCGTGTGGGTGATGGGATGAGTGACCAACCTCCCCACAGTACTAAAATGCTGAAGAGAGAGCTGGTGATTAGCAAAGATCTCATGAGGCTGTCAACATTAATGGTGCTAAGTGAACCAAGCATTTGGAAAACATAAACTTTAGATTCCATAAAAGCATTCATATCTAAAATATGTAAGGAATTGAAACAACTCAATAGCAAAAAGCAGGTAATCTGATTTAAAAAGATGGGCAAAGAACCTGAATAGAAATTTTGCCAAAGAAGACATACACGTGGCATGCAGGTCTACACAAATGTGCTCAGCATCACTAATCGTCAGGGAAATGCAAATCCAAACCACAGTAGGTATCATTGAACACCTGCTAAGATGCCTCTTATCAAAAAGTCAAAGTATAGCCGGTTCTGGTGAAGGTGGAGAAAGGGCACCCTTGCACACTGTGGTGGGAAGGTGAATTGGTACAGCCATTATGGAAAACAGCCTGGAGGCTTCTCAACAAATTAAAAATAGAGCCAGTCCACGAACCAGCAATCCCATTTCTGAACGTATATCCAAAGAAAACAAAACCACTCTCGGGTGCAGATATCTGTATTCTCATTTTCATCACCGGGTTATTCATGATAGCCAGATACGAAAACAGCCTAAGGGGCTGTCACCGACAAACATTAAAAAATCCTTAAAGAAGCAGCTCTGTTCCTGTAGTGAGTTGAAAACCTTTCAGATTCACTGTCCTTCAGACTAATTAGCTGTTTCCTGCAAACCACATGAGGGTGATTTAACACAGTACACATGCATCCTAGCAGATCCACTTGATGTAAAATACCAAAATATAAAATTTAAATTAAATTCATGGTATGAGTCATATATCCGATTAAAAGATAAATAGATAGACCTTATAAACATCAAAAGGCAGCTTTAAACACTTCTAATGGATCGTGTGAAGAATGAGTTACATGGAACTCTTTAACTTTTTTTTTTGCTCAGTCGTTCATGCGTACAGTCAGATTATAGTAGTAGTCTCTGTGATGGCTAAAATAGGTCGCCAGTGAGAAGCATGAAACATAGTTAGAGGTAAAGCTGAGGCTGCTGATTAGTTAAGGGGGAGCTTCTGAGGAGCTGCATCACGGCTCTGTAAGTGGCTCTGTCATTAGCATCAAACCACTAGACACGGTTTGTTCTACTCATTGGTGTTCATCCATCGTGAGTGGGAGCAGGTTCCTGTGAGAGGCAAGGAGCAGGTGTGATGCAGAAGAAACAGACAACAACCAGAAGCAAGAAGTGACAGGGATAGGGAGAAGAGTGGGGAGGGAGGAGAAGAGAGAGAGTCAGAGATAGACAGAGAGAGTGAGAGATGGAGAGAGAGAGAGGGAGAGAAGGACAGAGACAGAGGAAGAGAGCGAGACAGAGAGACAGACAGAGTGAGAGATCGGGAAAGACATCAGGAGAGAAAGACAGACGGAGGGAGAGAGAGAGTGAGAGATGGGGAGAGACAGAGGGACAGAAAGAGAGAGACAGAGGAAGAGAGAGAGGGAGATAGAGAGACAGAGTGAGAGATATAGAGAGACAGAAGGAGAGAAAGAGATGGAGGAAGAGAGAGAGACAGAGAGAGACAGAGAGAGCGAGAGACGGAGAGAGACAGAAGGAGAGAAAGACAGAGACAGGAAAAGAGAGAGACAGAGAATGAAAGAGTGTGAGAGAGAGACAGAGTGAGAGATGGAGAGAGACACAGGGAGAGAAAGGCAGAGACAAAGGAAGAGAGAGAGAGAGAGACAAAAGGAGAGAAAGACAGAGACAGGAAAAGAGAGAGACAGAGAATGAAAGAGTGTGAGAGAGAGACAGAGTGAGAGATGGAGAGAGACACAGGGAGAGAAAGGCAGAGACAAAGGAAGAGAGAGAGAGAGAGACAGAGATAATGACAGAGAATGAGAGAAGGAGCGAGAGACAGAGAGCTGAGACACAGTGCCATTGGACGTAAGAACTCTAAAGCTGGTGTCACCATGCAGAGACAGGGTACCTGAGGACACATCCATGTTGTCATGGGTGCAATAACATTCCCATGACAAAGTCTTGCAGCCATCAAGAAAAAGTAAAATAAGCTCAGGAGAGTTCAACCTAGAATTCCCAAATGTGGGATTACTACTAGAAAGATAGGATTTTCTAGTGACCTGGGATTAAAGCAGCGCTGCTTCACATCTGCCTAATAGTGCATTAAATACAGCAAGGAAGGGAGGGGCATACCCAGATGGAGACTCACAATGGAGACTGTTTTGAGATGGAAGCAGAGAGAAATACCTGTATTCACTTTCATCTAGAAGAAAAGAAAAGTGTTCTCATGAGTAAGAGCTGAGTGATTCTGAAATATTCCATGGAGTTGAATTTTACTGATGAATAATTTTCATGTTGGATTCCTCGAGTTAATGGGACTTCAGAGCTGGCTGTGGACGTAGAGATCCCTTTGTCAGGCCTCTTCTATTTGCATCAGCAGAGGCAGCCTCAGGAAGACGGAGGAGTGTGCACCCCACAACAGGGCTGGCTCAGAGCTGAGAGGGAAACAGACCAGCTCTACTGACACCCAGCCAGGGGAGTGGACTCAGAACTGGACATGTATGAGACAAGGGTCTCCTGGCATGGTGGAGAGAGGAGGCTCCAAGCCTGCTGCCCCTGAAGCAATCACAAAATGGACAAGTGACCAAAACGACCATTCCAGTGCCCTGGCAGTGGACCAGGCTGAGGTGCACTTATTCATGACCAACTGCCAGGCTCTGGCTAAGGGCATGGGGGCTCTGAGGCATTCCTGCTCGGGGTGACTCCTGCCTGCTGCCAGCATCCCTGCCCAGCTCTGGTGGTTGTCTGACAGGCCAGGGCAGCTGTGGATTGCCGACAGCTGTGCTGTTGAAGGGGCTGGCTGGACACTGTCTGAAATGGACACTGTCTGAAATGGACACTGTCTGAAATGAGCGGCCGTCCCAGTGGTCAGTGTGCAAGTGTGACAGGCTGTTTCATTAGTCTGAAACATCTGGTCTGGGTGTCAGCAGTGACAGACTAGCCGGACATTTAACCAGGAGATACAAGAAAGGGTCCCAGGGATGCACCTCTCCCAGCAGCCCTGCCTGCTAGGAGCCGCGTACAGGATAGTGAAGATGGAAGCAGGCTCCGTAGACAGCAAAAGTGGAGCAGGCTCAAAAGCT
Source organism: Pan troglodytes (assembly GCF_028858775.2). Classification (NCBI taxonomy): domain Eukaryota; kingdom Metazoa; phylum Chordata; class Mammalia; order Primates; family Hominidae; genus Pan; species Pan troglodytes. Next base: position 143,646,806 of record NC_072406.2, on the reverse strand, counting down.
CCCTGAACTTTGAATGCACCTCTGAGCCCACACACATCCATCAGCAGTGGGTGGGGCTTGACTGGGGCACAGTATTTGAGCACAAATTCTGACCCATCATTAGTTGACCACTGAGCCATGCAGATGCAGGGGTGACCCCAGGAAGCTAAGCTGAAAAAGAAATAACAACAATAAACCCCAGACAAGGGGAGTGAGTTCTCACTGGCTGCTCACTGGAGGGGCAACACAGGTCCCAGAGCTGGTCCAGGCAACACCTCAACCAACAGCAACAACTGCCCTCCTGGGGGAAGCCAGAAGCCAGAGGTGCTGCAATGTGCAACCTCACAGATCTGGTGTTACCTGGATACCAAAGCCAGATAAAGCCATCACAAGAACAGAGGATGACAGGCCAGTACTCCTCACAGCACAGATGCCAAAATCCTTCACAAAATGTTTGCAAACTGAATCTTGCAATATATAAAATGGATTTTGGTGACCAGGTGGGCTTCATCCCAAGAGTACAAGGTTGGTTTAACAACTAAAAATCAACTAAGGAGGTAAATAATATTAATGAATGAAGGGCAAAATCCATGTGATTATCTAAGAAGATGCAGAAAAAAGCATTTAACAAATCCATCATTCATTCAGGACTAAGGACTCTTAACGAGCCAGGAATGGACAGGAATTTACTTAAGTTGATAAAGCTCGTTTACCAAAACTTCTCAAATAACATCATAATTAATGCTGAAAGACTGATTGAGGGACAAGCCAAGGACGCCCACTTTTGCCATTGCTCTTCAACAAAGCACTGGAGGTTCTAGACAGCATGGTCACGCAACAGCAAAATTAAAGGCATCAAGATGGGAAAAGAAGTGAAACAATCTTTACTTGAAAATGACACCGTCCTGTATAAAGAAGATACTAAAGAATTCAGAAAAAACCCTACTGGGATAACAAACAAGTTTCGAAATGTTGCACAACAAAAGATCAACAGAAAAACAAATTGCGTTTCTATATATGAGCAATGAGCAATCTGGAAATAAAATTAGGAAAACGATTCCATTCACAAGAGCGTTGAAGGAATAAAATGTTTAGGAGTAAATCTAACAAAGAACATATAAGACTTGTACATGGAAAGCCAAAACATATTGCTGAGAGAAATTAAAGAAGAACTAAATAAAGACATTCTATGTTTATGGTGAGAAGACTCAACATCGAGATGGCAGTTCTCCCCAAATTGCTCTGTAAAGCCAAGGCAATTCCTAACAAACTTTTAAAATAGAAACTGACAAGTTAATCCTAAAATATATAAGAAAATGCAAGGAGCATAAAATAACCAAAATAATTTTGAAAAGAACAACCTTGGAAGCCTTACTCTACCTTATATGGAAATTACTGCAAAGCTTTAGAGAATAAGACAGCGTATAGTGGTGTAAATAGAGGCATAGATATCCGTGGAATAGAATTGTGAGTTTAGACGTAAAACCTTACATATTTGATCCAGAGATTTTCAACAGAGGTGCAAATGCAAGTCAGTGAGGGAAAGACAGTCTTTTCAACAAATAATACTGGACCAATTCTACAAACATATGCAACATATATATTTTCTTATTGCACACCACTCACAAAAACTAACTCAAACTGGATTATAAATTTAATGTAAGAGATGAAACTAGCAATTCTAGAAGAAAATGTGGGATAGGTTGTTCATAATCATGGATTAAGCAAGGAGTTTTTAGGTACAAAAATAGAGATATGATTCATAAAAGAAAAATGGATAATTTAGGCTTCATTAAAATTAAAAAGTTGTGTGCTTTAAAAGACATCATTAAGAAAATGAAACAACACAGCATAGACTCAGAGAATATATTTTTAAGTTATACTTTATGTAAACAACTTACATCTAAAATACGTAAAGAACTCTTACAACTCGACGAGACCAATACCTGATAAAAATGGGCAAAAGCTCTCAATAGCCACGTCACGTAAGAAAATATGTCAATGGCTGAAAAGCACCTGAAAAGGTGTGCAATGCTACTAGTCATTGGGGAAATGCAAGTTAAATTTGCATTTATACATTTAAATTGTAATGAGACACACTTGTAAACCTACAAGGCTGGTTATGATGAAAAATACAGGCAATATAGTGTTGTCATGAGTGAGGAGAAGTGGGCCCCCATGCATTCCTGGTGAGAATGTGAAATGGTATAGTCACTTTGGAAACTTGTTGGGCAGTTTCTTAGAAAGTTAAACATGTGCTTATAACATAACCCAGTGATTCACCCCCTAGACCCTCCCCAAGAGAAAGGCATACCTGTGTCCACATAAAAACTTGTACATAAATGTGCACACCAGCATCATTCATAATTTCTAAAACTGGAAACGATATAAATGTCCATAACTTGGTGACATAAATAAAATGCGGGATAGTCCTACAATGGGATACTGTTTAGCAACAAAAAGGAATGAGCTGCTAATATATGCTAAACCTCAAACAGGTCACACTCTCATACATTGTGGGTGAGAGCTCAAAATGAAGATGGAAAGTCAGATGCAAAAGGCTACACAACATGATTCCACTTCTAGGACATATCCGGGGCATCATGTGTGTAATTTATGAGACTGAAAAGAAAGCTAGGAGGTTTTCCGGGGCTGGGTTGTGGGACCTATGATTGACTGGAAATAGGTATGAGGGAACTTCTGGGGATGCTGGAAATGTCCTAAAACTGGTTTGTGGAGATGGTTGGACAAGTCTGTGGATTTACTAAAAAATCACTGCACTGCCCACTTTTTAAGGAAATGCAGATTATGCATCAGTAAAGCTATTAGTATTCGGACAGCATCAAGGTTAATATTTGGACATTAATATTTGGACAGAGGGAACCCCCCAGCTCTGTGGTGCTTGCGATAGCCCATCTCTGGGCGTCATTCTGTGGTCTGAGCAGAGTCTTAACAGCTTCTCGGGACTCCATCATCTCCTATTTGCCCTTTCTCCTTTTTCCTGGCACAAGTCACATGTTTCCCGTTATCTGAGGACAGCGCCTTTCAGGAGGCCCTGCCCGAGCCACCTGCCTCCCTGGCCGGTGTCCACCATGACTTCCATCACTGTCCTGCCTGGCGTGGCCAGAGAACAAGGTACCCAGCTTTGGTGCAAACCCTCTCATCAGCTTGTCTTTTCTGTCTTCTGTATCTGCCATCCACTTTCATCTTCCACTGGTTCTCTAAGGAAGTGCTGCCAGTGTTTTCTGTTATGAAACACACAACGCTATTTCTACACACTGGGGTGGATAAAGGAGGCATCTCTTAGCTGGAGGTGACCCGCCAGGGCACAGCTTCCCCATGTCACACTGGCCTGGCCCATCTAACTCCAGGAAGTCACAGCTACAGCTGGAGCATGACGCCACTGCACCCACAAGGGTGTCCTCCTGGATCCCCCCTCTGTCTGACAAGTGACTTGGAGCCAAAAGGGCAACTTCTCAAGGGACATGGACTCCCCTTAGTGTTAGAGCGAACTCACTTTGTGAGTCAGACAGCATTGCAGACAGCATTCAATTGTCCACGTTCCATCTTTAACTAGAAACTCTAAGATGCTATGAAATAAGCAGTTGTGAGAGGAGTTGAAATGTCAGCAAAGCCCATTGTGAGCTGTTCTGGGAGATGCTGTTGAGAAACACTTGCTATTTCCGAAAGGAAATGAGTCTGTTCCCGCCTTGGGTAACACACTCCCACCCCAGCACATACCTGGAGAGCCGCATATATTAATGCAGCTATCAGGGCTGCAATACCCCCAGTGCATTCAGCTTACATAGATCCCAGGGCCCACATGAAACTCACCGTGCACCCTTATCATGAGAATCACCGCTGAGAGTTGTCTGGGCACACTGAAACCTTTCAAAGGGAGGAATGACTTTTTTTGTGTTTTTAAATATTAAAAACATTAAGACTAAGACTTCGCAAGAGCTGAAATTCCTCACCTGGATTCCCCTGGGATTGCTCTTGGCCACTTTTGTATTTAAATTGAATCTTCAAACATTGCAATTATTGGCTTTCCGCTTCAAATTTAATACATTTTGTAAAAGCAGCCTTTCTGGAATACAGATTCAGAGATGGATTTTCAAAGCCCAAGATTAAGCTAAGTCTAGACAGTGTGATATTTTGACAGAAAAGCATTAACATGCAGTTGTACATTCTGAGAGTTCAGTCACTTTTCTTTCTTAAGCACATTTTAAAGAAAGTCATCTGTCTAGGAGAGTTTGGAAGCCAGCCCTCCGTGGTGCAGCAGATCGGAGGTGATGGGATGTCTGTCTGTCCATGCAGCAGTTGTGCTTTGATGGACCTGATCCCTGAGGGCCTGCTCCGGGCACAGCGGAAGACGCTGGACCACAGAACACAACAGTGGCGTCAGAAATAGTTAATTTCGCACCCTTCGCTTCTGAGTTCCCTGCGGCCGCACGGGCATTGATTGGCAATTCTTGCACTGATACACTCCTCTACAGGTCTAGCCCTCCGAGATTATTAACCTCCCAGCACCTGAGCACATTTGAGTTCAATTTAGTGATGCTTTCCAGTATGTTCGCTTTGAAATGCTCCTGTCAGGCATGAGATAAATGCGTTGCTGCAAAATTGATCCAATTGCCTGAAACACTGGGACTACTTCCTCCATGGAGGGTCACGTTTCACAAAGGCAACCTAGTCATCAGCATGATTACATCATTTTTATATTCAAAATAACTAGTTGAAGTTAATCACCTCCGCATCTCCACATTTGAGTAAGAAAAATTATTCAAATACAACATTTTGCCAGAATTTTTTAAGATGGACAATTGGATGTATAAAAATCTATGTCCTGTTTTAGGAAAGCTTAACATTCAGAGATGTAAACTCACAATTAGAAACTGTTGTGCTTTGCTTCGTCTAAAAATTCTTTGGCTTAATTAGGACACCATCCAGCAGAAACAGTCCTAGTGGAACACAGTATCGGTTTAGAAAATGTGGCCAGGTGCGGCGGCTCATGCCTGTAATCCCAGCACTTTGGGAGGCCAAGGTGGGTGGATCACGAGGCCAGGAGTTCAAGACCAGCCTGGCCAACATGGTGAAACTCCATCTCTACTACAAATATAAAAAATTAGCTGGGCGTGGTGGCACGCATCTGTAATCCCAGCTACTGGAGAGGCTGAGGCAGGAGAAATGCTTCAACCCGGGAGGTGGAGGTTGCAGTGAGCCAAGATCATGCCACTGCACTCCAGCCTGGGTGACAGAGCAAAAAAAAAAAAAAAAAAAAGAGAAAAAGAAAATTTTAACTCTTTGACAACCTTGAGTCTGGAAATGACGCCAACATACAGGGAGCCCTTATTATAAACTTTGAAACAGAGAGAGAGAGAAAGCTGATCTGAAGTTACAAATAAGCTTTGCAGATATCAGGGTTGCACAGGCCACACATGACGCCCCGGCTCCTCCATGGGGTAAAACTAGAGGCCGTGTAGTCACTGGACCACAGCAGTCACTGCAAGCATCCCATTCTCTCCCATGAAGAACTGCGGTGGAGATGACCTCTGAGGCTTCACGCCAGGAACCTCCTGGTCCCCTGTCTCTATCCCGAGACCTCTCCAACCTCCCTACAGCTGCAGGATCATTATCTGCTTCCCGCAGGGCAGTTAAAATGGGAGAGTCAGCTCCCGGTTTCATAACAGAGTCCTCATCACTCTCCATCTCAGTCATCTGTACAGACATTTTATCAAGAAGCATGCGACTTTTACTGCCAAGAGTTTGTTTTAGTGAAATTAATTGAACCCAATTATAATCTGAAGTACAATGTTTAGCCACAGTTTACATTTGCGCTGTTGCTTGCAATAGAGACATTTATACTGAGACGGAATGGCCGTTTGACAGTTGGTTAAAGATTTTAGAAAAAGCAACTTCCACATAGGCGAAAGCATGTTAAAAGCCAGACAATTATGATAATGGGATGCATATTCATATTCCAGAATACCACACAGAAATGAACCAAAAAAGACTTTTTCTTTTAAAGCCAAGAACAAGCACAGGTATTTAAATCAAAGTAAAAAGTACTCCAGGAACCATCTGTACCAGGGGAAAAGCGGTAATGGGTACCGGGGCTTCGGATGATTAAAGGTTCTCAGCATATGGGGAGCGACCAGTTACTGAGGGACTGGCTCTGCCGGCAGCTGCCACATGGTGCAAATTACAGAGGCAGGCGAGGCTGGGGACGTGAGCATGGGCTGTGCTGCTCCCGATGCCCTCAAGGAATCTGGGCCAGGCCAGTGGCTCACACCTGTAATCCCAGCACTTTGGGAGGCTGAGGCAAGAGGAGTTTCCAAGAGGAGCCCAGGAGTTTGAGACCAGATTGGACAGCGTAGTGAAAACTCCTCTCTGCAAAAAAATTTTAAAAATCAGCTGGAAGGGGTGCCAGACACCTGTAGTCCCAGCTACTTGGGAGGCTGAGGCAGGAGGATCACTTGAGCCTGGGAGGTCGAGGCTGCCGTGAGCTGTGATCAAGCCACTGCACTCCAGCCTGGGCAACAGAGTGAGACCTGACTCAATAATAATAATAGAAAGAAATCTGAGAAAAGACCATTTTGACTATAAACCAAACACCAAAATGAGTACTTCAAACTTTTAATCCCGACAGCGCCCTCTGGACGTAGATGTGGGTACTACAACCTGCACGGATGGCCATTCAAATTGAGGCCGTGGGAGGGGCCGAGGGAGAAGCATGAGCAAGTTGGCGCAGCTCTTCCGTGACAGGCGGGGCTTCCCTGCAGCTGGGAGCAGGGTCGCACTGAGCTTCTGGGCTGTCAGGGTCCAGTGAGTCTGGCACATGCATCTCACAGCTAGGGACGAGCCTTCACCTGCCACAGCCCAGTTGGATTGAGCTCCGCTACCTTAACTCCCCACAAAGCATGATTCCGGCCTTGAGAGCCGGGGGCTGAGGAGCTGATACCCCTAAGGGCAGTCCCAGCTGTGGTGGGTGGAACTCCAGGCAGGGAGGAGCGGGAGGAGCACAGGGGTAGTGAGCACCCCAGGCCGGGGAGGTGGCGCCAGTCAGGGCTGTGCATTTGGAAGACACAGCACTGCCAGGGAGGGAAGAGTGATTGGCAGCTGGAGGTCATGTCCTGGCTGGCATGCTCCAGGGGGTCCCGGGGCACAGGACATGGGGCGGAGCAGGAAGCCTGCAGTCTGTGGAGCATCCCGGCGCTTCCCTCCACCCGGAAGTCCGGGCAGCACGGCGGAGAGTCAGCGACACTGTGCTCCATCCTCCGGCCATCAGTGGCTGCTTCTTCCCAGGGCATGGGAGTGCCAGCGGGGCCCAGAGCTTACAATGGCAGCTGGTTCAGAGGCCAGAGGGGCCGGGGAGGAGCGCGGCTGCAGAGCTCTGAACCTGTCCCTGCTCTGGGCCTCCCCTCGGGGCCCAGGCCACTGCAGCCCCGCCTTGCAGGGTCCTGTGAAAGTCATGGCATCTGCAGGGGAAGGCTGAGCAGAGCTCCCAGCTAAGCGGTCAGTCGGGCAGCCTTTGTCATTGCCAGGGTCTGGCTGCTGGTGCGCCGCCTACACCCCCTCCCCTCAGCGCCATCCACCTCCCGCCTCTCTGCGCCTCCAGAGCAGGCCGTTCACAATACTCTGCATCACGCGATGGCGCCAGGCCACCCGGCTTTGCTCTCTGCGGTCTACGTGCGAGTTCTGGAACTGGCTCAACCCTGCAGATGGGACGGGGCCGTCTTTTCCTTACTCTGGACTAGCATGTGTTCTCACAGGGACACCAGCCTTCCTCTCCTAAATGTGGGAGGCCCTCGGTGCTCACAGCTCTGCATCCACTGGCTTCCCCGTTTCGAACAGGAGCACATGTCTGCACCTGGACACCTGGATGCTGCTGAACACGGTTAGGCTGTGTCCCCACCCAGAATCTCGTCTTGAATTGTAATCCCTGTAATCCCTATAATGCCCAGGTGTCAAGGGAGATTGAATCATGGAGGTTGGGGCGGTTTCCCCCATGCTGTTCTCCTGATGGTGAGTTCTCAGGAGGTCTGATGGTTTTCTAAGTGAGTGAATCATGGGGCGGTTTCCCCCATGCTGTTCTCCTGATGGTGAGTTCTCAGGAGGTCTGATGGTTTTCTAAGTGAGTGTTTGGTAGTTCTTCCTGCATCATTTTCCTTCCTGCTGCCTTGCTTTCCCTTCAGCTTCTGCCACGATTGTAAGTTTCCTGAGGCCTCCCCAGCCATTCCTCTCGTGCAGCCTGCTGAACTGTGAGTCAATTAAACCTCTTTCCTTTATAAATTACTCAGTCTCGGGCAGTTCATAGCAGTGTGAAAATGGATTCATACACTGTCTCAGGATGGCATCCAGGCAGCAGGGACATTGAGGCCTCAGTTGGCTCCAGGAGGACGCAGAAACTTCCTTGTTTTGCCATGGCTGAAGGCACCAGACCCACCTACGGGGCTCAGTGGGGGAGCTCACCCCAAACTTGGAAAATAACGTAATGTGGTTGGCACAATTGCCCAAGAGAAGAGACACTGGAATGATAGCATCTTAAGAGGTGAGAATACAAACGTACACAGCATGATGTTTCTAAAAAACGACTGAAGTACTTTTCTTTTAGCCTTTTTCAAATGCATGAGTTTTTCCTTGGTGATCGTAAGGCACCTCTGTCTTGAGTTGCACTGAGTGGTAGGGGAATTAGGGTTTTTTTACAGAAAGAATGTAAAGAAAGCACAGTGTTAATGCACAGCTTCAGATATTCAAAATAAAACTGTGCAATTAGACAAAATGCTTGAAAGCCATGAATTGCCAGAAACAGCAAGGATTTTCTAATGTTAGTTCTGAATTTATGGTGGTGGGGGGTGGGGCAGGGCCCAGGCTTGCTTGGTGCAGGCCCCAGGAGTCCTCCCATGCCTGGTGTGGGCATTCTCTCTGCTCTTGGTTCCTGCCCTCCTCCGGGAGGAAGTCGAAGGAAACCTGCATCTCTGGATGGGGTTGTGATGAAGAGAAGGAGCCCGTGGGGGTGGTGGAGGTCCCAAGGTGGGGCCTCACTAGAGGAGGGACAGGTGCATCCTACCAGCGGGGCCTCCTCTTGGGCCTCTGGGCAGCCCACAGCTGCAGGAGCTGGCAGCACAGGGAGCAGAGAGCTTGCCCATCTGTGCCTTCCTCAGCTCCTGGTCCCTGAAAACTGCCTGGAGAGGTGGCCGGCCTTTTGTGGGAACTGCTGCTGGAGTGGGAGTGAGGAGGCCCCAAAGCAAAGGCAGTGGGGGGGTCCCTTGGGCGGCTGGCTGTCAGCTTCATCTCTGGCTGAGATAGTTGAGGGAGTCACATCATAAATGAAGGATCTCTGGGCATTGGGGAGCCGTCCCCCAGCAGTGCTGTGAGGTCAGGAAGGCCCTGAGCCCCAAACACCCAGGTGCCACTTTGAGAGGAGCAGGCTGATGGTGGGGCTGGGACCCAAAATACCTGCATCGCCTGGAGAGATGCGTCCATCCTTGCCTTGGATGGCTTTACCCTGATTGAGCTAAACAAGGTCAATACTTATGCCCCATTTCTCCAGCAGGGGATTTTGAGGAAGGCCAGCCCAGCTGTGGACCTATCTTCCAGATTCTAGAAGAACCGAAGCCAAATGCCCTGTTTTAGGCCTTAGTCCTTCAAGCACTCAAGCACATCCAGTGATTTTTTATCTCTCCCGGGGAAAGGATAGAAATAACAAATTATAACTGTAAAGTATTAACCTTAAGAGGTTCCACCAAGATATGCCCTTTACTTTTTTTGTTGTTGCTGTCATTTATTTTTGAAATGGGGTCTTGCTCTGTCACCCAGGCTGGAGTACAGTGGCGTAATCATAGCTCACTGTAGCCATGACCTCCTGGGCTCAAGTGATTCTCCCACCTTAACCTCCTGAGTAGCTGGGGCCACAGGCATGCCCCATCACACCTGGCCAATTAAAAAAAAAATTTGTAGAGATGGGGTCTCACTATGTTGTCCAGGCTGGTCTCAAACTGCTAGACTCAAGTGATCCTCCCATCTCGGCTTCCCAAAGTGCTGAGATTACAGGCATGAGCCACTGCAACTGGCCTTGCCATTCACTTTCCTCTTTTTTTTTTTTTTTTTTTTGATGAAGTCTTGCTTTGTTGCCCAGGCTGAAATGCAGTGGAGCTATCTCGGCTCACTGCAAATTCCGTTTCCTGTGTTCAAGCAATTCTTCTGCCTCAGCCTCCTGACTAGCTGGGATTACAGGTGCCCACCATGACATCTGGCTAATGTTTTGTTTTTTTAATAGATTTGGGGTTTCACCATGTTGGCCAGACTGGTCTTGAACTCCTGACCTCAGGTGATCTATCTGGCTCGGCCTCCAAAAGTGCTGGGATTACAGGCATGAGCCACCGTGCCCGGCCCACTTTTCTTATATAAATTTTACATTGATGTGATGGAGTGTGTGTGCACATGTGTGCATGTGAGCGTGTGCCTGTGTGTGTGCACATGCACACCTTCTCGTGTTACAGCTGAATGGCTGGGTGGGGCTGGTTATCCACTGAACCAGCTCTAATGAGAGAAGGAACATGACTGGCTCTCATGGCTGCCAGTCATTTCTGACTTTGGGAAGCAACTTGAAGGCTGCAGGCTGATGCCTAGTTTTGGACGAAATTGCCTGTGTCCTGCAGGACACAGTCCCCAGGGGAGGACTGAGCTGCTCACACATTTGCTGAAGTAACTCCCACCAGCTAAAAGCTCAAATGCCAACGCCCGTGTGGGACCGGCCTGTTGGGAGTGTTGTTTTGGGTAGAGATTAATCAAGCCTGGTGTTCAGACTTCCCTCGGTGTTGCTGATTTTAGAAGAGTCTGATGATATCTTGGTTGATTTTATCATGACCTTAAAACAGTCTCAAGGAAACTGCATTTTCTCTGCACATAGAAGAAGCAGGAGGTGAGCTTGGGGCCACATTCTATGGCTTTTTTTAAAATCGGAGTCTCGCTCTGTCATCCAGGCAGCTGGAGTGCAATGGTGCAATCTTGGCTCACTACAACCTCCACCTCCTGGGTTCAAGCAATTCTCCTGCCTCAGCCTCCCAAGTAGGTGGGATTACAGGTGCCTGCCACCACACCCAGCTAATTTTTTATATTTTTAGTAGAGACGGGGTTTCACTATGTTGGACAGGCTGGTCTCAAATTCCTGACCTCATGATCCGCCCGCCTTGGCCTCCCAAAGTGCTGGGATTACAGGCATGAGCCACTGTGCCTGTCCCGTTCTCTGGCATTTTAAGATCATTTGAGATTCTTATGAAACAGATGTTTGTGTTTCAAATACCAGCAAAATTTCAAATAACATTTGAGAAACAGCAGGATGTATGGTGTTGCCAACTTTTATTTTCCTGAGGATGAGCAAGCACTGAAGAAGTGGACAGCCGCACACTCCTACCACTCCCCCAAGACCGGCAGACCCCACAGAGCAGAAGTGACATGGGCTGGGAATAGGAAACAGCTCTCCAGATGAATTAAACCCACATGGAAACAACAACAGAAACAATTGAATCACCATCTTGTCCTCATCTTTCTGTTCTGGAGACAAGAATCCTACCAGGGACCCCGGGCAGGAAGTTTCATAGCGCTCCCTCCCCACAACCAGGCCAAGGGTGTGTTCGGTGTTCCAGGACGCCCCCAGCATCCCCCTGCCCTGAGGACCACTCTCACTGAATGTGCTCTGCAGCCGGGGGCAGGCAGAAGCCTTGGTGGACACTGCGGGGAGGTGGCAGAGGGGCCCAAGAAGTGGGGCCCTGTGGGCGCCCAAATCCTCCAGTGATCCCAGAGCAGAGAACATGACAAAGCCCAGCACCCAACACCATGGGAAGCCCAGCAAACAGCCAAAGTCCAGGGAGCAAGACTGCCGCTGTGCCTGGCGTGGACTCGCCATGTCCTGTGGGGCACCCCTGGGATGGGAGCGGCCTGCCTCGTGGAAAGACCCCAAGAGCCCCTGAGTGTCCCGCACCACCCCCCGCAGGGACTCGCGGTGACCAGGCCTCGGTTATTCACGGGGAGCTTTACCTTTGGGTTAGAATAATCTTAATAATCTTGTGCTTTGTTTTGTCTTCTTCTTCTTCTTTTTTTTTTTTTTTGTTTGTTGTTTGTTTTGTTTTGTTTTGTTTTGAGACGGAGTCTCTCTGTCAGCAGGCTGGAGTGCAGTGGCGCAATCTCGGCTCACTGCAACCTCCGCCCCCCGGGTTCAAGCAATTCTCCTGCCTCAGCCTCCCAAGTAGCTGGGACTACAGGTGCATGCCACGACACCCGGCTAATTTTTGGTAGAGACAGGGTTTCACCGTGTTGGCCAGGATGGTCTGGATCTCTTGACCTCATGATCTGCCTGCCTCGGCCTCCCAAATTCTGGGATTACAGGTGTGAGCCACCGTGTCCAGCCCCTTTTTCAGTTTTCTATCTGGACAGGCAAGGAAAAAAAGGCTGAGAGCCTATTGGGACCCTCTGAGCAGGAGGTGCACGTCATAATCTCCATGGCCTCTTGGGCAAAGCGACACTGGGGCTGGCCCTCCCAAGGATCTGGCCTGTTTCTTGAAATCAGGGTTGGTGAATCCAGAAGGACAAGTACACATGTCAAATCGAATGTGTTTCTGCGGGACACCTTGTGTGTGTTTCTGCAACGCCGCATTGTGGGTTTGGAGGGTCACCCAACAGCAGCGTTGGTGTGAGCTGAATCCTCCGGTGTGTGTTATAGCCGTCTGTGTTTCCGCACACGTCTGCAAGCTGTATTATGTCTGCGTTTTCACTTCCACTTTATTTTTAGGAAAGTATCATATTGCAGAGAATTTAGAAATGTAGACGTATGAGGAATGTGGAGTTTTCCCTATATCGTGTTTCATGTTAAAAAATAGAAATTTAAAAAATTAGCTGAATTCTTAATGTTGCATTTAGCTAACACATTTCTTTCAAGAACCTCAAAGCTCAATGCCAGTATTTAAATATAGGTTTTTTTTTTTTAATCACTTAGTAAAGTGTGAATGCATGTTACAGAGGCTCGTGCCATACTCTTCCTTTGTGTGGTGATAACACCATTCTGCTGTCACTATTTCTGTGGAACATTGCTTGTTGTTTGGGCTGTGAGAAAAGAAGCTGAATGGAATTTTTGAGAGGAAGCTGAAGTTCATGCACCAACTCAAGTCATCTGTGAGATTTCTCAGAAAGGAAGCACTTTGTGCTATTGACTGAAGGATTGACTGATTCCTTGATCTTGACATGAAGTTTACATATCTAAGCTTCGAGGCTTAGTCAACAGTAGAGGCCAAGTCCCTTTGGGATTAGTATGAGTCTTTTATATAATTTACTTTTATGAAGACACAGCCTAGCCCAGCAGATCCATAAGCAGCTTTTCCCTAGAACACAAAACTCACTAGCATATTATAGAAATTCAATATAAATGATAAATAATAACATACTTCTTTTAACAGTTATAATTATGTAACTTTATATTCTAAATTATGTATGCTGACAATGATAAATCGTATAAAATGCACAGTGGTTTATGTCTTAGGGTTGGAACTTTTTTCCTTTCCTCCCTGACTGACCGCAGTGTCCTCAATGCTAAAATAGGGCTTACTGAGGTAGCTGCTTAAAATTATCTGCAGAATGTTTTAAGCTCCCTTCTGTGGCAGCTTTCAGTCCACACTGGATGACTGATTAATAAGTCACCAGCTCTGGAAAGCAGATGCCTCTTGCTAATAAATAACTTCTAGCATCATGGACAATGACTTCACTCTTGTGAACTCGGGGCCTGTTTTTCCAACTCTTCCTACAAATTTGGTGATCACCAAACACATTGATTATATTTGAGTCTCTATCTGGAACTTTGTTAATTCTTTTTCCTTTTTCCTTTCTCTCTCTCTTTTTTTTTTTTTTCTTCTGAGATGGAGTCTCATGCTCTCGTCCAGGCTGGAATGCAGTGGAGCCATCGTCTCCGGCTCACTGCAGTCTCCGCCTCCTGGGTTCAAGCAATTCTCCTGCCTCAGCCTTCCCGGTAGCTGGGACTACAGGCACTTGCCACCCTGCCTGGCTATTTTTTTTTTGTATTTTTAGTAGAGATGGGGTTTCACCATGTTGGCCAGGCTGGTCTTGAACTCCTGACTTCAAGTGATCCACCTGCCTCAGCCTCCCAAAATGTTGGGATTACAGGCGTGACCCACCGCTCCTGGCCAGTTAATTCTTTTTCTTATTAAATTGCACTGTCATGAAGATGAAAGGGGTGGAGGCACGTCCTGCATATGGCATTCCAGAGTTTCCTTTAGAGTTTCTGCAAAACCCCAGGAAGATTCCAGGTGTCAGCCTGTCCAAATTTCCCATGAGTAACGTGAGGTTTGGGTTTACTGGAGAGAGAGAGGGCTAGAACCTGTGAAAGTTATGTGGTCACACAAGGCTGGGGGGATTCCAGCTCCAACAACGATCCACCGATCGTTGTTGCCTCCCTGTAACGTGCCAGCACCACACACGCACGCACGTGCACGCACACACTGAATTCTTAACGCCTTATCCAAAACTCCCCTCTTTCTATTATGCTATCTATCTTGATAATTTTTTGATCTCACTTACACAGCCTGAATCCCCAAATGTGCCTTGCCAGCTGGCATGGCATTATTGAGCCATCCATCATGATGGTGACATTGCCACTAACTAACTAGCAGCAGTTGCAGATGGTGCCAATGCGTTCTCGGAGACCCAGGCCAAGCAAATTATATCACACTCGGTTTTTTTCGTGGTCTTTCCTTATTTGGTTTTGAAAATGACAGGATATCAACCAATGTATTCTCTAATTCCAAAGGCTCATAAGGTCGGGAGGGTTCATCTTCTCATTAAAGATGAATGGCATTGACATTTGAACAGATCACTTCCAATCAGTCCTGAGGACTCCACGCGGGTGAATATTAAAAATCTTTTCCGTACACTGCAGCCTAGCCACACCTGTATGGATGTGTGATTTAAGGAGGGAAACTGCCCTTGTGCATTGCTTCCCCCTTTGCTGGCTCTAACACAGAAAGTCCATTTTTCTGTCCTAGCCTCTTAAGGCAGCTGCCAAGAGCCAGAGTTGAAGTGGTCAAGGTTCTAGTGAAGGTTTTCATGGAGATGTGGAGAAGATCCCCCATGAGCTCAGCCCTCCCCGGGAAGCCCGCTGTCCTTCCCCTCTCCCCACCCCATGTTATCTGCTAGACCATCTTACCAACCAAAGCCTGTAGCTCCAGGGCATCCGCCTACCTGCATGGAACAGCCCCCACATCTCACTGGGCATTTGAGCCTAACCTATGTTGACGAGTCTCAAAGGTTGAAGGACTGTGTTGAATGATGATGGCATTATTCATTCTCCTTAGAGACATTTATTGAACAATATAGTGTCAATTGGTTTCAGGAACAAAAACCGATTTTAATTGCAGCCCCAGAGGATGCTGAAAGAAGTCCCCATTTCATCTTGGGAGCGACACCCCTGGTTCCCTTCTCCAGTGCTCAGATTCCAGTTTCAAAAGCTCTGTCTGCTCCACTGTGTGTCTGTCTGTGCAGTGGTCCTGTGGCTGCCATGACAGTGGAGAAATTAAACAACATGAAAGAGGGAGCCCAGCCATTCCACTGTGGTTGGCTAGTCACACAGATGCCTCAAAGCCCAGGCCCTGTGCATTCTCCACACTCTGCAGCGGTGAGAAAACTGACACTCGGGTGGCTGTTTCCCCAGTTTCCTGCACTTACAGCCTGTCACCTTTCCCAGGAGCCTGACTCCTCCATGCAGCCCGCTGTCCTGGAACCTCCACCGTGCTGGTTCCATTGCAGCGGTGGAATCCCCTCTGTTTCAACCTAGTGAAGACTCCCCGAGCAGCAGTCAAGTTTGGTGCTTTCGTGGGAAGGCTCTTGCATTCTGAGTTGTAAAAGTTCTCAAAGGAGAGATCTCAGCCACGACCCCATTCCAGCTCTGCACATGCCCAGTCTCAGATCCTGGCTTCCAGCCTGTGCTTTGCTGGCACCACATCCTGAGTTCCCGGGTCATCAGCCACTGTGCTTCCCTCCTTCAACCCAGGCTCCACAAACATGTGTCATTTGATTCTGTGTGCAGGTCTCCATCTCACCCCTGTGTGCTCACCTCAGTGCAGGTCTCCCCCACACCCCTCTGTACTCACCTGAGTGCAGGTATCCACTAAACCCCTGTGTGCTCACCTCAGTGCAGGTCTCCATCTCACCCCTGTGTGCTCACCTGAGTGCAGGTATCCACTAAACCCCTGTGTACTCACCTCAGTGCAGGTCTCCATCTCACCACTGTGTGCTCATCTGAGTGCAGGTATCCACTAAACCCCTGTGTGCTCACCTCAGTGCAGGTCTCCCCCACATCCCTCTGTACCCACCTGAGTGCAAGTCTCCCCCACACCCCTGTGAGCTCACCTGAGTGCAAGTCTCCATCTCACCCCTGTGTACTCACCTGAGTGCAGGTCTCCCCCACACCCCTGTGTACTCATCTGAGTGCTGGTCTCCATCTCACCCCTGTGTGCTCACCTGAGTGCAGGTCTCCCCCACACCCCTGTGTACTCACCTGAGTGCAGGTCTCCATCTCACCCCGTGTACTCACCTGCATGCAGGACTCCATCTCACCCTTGTGTGCTCATCTGAGTGCAGGTCTCCCCCACACCCCTGTGTACTCATCTGAATGCTGGTCTCCCCCACACCCCTGTGTACTCATCTGAGTGCAGGACTCCATCTCACCCCGTGTACTCACCTGTGTGCATGTCTCCATCTCACCCCTGTGTACTCACCTGAGTGCAGGTCTCCCCCACACCCCTGTGTACTCATCTGAGTGCTGGTCTCCATCTCACCCCTGTGTGCTCACCTGAGTGCAGGTCTCCATCTCACCCCTGTGTACACACCTGAGTGCAGGTCTCCATCTCACCCCTGTGTGCTCACCTGAGTGCAGGACTCCATCTCACCCCGTGTACTCACCTGCATGCAGGACTCCATCTCACCCCTGTGTGCTCACCTCAGTGCAGGTCTCCCCCACACCCCTGTGTACTCACCTCAGTGCAGGTCTCCATCTCACCCCTGTGTACTCACCTGAGAGCAGGTCTCCATCACACCCCTGTGTGATCTATTATAGCCTCTATGACAGCCCCTTGTGCTCACCTGTGTGCAGGTGGCTCTGTGCCGGTGAGGGTCAGTCCCCTGTGGTTGTTTGTTGAGTGAAGGACACAGCCCTTCTGTGGTTTTGCTGTTGCCCTCCACATTGATGCCCTGCTGGGGTAGGCAGGCATGGGCCCTGGGTCTTCCTTCTGCCACTGTCAGCCTCCTAGGTGGATGAGTGTACAGTGACTGTGCCTGACAGCAGCACCTGGAGTCCAGTGTGAGAATGACCCTGGATGGCAGGTGCGCCTGAGTGCGGTTCAGCGTTGTGAGTTAAGGAATCCAGGAGAGGCCAACCTGGAGATTTGTTCCTTCCCTGTGAGGAACATCTGAGCCCCCAGCCTGTCCCTTGGGTTGCGGGTTGTACAGGGGATCGAGAACCTTTGTTTTGGGGTAAATGAAGGCTGCCGGGTGGAGGTTGTTTGGGGAGGGTGCTGAGTTGTCACGATTCTCCTGCCCAACCCGCTGGACTCTCTCCCCTGTCTGTAGCCCCCAGTGAAACACCATGTCTCCTTTGCTGGCCCTGGGTCTCTTCTCCAGCCTCTTGAACCTGGTGCCATCCCTACTGGAGTTGATAGGGTCACAGGAGTCTCTTACTTCTCCATTCTAGAGAACTGTGGTGGACATTCAAAAAGTGTAGGGAGATGTGGCCCATGGCACCAGGAGTCCACGGCATGGTGTGAAAGTCAGGGCTTCCCCAAAGAGGGAGGAGGACATGGAGGAGGAGAGGGAGGGGGAGAGGGAGGAACGAGAGGAAGAGGAACTGTCCATGGCAGGACATGGTGTGGTCACAGCCTTGCCTCGGGCACCTGCGCGGCTGCTGTGGGCTGAGCATTTGGCCATCTGGGCCCTGTGGGCTCCACCTTATAGCCCTATTCTTCCAGCCTCCAAGGAGAAATTCAGTAACAACACGGTGGGGACACAAGTTTTCAAAAGCGCTTGTGGAAGAGGTGGTCCCATCCCACCTGAAGAATGGGGAGAATCGGATCCTGGTCCCAGGCAGTGGGTGGTGGGCGGTGGGCAGGTCCGCCGGACCTCGGAGCGTGGCTTCTACTGGAGACGCCAGCTCAGCCTCTGCCCTGGGACTTCTGTTTAAAAACGCAAACCACACAGAATCCATTACCTAAAACCTTCCACTTTGCATTAAAAAGTATAATTAAGAGTTTTAATGAGTTCGTGTGGAGCTGCCGGTGAGTGCCATTAACACATCTCAGGGCTGCAGCTGGAACTTTTAAATGGCAATTTCTTTCTTCTGCACTGGGTCTGATCAACTATAGACATTAAATTTTTTCCAATTTAAAGTTGAACATCAAATAATAAAATGAGCTATGTTTGTTTTTAATCTGAGGAATTAGAGCCCGAAGTTTCAGATCAGACTCAGGCTCTGCTAATCAGTCATGGGAGTCACAGGCTCTGCAGGAGAGTGAAGAAATGCAGGTGGCAAGGCAGACCAAACAGGACTGAGAGGGCCGAGGCCGCTCCAGGAACATTATCTGACATAACATTGTATTTATACCTATAATTGGTAAAGAGTTCAAAAATCACTTCTGGGCCAGGGCGGTGGCTCATGCCTGTAATCCCAGCACTTTGGGAGGCCGAGGCGGGCAGATCACGAGGTCAGGAGATCGAGACCATCCTGGCTAACACGGTGAAAACCCGTCTCTACTAAAAATACACAAAAAATTAGCCTGGCTTGGTGGCGGGCACCTGTAGTCCCAGCTACTCGGGAGGCTGAGGCAGGAGAATGGCATGAACCTGGGAGGCAGAGCTTGCAGTGAGCCGAGATCGCGCCACTACACTCCAGCCCGGGCGACAGAGCCAGACTCCGCCTCAAAAAAAAAAAAAAATCACTTCTGGGGAAGGGAGACAGATGGAGGCAGAGGGAAACACTGTATGATATGGGCCCTGACACTTCATGCCTTAGCATCTCATACCCCAGCAGGACCATCCTCAGCCAGCCATGCGGGCACCACACCACCAGCAGGGACAGGGCTCTCAGAAAGAGGAGCCCACCTTGAGAGGCTTCCCACGCCTGGGCCAGGCTTCCCGTGTGTACTGGAGGATGCATCCCAAATCAGTCAATCTCTCGCTCTCGCACTCACACACACACCCGTCCACATAAAAGAAATCAAGAAATCAGGAAATCAAGTTAAAAATACAAAAGATAGCTAAATGTGCAAGAAGACATTTACAGTTAAGAACTCGAGTTTAAGTGACTTTGTATTTCCTTCCCTGTTTCATTTTCAATCTCATAGCAGCTGAGAGCCATCCCTGCACAGCTGGGCAGCTCACCTGTTGGTGTTTAAACACTGAGATGCTTCTGCCCCTCCCAGGGGTTCTCACCTCCATCCTGGTTCTCACCTCCAAGGGGTTCTTACCTCCAAGGGAGCCTCATCTCCATCCTGTGCTTACTCCGGGCTCTTGACATCTTTGTCTGGCCCTCCAGACCCTGATGTGTTTGGGGGCAGGTCCCGATGACCAACCTCTGCATCCTCGTCACTTTGCACCATGCCTGGTGCCCACTGAGCCCTCATTCAATGCTGCCTGAATAACGGCTAGGAAAAGTCAAAGGATAAATTGAGCCCACACAAGTGCATTTTCCATGCAGTTAAAGCTCTTTCCTTATTACTCAAGCTTATGCACTTAACTATCTTTTTTTTTTTTACAACTGCAAAAGAAAATCTTTCAGACTTTCCTGCCTTCCTAGGAGAGCTGCCCAGGTTGTTAGATACCTCCACCTGAATGCCAGCATGAACCTGATTTCCATATGCACAAAACTCACTCCCTCAGCCTCTCCCTCCCCTGCTTCCTCTCTCCATCACCTGGCTCCATCGCCCCTCTCCCTCTCCCTCTCTGCCTCCACCTCCCATCTGTCCCGTGGAGGTTCCGCACTACTTTCCACCAGCAGAGGTGGGGAGTGTGGCTGCAGCCACAGATTCCTGCCTCCAGCTGCGGGGGGTTTAGCCAAGGGCAGGCATCTGCGGGCAATGGAGTGAGAGGAGGAGAGAGCTGGCCTTCCTCCTTCTCTCCTTTTTCCCTCCCTCTCTTCTTCCTTCCTTCCCTCCCTCTCTCCTTTTCCCCCTTCCTTTCTTCCTCCTTCCTTCCCTCCCTCTGTCCCTTTTTCTTTCCTTTTCCCTCCATCCTTCCCCTCATCCTTACTCCTTCCCTCCCTCCTTTCTTCCACCTTCCTTCTAGCTGGGTTAGTATAGGTGACTCAGCTCCCATCCCAAAGGCTGTAGTGCCTTTAGGTGATCCTCTTCTGGCAGTGCCCAGGACAGGAGGGACCCGGAAAGATCCGACGGGCACATCCCGTTGTCGCTGACCAGGCGATGCTGGGTAGATGGGAACAGGGAGCAGGTGGGGCCTGCAGCACGGCAGAGTGCCTGGGTGAGGGCACACGGCAGGGCAATGAGGGTGGGAGGAGCTGGATGCATAATATTGGGGTCCTGGTGCAAAATGACAACGTGGGGTCTCCCATTCAAACATGGCTGAGGCTTTCCTGATGATGCACAGAGCATTAGGTCAGTGGCGGGCATCCTGAGCTCGGGGCCCTGCCCCACTGTGAGGGTCACGTGTGCATGGGGCCGGCCTGTGGGCAGAATCAACAGCTACTCACCAGCAAGGTGTGGGCATCGGGGGGGTGAGCAGGAGCACCTGGCCTGGGGTGGAGGGGGCGTCTGGGTCAGGCTCAGGCCCCTCCCTCTTCCCTCCCTGCTGACCAGTGACGACCAATTCGGAAGCGGCTGTGCCCCTGGGAACACCCTCACAGATTCCCAGACCTGCTGCTTCACGTGGCATCGCCTCTCAGCCAGGAGCCTGGGCTTCCCAGCTACCTTCCTCAGCAATGGGGTACGTGCAGGCGGCTGGGCTGGAGCCGGCTCCTCGGTGACCTGACTCCCTGGCTCTCGGGTCATGTCCAGCTCCAGCCCCTGGCTGCCACCTGTGCCCTTCCTGCGGGGGCCTACGAGGTGCTGCTATTCAGGCTGAGCAGGAGGGCAAAACATGGTGCCCAGCTCACGCTCCCTAATTCCCACTCAGCTAAGGTCTACGGTGGACTCTGAAAGCAATTATACATGAACTATCACTTTTCCATTTTGAAATTTATTGCATTTTAAGCTGCCTTTTGATTAAAAATATCTCGATAGCATTTTCACTGGCGGCAAAGTCATAGATCAAGAGGGTTACAGTGTATTTCTAACGTCCTAGGAAAACCTACTGCATGACTCAAATAGCTCAGATGATAAAGACAAGAGTTTTGTCCTCTTATAGAGCAGCATAAAAAATGAGACCCCTTGCCTGCTGCTCCCACAAATAAGCCATGATTCTAAAGGCATCGAGGACTTTGGGCAAGGGTTCTGATCGTGGCCATTGGTTTAGGACTTACTTTCTGATGTTGCTGGGGTTGGGCTCTGTGTGACCAAGGTGATCACTCAGCTCTTTCTCTTAGATGATATGTGTCCCGTTTTTTGATTTTTTAAGAACTGTTTTAAGCTGTAATTTTGGGTTAGGCATGTAAGAAAAGGAGGCATCTAAAGGAGACTGCAGCGCCCAGGTGAGGAGGCCCTGGCGAGTGTCCCAGGCATGACTCCACACCTGCGTGGCGCTCAGCTGCACCCAGCCGTTCTCCCGGTGGGAGGGAGCCCTTTCCCTTCTGGAAGGCGCTGTCCACCACACGGGCCTGAGAGGACCCTGGAGAAGCCTCCTCCCCAACCCAGACACGGCCACTGCACTGGCAAGGGGAGCTGTGTCCACCACCAACAGGAAAAGAGCCTGGACTTCAGGGCCTTTTAACAAATACTTAGTAACATCTAAATTTAGAGGTATTATGTTGTTGAAGGGCCCTTATTTTGACTCTAATTAAACACAAATTTAAGTACCAACCATGGGAAGAGCCTTTTTCCAGAGTCTGCTTCCATCCCCGGAAGAGCCCCATGGGGCTGACTTTGCTGCCCTGAGTGGGCAGTGGCGGCTGCCAGCATTCCCAGGTGGGAAGCCCGTGTTCTTTCACCAATGGAAGCCCAAGGATGCTGCTCCTAGGAGGAAGCTGGAAGCAGGTGGGGGCAGAGCAGGCTCTGCTGGGGGTGCTGGGGCCTGAGCTGGGGGCGCTGGGGCAGAGAGCACAGGTGGAGGCAGACCGTGGGGCCGGACGCTGGGCTCAGACAAGAAGCTCAGGCTGCAGAGGGGGTCACCAGCTGCTCTCACACCAAGGAAAGACCTGAGCCTGTCGCCCTTTCAAACGCCTAAAAGTTTGACAGCAAGGTGAGCCCCAGGGAGTTGTCCACAAACATAAATAAGTCAGGGAGGCTTGTGAAAGTGACATTGGGACCAGTGCTGCTGCCCAGCCCATGTCACCAGCAGGGAGTCCCTGCCAGGAAATGCACCAGGCCTGGGGCCTGGCAGGCACCCCTGGAATACGGGCTCAGTCTATGCATTAATGAATGAGTAAAAGGTTGGGCATTCTGATGAATGAATAAAAGGATAGACGAATGAGTGAAAAAATAATAAAAAGAAAGTGCATAAAAGGCTGTTTATTAATAGAGCATAAATGAATGCAAAAAAGAAAAGAAGGCAGGAAGGGAGGGAAAGAGGGAGGGTGGAGGGAGAAGGGAAAAGAGGAGGGAAGGAAGGGAGGAAGAAAGGAAGAGAGGGAAAGAGGGAGAGAGGATGGAGGAGGGAAGAGAGAAAGGAAGAAAGGGAGGGAGAGAGGAAGGAAGGAAGGAAGGAAGGAAGGAAAGAAGGAAGGAAAGGAAGAAGGAAAGAAAAGAGGGGAAAGGAAAGGAAAGAAGGAGGAGAGAGCAGGGCCGAGGAGCACTTCCCAGCCCCGCTCTGAGGACGCTGTGGTGGCCCCGGGGGACTGTCTCCAGCCTCCAGCCTCCAGCCTCTGTCCAGGGGCACTGGTGCCTGCAGCAGCACCCCGCCTGTGATCCCGATGAGATCAACCTGCATTAGTGCTCTGCAGAACACTTTGTCCTTGGGCAAAGGCAGGAGCAGTCTCTTCTCTGAATCCTGCCTGAAAAGACAGGCTGTCCTCATTTCCTTGTTTCTTTGTGGCAAGAGAGGTCCAGCTGTGGACAAGCACCAAGTGCCAGCTGCCTCCTTGCCCAGCAGCTGGGCCCAGGCATTCATTTCCACAGGCCCCTGGGAAAGATTCCGGCAGGGCTGAGTGGTGCAGATGGGATGCCTCACCCAACAATGTCTGGCTTTGGCTCCACGCTCCCTATTGAGCAGAATTCAAGTATGTTCCTAGGAGCAGATTCACTGCAAACGTTGCTTATTAGCCTGGCACAGGCAGCTCTGCCAGCGGGCATCTGGCCATGTGCATCCCAGCAGAGTGCAGAGGGTGCTCCAACCAAGCTTCCATCAGGCCCCACAGGGCAGGGAACTCGGACCCCCAGCAGCAGCCTCTCCAACTTTGAGAGGCAGCCCTTGCTGGCAGGACCAGCTCCTCCTCTCTGAAGGACTAGGGAACCACAGATGTTTGTCAGCAGAACAATGACCACAGCTGTCTTTTTCTCTGAGCAAAAGCTGAGGCTTGGGAGGCAAGACACTTGTACAAAGCCAGAGATCAAAAGAGCAGAGTCTCCAAGCCATTGCTGGGCTTAGGAATCAGGGTGCAGGTTCACTTGGCCAGGATGGTCTTCTGAGGCTACCGCACCTCTGAAGGGAACAGGAAGGACTGCACCCCCCTGCGATCCAGGAGGCACAGTTGTAAGCAGAGGAGGTAACAGGCAGGGCAGAGGGTGGCTGCTCAGGTGCATCCCTACCTGGGGAGTGGCCCGGGGAGGGGCCCAGGCACAGTGAGTCAGAGGCAGAGGTCTCACCACCAGACACCGCGTTCCAACCATCATTCATCTTCCACCTCCACCTCACTTGCATGGGCCTCTTGTAATTGAAAACTATCGGCTTTGATCTATTTAATGGTTCTGCATTCTCATTTGTTACAAGCAAATATTTGCATTCCAAATACAAAAAACAATACAGAGCTTCCCAGCTCATTGGAGATGAAATTTCGAGGTTTTTATCCTGAAATTTCTCTTGTGGTCCAGCATGCTAGTCAGGCATGTCGACATTTCATGGGATTCCACCTTCCATGGGTGGAGAGAAGCTCATGGGGTTCTGCCCCCACCGGACTTGCTGGTTTTCTTGCTGCTGGACAGGGAGGGGAGGGGCCTGGGGCCTGCTCAGTGGGTAATTGCAATAATTTTCTGTTTTCTGTGTGATTGACACCTGCCAATTGGGGGAGGGGGTGGGCTGCGGTGGGGCCAGGATGTGGAGGATGGGGCCCCAGCAGGTGCACGGACTGCACTGTGGGCAGTGGGTGGAGGGTGATGGGGGTGGAAGGAGACCCCTCCTCGCCTTGTCCTCTTCCTTCTCACTCACTGACTCTCCAAATCCTTGGTCATTCCTCCTCTGAGAAATTTCCAAATTTATGTAATTTTTAGCGTAGGGTTTGATGAAGATACCTATAATATCACAAAATTTATGACGACTCCAGTGTTCTGCAAAATTTATCTTTGCAATGGAAATAAATCAAATAGCAGCAAGCCTTTGATGACAGGCATCTCTGGGGTCTCCCAAGTGACACCGATGTGTCCTCGGACAGGTAAGTGCTCCTTCCTCCCCCCGTCAGAGCTTCCTCCTCTTCCTCACCCACACTTTCAAGATCAGCATACTTAGTCTGATGACAAGCCTTAAAAATGGAAAGTTTGGCGGCATTTCAGCCAAGATTCTTTTCACTGGGGTTGCCTCAAACATTAATCAGTCTTCTATTATAAATGGCTCAGATGTAGAGCAGAGTTGGATGGATTTCAAAGACTTCTCTCTCTAACAAGCATGCACCGATAGTTTCCTAACACTAAAAGGATCGTACATGGCAGAGGAGGAAAAAATCATTAGAGTCACTAATGACTGTGGCTTTGCTCTAAAGGCTGCTTAGATGCTGGAGCCCAGTTAGCATTCCTCTGGCATGCTCGGGAAGCAATTCCCTTCTTTTATTCATGAGCCCGTTTCTCATTAGCTACCCGGTATAGATCCCAGAGACTTGGGCAGGATCCTGGCCTCAGAGGACTGCTGGCCATCCAGAGCTGAGGCAGGGCCCTCTGCTTTGATTTTTGATTTTTAAAATAAAGGTTTTAGTCCATGCTTCTTTCCATTGCTAGGAGATGCATGGCCTTTTGAGGAACCAGCAGTTTCTGGAAGAAACCCAAAACTAATAACATTTTTGTTGTTGTTGATGAAGACACAATTACTCAGCAGCCCCGAGGGTGCCCTGCTGGGCTCCAGCCTCAAATCAGCTACCCCTGTCCTGAGCCCACAGTTCCAAGGCCGAGGAATCTTCTGCTGGGTTAGTGCCAGGCTGTCCTGGCCTGTATGTGGTGGCATTAGTGGAGGCCAGACCCTGAACAGATCTTCGCCTCCCTGGGAGGGCGGGCACCGATGACCTGCACAGCTTCAGAACCGTTTCCCCAGCCTACACATGTTTTGCCAAAATGAGGAAAAGTGGGGAGCGGAAGCATGCTCAGTGGCTCCCTTTAGTCCCCGGCCAGAGTGCCAGGGGCTCCTCCAGAGCCTCGAAGGGGTGGTTCTCCCCCGACACCTGCCGTCACCGGGCTGTCCGCACCGCAGCAGAGCGCACGCAGGCTCCTCTGGTGAAAGGCGGGCTGTTCTGGCCAAGTCGTTCCTGCTCTGCCCTCTGACTAAAGAGTCCAACAAAACGGACAACACAACCAAACAACAACACCAGCAACTTAAACCGTGGTGGTTAGTCCAGTTCCCAGTTTTAGGATATATTTGTGGTTTCCTTTGTCAAAGAGACAGACTAAAGACACTTAAGAAGCTTGTATTTACAGAGAAATCGTAGACTTGCAAAGGGAGTCCCTGATCACATCTTTATGGGAGTTGTGTTGTTGGAAAAAGACACGATGGGCTGCCTTGCTTCTTCCACATTGTCTTCTGCTGGGCCTGGCTGTTGACATGTGTCTGTCCAGGCCCTCGGGGCTTCTGCTGATTCTCGGGTTGTGGAGACTCAAGGACAATTCCAGGTGTGGGGGTGCCGTCCCCAGCCCGCACACCGGCCCTCACGGCATGGGCTCATCCGCCTTTGCATATGGTGTATTTAAGGTCTTTTACTAAGGCCTGCCACTTTCTCTTTTCTTTCTAGAAAAGCTGCTTTTTAACCATCTCCTTGAAATCCCTTGTAATACACATGGAATTACAAACTAACGCCAGACAGTTCAAAATGAAATAGTGCACAATGGTTGAGATTTACTTAAAGCTGGATGTTGGTAATTAAATTGACAGGATCACTGCAGCGTCTTCAAACAGGCAGTGCACACACACGTGCACGTATGTATACATATGTTTCTTTTACTGATGTATGCACGAGTTTTTTACTGTGACTAGTGTTAAATAAGCTGTTATTTCATATTGTTTCCACATTTATACAACTTATGACTGCCCCAACATGAACAGAAGGTTTATTGGTTCAAATCTGCCCACTGTCAATTCTGCATCTGAGTTTTCCCTTCCACGGCCAGCACCTTTCAGAATTCTTACAAGTTCACCAGGAAACACCCCCTCCCCAGCCCCCACTCTGCATGAGGGCTGCCATTTCACAATGGGCTTTTCCATCCTTTGTTGGCCAACGACCCCCGGCTTCAGAGCCCTTCCTCTAAGATGGTGGCAGAGAGGGGACCTGGGACGCTATGCGCGGGCCACACACGGCCCTCATTCACCTAGCTCAGGGCCTTCCTGAAAATGTCCCCGCTCAAAGGAAGATCATACCGACTCCAACTCCCACTGCAGGACTCAGACACCTGCTGTCCAGACTGTTGGGACAAGAGTGTTGCAGGCAGCCCGGGGGTCCTGGGGGGATGATCCCCATCAAGGGCCAAGGACACTTTGAGATTCAGCAAGAGGCCCACCTGGTAAGTCCAAAGCCTTTCGGAGCTTTGGGTTCTCAGACGTTGACAGGGACAGCCACACCATGTGATTGCTGTGGGGTCCAGGGAGGAGGTGATTGACCTCAGTTGGGCCAGCTTATGGGCTCTGTTATCTGAAACTGGGGCATGGCTGAGCAGCCGAGCGGGCCGACCTGCGGAGCCCGGGCCATTCTTCATATCTTGCTTCTAGGCATTTGGGTTGGATCAAAATGGTGCACTCTCTGTTCCCTTATATTTTTGTCAGTTCCCATCTTTCTGCCTTGAAAATAGAGAAATAGAAATAGAGCTTATGCTTTTTCAAAATCTTGTGAAATTAAACAAAACTAAGTCAGTTCCCA
Source organism: Pan troglodytes (assembly GCF_028858775.2). Classification (NCBI taxonomy): domain Eukaryota; kingdom Metazoa; phylum Chordata; class Mammalia; order Primates; family Hominidae; genus Pan; species Pan troglodytes. Next base: position 143,619,406 of record NC_072406.2, on the reverse strand, counting down.
CAGAGGCTTCCCTCTGTGCTGCCACATACCAGGTTACCGCCAGTTACCAGGAAGACTTGACCTCTCTGGACCTCAGTTTTCCCAGATGAAAAATCAGGGCACTGGCAACTCTCCCTGGAAGCTGAGGACACAGCCTGGCTCACGCCTGACGCTTGCTCAGGACTCCAGAACTCCAAGTTTTGTGTTACCTAATTTTAAGAAACTTGGAGACTTCAAGGCTAAGGTTGTGTGTGACAGGATATTTCTCTTATGTTAGAGGAGGATATGATTTATTCCCTCACTAGGTATCTATTCAGCACCTGCTCCAGTGCAGGGACTAGAAAGAGAATGTGTGAGACAAGCCCTAGCCCTGTTCACACAGCTCCAGGCTGCAGCTCCTCAGCTGCCTGATTCCAACAAGCAGCCCGGACCAGCCGCGGCCTCTCGTCTCCCTCCTTGGCGGCTGCTGCAATTGTCCTCATTACGTCCCTACACCTGCCTGTGTGCCTGTCATCCCCACTAATTAATCCCCACCTGCTCAGTCTCCTCTCATTGCAATCTCCGTCAGTGCTGAGGTTTCTGGAGCTTCTTCAAAGGGTGGAGGCACCAGCGGGCATCCCACCCCCCTTCAGCAAGGGGCTCACAATTCCTGCAGCTGAGCAGGGGTCTTCGGGACCAGAAGTAAACTGAGTCACCCTGTTCTAAGCCCTGGACGTCTCACCCCTGGTGTGCAAGCTTTTCTGGAGTAATACGCTTTGACATTCTTGGCTTTATTTTTAACGTGATTGGATAATTTTTGATAATCAATATCCTGCGTTTTCAAGTAGACAGAGCCACACACAAGTGCTTAGTGTGATAATGTCATCCAGTAACAGAAATGTTTTCCTTTTCACAACACTTTTACATCTTTATCTAATTTTAATATGTTTATTTAAACAATGGTAGCACTTCAGCAAATATCATTCCCTATTCTATTGTATTTTATTTATTTTTTGAGACAGAGTCTTGCTCTTTTGTCCAGGCTGGAGTGCAGTGGTGCAGTCATAGCTCACTGCAGGCTCAGTCTCCCGTACTCAACTGATCTTCTCCCTCAGCCTCCTGAGTAGTGGGTATGACAGGCGTGCACCACCACACCCAGTTTTGGTGTTTTTTTTCAGTTTTTGGTAGAGACAAAATCTCCCCATGTTTCCCAGGCTGGTCTCAAGTTCCTGAGCTCAAGTGATCCTCCTGCCTCAGCCTCCCAAAGCTTTGGCATCGAAAGCATGAGCCATGGGACCAGCCTTTCTCTTGTTTTAGATGTGAGCTAACCAGGAGAATGAATCTCTCTAGCCCAGATTCCAGGTCCTGACAAGACTAATGCCCAGGCCACAAGATTTTCGGTTCTTATAGAGACAAGCAGGCACTGCCCCGTTTTGATCATTTCCTGGCTCTGCTGTGCTGGGAAACGGCTCGTATCCACATCAGGAAGTCTTCCCTGCAGCCAGGTGGGCTCTAGCCCCTCCTCAGCCTCTGTGTGGGTGACCCTCCTGCCTTTCTACACGCACGTTCCTCAGATCCAGGGGCATCCCCCAGGCATCCACCACACAGGATGTGGCCTTTCTCTTCTGCAGGGTCCCTGACACCCACAGACCACCCTGTGAGCACTCTGAGCTCCTAGCCTGGCAGCCCTCTCCCCTCTGTGCACTCTCAGGATGGGGTCTCCCTTGGCCACATGGCCTTGGCCCCTGCTGGACACTGGAGGTTTGCAGGCTTAGCTCTCCAGCCCAGGCCTCTCCCAGGCAACCCTGCCCATGTGTCCAGAGCCTCCCGACACCCGCCGCCTCCCAGCAGGTTCCCACCCTGGTTGGCCTCATCTGAAGACCCAGACCTAGGAGCAGGTGTGATGCTTTCTTGTCATGCATTCCCCAGGTTCGGACAAAGGAGGTAACTCCCACTGACGTTTTCTATATCATATGCCACCCTATTTCACTGCTGCCTTCATGCTTCAAGCCAGCATGGCGCATCCCTCACCTGGGCCCTGGCAGCGCCTTCCCAGCACGGCCTGTGCTTTCATTCTTGCTCCTTTTCCGCCGCCCTTCTCAACATAGCCCAGGAGAGCTTTCCATTCACAAATCCTGGCATCCCTGGCTGTAAATATTCATTTGGCTCTTCCGGTTCATAGCCATGGCTGTGACCAGGGCTGGGGTGCAGCCTGCACTTGCCCCCCTCCCAGCCCCAGCTCCTGTCCCCTGCCTTGCTGCTCCATGCCCCAGCTCTTGTCCCCTGCCTTGCTGCTCCATGCTGTCCCAGCACACAGCCCTTCTCTAGCTCCCGGAAGGGTTCCGCACTCCTTCTTGCCTCTGGGCTTTTGTCCTTTCTGTTCCCCTTGCCTAGGATGCTTGTTACTTTTGTCTTTTCACAGAAGGTTGCATAATTCAGGGCTCAGCTTTCGTGTTCCCTCCCCAAGCAAGCCTTTCCAACCCACGCTAGGTGAGGTCTGTCTATGCAGCTGGCCCCGGCTCTCCGCTTTGTGCCCTTTGTCTGGCACCATGCCCAATGCAGAGTAAATGCCCAGCATGCCCAGAGGGAACAGCCAGTCCCTTAACTCGAGAGTGATTTTCATCTTTGCAGGAACTTTGAAGAAAGAGGGGCAGGTGTGCTCACTGCGGGGATCCTCTCATGGGTTTTACCACAGGACTACGCGCTCTTTCCTCTGTGTGATCTGGGTTCTGCCTCTGGTAAAGACCATTTTTAAAGTTAGATTTGCTGAGATAAAGGTTCCTTAACATATTTCATGCCACCATTTCCAAATCTGTTAGCAAACATTAAAAAAAATCAATTCTAGCCATTAAAATGAAGGGCATTTAATTATATGTAGGGTTAATGATTTTCTAGTTTCAAAATATACTTACACACAGGAAATTATGCAGGCTGCACAAGAAAGCAACAGACACTTAAAGACCCACTTCTACAGCGCCCGACTTCTCCGTGCAATGGCCACAGGCAACCAGCCAAGTCACCAGTGGCAGCCGCGGAGATAAATTTCTTTTTACTTAGAGCTCATTAGCAAAGAAGCAGCTGTTGGTTCATCCAGCATGAGCAATGGCCGTTGTGGAGTGGGAGAGCTGGGTGCTGATTCCACCTTTTACCACCCTGCTGAGCATCGTGGGGTGGTCCAGACAACCAGACACTAAGCGGGTTGTCCTCGGTGAAATGGCAGAGGGATGGTTATGACATTCTACAGTTGTTCCTTCTCTAAGGGATACTATTGTGCCCTATAATATTTTGGAGACTAGATGAAAGCTCCGCATTTGAAGCTGGAGGCACAGGTACAGACCCTCCACGAGGGAGGTGGGGTCTCGAGCAGGTGGGACGGCGTGCTGTCACCGTAAGGCAGGCAGTGGCATGAGACCCAGCACACAGGAGGCTTCAGAGGAGGAATTACACCTGCCACCTGCAATTCCAGTAAAAGTGAACTTTTGCCAACATTTCTGAATATCAGTTTATTAAATATCTTCCCATCTAGTTTAAGGACTTTTCACAATTTTTGGTAGAAAAAATACATATATTCCTTAACTTAAAATGTTTTCTGTATGTGAAATCCAGGGAAAACAATGAGAAAAATCTGTGGAAGTATGACAAATTGCAATAGGGCCCGTGTCTTCCTTAGATAAGCTCAAGTTCTGGGGTGAATGGAGATGTTTTTTGGGAAAGAAGTAGAAATGGTGGCTTAGGAATAACAAATGATAAAGAAAGGCCTGAAGCATCCTCACAATCTGGGTCACTCTACTTGTTTTCTGCATTTTTGGTGTTGGTGTCCATTGGAGTGAAAAACGGGTTTGATCTTCATTATTTAATCTGAGTTTTCTCAACTAGTTTAACAGAAAGGGATGTAGTTGAGGTTACTTCTGGGGATCGGAGTTGAGAATCACATGGCTCCCTGAAGAAGCGTGTCGGGAATCCTCAGCTCAAGCTTCCTCCATGCAGGCGGAGAATGGTGCTGTTAGGATCCACCTGCCTTGTCACAGCCAGAGAACTAATGACCGGACGCAGTGGTGCTGGCCGTGGGGGAATCACATACTTCTAACAACCGCACTTGCCAGGAGAACATCTGCAGCTCGAGTGTGGCCTGGGCTCTGCCCCTGCTTCCAAGTATCGCCTGGTCGCTTGGGTGGGTGGATGCCGGATCGCACTCATGGGACTATGTCCAGAGAACGTTCTGCTTTTGCAGTAATGAGAGGCACGTGTGGGGGAAGCTCCCTCCAGCAGGTCCGCTGCAGTGTCCACCAAAACCCCCATCCTCCATCGGCCCTCTTGTGCCTTTGCCCCCAGAATTGTCTCCGGACCTGGTGAGGGGGCTGGATTGTCACCTGGCTCTTTACATTCTCACAGCTCCATCTCAGCATCACAGATGACCTCTTCTCTCAACCAATGATAAGTATTTCCTCCAAAGTTAAATTTCAAAATTACAAATGTTCTGCTCTGGTGGGAATCTACTGGCCTGGAAATCCCAGACTTGTATGTTAGTGGCCAGTTCCACGGAGTTAAAAGGACTCATATTCGTCTAGAGAGAAGAGACACACTCAGGAGGTGGAAGGAGACCTTTTCGTGTGAGCTGCTCTGTGCCTCCCCCACTGGGATGAGCTCGTGTCCCTGGCTCTATCTCCACCCTGGGCCTTCATCGTCACCCCGGCCTTGCCACCCACCTCTCCTTTGTGTGACGTGGGGCTGCTCTCTAGGGGTGAACTGAAGACTGGATGCCCTGTGCTGGCTCTCCAGGTGCCAGAGGGACACGGCTGAGCAGACCAAGGCAGAGCTGAGAGTGAAAGCCCAGGGGTGTGGCAGGAGCTGAGGCCAGGAAGGAGCCAAGAGGGAGCAAGGGGTGGCATCCCGAGTCCTGGGAGGAGCTCTCTGTGCTCTACACTCCTGTCTGGAGAGTGAGAAGAGGGGATGAGATCAGTAGTTATGAAATCCAGGGCCCAGATAGCCGCCCCATGGGAATGGGACTACCATGTAAGATGCAAACTGAACCAAACCGGAAGTCCAGATTTTCCTGTGTGAATGTGCTCAGCTTATAAATGTGGACAACTCATTCACAGTGGAGAAATCCTGAGGTCTAATGAACTGAGCTGTGGGCTGTGTGCACCCTCTGGTCTCAGGTGTGTGACTCTGGGTTGAGTGAGTTCCTCGTTCAACCTTCCAGATCCTTCTTCCAAAGCAAAGGAAAAGCCGAGAGGCTTGAGGGAGGTTCTTGTCTTTAGTGACTGTGGTTAGTGCCTTTGCTCAGGCCACATTTCTCCTCCTTTCTGATCCCTTCCTGAATTTCTCTGGCTGAAGCCCCAATTTTTCAACGTGGATAATAAGGAAAAAATAAAGTGGAATTGATATCTAAATAATTTTCTGTATTCTGATGACATTTTGTAAGGATCACATTTTTGGCAATGTTCTCTCTGTCTCTCTCTCTCTCTCTCTCTCCCTTGTATAAGGGAAAGTTGAAGTTGGGTGAAGCCAGAACTTGAAGTAGAAACAACCATTCCACGCCGGGCACGGTGGCTCACGCCTGTAATCCCACCACTTTGGGAGGCCGAGGCGGGTGGATCACGAGGTCAGGAGATCGAGACCATCCTGGCTAACACAGTGAAACCCCGTCTCTACTAAAAATACAAAAAATTAGCCAGGCGTGGTGGTGGGCGTCTGTAGTACCAGCTACTTGGGAGGCTGAGGCAAGAGAATGGCGTGAACCCAGGAGGCGGAGCTTGCAGTGAGCCAAGATCGCACCACTGCACTCCAGCCTGGGCGACAGAGCGAGAATCGGTCTCAAAAAAAAAAAAAAAAGAAAAAGAAAAAGAAAAAAAAGAAACAACCATTCCAGGCTGGCTCGTGTAATCACATGAATCAGGGCCATCCGCAGAGCAGAGGGCTCTAGGCGCCACTCAGGAGGCTAATGGGGCTGGGAGTGGCTTCTTTCCTCAGAAGAGGAAGGCCCTCTCACTACAGACCCTTTGTTCCTCTGGGTTTCCCAGTCCTTCCATCCCTGCCACACTCAGACAGTGAGGTCTCCCACATATGCATTGCTTCTTCAGCTTCAGACAGCAGCCATGCACAAAGTCTCCTGCTCCAGGGAGTTGGCTGTGGGTGGTGTGGCCAAAGCCAGCATTGGGGTGGCGGGATAGGCCGTGCCATCTGAATGGATGGACCAGGTCCGGGGAGGTGTGCGGAGCTGAGGCCGTCTGTCAATGAGAACCTGCGCAGGTTGAGAACTGTTGTCATCTGCTGCAGCCTCTCCACAGCATTTCCATTTAATCCATTGTGGACACTTGCTGTAATCAAATTCTACAGAAAGAAAACAAATACAAGAATAGCTAGCATGTGAAGAGGCAGTAATGGAATTCTGGTGAGAAAATTGCTTGGTAACAGCCAACATTATACCCATGGTGAGCAAACTTAAATATGCCCAAATTAATGTTTATTCATTCCAAATTTATGTTAATTAAGCAAGCTATAGTTTAATTTTCAGGTTCTGAAAACGATTAAGACTACCAAGCTGAGACAGCCTTGATGTCTAGAAGTAACAAATAGAACTTCCTTCGTGTTATTTACCTCATGTGTTCAGAGAAAATGCCCCCCTTCTGGCTTGCATATTTAACTGTTGAAAGAAACATCTGTCTAGATAAAAAGAATTTTCTCACAGATATTGGTCATTCGTTTGTAACTCCAATAAAAGTCAGGAAATCAGGCCATAGTTTGGGTAGATTTACTTACGTGACCTTTGCAAAAGTCCCCGCTTACGAGATGGGATGGGAATGTTCTTTTGAAGTTTTACGATGTGCCTGTAGTCATAGCTTTGCTGCCGGGTGGATGACAGCCTAGGAGCAGGGCGCCACTGCTTCCAGTTTCTAAACAGAGAGAGGACCCACTGATGCTTTCCTGAGCCAAAGGCAGTGGTGCTGGGAATACTTAAATGCAGGTCCATAGGTCTTCTCAATACCTAGACTTTTCTCAGATGAAAATGTCTTATATTCAAAAGAAGAAAAGACAGATGTTGTGCTGTAGGAATTAAAAATGTGTCTTCCTTCCTCCCCGCCCCGATATTTGACTGTATTTGTGATTCCCTTTTTCCTTGGCCTGCCAGGAGAGCCAGACAGAAGCTGTGCCTCACACTGTGGCTCCGGAGAACGTGGGCAATGGCCAGGTAACCCCGGCAGTGAGGGTGTATCCTGAAGGGGTGGAGGAGGGGCTGCATCCTCAGAGTTGGGGTTTTTCCAGCTTCATAATGAGGAAGAGCTCGGGGAGCCCAGGGGAACGTGGCTAGAGGAGGAGGTGCCCGCTCTGGGCTCATACCCCTCCGCCCTGCTGTCTGCACACTCACCGTGCTCTGTCCTGCACCGCCGGCCAGTTCACCTGCCCTCTCCAAGCCTCTGCTCCTTGGTCTATGAGTGGGGAGGCTGACTGTGTCTGTTGTTGCAGGGTGAGGTAGGAAGAGCACGCACCCCTCCCCAGTAGCAACCACCAAGCTGATTATCCCCAGGAGAGGCCACACCCGCCATGTGCATCCCTTTTGAGCTTCATTGGGCCCTGCCTGATGTGCCGGCATTCACAGCTCAGGTGCTTCGAATGCCTTAGCTCTTGTTTTAAGCATGGAAGTGTCCATTGGGTTGTGTGTGTGTGCTCAGGAATTTAAGACCACTCACTTCCTGGGTGTTCAGCCCAGGGGCCACTTTTCCTCTCAACCACAACAGGGATGCCTCCTCTGTCCTTGATTCGGGTGTTCTGGCCCTTCAAGTCACTGGTTCCAGCTGTAATCTGAGAAAACAAGGTCCCCTAAACATGAGTGATGGGCCCAGTAAATAGCAAAGGCAGAGGGATCAGAGAGCGGCCTTGACCCGATGTTCTGGCCAAAACTTGGGCAGCTGCCCAGACTCAGCTGCTCCAGCCCCTGCAAAGCAAGTCTAGGCTTCCCATGTCTGCAAATGGGAAGGGAAAACCTTCACTCCCCACCTGCCCTGGCCCCTCCTTCCAGGGCTCTATTTTGAAAGTCCATGCTTCCCAGGCTGCAGTGCTGGCTGCTGCTGACAGCCCACACTGAGATGGGAGCAGACTGCCCAAGGGAGCCCTGCCAGGCCCCGGGTCTCCAGTGCTCATCCCTCAGAACTGCTTGTGCTTCTGTCTTCTGTCTGTTCTGTTAGGGCCAATGAAGAATTGGAGATGGGCCTGGGGTCATTTGCCTCCTGTGATGTTGGCTTCATCTCAGCCATGCAATGTGACCCCAGGACAAGGCGGGGTCCCGCTGCTCCTCCCCAGCCCTGCTCAGCTCCTGCCCCTGTCCATGGTTCCATTTTCGGTGCCATTCCTCAGAAAAGACCTAGAATCTTTCATCTTAGCCACGTGCATTCAGGCAAAGACTGTAGTTGCTGTTAGAAAGCTGGCCCCGGAAGCAGGGTCCAGGGCCACAGTGTCACTGAGCCCAAGGGCTCCCCAGCAGCCCAGATCTGGGGTTCGGAGGAAAGGCTCCTGGACATGAGGAGCCGGGCAAAGGACGGGGCCCTACTCCTTCATAAGAAGGGCACAGAATGGGGATGCTGTGGGCCCTGAGGTCACTTGGAGACCAGCCCTGCTCCTGTCCCACTGCAGAGAGCTCTTTGGACGCTCCTCCCCCTTGTGCCCCTCACCCACTCTCCCATGGGATAAGCCCTGTGCAGGAGACTCTCCAACTCAGTCTATTTCAGAGAACCCAGTGTAAGATGCTGCTAACCTCGCCCTGGGAGTTGTCCTAGAAAGAAGACTGTAGGAGGGGATTGAGAGGTGGACCTTCCTCCAAATGGTGCTGACTGGGACTTTATACTGATGGGTACAGAGTACAGACTCCTCCTGACATGCTGTAATGCACACTTGTTACAGCGTTTACTGTCAGTGATGAGAATAGTATAAGAGTTGAAGGGGAGTCACGTGCTATGGTGAGGAAAATGACAACCGTCAAGGCTGTGCAGACTTTGAAATGGCAGCTGCAGCTGAGAGCCTTTGATTCACTCAAAAAGAGGGAATCTCCGGGGGACTAAGCACCACCTTAAGGCTGAATGCAGAGGCCCCGGGGCAGCATGGAAGTAAACGCAATCACCTGCAGCTGGACGGATGGAGCTGAGCAGAGGGTGAGCTCAGGATTTAGGAGAAGATCTCCAGGGATTCAGAGGAGGGGTGTCTGCAGCTGGGGCTGCTCTCCTGAGCCAGGGCCAGGCCCTATTGGGGAGGGGCGGAACCTGAGACGTGGAGTGGGACCGTACGTGTGGATGTAACTGACAGCCACGAATCCACCACGTCCCCCTCCCCGCCCCACACTGACCCCTGCTGTGTCTGAAAGAATGACTCCATGTCTCATTGTTTTGGAAGATAAAGATAATTCAAAGACCACAGGTGAAATAGGTGCCTTATAACAGGGGTCTTCAACCCTCGGGCCATGGACTGGTCCTGCTAGGAACCCAGGCCACACAGCAGGAGGTAAGCATGAGCCAGTGGTACTGCCTGAGCTCCGCCTCCTGTCCCATCAGCGATCAGCAGCAGCCTTAGAGTCTCATAGGCGCCCGAGCACTATTGTGAACTGTGTATGGGAGGGATCTAGGTTGCACTTTCCTTATGAGAATCTAGTGCCTGATGATCTGAGGTGGAACAGTTTCATCCCGAAACCATCCCACCCTCACTCTGCCTGTTCTGTGGAAAAATTGTCTTCCATGAAACCTGTCCCTGGGACCAAAATGGTTGGGGACCGCTGCCTCACAAGATGACGCGATGCTCTTCTGTGTCTCTCCCCACCGCCCTTCCTGGAAACGGGACAATATCGAGGTAACAGCTCCAGCCTGGGACTTCTGTTTCTGGCCATTATGAAGTCACTCATACAGAACTTGCTCTCCTGCAGTAAACAACTAGCAAATCAGACAAAATGCATGAGCATCTGTTTCCAGACACTGGACAACAGGCAGGGCAAGGCTGGGACCCTGGAGAAAGGGCAAGGTTGGGACCCCAGATAAGGGAGCAAGGCTGTGACCCCGGTCAGGGGAGCCCCACGCCCTGGGAATGCCCTGGCTTTCCGCCTGGAGGGATTTTCTAGAAGACTGCATGGGAAGAGAGAATTGGCCCAGTACAAAGCATTCGGATGGAGCTGAAGACATGGAAGTGGGGATGCAGGGAGGCTGAGGTGGCTAAACTTCCCAGGGGAGATTCTTGAAGAGGGGGGAGTCGTAATAGGGCAGAGCTCCAAAAACCTGCATCGCAGCAAATGTGAAGTTGTGTGTGTGTGTGTGTGTAGGATGAGACCACAGGAGGCCAGGCAAAGGCCAGCTATCAGGGAAAGAGCAAGTGTCCACAAGTCTCCAAGAAAAGGAGCAACTTCCAGAGCTCTCACCAGGGAGTCGCATTGCAGTTTCTGTTCATCTGAAATGAAGATGCTTTGCTGAGCCTCAGCATTCAGTCGGAAAGCAAGAAGGGTGACGCTCGGAGAGGAAGAGGGTTGCTTGAGGAGAGGAACACACTAGTCTATACCCCGCCCGGCACATTTTGAAGAGAGCCTCTGTGGATCGCGTTGACCTGGAGGTTACTTAACTGCCTGCCAGAGCAGAAGCCAACACCTCCGGAAAAGAAAACAAAATCCAGACAGGCAGTAATGTCACTTTCAAAATATCCAGTGTTTAATATTTTTAAAATTATGAGATATGCAAAGACGCATGAAAATATAACTTATAATGAAGAGAAAAAACCATTAAAAAACAGACTCAGAAATGAAAGAGTTGATGGAATCGGCAAATGAAAACTTTACTGAGACTATTAGAAATATGTTCAAAGATCCCGAGAAAAACAGAAACATGAGATGAGAAAGGGATAAAGTGAAGTGACGTGTCCAGAGCTGGAAAATACAATGTCTACAATTAAAAATTCACTCGACAGGCTTCATAGCAGATTAGACACCACAGAAGGAAATAGCAGTGAATCCGGGGGCAATAGACACTGCCCGAAGTAAAGGGAGAGAAAAACCAGTGAGAAAAAGGTGCCATGGTGGTCACCCCTCTAAAGTCACAGAGTCTGTTTCCCAGTGTCGGTCTCAGAACTAGTTCAGAGATCCAAAACCCACTGGATGAAGTTTAGGCTGCAGGTTCCTATGAACGCTTCCTAAAATACGGTGTCAGATATGCTTGGTAATCGTTTTCTCATTAGTTTCCTAGAAAAGCCCACGACCTCTTACCTACACAAACATGCACCCAGGAAGGAGCCCCTGATAGCCCTTTGGAGATGCTGGACACAGGGTCTGCGTTGACCCTGATCCCCACCATGGCCCCTGCTGTAGGGAGCCTGTCGGGGAGGGCGGTGCTGGAGTCCCATCCCAGGTGTTGCTGACCCAGATGCCCAAAGGCCCACCATGGCCCCTGCTGTAGGGAGCCTGTCAGGCAGGGTGGGGCCGGAGTCCTGTCCTAGGCATCGCTGATCCAGATGCCCAAAGGCCCACCATGGCCCCTGCTGTAGGGAGCCTGTCAGGGAGGGTGGTGCTGGAGTCCTGTCCCAGGCATAGCTGATGCTGCACTCACTGGCATCCACTTTACCCATCCCAGAATCTATCATTGAAATTGATTGGAATCGGTAGGTGGAGAATTCTCACATTTGTTCCATGACCTGTGGAATAGGAACTATCATAATTTGGGGGGCCAAGTGGAAACTTCTTGACCGTGGGCAGTCCCCCAACTCCCAAGTATCCTTCTTTCTGTCCAACAGAATAAAAAAAAATAGACAAACCAAACCAAATCATAACAGCAAAAAACAAGACTGCATCTCTGGAGGGAATGTTGGAGATTATTGCCACTATCAAAGGCTTAAAGAATGCAGGGATAGTGGTCACCACTGTGTACCTACTTAATCTACCAAACTGAGCCCCACAACACTTGGCTAACTCATGATAGAAGACCCTGAACTACCAGATACTCAGCCACGTTAGCAGCTCCATTTGCAGCACTGGGCTGAACGGTCTCCCACTGGGTAGAACTCTGGGAATTAACCTGCTCATACACTTAGAGCAGAGAGAGGAGTAGCCTAAGTCAAGAATATATGCACAATTACAAGCACTGGCAAATGGCCTGATTGGTTGCCTGGGATCCTGGAAAGACAAAGTGTAGAAGGCTGAGGATAAGAGGAGTGGGACAGCAGCATATAGATGGGTAGATGGGGCTCCAGGAGTGGACATAGAGTGTGAGCCTCTTGACTTGCAAGCTGGCATCCATCAGGGAGCATCCACTCAACAGCCAAATGGGCAGAATAGCTTGGCTAGTAATTGGCAGAATGGCCACACCTGTGCTGGCAAGTGGACATATGAGCAGATAGGCAAGGCAGCAGTGACGGAGCTTATTCCTGGGCCCAGCATCTTGGGCCTTTGTTTATTACAGCTAATCCAGCTATGGATGCTGCCTGATGTCTAAACTGCCAGCAACAAAAACCAATACTGAGCTCCTTGTACAGCATCATCCCCTGAAAAGACCAACCAGGAACTTGGTATCAGATTGACGCACTGAGCCTCTTCCATCTTAAAGGACAGTGATTCACCCTGGCTAGAATCAACACATATCCTGGATGTGGGTTTACCTGGTCTGCCTATAGGGCTTTGCGTAGTGCTGGTATGCGAGGATGCATAGAGAGCTTTATCCTCCAAGTTAGGGTCCCACTTATGACCTCACTGCACCAAGAGACTGACTTTATAACAAAGGATGTGTGGCAGTGGGCCCGTGACCCAGGCACCCACTGGTCCTGTCACATCCTACAATGAAGAAGCTGAGGCAGTGGGCCCGTGACCCAGGCACCCACTGGTCCTGTCACATCCTGCACTCTGCCCTGCATCACTAGAAGACCTAGAAGGCCTCAGCCTTGGAGAGCCTGAGAATGGCCTCTGGAAGGTGCAGGTGAGGCATCAGCTCAGATTCTTCCTATGAGGAGGGAGCGTCATCCACCAAGATGCAATCCTCATCCTAAATCAATGCCCACTCAAGAGACGCAGACACAACAGATGAGTGTAGTGGCAGCTCCACTCAACACCACTTCTAATGACCAAACCAGGACATTCGTGCTTCTCGTCTCACCACTGGAGGCTCTGAAGGTGTAAAAGTCTTGGTGCCCAGAGGTGAAATGCCTCCACCAGGGGATGTAGTTGTGGTTACAGCAGTGCCTGTAGGGGACAGGCTCTGGAGCCAGGCTGCCTACACCAGCATGCAGGGGCGGTGCCCCACACGGGGCAGGGCCAACAGGAGGGTAGGGCCTGGGAGGGGCCAATAGGAGGGCAGGGCCTGGGCTGGGCCACAGGAGGGCAGGGCCTGAGGACCCCAGCGGAGGAATGGATGGAACCAGCTGAAGCAGCTGGCATGGTGGGACATGCAGGCCTTAGGGCAAGCATGAAGAATTTGTATTTATTTTTTATTCTGAGAGCATTGAGAAACTACTGAAAACTTTCAGTTAGAGAAGTGACATAATCTGATTTATAATTCGAAGATGACCCTGCCCCTAGAGTGAACTCCATGGAGAATGGAAGCCACAGAATTGAGTTTGGAGGGGCGGCAGTGAAGACTGGGATCTCCAAACCCTGTATTCTTCTTAGCCATAATCCTGGCACCACAGGCCTGCTGCACAAATCCATGCCCACCGGCTGGTGCATGCAGCTGCTCTGAGTGTGCACTGTTCCTGGCACTGAGGGCACTTGAAGGTCACCGCCATCTTCAGAATCAGTGTCAAGTGGAAAGGAAAGCTGGGCATTGTTCTTAGTTATTTTAGTCACATTGTCCTTTAGCCATTGATGACAGAGTGACGTCTGCTGCACCCCAGAGCCCTTCACTGCCCTGCACCCCAGACATTCAGCCCCCAGAGAGAGCAGCGCTGGGAGCCTAGCCTTTCGTTCCAGGTGGGTTGAGCCGGTGGGAGCCTCAGCAGGAGGAAGAGGAGGGCGGGGGAGATGTCTACTCCCCTTCCCCCCCCCACCCAGCTTCTTACTCCCTTGACCCCACCCTTCCATCAAGACCAGGCTCACCCTCCACTGCACTGCAGCCTGGGCGACAGTGAGACTCCGTCTCAAAAAAAAAAAAAAAAAAAAAAAGACCAGGCTCACCCTTCGCCCCTGAAGGCCTGAGGTTGGGGCGGCCCCTCTTTCTCTTAATAGATCCTGAGCGCATCTGCATCTTGAACGTCTTCACCCTGACCGCACCGCCAAATGGTCCTGCATCAAACGCTCTTCCGTTCGTTCCTGTGGGAGGCATCCTCTCACTTCCGCTGCAAGCCTGAGCACATGAACTTCCGTCTTCCTTCGGAGTCGGTGCGATCATTCTGCCCTTTGTGTTCTCTCCCAAGCACGGCATACGATGAGTCGTCACGAGAAGGGTTCAAATCAGAGCAGCCGCCCGTGCAAGGTGACGATCAACTTGGCTCAGATGTTACACGACTAAGACGCTTGACGATTGAGCCTCTATCCCATGAACGTAGAGAAGATTCTAAACAGATATTCTAAATCAACCCCACTTGCTTCATTGCGTTCTAAATTAGCCATGTACGTTTGTCATAAATTAGCCATATACGTTTGTCACGTGAGCTGTTAAACAGAAACTGTAATGGCTTTGCATGGGTAGCTGAAAGTCCTTAAATCGTTCTAAAAGTTTACCTGAGGTCTAGAATAAAACTCACTAATTTTAATATCAACTGCATTGTTATTTATCTAGTCTCTTAATGGAAAAATAATGCATAATAACCCCTAAAAGTTAATACGAGGAAGGAGAGAATAACTGCTAAGTTTTTTGTGTTTTTTTTGTTTTGTGTTTTGTTTTGAGACGGAGTCTCGCACTGTTGCCTGGGCTGGAGTGCAATGGCGCGATCTTGGCTCACTGCAACCTCCGCCTCCCAGGTTCAAGAGATTCTCCTCAGCCTCAGCCTCCCGAGTAGCTGGGATTACAGACGCCCACCATCTTTTTTTTTTTTTTTTTTTTTTTTTTAAGTTTCAACAAATCACTCTGTGCCCAGGGCTCAGGGACTCCCTGCAGGAGTCACTGTCTGTGCATTTGGGGTGTGGAGCACCTGGAACACCACAGTGTTTTCCATTTCCCACGGGGCTGCGTCTTCAGCGTGATGTTCGCCCTCCAAGTTGATACCAAGGCTTGGCTGAATGGGCATCCAGCACCCAGGAAGATGCCCACAGCACTTTCTCTTTAAAAATTTCTGCCTTCTTTCTATATTATGTTTTCCAGTTATAAACAATTACAAAACCATCATAAAATAATTTAAAGTTAAATATCACAAACATAGTTAACTTGGAAATAAAAGTCAGATATAATCACTATGAAAATACTGTGTCTATTCTTTAAGATCTCTTCCTATACGTGTATTATAATAATTATTTTATGGGTGCATTTTACTTATAATAGATGACATTGATTCATCATTTTCTGCATGCCTGGCTGCATCTAAGTACTTTAAGCAGATTAGTCATGAGACACAGAAAAGTTGTGAAATATGCCTAGAGTGGCACAAAGCCAGGAGCTGAACTCCATCAAAACCAGCACTGTTGCAAAGGGAGACCGTCCAACCACACGCTCACGCTGCTGAAATTCGCTCTTCACTTCACATGACTTCAGCATCTTTATAAATAAGATTTTTAGATTATGTCTTAACGGCTGCAAAGCATTTCACTTGTACCAAGAATTCATGCACTTAGTCTTCTATTAATAAACATGTAAGTTGTTTGAGTTCCTTTTTCAATTACACTTAATGCCACGATGATGATCACGTTTTGTACTTGGTGAATTTGTGATGGGGCTTTTGTCTGATGCACGCCAAGAAGAGAACCTGCCACATCGAAGCACCTACACAATCTTCATCCTGATAGCTATTGACAGATTGATTTCTAGCTCCCAACAGGAGTCAATGAGAGTGACTCTGTCATTCATAATCAAATCATTAATTTGATTATTAATGAGATTTGGTGTTTCTCACACACATACTGCCCCTTTGCGTGGCTTTCTGTGGGAATGTTATGTCTTTATTTGTTATCCCTTTATTGTCTTTTTAATTTTTATTACTTTACAAGGTTTCCTTATATATTAAGGACGCTGCTGGATTACTAAGTAACAATTAGAAGCAATAAAGTAGATATTCATAAATTAACAGGAACTATAGAGCTGGATGAATAAGTAAAACAGAATAAGGCCTATAGCATTATATTCTTCATGTAAATTAAAATAACACATGCATGGGTTCTTTTGGAAATAATGGGCAAGTTAATTTAGACCAAAACTACCACAGAGAACAATTAGAAAAGCTGGGAAAACAATGCTGAGAAAAATCAAAGAAGACCTAATTAAATGGAAGGATATGTGAGATGAATGCATCAGAAAATTCAATATTGTAAAGCTGTTAATCTCCCCAAATTTACCTACAGAGGCAAAGCTATATCGATCAAAATGCCAACAGGTTTGTGTGTGTGTGTGCGTGCACAGGCATGGGCATATCTGTGTAGGGGGAGAGGGTTATTTATTTAACTTTTGTAAATGTACAAGCAAATTCTAAAATTGATATGAAAATGCAAACTCTCCAAATAGTCAAGGTCTTACTGAAGAGGAAGAAAAAGTGTGAGAACATTTTTCCTTCATATCAGTATTTATTTTCTGTGCTATCTAAAAACATGGGTTATGGGAATGAAGGGAGACATAGAGGCCAATATGGCAGAATGGAGTCCAGATACAATCCCTCCTGTGTGTGGACTCTGGATCTATGGCAAAGCCGGTACCACAGAGCACAGGGCAATGAACGGCGATGGGTCTGTGGGTTCTCCTTTCCGTATTTACCACAACACATAAATAGTAATTCCAGATAAGCTGTTGTTCTCAACCTGAAGGGGAATGCTACAGTTTTAGGATCATTTCCATTTCTGGGTAGGATGGAGCAGCTGAGGCAGACCGATCCCCCTCTGAGGACAATGAGAAAAACACAATAGTCATTTCGATAGGATCAGAGCTGCCAGAGCTGTGAGAACTGGAGAGTCAGCGCAGACACACCAGACACACTTGTTTTCTGGGGCTGCTTGTCAGTTCTGGACACAAGGGAAAAGCTGAGAATGGGGGCTTTGCTTTGATGAAACATCAACAAAGCCATTGGCCGTCTCCAAGTCCAGAGACATAAGATTGCACACTGGAGGCTCCCGTGCACGGCTGGTAAACCAACTTTGCCTCTGGTAAGCAGGAGGGGTGTTCAGTGGTTCCACCGCATTGAGAAGACACAAACGGAGCTCGTGATCCACAGGGGGAAGGGAACAGGTGCAGGGGTGCACCGTGTTCTCAGCCCACTGTGCTGAAGGTCACGCTGAGAAGGCATATGAGAGGCTGGTCCAGCATAGTATTCTGCTGCATAAATGCACCAACATGTATTCATCCGTCATTATGCTGATACTTATCCAAGTTGTTTCCAACTTGGAGCTACTGTGGAAAGGGCTGCCACAGGCATTCCCATGCAGATGTTTTGTTGTGCGTACATGCACATTTATGTTGGAAAAGGTAAATTTGTGAGTCCATTTAAAAGTACATTGATTGTAAAAACAAAACTAATATTGCCTTGTGTAATTTACAACATGTTAAATCAAAATCTGAATTGCTAAAAAGTAAAAGGCCTGCTAATGATCCCTCAAAAGCAGCAGTGAAATGAACCAGTGAAACTGCCCATAACAGCATGGGTGAGTCTCACAGATGCAATGTTGTGAGAAAGACGTCAGTCACCATGGAGTGTGTGTCACAGTTGTATTTAGATTGAGTTTGTGCTTTTGGAGCACAGGACGGTGCTTAGCTTCAAGGAGCAGGGTGCAGTTACCCAAAGGTGGCATGGGGTGTCTGGATGCTGGTGATATCCTATTTTCTTGACCTGGAAGACGTTTATGCCTATTTTTATTGTGTGTAATTTACTGAGTGTTGTATTTGTGTTCTCTACATTGTTTTTAATAAAATAGTTACAAATATATACACATGGAAAACAGTACTCGTATGTTTCATTAGGATAAGAATCAAAGATACACAGCAGGCAGGTGAGGGCTGTTCCCCCAGGCCGGTGATGGAATGCAAGTGGGGGATAAGTAGAAAAGGGAAAAAAAAATAAATCTGGGCACCGTGGCTCATGCCTGTAATCCCAGCACTTTGGGAGGCCAAAGCAAGAGGATCACTTGAGCTCAGAGTGTTGTACCAGCTTGGACAACATAGTGAGACCCCATCTCTAAAATTTAAATTTTTCTTAAAAATTTAAATTAGCCAGGCATGATGGCACCTGCCTGTGGTCCTAGTTACTCAGGAGGCTGAGGTGGGAAGATCACTTGAGCCTGGGAGGTAGAGGCTGCACTGAGCTGTGATCATGGCACTGCACTCCAGCCTGGGATACAGAGCAAAACACCTATGAAGGAGAAGGGGAGGAAGGATAAGAAGAAGAAGGAGAAGGAGAAGGAGAAGGAGAAGGGGAGGAGGAGGAGGAGAAGGAGAGAAGAAATGAAAGGAGGGTGGGAGAAAAAGAATGAGGGACAGGAAAAGGACAGAACTCACAGAGACAGGCTCTGACTGTGTGCCATTGTCTGGGAATGGGACGTGAGACGTATTCCTCCTGTTCCCCCCGGGTTCTGGGGAAGGGCAGCCTTTTGTTGTCTAGAGCCCCATGAGCTTGTTCATGTAGCCCTTGAGAAATTGAAAATACAGGTTTGCCTCGCCTTGTTCCTTATCAACATCTCAACACATTGGTTCAATGGTCACAAAGCACTGGCTGTGACTCCCTGAGAATGAACCTGGAAGTTCATGCATACAAGGTGCTCGACAAATACATACAAAGCATTTTTACTCCTATTTTATTGAAAAAGAAACTGAGACTCCAAGAAAATAAGTTATTGGCTCCCCCTCAGTTATCCATGTGTAAGAGCAGGGATTAGAACTCACACAGCAAAAATATGGTGAGTCTGCATATTTGCATTAATACTTTCCAAACAATTTATTGCTCTCAGCAGCAAAACAAAACAATTTTTTAAAGGTTTCAGAAAAAAAATAGAATCAGACAGGATCCTCAGGAATATAAAATATGATCGTGCTCTTGAAAAGTGTACACTGTTAGGAAGATTCTTCTCTTGACGCTTGTATGCACAAATGGCTTCATGGTTCAAACGGGTTCTGGAAAATTAATAAAATAAAAATGTATAATATTTGCCCAAATGCCTTGGTTTCAAGAACTAACCCTTATATAGCATTTATGACGTCCCAGTCTCTGGTCTAAGTGCTATACAAATATTAACTCAATTTTTTAAAGCCACAGTTTTCTTCTCTGCTCCCCACCCCCCAACCATCTTAGTCTTTTTAGCCAGTGATGGCTGGAGTTTGAATGCCACAAGCTGCATGACCCTAGACCACTCTCAAACTCTGCAGCTTGGGCCTTATCTTTCAAAGGGGACAGTGAGCACCTTCTGCATAAAGGGGAATTTCACAGATTAAATGAGATCTTGAATGTGGAAGCATCAGCTCAGGCACGAGGCTGACGCTTTGTGAAAATCCAGGTGCCAGTCGTCTCCTCCTTGGACCCAAGTCGGGAACGCCAGGAAAGCATGGAAACAGAACAGTCTAGCTCTGCTTCTCCGGCTTTGCCTGCCTCAGAGGACGTGTGCCATCTGAGATGCCCTTGAGGCTCCCTGGGGAATGATGGGCAGATGCCGACCACCCTCGTTTCTCAGAGGAGGAAAGACAGACCCTCCTCCAAGATGACCCATGCTCTCTGCAGACAATCAGAGAAGAAAAATCCAGGCTTCTAATTTGCAGGGTAAGTGCCCTCCTCCCAAAACACTATTGTGAGAAGTCATTTTAGCGGCAGTGGCAATGTAATGTTTAGAAAATAGATCTTAGTAGAACCATACCTCATGTTTATAGTTTTTAAAAAGCATTCTGAGGACATTTACCCAAACTAGGTTATTAAGACAACTTTTTCTGGCTGTCAGACTCCTTCGTTGGGTCTGCTTTCTTTCCTTCATTTTCTTAGCCAATGAGACTATTACAAGGTTTGCTTAGTAAACCAATTTTTTAAGCTCAAAAAGAAACACCCGCTAAGAGGTTGCATTGCCTCTTCCCTAATCTTTTTAGCTTAGTGGGAAAATTTACTGTGGTCCTCTCCATTTTTCCCTTCACACACCATTGGTGACACATCATAGGGGATAATAAGCGAGAAAATGAAATTCTGTCTCCCTTCTAGAGATATACACCAGCATCGCTCAAGCCTCTGGCACTTTTATTCTCCCTTTCTCTCAAGCTTGCCTTGAGAATTGTGCAAGTCCAGCTGTGCCTTCAAAAGAGAAATACTGAGGTTGTGTGCAACCCTTTTGCCCATCTCTTCTGAAGTGTATTTAGAAAGTAATCTCATGATTACTAGTTACCCTCTGATAGGTAATCGCTTTTTTAAATGGTTACAGTGCAGGCACTCAGAACTACTTTTTATAGCTGGGTGCCATGTATTTTTCTGGAAAGATGAACCAAGGAAATGATTTTCCAACTGTCATTGATATCTAAGGAAGACAGTGTGTCCACTGGGGAAGGAAAACATGCACAGCACAAGGTCTCAGGTTGACCTCCGTAGTCCTATGGCTCTGGGATTCTCCAGGGTCTTTCAGGGTCCTCCAGGGTCCTCTGGGGTTCTCCACAGTCCTTCAGACTTTCCCATAGTCCTCCGGGTCTCCAGGGTTCCCCAGGGTCCCCCAGGGTTCTCTAGGGTCCTCCAGGTTCCTCTGAGGTTCTCCAGGGTTCTCCAGGGATTCTAGGATTCTCTAGGGCTCTGTAGGCCCCTCTGGGTCTGTGTGATGAGGCCCTGCTGCCTCCCGCTGTCTGGGAACCCCTCAGCTCCTGGCTGCTCCCTCCCGCTTGCCCCTGACTTCTGTGCCTGCACTCGGGCCTCAGTTCGCCCGTGCCACTCCAGCGCAAGACAGAACCCCCATCCATACCATTTGCTCTTTGCTGATGGCCATGGTAAGCCACGTGGGGTGGTGGAAGGGCAACTGCTCTGGGACAGCCTAGGTCTGGATTGCTCACGAATTTCAGTCCCTTCAGTTCCCGTGGACACAGAGAGTGCTGCTTCCCTTTTCCCAGGGGACTCTGTGACCATGAACCCAAGACGCTGTCCCTGTTCAGCCCTGCTCCAGCCTCCACCAGCTGACTCTGCAGGTCATTCTCCCTCCTAGCCCCGGCCTGTTTTCTTCCTAAATTATACCAAATAGGATCGAAATTTCCACATGAACCTTCTAGACATTCTCCTTTCACCCACCTTATCCTCCTGCAATCACTTTTCCTCACTGAAGGGAGTCAGGGATCTTTCCACCTGTAAATCGGACACGGCCGCTCTGCATAAAGCCCCTGATGGCTCCCCCTCATCCTCAGACACCTGGGGATTCCTAGTGGCCTATCTCCCGCCTTCCCCCTGGCCCCACACACAAGGTGCTGCTGCTGCTGCATGGAGTTGCCTGAATTTTTCCATTGTTCTCAACTCTGTCTCACTCCCACGCACCCAGGGTTCCATCTCACACCTGCTGTAACCAAACACCACAGGCCAGAGGGTTGGAAACCACAGAAAGTCATCCTCTCAGGGTTCGGGGGGCTGGAAATCTGCAACCCAGGTGGCATCAGGGCTGGTTCCTTCTGAAGCTTTGAGGGTGAATCTGTTCCAGGCCCTCTCCTGGCTTCTGGCAGTTCCAGATATCCCTGGTGTCCCTTGGGTGGTTGATGCATTGCTCCCGTCTCTGCCTTCATTGTGACACGGCCACCTCCTCTGTGGGTCTTCTATCCTTCTCCCCTTAGGACACTTGTCATTGAATTTAGGGCTGAGCATAACCCAAGGCGATTTCATCTCAGGCTGCTTAACTTATTTATATCTGCAAATACCCCCTTTTTTTTTTTTCAAATAAAGTCACAGTCACAGGTTCTGGGTGGATGTAGCATTTTGAGGAGCCAACACTTGCCCACAATAGCACAGTGTCCTCACCCAGCCCTGCCCCTGCCTCTGTCCCAGCTGAGCCCTACTCATCTGTTAACCCTCTCCCTGGATGCCGTTTCTCTTCGGAAGTGCTCTGAGCCTCAGTGTCAGGTCTGCACACCGCCCGTGCTCCTGTGAAACAGGGATCAGTGCACCTGATCTCCCAACTGACAGCCCCCAGCCCTCTAACCACCCCCTCAGCACCTAACACAGCCCTGGCCCTGCACCCTGATCTCCCAACAGACGGCCCCCCAGCCCTCTAACCACCCCCCTCAGCACCTAACACAGCCCTGGCCCTGGGCACTTTTCCTTGCAGGTATCTGTTGACTGGCTGAGGACTCTGCACATACTGGGAAAGGAGCGGGGGCTCAGGAGTGAGGCCTGGTGAGTTCAGCATCCCTCCTAAGTGTGTGAGGGTCCTGAGGGTTTCTGCTGAGCCACACGTGCTTCTGGAGTGAGCTGAGGACAGTCTTGACAGCTTGGGTTGGGGGTCCCAAAGGGAGATTCTAGGGGCCTTGGCAGGTGGTGGTGTGGGTGGGGACAGGCCGCTGGAGGTGGAGCAGACCGGGCCTCCGGGCTCCCTTCTCATGTCTGCAGATGCCTCTGATGCTGTACAGAACTTAGGGTCAAACCAAGGCTTCACCAGGCCCAGGATCCCCAGGCCTGAGGTCCTCTCCCGGCAGAACCCCTGGAACCCAGCTATGGTCAGGCTTTTCTGAAGATGCCTCTCCATGCAGTGGGCTGCTCAGACCCTCCCACCAGACCCCGGGAAGTGTGGAGAACATCTGCCCACAGCGGGCATGGTAGCTCCTCTCGTGCCTGGCTGGTGTGTGCTCCGCGGTGTCTCTGGGTGGTGCGTCTGTGTGCCCATCTACCCCTGAAAATGAGTTTTAAAGACGACTGAAGCCAGTGACAGTCAACAGAAGTCAGGCTCCCCTGAGAGGGATGCGCTGTTATTTGACAGCCATAATCAGGGGTCTGAAATGAGGGCTCAGGTGCCCAGTGTGGCTGGCCTTGTGTTTTGTATGGCTCACCAAATAAGAGGGGACTTCATGCTTTTAAATGTTGGAAGTTTCCAAAGAAGAATGATATTTCACGATGTGAAAGTTCCATGCCATTCAGACCATAGTGTCTGTGAACAAAACAATGCTGGGCTGCAGCCCACCACACAGGCACTGGCTGTCTGTTGCTGCCTCTGTACCACAGCAGAGCCCGCCAGCTCACAAAACCAAACACATTCACTCTCTGGTCCTTGACAGAAAAGGCTGGCTGATCTCCCTTTAGGAGGCAGAGCCACTGCACTGGGGCATCTGAGACGGGATCCGGGCATGTGTGTGTGAACCGGCTTCCTGGGAGATTCTCAAGCACAGTGAAGTTTGGGAATGTGGATCTAGACAGCTACACAACCCACAGCCCTGCTCAAAGACAGAGGTAGCTTTGGCCTCACTAGAGCTCACAGGGGTTCACCAAATTCTCAGGTTAATCTAAAGACCTGTAGGTGATGAGTCTGGGGTAGTTGTCATGACTACCCTGGAGGAAGTCTCGCTGGTGCCATGATGATACGGAATCAGGCCGTGGAACCAGGTAACACAAAGGCCCCGGCAGGCAGACTTCTGAAAGAGACTTCATTTGAAGAGCCACGAAGCTTCTGGCTTCCTGGGGTGGGTCGGTCACCATCTGGACCGCTGCTGGCTCCGGATCTGAGGGCGGTGCCGTCGCCTGGCGCCGCAGTCTTTGCTGGCATCAGCATGTGTTATAGTCGGTGCTCATGTCCCTTTAATTTCCATCACGTCTTTCTCCTCAACACTGGAAACATCGCCCTCCTGGTGAACACGTGTTTGAGGTTTTCTTGTAATGAAATTAATTATACAACATCCAGTGATGGTTGCCCCCTTCCCTGACCTGCGTGGAAGGTTCACGTCTTCTCCTACATCAGATCCTCCAAAAACTAGCAGAGCCTCACTCGGGCATTTCATGGAAGTTGTCTTTCTCTGGACAGTGAACACTAAGGCAATGTGGCTGTCATAGGGATGTTAAAGGGAACCCTTGGTCTCTTTCTTCCCATGCTGGGTACAGCTCCAGGACCTCTGTCCCTGGGCCCTGAGACAAGGCCCTTCAGCTTGGAGAGAAGGCGCCAGCAGCGACGCTTTTAGAAGCCTCTTATGGAGGAGCTGAACGTGAGCGTGTTTTTGCATTTACATGGACGCCGTTACCAGATGAGCCACTTTCCTGACGACCGTGCAGAACAGAGCAGGGAGCTTCGCCTTGTAACGCGCTGTGTGGGTACTGCTGCTTCATCATCAGACCAGACTCAGGGCTGAGTTAGGCCTGGGTTCAGATGCGGTGTTAACCTCTGAGATGGCTGTGTCGGGGCAGCCCCCGCTGCAGTGGGGGCAATTTCAGCCCATGACTCTGCCCCTAGGGAGTGCCACATCGGCTCTGCTCTGCAGAGACAGCTGCACCCATAAGACCACATGATTTGGGGTAGACATGTTGGTTCCCACAGTTTCAGAGGCTAGAAGTATGAATTCAAGGAGTTGGCAGGGTTGGTTCTTCCAGGAGGCTTGGCGGGAGGATCTGTCCTGGCCTCTCTCCCGGCTTCCGGTGGTCACTGGCCATCCCTGAGTCCTGTGGCTGCAGCCACGTCACTCCAGGCTCTTCCTCCACCTGCAAACGCCTCCTCCTCATATGTCTCTGTGTCTCCCATCCCCTTCCTGTAACGACACCAGTCATCAGGTTTAGGGTCCACAGGAATCAAGTAAGACCTCATTGGAACTTGGTTCTATCTCTAAGACTGTCCTTCCAAATAAGGTCACATTCAAAGGTAGCTGGGTTAGGATCTCAACGTATCATCTTGGGACACACAATTCGACTCAGCAAAGCAGTTACCAGATTTTTATCTTCTTTTTAAAGGGCCTTTTTCCTCTTGGTTTAGACCAACGGGCTGAGCTTGTGTGAGTAAAACCTCTATCGCATGCACGTCTTCCTCCTTGCAGGGTGCTGAGGGGGAGGACAGGCTTTCCTGGGAATGGTGAGACCGTCACTGACAGTCCTGGGACCTCTCATTTGACCCTTGT
The DNA here is from genome assembly GCF_028858775.2 of Pan troglodytes. NCBI lineage: Eukaryota > Metazoa > Chordata > Mammalia > Primates > Hominidae > Pan > Pan troglodytes. Next base: position 143,594,354 of record NC_072406.2, on the reverse strand, counting down.
TGCAGCTGAGAGACGGACACGTGGTGGAGATCACAACCCCACACACAGGATCACATGCGCTGAGCCTCGAGATGCCACACAACACCAGTGGCCTTGAGTCCTGTGTGGGTAGGACTGGGGCTGGAGCCCGTAGGCACTGTCCACACCATCCCACAGATGCACTTGATGCCAGGTACTGCTCCTCAGGCACAGTTCCCTTGAGCTGAGTTCCCTTTTCTGCTCATTGCTCCTCTTGAATTTTCCCCACAGATAAAATATTATATGTCGAGCTCTCACTTGGGAATCATGGCTGCATCTTTATTTTGTGATTGCCCTGAAGTGTTGGACCTAACTAAAATATCTGGCTGGGCACGGTGGTTCGTGCTTGTAATTCCAGCACTTTGGGAGGTCAAGGAGGGGGCATTGCTTGAGCCCAGGAGTTTGAGACCAGCCTGGGAAATATAGCAAAACCCTCATCTCCACAATTTTTTTTTAAATGGGTTGGGTGTGGTGGCACACACCTGTTGTCCCAGATACTCAGGAGGCTGAGGCAGGAGAATCAGTTGAGCCTGGGGGTTCGAGGCTGCAGTGAGCCATGATGTGCTATTGCACTGCAGCTTGGGTGACAGAGCAAGAACCTGTCTCAGAACAAAACAAAACAAAACAAAACAAAAAACAAAAACAAAAACAAAAAACTAACGTGATGGCCACAATCTTAGCAAGTAACAGAGAAACATCCTCTTTAAAGCAACTCCATTGAACAAGAATCAACTTTGCTACAGAGAGATGCAGACAGCCAAGGATGGCGTCTCCAGAAGGAGAAGCCCTGGAGTCTTGGAGCCAGTTCTAGGATTCCCAGGGCCACGTGAATGTCTGCTCCTTCCCAGACTGGGGCTGGCCATGGACCACCCTGATGCCCCTGGGAGCATCTCAGCCTCCGTGGGGCATCTTGCTGCTCAGGTGCCTGGCCCCCTCCCACAGGTCCTAGCGGAGGCTTCCACAGTCATGTAGATTACAAGGGGTACTGAGCTAAACATGTTCAGAGTGTTCCATTATTACAGATTAATTTTAAATGAGACTGTGTAGCACTTAAATTTATCTCCTATCGACATACTTGTCACCTGTATTTTTATAATTAGTCCACTTTGATTTAATATTAACCATTCAAATGAAGCATAAACAAGAACAGTTTCTGAACAGCCATGATCCCCGTCCTGGGAGAGAATCGTCATAGGTTTAGAGAGATGCTCAGCCCTCCCGAATCCCCACCTAAGGGCAGGACTTAGATCAGATTATCTGGGCAGAGCAATTCCTAAAGGGCTGTCTGTTTCCTGTGGCTGAAATGCTGGCTTGAGTCTGAATGCTCACAGAGCTTAGGATGAACTCAGGAATCACAACTTCCTTTCAAGAAAATGCAGAGGGAGAAAGGGAGGATGCAGGTAAGAGGCGTGATGCAGGAAGCTTCGTGTCTGTGCAGCGCCCGCAGCCCTTTAGGCTTTGTTGTGTCTGTTAACTTTCTTTCTTTCTTTTTTTTTTTTTTTGAGATATGGTCTCACTCTGTCACCCAGGCTGGAATGCAGTAGTGAGATTATGGCTCACTGGGGCCTCAACTTCCTGGGCCCCAGAGTAGCTGGGACCACAGGTGTGCACCACCGTGCCTGGCTAAGTTTTATATTTTTGGTAGAGACAGCGTTACTTCACATTGCCCAGGCTGGTCTTGAACTCCTGAGCTCAAGCGATTCACCTGCCTTGGCCTCCCAAAATGCTGGGACTACAGGTGTGGGCCACTGCACTCGGTGTGTGTCTGTCACCTCATTTTGATTCTCACGACTTCCCCACAAGCGCACTCCTGTCAACCTTTCTTTCTTGGTAGAGAAGTCGAGGCACACAGAGGCTCTGTCATTGGCCCTAGAGGTCCCAGGACAGCTCAGGCTCATGGTGGGGCTGGGGCTGTGCCGTTGCCTGGGATGTCTGAGGCTTGTGGCTCAGGCAACTGCAGCTCCTGGCTCCTCGTCTCTTCCTGGGCTCCCCCTTTGCTCATGAGAGGTGACGCCCACCTTCCGTGGCTCAATGTCCCTCAACTCCCTGCGTCCATGGAGCCATGGAATGCCCTGGGCTGCTCGGGCAGCCCCTCCCTGCACTTGGAGACAAGACCTCACTGCTGAGTGCTGGTCCCCTCTCCGGGTACTCACTTGCTGGAATGTCCCCCACACAGGTGCAAAGAGCACAGTGACCAGGAGGGTCTGCTCCCTCCTTGGTGCCACTCACAAAGCCTGTCTGGCCTTAAAATACCAGCGAGGCTGTCCCCAGGCAGAGGTGGCTCGCCTCCGAGGACGCCTGTCCACACATGTAACCTGCAGGAAGGTGCCCATCCAGGCTCTCTCCAGGTGGGTGCACCCTCAACCTTCTACCCAAACCCTAAGTGGTGCTCTGCTCCCAAGGACGGCTCACGGTGCTCTGTGGTCATGACGTCCACATGTCCTGTCCTTCTCCTGACACATGCGGAGATGCCGCTGAGTGGGGGAACTTCCGGGACCCTGTGGGAGTGCAGGCAGGAGTCACTGAACAGTGGGGCCTGGGCATGGGAGGCCTCGGGCTGCCTGGGTTTCCACCCTTGGTGGCCATTTGTTAGTCCTGCAGCCTTGGCCACAGTCACCTCATTTCTGGTTTCAGTCCCCTCCTGTGTAAATGAGAAGTGACACAGCTTTTTGGGTTGTTCTGATGGTTAAGAGAAGATACAGAGAAAGAACTTGGCCCAGCCCTGGCACAGAGCAGGCCTCCAAGAATTGAACTGGCAGAGGCTGTGGCCATGGCAGGTCTCAGACCAGAGTGCTCTCTCCTGACCTGCTAGGAATGGACTTCCCCTTGGGAGAAAGCTCTTTTTCCAGCTACAGGGGATTCTCATTTTTCACCACAGCTATGTCCTGTAAAGTCACTGTGAACACTGAATTCGTGAGTACTGAGGCCTTGCTCCTAGGGGAAATAGAGGGTTAGGCTCCTACAAGCTTCTGACCACTTTCTGCCAACCAATCAGTGCATGACCTTGTGTTATATGTAGAAGTTTAAGGCATCTTATTAAGTACACATTGCTGATTCTTTAACCCTGGACTCGTGGCCAGCAGCACCGTGGCTCATCCTTGGAAGGACTTCTCTAACACACGCAGTTCCTCCTGATGGCACGTCACAGGCATCTTGCCTTCAGGAACACTGCACAGGACTCCGGCTCTGTGCTCCACAAAGCAGTGAATACACCAACAAAATCCATAAAAATGCAAAAGGTGACCTGCTAAACAGACTGCGCAAAGGATGCGTGTTTACGGTGTCGGGCTGAGAGGAGAAGACGGAACCAGGACAGCCAACCTGCCAACCTCAGCGGGAACGTGCCTGTGGCCGCACGGATGCTGTCACCTCTCTGCACACGTTCGTTAGTGACTGCGAAAGTACCACGAGTATCGACTTTAGCAAGCAGTTGAATTCGCAGACGTGGAATCCATGAATAACAGGCATCAACTGTATCTGCTCTTTGTATTCCCAAATATCCATGACTTCCACCAAGCAGGGACCTCAGCTGACCATTCAAGGTGACTCTTCCACCAAGCAGGGTCCTCAGCTGACCATTCAAGGTGACTCTTCCATCAAGCAGGGTCCTCAGCTGACCATTCAAGGTGACTCTTCCATCAAGCAGGGTCCTCAGCTGACCATTCAAGGTGACTCTTCCATCAAGCAGGGTCCTCAGCTGACCATTTAAGCTACCGCACAACCAACTCAACTTCTTTCAGCCTTAACCCAAGTCCTTTTTCGCACATGTTGGCTGATTCACAGGCCCTTCTGCAGACCACTCCCCACATGCCCAGGAGGATTCCTCCCGAGGTCTTGCTAGGAGAGAGGGTGTGATTCCAGAGGGAGAGTGAGGTCCAGGCTGGAGGGACCCTGTCTACACACCCGTTCTCCCCACTTCCTTCTTACAGGTGCATAGAACTAGGCTGTTCGTCACCTGGGCCTTACCTGTCCTGGTTCTCCGTGTCCTCCCCTGTACAAACAGACAGCGCTGCCTCCCCACAGGGAGCAGAGGGTGCATGAGACGATGCAGGTGGACTTTGGGAACTGCTCCCGGCAGAGGGTGCTCAGTGCCCACAATTAGGGGGGGTCCCTATTTGTCTTGCCAGAAAAGGCACATCCTTCCATCTCTGCTGAGCTTACGTGCAGCTCTGGGGAACCCGTGTTCTCGCACCTCCTCTGGTCAGCCACTCTAGGCCCAGAGTGCCCCCGGCCTACCGGGCCTCAGGGGATGGAGACTCGCCGCCCACCTGTGTCTCCCCACCCATAATCCGGGGGTCTCCCCAGGGACCACACCTTGACCCCCGTCCTCTGCATCCTCACAGAACCTGACCCGGAGCCACACACATGGGGAGACTAAACTCCTCCACTCCTCGAAGGAGTGACATTTATATCTATTCAGATGCTCCTCACAAATCAGACTTCCAATGTATGAAATGTTTTCATATGATTTATTGCTGCTTCCAGGAAGAAAATCTGAATTTAGACCAAGTCATCAATATTATTTAGTATTTACAACCCCACACATTAATGTGAAATTCTGAAGCCACCATCTCCATTTGTCTGCTCTGTTTCTGCATCCCGGTAAATGGAGCCGGTGTTCCCTGGTGAATTACCAGCCGGCATGGCCGTGATTGAGTTTAACTTCCCTGTGGCATCTGATCACTGGCACAGGTTGGCTCACAGGGGACATTACAGCCCCCTTCATGCACACACCCCAGGCCGTTACCCCAGATTGGAGGGAGGCCCTGTGGGGACTGAGAAGAGCATGGAGAGCTTTGGTGCCAGATGCAGGCAGTGGCTGAGAGCAAAGGCATGTCCTGGCTGATGGCATGGCTCCCAGCTCTTCTCTGCTGGTGCCAGAATGAGAGCTAAAGCGGATGCCTCCCTGGCCTGGGGGAGGCCCTCAAGAGGGGTGTCTAGGTGGGTGGGAGGGTCACTCCCACCGTGCTCTGTGCCTATGGGAGCCCCTGAGCCTGGGCAAGACCCCATTAGTGTGATATTGGGTGAGTGGGCGGAATGGTTATTTTCTAAACCCTCAGGCTTCCCCCAGGATCAGCCGTGCTCTCCTGGTGATGAGGTCCTGCTGTTCCGCCCCATCGCTGGAGTTTGGAGTCAGCCTGGGAGTCCCCGGGGTCTACAAGTTACCCTTGCAGTGGGCCAGGCTCAGTGGAGGGGAGGCCAGGGCTGTGGAGGGGAGGCCTCGCCCCAGGATGGCTGGTGGGGGAGGTGCTCAGGACCAGGCTCTGGCAGCCCTGCTGGGGGGCTTCCTCCAGCCATGCTGCTGTGGGAAGCTTGTCCCCATGGCCTGTGCTACCCCATGCCAGCCTCCCCCACCACCCGCCCCTGCTGATTGGATCTGTCCTTTGCTTTCTTTCCCTAGTGATGAATTTTGGAGGTGAAGTGCACAGCACGGCGTGACTGCCGCCTCCCGTGCCGCCAGCACAGAGATGAGACAGACCCACAGAGGGACATTGCTCCTCTTTCCTCGCTGAGAAATTGTTCACAAATTGTTCAGGTAGAGTTCAAAGTTCTGAGTCACTAAGCCAGGCCCTGCTCTATGGGGCCCAGAAGGGTCTGGAATGAACTGTTGTCTACCCAAAGCAGCGGTGGCGCGGTCATGGCCCGAGAGCTGAGCTGAAAACGGTGAAATTAGGAAGCGCTCGGTTTGAAATGAGCGTTTTTCATGCTCAGGTCTCAGAAGCTGCTCTCCAGATGGTTTGTGTCTTTCTGTTTGAAACGTGAGCCACCTTTGCTGCCCTTGGTAGGTTGGAACCCGCAGCCCTTTTGATCTAGAAACTGAAAATGCCGGAGGATTTTTGGAGCTCACTTTCCTGGTCAATCCAAGGTCAGGGATCACAGACACTGGAGCAGACCCATCTGTTTTGATGCGGTGACTTGAGGACGATGGGAGGCTTCCTAGAAGCCGGATTCTGGGCAGCAAGACTCCCATCCAGAGGCCACTCCGAAGGGGGCGCAGACAGAGCCTGGTGCGAGACCCTTTCAAACCAGTCTTTCAAAGAGCAGGCGGGACGTGGCTGCGGCTCCCTTCCCCTCCCACATTCTCCTTTCCTTTGTATGTTTCGACAAACTCTGTGTGTAAGCTGCGGGTGGGGGAGTCCCACGGCCCGGCAGGAGGGACGAGGGGCCGTCCTCATCTCTGTGGCCCCAGCTGCAGTGAATCCACACGTGGACCCCGAGGGGAAGGTGTGCCCTGTTCCGGGGAGGGGGGCGCTTTCCACACCATGCTCTCCACCCATGGCCCGCCCAGCACCGCCCACAGAGGGGAAGGAGGGCAAGGTCTCCAAGCCCAGGCTGGGCTGCCCTGGGGCACTCTCTGCCGCCCCAGGCCTCAGCACACCGGTCCCCATGGCTCCCCTGCAGCTGGTCCTCCGCTGGTGAGTGGCTGTGTCTGCAGTGTCGCGGACACCCCACCCCATCCCCATGTTAAGATGCTACATCCAGAGCCCAGAAGATCCTGAAACACGTGCAGAGTTGGGGTCCGTCTGGTCAACCGCCCCATCCCCTGCCTCCTATCCCAGTGCCTTCTCAGCCCCCCACCTGGGGTAACAGCTGCTCGACATCCACACAGTTCAACCTCTGGGAAGCTGTTTAAGGCTGATTTTCTCCATGTAATTTCACATTGTTCAGTTTTTAAGAACCTTCCATTTTGATGCAATTAATGCTGAAGCTTTTCCTCTGGCAGTCAATGACGTATTTCTAGGACTCACTCCACTACAATGTCATTATTTCATCCTCATAACAAGGGAGCCAGTTCTCCTGTTGATGACAGAATATGCAGCAAGTCTCCTCACACCTGCCCCGTGTTAACTAGAGTAACAACGGCCACCCCGCCCTGTGAGCGACATTTAGAGCTAGGAGGGAGCCCCTCATTTCACACCTCTGCCCGCTTTTCGGCAGAAGTGTTGAATATGGATTTAGAGAATCATTAACAGGCTGGCATCAATATTAAGAGTGACTCGATATACAGGAATTACCTGTGGCTGAACTGTCTGTCTCCAGACTTCTAAGCGATCGCAAACACTACACATGGCCTGGGAGCTTTGAGGAGTTTTCACAGAGAGGTAGGACAGTGCCAAAGAAACCAATCAGGAAAGGGTTTGAATCCACATTACTCCACAGGGTGCGTGAATGAGTGGACGCATGGATAGGATATGACAGGAAATGATCTCACAGGACGTGGCTCGGTGCAAGGGATCCACAAGGAACCTGCTGGGGCGTGAATCCCCATTGCACTGAGGTCACAGCTCACCGGCTTCCATGTGCCACCCTTTCTGCAGAATCATGACCCCTGCACCACCCTCCATGGCTCCCCCGATCCTTGGTCCTTTCCAAGGGCCTGCAGGCTCCTGGTGCACTTCCCTATCTGTCCCATTCCCAGACTTATCTGACATCTGGGTGGACGTGAGTTCTGCAGTGAGAAGATCGCTTCTTTAGTTTTCTAAGTTCTATTTTCAGATAAGATATAACATTTATGATTGGTTCCTAACCATACAGGTGAAGCATTTAAACCATCACTGGGCCCTCTTTCAAGTCAGGACCGCATGCATATGTTGTTCATGAAGAACGTGAATGAAAATGCCCTCTGAGGTGGTTATGCAGCCTGCTGGAGTTCATGCGTGGATATGCAGCTGGCCCTCCATATCCATGGGTTCTGCATCCATGAATTCACTGCCCTGTCATCAAAAACCACTGGAAAAAAAATGGCATCTGTTCGGAACATGCAGAGACTTGTTTTTCTTGTTCTTCCCTAAACAATAAATTATAACAACTATTTACATAGCATGCGCATTGTGTTAGGTATTCTACGTAATCCAGAGATGATGTGAAGTAGCCCGAGGATGTCTTACGTTGCATGCAAACACTACAAAATCTTAGACCAGGGACTTGGGCATCTGTGGATTTCGATATCTGTGAGAGGTCTTGGAGCAAACCCCCCAGGGATCCTGAGGAGTGACTATAGGATGTACATATTTGCTGTAAGGGAGGGGCTTACAAGGTGATGGACACTGACAAGTCCCACAATATCCAAGGTGAGTCGGCAGGCTGGAGACCCGGGAGAGCTGGTGGTGTAGCTTCCAGTCTGAAGCCCGGCAGGATCAAGACCAAAGAAGAGCCGGTGTTTTCGTTTGAGTCTGAAGGCAGGACAAAAGCTGATGTCTCCCTTCAAAGGCTGGCAGGAAGAAAGAATTCTCTCTTATCTGGGAGACAGTCAGCGTTCGTTTTATTCAGGCCTTCAGCTGATGAATGAGGCCCGCCTGCCTCATTCACCAATGGGAGGGGGCAATCTACTTAATTCACCCCACCCATTCAAATGTTAGTTTCATCCCAAATACCCTCACCCACACACTCAGAATAATGTTTGACCAAATGTCTGGGAATCCAGGGGCCCAATCAAGCTGACACAGGGAGGGAAGGCTCCTTGAGGGTGACACCAAGTGTCACTTCAATGAGGGATTGCTGTGGCATCACCTGCAGGGCTCTGACCTCAGCCGCCTCCGCGGTGGCCCAGGCAAGCCCTTTACTGTCGGTGGAGTGGTGCTGCGCTCCCCAGCCTCTCCCTCCACCCTCCCCTTTGCACTGCCACAGGCACCCTCCCCGCTCAGGTTGGGGCTGGCTAGGAGGGCCCTGCTTACGCTGTCTCCCTGCATGAACCATTGTCCTGCTTTCTGCTGGGCCTGGAGGACTGAGGTCCTGAGGGCGGAGGCCATGTCTTGTTCATCTCAGCACTCAGGACGGTGTCTGGAAGGAGACGAAGCCCAGCCAACAGCTGTGAATCCCACCCTCACACGCACTGCCCCCTCCCTTCTGTGCCAACCAGAATCACTGAGAATTTCCTCTTGGTTCTAGAAAACGGTATCCTCTGCTTTTAAACGCCCACTGGTGCCGGGGAACCCACAGGCCAGAACTGCATGTACACCAAGGGGCGTGCTGAACGGTGTGTTTCCTTGGAATCACCATTTGTTCTCGCTTATCCCCTCTGGCCATCCTCACTGCTTCTGCATCTCATCAGCTTTCCGAATCCCACTGGAAGCCGCCGGGCTGGAAGCTGTGCTCTCTGGCCTTCTCCTGGCAGATGGTTCACTCACAGACAGACCTGTGCTCCTCCTCTGGAGGCCTGACTGCTCTTAAAGCCTCTTTCCCCCTAAAATCCTGATCTTTCTGGGGAGAGTCTTCAGATCCTGATCAACGCTGGGTGGACTCTCCGTCCATAGAACACATGGCCTTTTAGAAAGATAATCTTTCAGTACAACATGAGAAATGGAAGCCGACTTCACTCTAGGTCAGAGTTACAGTTTGCATTTGGGAATGAGAGCTTTTCTTTCGTGAAGACTTCATCAATTTATTATACCATCAGTGTCGGCTATCAAACTGGAGGAGTAGGATTTGGAGGCTGGGTTGAGATGGCTCTGCAAAGAGTGTGTTGAAAGAAGTGTAGAAAGTAAAGAAGAGCTTCCTCTTCAAAGACTTTCCTCCCCATCCAATTAGGGATAAATAGTAACTTCTCTTAGAAGCAAAATTTATTCAAAGACCTGTGCTAACATTCTTAAATATCTACTAGCTGCAATAAAAAATCAATGTACTTTATGATTTTAGCTCCCACAATGTAGCCTAAATATTCACCCTGGCATGCTTATACTGGTCCAAGCAAGCATTAGGTCATAGCCGGTTCCTCTTCCTTATTTAAAAGCATTTTTACCTTTCTCAGCATTCCACAAGTTATTTCCTCCTTCCTTTGTTCTCCTGTACCTTCACCTCCTTTAAAAGTTCTAAGCTGCTAGCCAATCGGGGCAAATACCGAACGTGAAGTCCCGTTCCAGCCAATGGAAACCGGACACAGCAGTAGGATGGACGTGTCAGGTTATAAATGACCCTGCCTCCTTTGTTCGGTGTACTCTCATGGCAAAACTGCTGGCAAGTGTACCCTTTCTGCAGAAAGTAAAAATGGCCTTGCTGAGGAAATTAAATTTATGTCCAAGTGCTGTTTCTTTATAGTGCCGGGGAACAAGCATTTCTAACAGAAGGTTAGTTTTGGCTGATGGCGTGCTTCCTCTGCCTGCAGCCACATTTCGCCTGCATGCCTGTTGTACGTCAATATTAATAATTAAGCAAATTTTTCTTTTCTTTCTTTTTTTTTTTTTTTGACAGGATCTTGCTCTGTTGCCCAGGCTGACGTGCAGTGACGCAATCTCAGCTCACTGCACCTTTGATCTCCTAGGCTCAAGTGATTCTCCCACTCCAGCCTCCTGAGTAGCTGGGACTACAGGTATGCACCATCATGCCTGGCTAATACTTTAAAAATATTTTTGTAGAGACAGGGTCTCACCATGTTGCCTAGTCTGGCCTCAAACTCCTGGGCTCAAGCAACCCTCCTGCTTCAGCCTCCCAAGATGCTGGGAAATACTTGTAAGGCATAAGCCACCATGCCCAGCCTTGCAAATGTTTTCTATGATAACATTTGAATAGTTTGTTTGCATTTTTTCTTGCAAATGCAAGAGGCGGTGTGAGGGTAGGTGTATCTGACTTGCGCCGAGGAGCAGGAATGTCCACTTACTACAGAGAAGCATCTTCTGCCATGACAGGCTTGCCTTACAAAAGACGTGAGAATCCTGCAGAGGTTTTGAAGTTTACATTTACTCTTTGGAGTGAAGAAGGGGGTTACTTCTTTCTTTGCTTTAAGTTACAGGCAAAATAAGCAATCAAAACAGTAATGTGCAGGCCATTGCTTGAAGGGACAGTTGGGGGTGAAGACATCAGAGGAAGGGACGACATGCAGGGGTCACAGCAGCAGAGCAGGGAGCCTGGGACACAGGGCCGGACTCTCGAGGGGCACATTCTGCTCCTTCCAGGGAGGCTCCAAGAACGGGTTGGACCCTGGCTCCCCACCGAGCCAGCTGCTTTGGTCAGGGTCAGCAGTCCCCACGCCCTCACCTGGAGAAGACCCACCATCCACCAGCAGCCACACCCACCCAGGAGGGAGATTTCTGCCTGGGGACCAGGACACTATAACAAAACTAGTAACTGGGTTGAAGCAGGAGAAAAGGGAAAATGAGGCAGGAAACTTCAAAGTTGGATAAAGGGCAGAGTGAGTCAAAGCAGAAAACAGAGGCAAAGTGAAGGGACACGTGAGCAAGAAGAAAGACAGAAAGCAGAGGTTCGACAGCCAAAACAAAGGTGAGATTCAAAAGTGAGCAAGGACCCTGTGGCCGGCAGGATCCCGGCCAAATCAGTCAGCGGCAGCTCTTCAGAGATGGGCGTGCGCCTTACAGAGAAAAAGTATCCTTTGCATCACCCCATATGATAATCGGCTACCTAAGGTTCATGCACAGGGGCTGCGAACCATGCAGGTACTTAGAATTATGGGATGGAGGTGACTCACAAGCACAAAAGGGCCAAAGTAACTAAGCAGCACACCCACTCCATCAAGAAAGGGCAGACAGGGCTAGAGATTAGGCAGCTTTGGAAAGAGAAGGAAAAATAAAAACACTTAAAAGGACCCAAACTACACCAAACGGATGCGGTTCTCATCTTGGAGAGGTCAGTCCACTCCCCACTCCGAGAGGGGGACACTGTGCTTCATACACTGGCCCTGCCTTGCTGTGCTATCTGTGTGTGTCTCGCCCAATTCTTTGTACCAAGAGCCTGGGCCTGTGTGGCACCATCTGGTCACGGGGTGACACTGGTTTTTTAGGGCAACACCATAGCGTGGTGGTCGAGCGTGTGCACAGGGAGCCCCGGCCTTCCCCGTGCTCCTTGCGTTCCCCAGGGCAAGTCACTTCTGCTGCCCATGCCTCTACCTCACTTGCCTGCAAAGTGGGGATAATAACCGTATCCAGCTCATAGACTGTTGCAGGGATTAAATGAGCGGGGGCATGAGAAACGCTAGTGGGTCAGCTCCTAGAATTACCTGATATTCTTTGCTTTCTTACACAGCCCCAGCAAGATGCCTTTTCCTTCACATGACGGGGTTGTGGAATTCTACCTGCCGCAGCTGTGAGTGGGGAGGGGGTTAGGACTGCAGTAGGCTGTTTAGCTCTGTCCCTGTTACTCTTGCTAACTTACAGGCTGTCTGGAAATTTAGGGTTAAAATTTTCCTAGGAAAATAAGAGTCAATAAACAATCAAGAAAGAGGCAGAACGTGAGAAGAGAGTGGGTTTTTGGGAAGGTGAATTGGCATTACTGCGCCCCTGGCCATGAGCGTAGCAGACGCAATTTAATCCACCTTAGAGATCACGCTGCACACATCATCGGATGTTTGATATGTGGCCATTGCAGCTGCATCTGTATGTTCATAGTTTCAGCTCCACCTCTTGGTTAACTTTCAGAGATTTCAAACATGTTTCTTCAAAATGTAAGTAGAAAGTGTGAGTCAGCTTTCTACTCACCGTCCAGCTCGCCATCCAGCTCTGAGAGTTCCGCTCAGCTTCTGACTCTGACCTTAGCACACCCTGTCAGAACCCTGACTCCAGGGCATGGAATAAAATTGTGAAAATGACGGGAAAAAGGAGAATCCATGGCTAGCCTTTTCTAGTTATGCAACGCACTTGAGAGATTATGAAACTCAAAACATAATGATTTTCATGGCAAAGTTGCAAAAGAAAAGATTTGCAAACACCTAGCAAATGTCCGTGCAGGAACAAATGGGCAGGGATTCCATGAGCGTGCCGCCTATGAAATCACAGCTTCACGTCAAGCAATTGTCAGAGCACTGCAGGGACATTCAAGGCCCCAAATCACAGGGTCCATTAGCCGGGCAATTTCTTGACAATTACACTTCTGCTTCCACAGTTGCCTTCTCTTCCCCTTGTAGAGGCCAAGATAATATCACTTGCCAGATTGCACTTACCTTGGATATGAGCAGATTTTATTTAAATACAGGCTCCTACCAAGCTTGCTGGCACCATCTCCCTCCTGATGGCTCCAGTCACCTGCAGGTGGTTCCCTAGTTCTGCAATTGGTGGGAGTCCCAGGCAAGTCTCCTCCCAAGCTGTTGTCCAGGAATAATTAACAACAGCATTTAGATAACAAGGTTTCTCCTGAATGTGGACATTAATTGAAGAAGAGCTCACTGTGGCAGTGACGTCCATTGTGACAAATTGACCCTCGCTCCTGCTCCCCGGGCGTGCAGATAATCTCCTCTGTGCTGTCAGTTTGCTATATTATTTTGGAAGGCAAGATAAGCAGCGTCTTATAAATTAGACCACATGTACTTTGGAAGAGTTTCTCTTTAGGCTCTCTGTAGCCTCCTCAGTATTATTAAAATTTTGCTTGCATTTTACTAATGTCCATTGTGGTGGTGGGATAGAGACAGTGTGAGCAGAAACACAGGGTTCACACCCAAATGTTGCCTGCAGAGTCATATTCATTTACAAGAGAAAATCTCCCCTGAAATAATGTGGCCGGGTGACAGAATCTATCCAAATGGAGTGGAAACTTGAAGATAAAAAGGTCAACAGACACAGAATTCAAGTCAGTTGATGGACATATTTTATTTTTGGAAAAACATTTTGTCAATTATCTTATAGGTCACAAACAATTGCTAAGTAACCAAAAGTTGCAAACTTTTGGTTTAAGAAATCTCAGCCTGGAATTTGTAAGTTCAGTTTACATGTGACTTGCAACAAGTAGGGGGTGCAGTCCTGAAGGTGCTGACTCCTGCCCCATTGAGCCCAGGGATCGAACCTCCCTGGACCTCAGCTGCAGGTTGGAGGCATAAGGCAAGCCTGGATCTCACCCAACCTCACTGCTTCACTTGCAAAGGCTTCCAGGTGGGTGCTTCTTGATAGGCAGGGAGCCAGCATTGGCAACGTGGCTATTTGATGAGTGTGTACTGTGACTGTCTCCCTGAAAAGGTCTTTGCCCATGGAACCCTTGAGTTTGGTGTACACACAGAGGGGGCTTGTGGGTGACATTTCCTGGAAGACACTTTGAGAGCCAGACTAGCCTCTGTGTACTGAGCTTCTCTGAATGAGTAGAACAATACCAGGATCTGAACTCCTTCTCCTGTTCTTTATAACACGACCTCTTTTCACGTTAAAAATATTAGATAGTAATAAAAGGACTAGATGAGCCTAGTTGGAGATTGAAACTTGCATCAAACACAAGCTCTCGAGTTTTTTGAGGTCAAAGGGCTATCACATGGCCTAGAGATGGAGCTGGGAAGTGTCCACGGTGGCCATATGACTTATGTCTACTCAGTGGGGGGCTTTGTGTCATTTACCATCATAAGGGTTCTCAGTGTGGATCCTGCTCAGCCCAGCGTTCAAACAAATGATAAAAGCATCCACTGTGAAGTCTACTGGGGCATGGAGGATGGGTGCTTCTCTTGGGGCAAGGCTGAGAGTGGAAATGTACCCACACTTCAGGCCCACTTAGTTATGGCCTGGCCCTAGACCATGGGCTGTCTGGATCGAGTCAGCTCTTAAACAAATAGGTCCTGTTGAGCTGTTTTGTGTCATGGCTGATTTTGAGGCTTCAAAGTGAACTTGGGGTACCATAGAAGTCCATCCATCCATCCCTCCATCCATCCCTCCATCCATCCACTCATCCATCCATCCATCCATTCATCCATCCATCCATCCACTCATCCATCCACTCATCCATCCACTCATCCATCCATCCATTCATCCATCCACTCATCCATCCACCCATCCATCCATCCATCCATCCATCCACTCATCCATCCACTCATCCATCCATCCACTCATCCATCCATCCATCCATCCATCCATCCATCCATTCATCCATCCACTCATCCATCCATCCATCCATCCATCCATCCACTCATCCATCCACTCATCCATCCACTTATCCATCCATCCATCCATCCATCCATCCACTCATCCATTCATTTACTTAATTCAACATGGATTTGTAGGCAGCTCCATGGGCCAGGCTCTGTGCCACATGACAAGTCTACAATAGTGAACACGAGAGACACAGTCCTCAGACTCCAGAGTTGACTGCAACATGGTGAGACGCACTGCAGTTGGCTGACAAGTGCCCTCTCTCCAGGTGCCACGTCCTGATCCACAGGACCTGTGCATGTGTCTCCTTATGTGGCAGAAGGGCCTTTGGAGGTGTGATGTGGTGAAGGACCTGGAGTTGGGGAGATTCTCCTGGACTCTCTGGGAGGGCCCACTGAAATCACAAGTGACCTCATAAGAGGGAGGCAGAAGGGTACGAGTCAGGCCATGGGATGGGACGAGAGACCAGAGAGCCAGAGAGAGGCATGAAGAGGCTACATGGCTGGCTCTGAAAATGGGGGAAAGGCCAGTGGCCCAGGAACACAAGTTCCTCTAGAACTTGGAAAAGAAAGAAACCGTTGTTCTCCAGGGGATCCAGGAGGAATGCAGCCCTACTGATGCCTTGACGTTAGCCCATAAAGGGACTTTGGGCTCTGACCTTCAGCACTGTGGATGATAAATGTGTGTTGTTTCCAGCTCCTTAGCATGGAGGCATTTGCTGCAGGAGCCACAAGAAACGGAGGGGAAATTAAAAAAAAAATGAAAGAGGACAAGTCCCAGCTACCTGAGAGACTGAGGCAGGAAGATCACTTGAGCCCACAAGTTCGAGGTTACAGTGAGCTAGGATGGTGCCACTGCACTCCAGCTTGGGTGACAGAGCAAGACCGAAAAAAAAAAAAAAGAAATGGAAACAGGGACAGTGCCGAAGACCCTTAGAGCAGGGAGCAACTGGGGCTGTGACAGGGCCTCCGGTCTCCTTTGAGACTTCCTGGAGCAATTGCTTCCCCATGCTGGAGTGGATGTGGGGTCAGGGAAGATGCTCAGAAGGAAGTAACGGGTTGAGGTTTGGAAGATGGGAGATGAGGTGAGATGAGAACGTCTCAGCCAGAGAGCAGCGAATGTTAAGGCCGGAGGTCAGTTCAAGTGGAGCCCACCTGGGGAACATGAAGACCCTCAAGAGGACTGGGATGTGGAGGGAAAGGGGGCCCAGGTCTGAGGTGGCAGAGACCTGTGGGGGTGGACCTGCAGGGCCTTGGGGACAATCTGTGACCCAACATTTGCATACTGAGCCAGGAGCTACTCCAGGTTTGTGTTTGTATCTCAGAAAAGGATCACTTTGGCTTCGGAAATGGGGAGAATTGCGTTAGGGATGCCCAAAGGATCTCCATGAACACACAGAAGTGCCCCCTGATTAAGGAATCCCCAGGCCTCCACACCATCACCAAAGACCTTCCACAGTCATTTGCGGCAGGAAGGAACACAGCCATGGGGACAGTCTGGGGATCAAGGGATTGCACATGCTTTACTTCTGCCATTCAGGCACAAACTCACCTTCTACATGCAACATTCAGCTATTAATTCTCAATTTCAAAGCAGTGAAGGCTTGTTGTGCAAAATAAACAAACCAAAAACACACAACTCGGACGTTTCCCAGCCGCCCCCATTTCTCTAACTCTTTCCCCTCAGGCTGGTGCCAAATCCCCTGCCATGCGCCCCACACTCCCAGCCCTGTTCATCAGAAAGCTGCAGCTTGGACGGGGGCTTTTGGTGACACACACAGGGACATAGAAGCTGGGGGCCACATCCCCATCTGGGAAGCGGATCCTGACCATTCCCCCGAGAGCAATGGCTTCTGTTGGTGAAAAGAACATACAGCTTAGAATCGGGCACCGTGGTGGCCCTAGAAAGGCTGAATCACGAGGATGTTCAGATAAAGAGAAGAGAAGAGCAGCCCCTCCCCAGCCATTGCCCTTGGAGGTAACAAAGTGGCTTTGATCCCGTTCATTCTAAAGACGGAGACGGGTAGATGCTGGCGGTGCTGGAGACCCGTGGGCTGCGCCGTTGCTGACTTCCTGCAGCATTGGGGCTTTGACACTGTCACGACGGTCTCAGACTCAGCCCTTGTTTTGCAGACTCCCAAATGGAAAAGGCCGAGTGACAAAGTTTATCAACCCATATGCAAACGGCAGAACACACTGACGGAGACTGGAAGGCACGCCCATAGGAAGACTCTGTAAGTGTGAGAGGGAGGCCCAAGACTCCACCCCAGAACACCCACTTTAAAACATCAAAATGTCAGAGATCACAAGCCAAAGTCAAGTTTCCAGATTGCATTGATGAGTTCATGAACACGTGTGGCTGCGTCTGAAATGGATTACAATGGAATCCAGAGAGATATTCCAATGATGGGACTTGGTTCCTTTACAGACCTGGACTCCAGATGCCTGGGCCTGGGCAGGCAGTGAGGCAGCAGGCCTTCTTGAGGGGCAAGGGCCGTTCTCCTTGGAGCCAAGTGGATCTCCCAGTGCCATTGTCCAGAGACGATCAATACCCTGGCAACTTCTAGAGTGCTGCACTCAGCAGGCTGCCCGGTACACAGTGGCTGAGCTAGCAATTAGCATCAGCCGCTTCCATCCACTTCATGTTTTATCACTCAGTGTGCTTATGAACAATACTGATTCAATCAGACTTATTGTCTATAATTTGCTGGTGTATTGCTTTACTGCAGAGAAAAATCCCATCGGGGCTCAGATCTCAGCCTCCTAAAAATGAACTCTGAGGAACAATGGGCAATTTGCTGTGAAGTTATTATTGATGAGGCTGCAGAGCTCATTTTTTTTAGTGAGTATACCGAGCTTTAAAGGGCCTCATGTATCTTTAGACTATAGTAAAAGGTATGCATGCCTATAAATGCCATTGTCGCTAATCTTTGGATGGCAATATTCATGTTTCTGCCACTTCCAGCAAATGATCTGCACGATGTGAGTCATGACTGTGGTCCTAGGGGCAGGGGTGTCACGGTCTCAGTGCACCTCATGAAAACGGCTAAGTCGATGGACACTCTATAGAACCAGGGGTAAACGCGAGAGTGCAGTGACGGAATTGACAGTCGTCTGATAGTTTAAAAATGTGGCTTGAACTACAAATCAATGGATCCTATCACCTACTTCATGGAATTTATTATAATGCAAGAAGATCAACAAAGCTGGTGCCTATTATTTACGAAGGTTTCTTTCACATAAAGCCAAATCAGCAAACACCATTTAAACAATCGTCCCTGAGTGCCGAGCTCACAGCGAAGCCTCCTATTTGAAAGAAGAAAACCCAAATAATAATACATGGTTCTGACATAGTTTCTGACACACTTTCCTTATCTAGGAAGCTCTCCTTAATTAGAATTTGGAAATACGTCTTGAAGACGGTCTCCAAGTACCTCTGCTCTGGACACCTAGCCAGCACTTCAATTTGCCGGCAGCTGTCTTTGTAGCTCTCAGAGGAACTGATTGCCTGGATCCCTGAGTCAGGGCACTTGGGCATTAGAAGCAGCGGAGAGTTTTCATGACCGAGCAACCTGTTGTGCTGCGATAGGAGCAAAATTCACTTTGCAATCTGCTGGTACAACATCCCTGATGGAACCTTTGGGGATGGCAGGGCATTTAGTATAGAGCGCAGCATACTGATGCCTAAGTTTGCTCTATAGAGCGCAACATACTCACTCCTAAGTTTGCTCAGATGCTAGAATCAGTCGTGGAGTGCGTCCACATGCACCACCTGAATCAGACCAAGGTTGCCAGCCACGGAGAACGTGGTTCCTCAGGAAACGGAGGACTCGTCCCAGACTCAAGTGAAGTGAAGCAGGAGTGGAGGTATCTTTGGGGTATATTTGTTTCTTTCCTCTGGGTAGATACCCATAGTGGGCTAGCTGGATGAAATGGTGTTGTTCTATTTTTAGTTCTCTAAGAAATCTCTGTACTATTTTCCACTGAGGTTGTGCCAATTTACATTCCCACCAAGAGTGCGGAATGATGGATGTCGGAGACTCAGAAGGTCGGGAGAGTGGGTCAGGGTGGGGAGGGGAAATTACTTAATGGGTACAATGTATCTTATTTGGATGATGAATGCCCTGAAATCCCAGTCTTCACTACTATGAAACTATGTAGCCATTTAACAAAACTGCATTGGTACCCCTGAAAATTACACAGTTTTCAAAAAGATTACGAAACACCGGAAGCTGAAGCCAGGGTGGGAGCCCACCCATGAGGATGGAGACATTGCCTGCTACGAATCGTCACCACTAGCTCACAGATCCTGGGGCTCCAGGCCAGAGGACTATGGTGCTCAGGAGTCCAGGTGGGTGGAAATGGATTAGGAAGACAAGATGAAAGCAGCCCATGATGAAGTCAAGGCCCAAAAGATGACCCCTAGAGAGATCTCAGGGCTGAGGATGCAAGAATGGGATGGGGAAACAAGTGCCCCAGCTGGGAGAGGGCAACCAAGGGCATCATTCTGTGTATCTGAGAGGTTGCACAGGCTGCCGGTCTGAGCTCTGCCCCAGAAAATTTATGGGCCTGGGTCAGCAAGTGTTTTCTGGGTTTTGAGGACACTCTGAGGAATAAGGAGCCACTGCCATAATAAATGTCCTGCTTTCCAGAGATCCCCAAGGTGTGCCAGAAATTAATTACATGGGAATTACCATCATCCAGTTGAATGACTATTCTTCAAAGCAGCCTATGGGTGTAGGTGTAGGATACAAGAATCACTGCGTGGAGTTGGGATTAAGTTTATCTCAATGAAATGCAAAGGCATAGCCTAAAGCACCTTATACCTCCCAGCCACAGATGAAATGGGGAATGTGTCCACAGCTTCTGTTGGCCTTACCAAGGACAATGTGATCATGCTGTCCCCACAGAATTCCCCACACTGATCAGGGGCTGCAGGATGAAGCACCCACACTTGCTCAGCAGTGGCTGAGTGAGACCTCCACACACGTGGGACCCTCGTGGTTGTGAGTGTGAGGGGGACGCGTGCATTTGGTGAGCAGCGCGGGACGGGATGCAGGTGAGAGTCTGGCGTGGAGGCTGCATTCCTCCCTGGATGAGTTTTGTTGGGGATTCTTCCAAATGCCCTGGATTTATGATGTAATTTTAGTATAATTAAAACCTGAATCACTCAAATTATATAATTAATCACATTCAGCTTCAATCACCATTTCTAATTGATCCCAGGCTGCTGGCTCCACACCTGGAAATCTTGGTGACACCAGGAGCCGTGAGCAGGTGGCCCGGCCTCCTGCCTCCTTGCTCAAGTGCAGGGGCCAATTAGAAAAATGTTGTTTTGCTGCTGACCCCAGGAGAGGCAGGCCAGGCAAGGGCACAGGCCGCACCCGACGGCCGTAACACACAGCGTGCAGGGGCTGCTGAGGGCAGGTCAAAGATGCAGCTGTGAAAGGACAAACTGGAAGACCCAGAAGATCCCAGAGCTCTGCGAGTCTCATAAGAGCCATGTGGTGTCAAATGAGCTGACCAAGCCTGGCAGGTATAGGGAATTGGACCCAAACTCAGTTCAGTAAGCACAGTCCCTGCTAGATCTGCCTTCTCCAAAACGAGCCCCGTGTTTTATGAGAGAACCCAGTAGAATGAGCATAAAAGACAGAAACAGTGCTGAGGAAGTGAGGGGCTTCAAAAAGGTTATGGAACACCAGAAGCTGAAGCCAGGGTGGCAGCCCACCCATGAGGTTGGAGATGGTGCCTGCTACAAGTCGTCACCACTAGCTCACAGATCCTGGCACTCTAGACCAGAGGCCCATGGCGCTCAGGAGTCCAGGTGGGTGGAAATGGATTAGGAGGACAGGATGAAAGCAGCCCATGATGAAGTCAAGGCCCTGTGGGTCCAAGATGGTCCCTAGAGAGATCTCAGGGCTTGGGAGGCAAGAATGGGGTGGGGAAGCGAGTGCCCCATCTGGGAGAGGGCAACCAAGGGCGTCATTCTGTGCATCTGAGAGGGGCTTGCCATGGCCAACATCCCAGAAAACTGCGATGGCATGTGGCCCCACAGCTTCCAGAAAAACCTCCAAGCCCCTGATAAGACTCGTCAGAAAACCTACAAAGCTAATACTGGAAATCACGGCAGTTCATGGGATGTAAGGCGTTGAGGATGTTTCAGAACGTGATCCGAACCTCCTCTCTCGCAGGTGCGGATGGCTTTCATTCATCTCTGGGCTATTATCTCACCCCAGATTTTGCAATTTTGCAGATAAGCCTGCTCAGGGGCATTGTTTTAAAGTATAAGGCCCAGGTGGATCCTGGGCGTATATGCACTTGTCACGGTCCATGCCAGAGTGTGCACCAGTCAGGTCACTGTGCAGATCTGTGTGGGGGTTCAGGCACTCTTCAGATATGTGAAGCTGAAGGGTGCTGAGAAAGGAACCTCTTTCTCCTCCACGCAAAGGCTCTGTGTCCATTCTTGGTGGCCCCAGTTTCTGGCTGTTATAAATGTCAGAGTTGGTTAGAAACTTATGTCCACACAAAAGCCTGCACACGGCTGGTTATAGCAGTTTTTTTGTAATTGCCAGGGCTTGGAAGCAACCAAGGTGCCCTTGGGTTGGTGAATGGGTGAATAAGCTGTGGTGCATATCGATGGTGGAATGTTATTAGTGTTCACAGATACAAGCTATGAATTCATGAGAAGCCACTGAGGAAGCTTACATGCATATTGCTAAGAGAAAGACGCCAACCAGAAACATTGTTTGAATCCAGCTCTAGGACATTCTGGAAAGAAGCCAACCAATAACACATTGTATGACTCCAACTCTAGGATATTCTGGAAAAGGCAAAACTGTGGAAGCAGGGGAAAAATCAGTGGTTTCAGGGGTTGGGGGAGGGAGGGAGGCATGGGTGGAGCACAGGAGACTTTTAGGGCAATGCAGCTGCTCCGTGTGATACCATATGATGGGTCCATATCATGATGCATCTGTTCCAACCTACAGAATGTCCAACAACAGTGAGCCGTCAGTAAACCATGAACTTCAGGTGATAATAATACATCATTACCAACTCGTTAATTGTAACACCCAGCAGAGTGGTGCCTGTTAATGGTGGGGGAGGCTGGGGGGAAGGAGAGGGGTACATGGGAAATCTCTGCACCTTCCGTTCAATTTTGCTGTAAACCTAAAACTTCTCTAAAAAAGTAAGTCTTTTAGAAATATCAGTGCTCAGAGCACCAGTGGTTTGTCAATGATGAGGATAGCTGCACTGCAGCTGGCACACAGCCAGTGTCCCCTGAAGTGGGAGTGGGCACAGGGATGGCCGAGGGGAGCCCAGCAGAGCTGGAGCCCTGGGGACAGCTGGGAGGGTGCACAGGGATCTCGGGGTCTCCAAGAGAAGCCGCTGCAGAGTAGCAAGAGAGACAGCGGGAGGCCCAGGCCACGGGCCATGGTTATGCTGCAGCCAAGGAGCTATTTCCATCACAAGAGGGAAAAACACAGCACACCGTGGGAGCCAACCCAGGTGCAGCAAAACACAGCTAAGTTTCGCTTAGAAACAAAAACACAAAAAAGAGGCCCCCTGCAAGTCCTCATACTTGTTCTAAGGGCAGGAGCTGGAGACTTGAAAAGGTGAGGGCAAAGAGAGAAGACTGAGGAAGCCCAGGGAGCTGCAGGTGGGCTAACGCTGGGTGGGTGCTGGGCCAGCGTTGCCTTGAAGCTCCTTCACCAGCACTCCTCCCTCTGCTCCTCCCTCTGCGCCTCCCTCTGCTCCTGCCTCTGGTCCTCCCTCAGCTTTTCTTTCCACTCCTCCCTCCGCTCCTCCCTCTGCCCCTCTCTCCACTCCTCCCTTCACTCATGCCTCTGCTCCTTTCTCTGCTCCTCCCTCTGCTCCTCCCTCTGCTCCTCTCTCAGCTCCTCTCTCCACTCCTCCCTCTTGTCCTCCCTCTGCCCCTCCCTCCGCTCATTCTTCCATTCGTCTCTCTTCTCCTCCCTCTGCTCCACCCTCAGTCCCTCTCCCTGCTCCTCCCTCTGCTCCTCCCTCTGATCCTCCCTCTGATCCTCCCTCTGCCCCCTCTCTACTCCTCCCTCCACTCCTCCCTCTGCTTCTTCCTCTGCTCCTCCCTCTGTCCTTCCCTCTGCTTCTTCGTCCGCTGCTCCCTCCACTTCTCCCTCCATTCCTCCCTCTGCTCCTCCTTCTGTTCCTTCCTTCTCTCCTACCTCTGCTCCTCCCTCCCTCCTACCTTGCTCCTCCCTCTGGTCCTCCCTCAACTCTTCTCTCCACTCCTCCCTCTGGTTCTCCCTCTGCCTCTCCCTCTGCCTCTCTCTCTGCTCCTCCTTCAGCTCCTCCCTCTGGTTATTCCTCTGCTCCTCCCTCTGTTCCCCCATCTATCTCTCTCTCTGCTCCTCCCTCTGCTCCTCCCTCTGCCTTACTCTCCACTCTTCCCTCCACTCCTCCCTCTGGTTCTCCCTCTGCCTCTCCCTCTGCCTCTCTCTCTGCTCCTCCTTCAGCTCCTCCCTCTGGTTGTTCCTCTGCTCCTCCCTCTGTTCCCCCATCTATCCCTCTCTCTGCTTCTCCCTCTGCTCCTTCCTCTGGTCCTCCCTTAGCTCCTTTCTCCACTCCTCCCTCTGCTCCTCCCTCTGTTCCCCCATCTATCCCTCTCTCTGCTTCTCCCTCTGCTCCTTCCTCTGGTCCTCCCTTAGCTCCTTTCTCCACTCCTCCCTCTGCTCCTCCCTCTGCCTTACTCTCCACTCTTCCCTCCACTCCTCCCTCTGCTCCTCCCTCTGCCTTACTCTCCACTCTTCCCTCCACTCCTCTCTCTGCTCCTCCCTCCACTCATCCCTCTGCTCCTCCCTCTGTTCCTCCCTCTATCCCTCTCTCTGCTCCTCCCTCTACTCCTCCCTCTATCCCTCTCTCTGCTCCTCCCTCCGATCCACCCTCCGCTTCTCCCTCTTTTTCTCTCTCTGCTCCTCCCTCTGCTCCTCCCTTTGCTCCTCCCTCTGCTCCTCCCTTTGCTCCTCCCTCTGCTCCTCCCTTTGCTCCTCCCTCTGCTTCTCCCTCCACTCCTCCCTCTGTTCCTCCCTCTGCTTTTCTCTCTGCTCCTCCTTTGGCCTCTCCCTTTGCCCCTCCCTCTGTGCTTTGCTGGTGTAAAAACAAATTCTGATGACTTTTCCAGGCCATGAGTTCTGTCTGCTCCACAGACATGCAGAGTGGAAGGAAAACCACACAATACAACCAACGATGAAAGAACGGGTGAAGTTGATTACATCAACCATCTGTGACTCTTCTGGAATCCCTCAGCAGCAAGCTTTTCAGAATTCCTTAAGTCAAGCCAAATAGGATCTTAAAAAAAAGGGGAGTTTAAAGTAATCATTGGGAGAATAAAAAAGACAAGAATAAGATAAGGATTTATTTTTATTTATGGGTCAAAAATCATATTTGACATGAAGTAATTTGTTTTACTGGGACTTATACACTTGAGAACAGATTGTGTGTGTGTGTGCATACGTGTACATGTGCATATGTTTCAGTGTGTGTTCGTATGTGTGTATGTTTACTGGGACTTATACACTTGAAAACAGATTGTGTGTGTGTGCATATGTGTATGTGTGCATATGTTTAAGTGTGTGTTTGTATGTGTGTATGTTTTCATGCATGGATGGGTCTGTGTCTGTTTAGACACCTGGGCTTTTAACATTGTCAGGAAAATGAAAGTGTCAGAGCCCCTGGAGGCTCCTGGAATTCCCTGACTTATCCCCTGTGCGTGTTGGAGCGAAGGCTGGAGAGAAGGTGAGTGCTTGGCTGGTTCTCCAGGGCCCTGGGCTTTCCCAGTGGGAGTGTCAGCGTCCCCCACAGAGCCCCTGGCTCCGAACATGCTGCTGAAACACCGTCGTTATGCAGCGTTTTTCACTTAGAAACATTTCACATTGGTTAGCTCTAGCGAGAGTTTTAACTTTTTCCGGATAGTCATAGAGGCAGGATTGAGCAGTGATGAAGTCCTCAGTCAAGTTCCCAGCTTAATACGCATTGATTAAAAACCTCTTCTTGACGCTTCTGTGTGGCCTGTGAGGTGGGACAAGAATCACCCTGCTTCCCAAGTTTGCATGGAAGAAGACTTTAGCAGAGTATGAAAATATGGGGCTGGATGGCAGCTGATAACGATTGGCTATGAATAACATTAGCCAGTAATTCCAACTGGAGACTGCTATCCTCCGCTTTTACCTCAGAGATTATTAAATAGATAAAATGAGTTTTTCAAAATCTTTTAATAGTTATACATTATTCTAAGCTTTCAATTTATATGCCTTTCTTTTCCCTTTGTGTTTATTTATATCTGACCATTTCCCCTCAACTCCAATACACCTTGCAC
This sequence comes from Pan troglodytes, assembly GCF_028858775.2. Classification (NCBI taxonomy): domain Eukaryota; kingdom Metazoa; phylum Chordata; class Mammalia; order Primates; family Hominidae; genus Pan; species Pan troglodytes. The sequence goes on along the minus strand of NC_072406.2, from coordinate 143,569,200 downwards.
TCAAATTGCTTATTTTTCCGCAGGATACCATTTGAGCCTCAGACATACAGTATCTGTAGCAAAGGCCTCAGACATTCTGGGAAAACCCAAATGGAATGTGCACAAGAGCTCAAGCTCAGGTGGCTCAGATCCATGTCTGCAGAGCTGTGTAATTGCAGACTCCAGCTCCGAGTCTGGAAACAAAAACACAGGATGCAAATAATTTCTGGAAGGAGGCACGCTGCATTTGGTTTTGGTGGCTACAGCTTAAGATTAGAGAGTGTTCACTACGAAAAATTTTTATAAAATTTCTAAATAACACTGAGGAGAGAAGAGAAATGCTACTCAAAGTAAATACTCCTTCCGACACTGGCACACACACGTGCACATATGAGCACCACCCTGAGTCACTTCAGTCCCTGGCCACCGCAGTGCAGGTTGAACAAACAGCAGATCCATAGCTGGCAACTGCTGAAAGAGCCATTGAGTGGGGAGGTGAAGAGTGTGGGCTTTGGGACCAGACAGGCCTGGGCTGAGCTCTATGTTTTGCTATATGCCAGATATGTGGCTCTGGGCCTCTGTCTCCCCATTCATGAAATGAGCTGCTATGGCCTCATGGGTTATTGGGAAGCTTCTAGGAGATGGGACAATTTGCGTAGGAAGCATTTGGTAGGTGTGATCACATTCTGAGGGAGAATCAAACAGTTCTCTACTTCATCCTAATTCTCAAAGTCTCGTGGGGACTCTCACGCCTGGATGAGGTGAGTGATGGTCCCAGTGTGCCTGGGACTTCCCTGGTTTTAAAATGGAAAGCCTGGCATCCGGGAATCTGTCAGCCCCAAGCATGTGGGGATGGTTGGTCACCCTATTTCCTTGGCACTCTCCACCCGCTCACATTTTCCCTCCCTCCTGGATCTGGGGATGGCCTGCTATTGTAAGACAAGTAAGAAGACCATGCGGAATCAGGGCTTTGGGACACAGTCTGGTTTGTTTCATTGATTGGTTTATAGTCAGGAATTATAATGGGCCGTTCCTTACTAAATGTTTATAATTGCTGTGAAACTCTTTATAATCTAAACAAGGAACAATTCATTGACACCAAAAGATCTGGACAGATGACTTTAACCTGCCTTTGATGGATTTTATTTTATTTTATTTTTGGCTCATCACCTTTATTTTTAACATGTGGCATAAACCCTAAAAATACAATTGTCAAAATAAATATTTTCATTTAGATTATTTTCTTTTGTTCCAAAAGTTTGCAAAAGAAACACTGAGCATTTCCCATTCTACCATCCTGTTTACATTCATCTGTTATGTTTTAATAGTTAATAGTTGTGGTGGGCAGGATAATGTCCCCCACCTAAGGTCGTCCTGTTCCAAAGTCCCAGAGCCTGTGAATAAGTTGGGTTCCATGGAAGTGGGGAATTTGAGGTGGCAGATGGAATTACTATGGTTAATTAACTGCCCTTAAAATCGGAAGATGAGCCTGGATCATCCAGGTGGGCCCAGTGTAATCACCAGGGTCCTTAAAAGGGGAAGGAGAGGCAGAAAAGAGTCAGAGAGGGGTGACCACCAGGCAGGTCAGAGGGAGGGAAGTGACCACCAGGCAGGTCAGAGGGAGGGAGGGGACCACCAGGCAGGTCAGAGAGAGGGAGGGGACCACCAGGATGGTGAGAGGGAGGGAGGTGACCCAGGAGGTGAGAGGGATAAGCGTCACTGCTCTGAAGGTGGAGGATGGGGCCATGAATCAAGGAATCCCGGAAACCCCCTGAAGGAGGAAAAGGTATGGAGTGGACTCCTTCCTGGAGCCTCGACTCGCCCAGGGAGACCCACACTGGACTCTGCCCTACAAGACTCTAAGGGAGTCATTTGTGTTTCTGAAGACACTGAGTTTGTGGCAATGTGTTACAGTGACAGGGGCCTAATGCAACACTGTGCGAGGTTTCATTTAAAATTTTTTTAAATTTTTACCAGTGAGTCATTAACATTAGAAATAGTGAAAAAGGAGGTGGTATTGGTGCTTGCGTTACCTGTTTCAGACAGTCCACCAAGAGACTGGCCCAATACTCCCTGGGGTGTTGACATCCCCCAAAGGCGGCAGCTGCACCAGCACTTTCTCTGAGTTCATGGTAAGAAGGTGGCCCTGAAGTGCAGAGGGAGAGCTTCCCTAGGGGCTCAGGCACCCGCTGCTCCCGAGCATCCCTGCAGTACTGACCTTTACCCGCGGCGCTGACCTTCACCTGGGCTGCACAAAGACAAAGTCTTATGGGCCTGGGTTTGCTCCAGGGAGAGGGAAGTGTGACTGTGGGGTGGGCCCTGGGGAGGCCTGGGGTGGAGGTGAGGCTGGGGTCACCAGTGTGCAGACGGGGGAGCGTCACGGCCATGGGCACACCGATGGGCACTGGAGCACTGGGGCCTCACAGAAGGAAAAGTCAGACAGAGGGAGGTGCACCAAGACCAGGTGGAGGGGGGGCCCTGATGACCCTGCCTTGACCACACATCCCAGCAGACAGTTCTCACCCCTGATGACCCTGCCTTGACCACACATCCCAGCAGACAGTTCTCACCTCTGTGCTTGCCCAGGGTGTGTCACGGATGGGATCCAGGGACTTTGAGTTGAGCTGCGGCCTAACACACCTTATTTCTGAGCCGTGTAGCAACCCCTCCAGGAAGGTTTCATCATTTCCACTCTGCAGAGGGGACACAGGCGCCAGAGGCCACACAGCTAGGCAAAGGCGGAACCCAGGTCCCAGGTTCAAGTTCAGGGGTCTGGATCCCAGACTCCTCTCCTCCGCCACTCCAACAGCCCCCCCAGTGGGCCTGGACCCTGAACCAAAGACGATCAACATGGCTCGCACGTCCGTGGACAGTGTCCACCCCTCAGCCTGCCCTTTGCGGCCACAGGGATGGGCTCCTCCTTGCAGCTCCCGCCTGACTTCCAGCTGTGGCTGTTCTGGAGATTCTTGCAGCAGCTGCAGGGACCTGCCTGTTCCAGACACCTTCCCTCCCTCCAGCCTCCATCTCACTGGCCTCATGTTCTCCCTGCCTGGACTCTGTGCACAGACCCCCATGGTCAGAGTCTTCCTGCCTGAGAGGGAACACCTGCACCCTGCTCAGGGCCCACCTCCTCCCAAATGCCAGGTAACACCACTGGTGCCTTCCTGCTGCCCCAGGCAGCTGCTGTCCTGGGGTGGGGTCCCCCCAGCATTGCAGATCCCACAGAGGGTGCTTTCTGTTTGATAAGTACCTGCTGGTAGTAGGTTGGTAAATTGGAACAAGTCAGTTAAAAAGGAAAATCATACCAAGTGCATAGCTTAAGTCTTTTAAGTCTTGGTGTTGCCATTTGGCGGGGAGCCAAGTCCTTTCCCAGGTGAGGGTCCGTGGCTCGAACCTGCATCTCCTGCCACTCATTCCTGCCATTTCCCTTTTCTCTGTCACCTGTGGTTACTTGTCAAGGCCAGAGTCTCTGTATCATGACCTGGAGGTTGATGGGTCATTCTCTGCTACATGACAAGCTGGACGGCTCCTGCCGAAACTGCAAGTGCTGCGTGAAGCTGCCAGGCTTTGGGGGGTTCTGTGAGCCCCTTGCCCTCGCTCCCTTCACCTTTCCTGCCCACTGGCTGTCCTCAGACGAGAGCCACAGACAGAGCAACACTGCAGACATAGGCATCAGTCTCACACACACACGCTTAAAACAGTCGAGACATTCACAAAACTATTATTTCAGTTCATTGAGGCACCCCTGGGCGTGTTTTACCGAACTCGAGAGTCAAAGCCTTATCCCACAATGGCCGATCACCTCCAATTGACTGCTCTAAACTCACTTGACAAAACCAGCTTCTCATGGAAAATTTACAAACATTCCTGCCTGAATTACTGTGCACGAAATAGGACCCGTGCAAGCTTGGCAATATTTCTGCTTAGGGCAAGAATAATTCTCCCATCGGGACCCACAATTTTCAGGAGGGAACACAGGTCAAAAGAGAGAACAGAACTAAGAATTATTTCCTGGGTAGAACCCCCGAAAAGATGCAGTGAACGTCTTCAGCTGATGTTCCATCTGAGCCCACTCCTTGGAACATAGAGTTTACAATGGCTTTGACATTTACAATTGCAGAATAGAATTCATGACCGCATAAAACAAGAAACTGTCGCAATGGGAATGCCGCTGATGATCTGTGAGAAAAATGAACAAACAGCTTGAGCCTGTCCCGATCGCGCCCGTGTCTCATTGCGGAGGTGCGGTGGTCTTGGGACCCTGGAATCCTGCTCCAGAGATCAGAGCAACCAAGACTTGACCCAAAGGGAAGGACAGGGGAGCCCCTGTCCCGGGCTGCATTGCATCCTGGGCTTCGGAGGAGTGGCCTGCATCACCTTTGGAGCAGGCAGTCTTCCAGTGGTGCCTGCTGGCTGGAGGGACCCTTGGCTGTGGGAGTGATGAGGTCACACTGAGCAGTGTTGTCTCCACATTCATAAGCTGTGCCTCAGACTCTCTGTGAAAACAACCAAGGCACCAAGGAAATTAGAATAAGTGTTGGAAGTGGGGGCATCTCTGCTTGAAGGAGATAAGACGGGGCCTGGTGAACACAGTTCTGGGGGCCTTGATCTTCCGATCAGGAGCACAATCCCGCCGTAGCTGTGGAACCCCGCATGTTCTCAATGCCTGGAAAATTACCCTAAAATAATCATATGGCAGCTCTTGGTGATCACCTTACTTTGACTTTTGAACATCTGATAATTAAGTGTGAGGCTTCTGAGAGGTGCTTCAGTGCTGTGGGAAGTGCATACTCGTGGTAACTTTTCCCTCAGTCTGACCAGATGAATCAGGACATAAATTAGGTGTCAGATATGGATATTACCTTTAGAAGGAGCCATCTGATTAGACTGAGAATTGAGGATGGAAGAACCAATTTCATCCCCTTTGAAAAAAAAATATGATATCTGAAGAAATTGTTTTTCTCGGTATTAAGTTCACGTGTTTGCAAAAATAAAACTGGAATTTCAGGGTTTAAAATATTTATTTTGAAACTCTACACAGAAGACGAGAACATAAAGTAGAATGTTTTATTCTTAAATTATAAACATTTAAAAGTAGCATTTAAATCCTGCACATTAATGGCATTGTTAGTGTTGTTGACAAGTGGCTGACTGTTGAAATTAGCTTGTGAACAGGCTGTCTATTCATCCATCTACCTATCTATTAATTCATCTACCTATCCATCTACCTATCTTTTAATTCATCTACCTATCATCTATCTATCCATCTACGTATCTATCTATCCATCTACCTATCTATCCATCTATCTATCCATCTGTCTATCTATCTATCCATCTATCTATCTATCTATCTATCTATCTATCTATCTATCTATCTGTCCGTCCATCCGTCCGTCCGTCCATCCATCCATCCATCAATCCATGTACGTACTTATGTATGTATGTATGTATCTAGCTCACTAGCTAACTAGCTGTGGAGGGGTATTTACTATAGGAAATTAACTCATGCAGTTTGGGAGCATGAGAAGTCCATGACCTGCAGTTGGGAAGCTAGTGGCCCAGGCAAGCTGGTAATGTGAGCTCCAGCCTGAGTCCATGGGCTTAAGAACCAAGAGAGCCGATGTTGTGGTTCTAGTTTGAGTCCATGTTTGAAGGCAGGAGAAAACCAACATCCCAGGTCCAAGACGGTCAGGCAGAGAGAATTCTTCCCACTCAGCCCTTGTGTTCCTTTCAGGCTCAGTAGGCTGGAGAGGGCTGACCCACACTGGGGAAAGTGATCTCCTTGACACATGAAATCGACTGTCACACACCTGTGTCCTAGGTTGGGGAACTGCCCTCCTATAAGTTGGAGTGGGAGTCAGGAACCCGCCTGCCCCGTGTAACAGCTGCCAATGCAGACATGCCCCTTCTGCCTTCTGGGGATGAGTGTGGCTCCTGTCCTGGGCTTGGTCAGTATGAAGGACCTGCCCTGGACTTTGCATTAGGAGCTGGGGACTCAAAGACACCAGAGCCTGAAGAGCCTCCAAGGTGGCAAGACCGAAATCCCAGAGCAGAGCAGAAAGGGCAGCTGTGGCCATGCAGGTGGTCAGAACACTGCTATGGCGAGCCAGGTGGGTTCAGTACCTGGCAGTCGGAGAGGTGGCAGCACAGCCCTACCCGGCACTAGGGCCAGTGAGAAGAGGGCTGTGGTTCCTGTCTGTGCAGCCAGTGAGCTGGGTCCCCAGACCTCAAGGAGGTTCTGTGAGGTACCCAGTACTCAGTACCCCAGACCCCGTGGAGGTTCTGTGAGTTACCCAGTACTCAGTACCCCAGGCCCCATGGAGGTTCTATGAGGTACCCAGTACTCAGTACCCCAAACCCCAAAGAGGTTCTCTGAGGTACCCAGTACACTCCCAGGAAAACCCTTAGTGATGAGATCAGCAAGAGCAAGAGTACTGTATGCTTCTCTCACCTAGGAGCCCTGAAGTGCTGAGCCTTCAAGGGAGAGGCCTGGGCAGGACAACAGGCTTGGCCTTGTTCCAGGATCCCTGAAGAACCTGGAAGTTATCAAGAAAAACACATTTTCCCACCCAATTAATGTGGCTAATTTGAAGTGAGTCTCTAAAAATAGACATTTCTGGGTGAACAGATTGTACCAAAGTGCAGCTGCATTTATTGCATCCTGAGGATCGTAAAAGGCTGGGATTGGTGACAGACGCATCATTACAGAAGGTGCAGATGATAGACATTAAAGAGGAGGATGTGGCAAGGCCCCACCTACTTGAAGAAGCTTCTCACACGCAGGCTAGGTGCTCCCTCATCCGTGGTGCTCCTCCACGGTTCAGGATCCTCCTCCCCTGTGGGCCTGGTGCTCCCTCATCCATGGTGCTCCCTCATCCGTGATGTTCCCTCATCCGTGATGCTCCCTCATCCGTGGTGCTCCTCCACGGTTCAGGATCCTCCTCCCCTGTGGGCCTGGTGCTCCCTCATCCATGGTGCTGCTCTTCTTCATCCCTCATCTGGCAAGGACACTGCTGGCTGGCAGCTGCCAGGTAGCCCCTTCCATCTAGAGCAGCAGGCCAGAAGAGACAGAATCAGGTACCCTTCTGGGTGACCCTGGTGAGAACTTACCTTCCTCAAGAACTGCAGGCCAAACAGATTCCAAAGCATAGATCAGGCCAGTTTGAGACCCACGTGGCGGGACTATGGGACACATCACAAAGGGAACCTCACCCGCAGGGAGAAAAGGTGAAGGGCTCTGAATCCATGAAGAGGACAAACATAAGCATCAGAGTTTTCAGTAATGGAAACACAGACTATTGTACTTGACTTTATTTCAAGCCGTCCTCGGCATGAATAATCCTTCAGCCTCCTGAGATCAGATCCCATAAAGCAACCAACAGGACGTTTACCAGGTAAGTTTCTATTTAGTACCTCGAAGAGACAAGCAGAACCACAGATGGAGAAATCGATGCCTTGTCAATCAAAGTCTGCAAAAGCTCCCTGGCCCGATAAGCACGCTTCTGCTAATCACTGATGGAGACCAACCGACGCGCTTCGCCGGCAGGTTTTCTCCGCACCTGCTGTCTGCTCCCATCTCTGTTGGGCCACTTGAGTCTCACGTGGGTTTTACTGCAGCTGGCCTCCTGCTCCTGCCCCCTCATCACTGTCTGCAGCTCTGACCACACTGACCTGATTTAAACAGAAGAAAGGAGAGGCAGCCTGGGGAGAAGAGGGTGGGCTGCTGGTGCGGTGGTGAGTGTGTGTGAACTCAGCGTGGGCCCCCCCAGGGGACAGCGAGGGAGGATCCTCCCACACATTCATGCAGGGAGTGGGAATGGGTCCATTACAGGTGGGGTGAAGGAGCGGCATTTTAAGCACCATTCAGTGAAAACCATTTTGAAAGCACAGAGAATCTTTCCAATGGGTAAAAGCATGGAAAGTCCTGCCACCAGAAGGTTTTTAAATTCAATTATCACATAACTATTTTCCAAGCCTAAAGTAACAAGGACCCATCCTGTGGGCTGCCGCAATGGAGGCATTAAATATCGCAGTTTACATCCTCAAGGGCCACAAGGTGCCTTTAGATAAAATGTCACCATTCCAGAGACGATTTCATGAAAATAAATTCCCATTTAGCCTTTCCGAGTGCGCTGAAAGCATGATTATCACAGGCAGCAAAGCATGGCTCCCTCAACAAACTAGACCTTCCCACCCCAGGTCAGGACGATGCTCACCGTCCAGCCGTCCTCCCCTGCCTGTCTGCCTCGACTACCCTCTCCAGCCCAGGCACTCGTTTGGACACACCATGGCAATAATCCCCAGTGGAGATATAGCCCTGGCCTCAGGAGGTTGTAGTCCAGAGATGGAGGTAGACACTCCAATAAGCACACAGCTAAATGTTGGGTCAATGTCACGCCTGCTAGAAGGGATAAATCACAGCTGCGGGGGCTGGTCTAGGCTCCAGGGAGGATGAGGAAAGGCTTCACGGTAGGTGTGGTGCCTAGGATGAGGTCCCTAGGAGCAGGGGATGGTGAAAAGGACACTGTTTGCAGTCACAGAGATGCAGACAGAATAGTATTTGCCAAGGGCCTGGGGCTGCAGGACAGAGCATCCATGGTGGGCAGGTGGGTCGGAGCAGAGAGAAAAAGCTGGAGTGGGTGTGAGATTCGGCTGGGGAGGGTCTGCACTGACAACTGTGGAAGGGGAGGGACAGCTCCCTATTCACCTTCACCCTATTCAGGCCCACAGGGGAGGAGGATCCTGAACCGTGGAGGAGCACCACAGATGAGGGAGCACCTAGCCTGTGTGTGAGGAGCTTCTTCAAGTGGGTGGGGCCTTGCCGCATCCTCCTCTCTAAAGTCTATCATCTGCACCTTCTGTAATGATGCGTCTGTCACCAATCCCAGCCCTTTACGATCCTCAGGATGCAATAAATGCAGCTGCACTTTGGTACAGCTCCCATCTTACCTTCAAGTTTTTAAATAAACAGACTGTATTTAAAATCAGGTCATTGGTGGAAAATTTGAAGTCAACTATGGTTTTAAAAGTAATTGCATTTTATCATTCATACACGGTGATCTTGGTTAAGGGTTTAATCAAAATGTAGAGGAATTCAATTATTTTAAAAAAAACCCTGCTCAAGGGGATAGAAAATCTCATTTAAAATATCAAACTTTAATAATACAAAATAAGAATATCCCAGTAATTACAAAAATCATATTTAGCAACTGGCTTGGTATATTTTTAAATTTTATTGTGATGAAACATATTTTCTCCATTTATTGTGCTTTGGGTAAGTGCTTATTGGAGGATGTGAAAAAGACATTTCTTTTTACCACAAGACTGTATAAGCTGCCCTGATTTTGCAGACCAAGGCCAACTTGAAGAAAACAGTCTATTAATCAGAAGGTCACCTTTTCAGGCACTGTGGGCTGTTTGTGACTTGAGTGAGGAGGGCACTTTTTAAGATGGTGAAATGAGCAAAGTTTGCTCATGAAAAAAGAAAACACCTTAAAATCCTTTGTAATATGTGGCTAGATATTAAAAATGGCAGAGGAAGAAAAAATCTATAAATTAACTTTTTTTTTCAACTTAAAAGCCTTAAGGGACTGAGATTCCGAATGTTACCTAACAGAGAAGACACCAGCCCGGGTCCTGGAAGCTGTGACTTCTTTGCTCTTCCTCCTGTCCTCCTCGCCACCCCAACCCCACTGCAGACATTGATTGGAGCCTTTCAGTGGGGCCTGGGCAGGGAGGGTGGGGGCTGATCTCCAGAAGGGTGCATTTGGTCTTGAAGGCTGATTGGCCAATGCCTTGGTTGGTGTGCACAGATTGCAGAGTTCCGACCCCTTACTGGGGTCAGAGGATGGAGCAAGGAGGATATCCTGCAGACAGAGGTTTTTGACCTTGGCCACACAATGGAATCATCTGGGAGCGTTTGAAAACCAAGCCTGGGTTGAACCTGGAGAAACAATTCAGAATCTCAGGAAAGCCACCAGGCTTCTGTATCTTTAGGGGTCCCTGGGTGATTCCAGTGTGCACACATGAGAGAACCTGGTCATGGAGGTGATGCTGGGGCTGAGTACTGAAGGAGGAGGTGGAGTCAGTGAGGCCAAGGGTGTGGGGCAGGGAGAGTGCTCCTGGCATAGGCGGACACACATCGAGACAGGCAGAGACTGCTGGAGCTGGTTCTGCCCCACTTTCCTAAGAGCTTGGCTGCAGCCACTTACCCCTTCTAGGAGTGTGTGCCTTGAAGCACCATAGCTCTCACTGAGGAACCAAGGGACTGTGGCTGGCAGAAGTTCCACAGGGACGGGGGCCCTTTCCAAGCGAGGAATGATCCCGTGCCCATTCCATCTCACCTTCAAGCAGTGACCTGCAGTGGACACAAACCTCTTTTTCCCTTGAGATCATGCACGCGTCCCTGGGAATCGTGCCTGCCTCCTAGATCCCTGGCATCCTGGGACACAGGGCTCCTTCTGGGGCACAGGCAGCAGCTCCCTGGAGTCCTCCCAGCCACGGAGCACCCTGCTGCAAGTGGACTCTGTGGCTTTGCGGTTTCTCATGAATCGTAGTGTGCGTTTACTGAGAAGAAAGTGGGACTTTCAAGTGGAGATCCAGTGAAGCTTGGTAGCAATGAGAACAGATGATGTGCCTGAATTATGCAGATGGCAAATTGACTCAGGAAAGCTCCTATCTCTGCTGCTAACACTGTGAGAGCAGAATGTTAGCACTGAGGGAAATTGAGAATCCGGTTCAGTGCTGTCCAAAGGCAAGGCCCTTGCAAAAGGGAGGATGCCAGAGTGAGGAGGGGGAATGCTGCCACCCATTGTCCACTTGGCCATCCATTTGTTCATTGGCTCCCAGTGTTGAGGCTGCCCAGGATTGCCCGGGTGCACGTGGGAGGGTGTGGAGAGTGCTGATGGGCATAAAGACACCCTCAAACGGTCCTGAGGTGGGGGAAAGTTTTGTTGCACCTGTTTTGTTACTGTCATCCCTTCAGATCCGTAGGGTCAGATAGAATGACTGAAGTTGCCACAGTGAAGTCTCAGTGACGCTGCACTTCTGTGAGATTTGCACACTGTATGTTTCAGTCTTTTACCTCCGGAAGGCTGCAATGTGGTTACATAAAAATGACTTTCAGCAGCTTTTCTGGAGTGGCCACCAAACAGCAAGCCAGGGGTCATCACCAGTAAATGTCGCATGTTAAATTACATTTTGAAAACGCTGTGTTGAAATAAATAAATAGTATTCTTTGTGGCAAAACTCTTCAGAGCCTGTAATAGCTAGCGTGCATTTTGGATTCCTAAGAGGGAGATCCTATAAAGCACTTGCCAGGTTTAGGTGACCACAGAACATTTCTTGGTCTTCAAGGCATCTCTTGGGACTATTGTTGCAGAAAACACACTTGGGAAATAGTTTTATAGCAATTTCAGCTGTGATGTAAATGAAAATCATTGCAGTGTTATTACTATACACAGATAATGGCTGGGCGGCAAGACTCCCTCTCATGTCTGACTCCAGGGGAAGCAGCTCCTACAGGCGGCTGGCATGGAGGGAGGTTTTAAAGTGACAAAGGGAGCCCTGGGCAGCTGGATGGCGCTGGGATCTGGCTGGTGGACAACCCCCTGAGTGCAGCAAGTCCCACACATGCCTGGCACATCACACCACTGTTGCCTCCTCTTCCACCAGAGTCTCACCCCAGCTCTTCAGTGACAAATGCCAGCAGTGCCATCCTGACTGTGTGCTGGGGACTGTCAGAGCCTCACCCGCCACTGGAGATGAAGTTCCTCCTGCCTTCCACTCTGGGCCATCCAGCCTCCAAATCCCATTTCAGGGTCAGCTTCCTTCCCGAGTAGGGTTTCCTGGGAAACCAGAAGCAGAGAGCTGCTTTCAGGAAGTTGACTGGGGACTTCTCCAGGCAACACCACCTGGGGAAAGGGAGCAAGTAGGGCTGGCAGGGAGGAAGGTGAGCCGGAGTCCCCAGGGTCACTCCAAGCTGTGGCAAGGTGACTGAGCCTCTGCACCTGCACAAGGGGACAGAGCCTCTGCACCTGCACAAGGGGATCGAACCTCTGTACCCGCATGGGAACCAGCTACTCCAAGGGAAAAGGAAGGTCACTCTAGCCCGTGCACTTCCTGGGGAAGGACGAAGCTGTGAGCCCTGACAACACCCCCAGAAGCTGGGGAAAGGGTCTTTTTCTCCTAAGAGGACAAAGGACAGGATGTGGGTGGCACATTACAGCATCTGCCAATGCAACTTAACACAACGCCTGCCTGCTTCTAACAGAGTGAAATGCAGAGTAAGGAATTAAGTTCCCTACATGGTGCACATGTATAGAACATTTTAAATTACTAAATAAAATTTTAAATACCGTATTTCTGCTAAACATCAAAGCTATTAAAATGCTAAATTTCAATAACTGTATTTTAAAATGTGGTGGTATATTCTCAGTTTATTACTTGGCAACTTGGAATGCAGATTTGTATTCTTAACAATGTTTATTTAAAATTTCATATTATAAAGATGTCATTTCTCCAATAATTATCCTGTAATTTAATGCAACTTTTACCAAAATCTTAATAGTGCTTTTTAAGAAACACAATAGCCGACTCTAAAACTTACCTGGAAAGATAAGGGGAGAGAACTCATTTTTCAAAACATCAAAAAATATGTTATAGCTATAGTGATTTAAAAAGTATTTAACTAGTGCAGGATAAACAAATAAAGCAATGAAAGATACAGAACAGAGGATGAGAAGCATGTGTGTGGTTTAGGTCATTGCAGTCTGTTTTCTACTACTATCACAGAATACCTGAAACTGGGTAGTTTATACAGAACAGAGATTTATTTCTTATAGTTCTGGAGGATGGAAAGCCTAAGATCAAGGAGCCCTCATCTGGTGAGGACCCTCCTGCTGTGTTGTCCCATTTTGAAAGGTGAAAGGGCAAAAGTAGGGGAGGGGGAGACAGAGATATCTCACACTTTTATAGTGAGTCCACTCCCAAGATAATGGCATTAATTCATGCATGAGGGCAGAGTTTTCATCGACTGAGCCCTCTCATTAGGCCCCACATCCTAACACTGGGGCATTGGAGGTGAAGTTTATTGGGGACTTATTTAAACCACAGTGGGGGTAAAGGCAGAATTCTAAGTCATAGAAGAAAAGGACAGCTTATTCAGCATAGATTTCACTGGGGAGGGACATTTGTTGGACTCTGTGTTACATGGATTTGACATATTCTACATGGATAAAACACAAAAATGCTAAAAGTAAAACAAGACATGTACCAGAAAGTATCATAGATAGAAGGATGCATTTAAGCCCGGCATGGTGGCTCAGGCCTGTAATCCCAGCACTTTGGGAGAGCCAGGCAGGCAGATCACCTGAGGTCAGGAGTTTGAGACCAGCCTGGTCAACATGGTGAAACCCTGTTTCTATTAAAAATACAAAAATTAGCCAGGCATGGTGGCGCACATCTGTAATCCCAGCTGCTCAGGAAGCTGAGGCAGGAGAATTGCTTGAACCTGGAAGGCAGAGGTTAAAGTGAGCTGAGATTGTGCCACTGCACTCCAGCCTGGGTGACAGAGCAAGACTCCATCTTAATAAATAAATAAATGATGTGTTTAATCTTGAGTATGGAAGAAGCCCTGCTGGAGGGTGAGCACAAGCCCAAAGCAAAGGGAGCATAAGCATGAGCATGAGTTTATTACTTGGAAACTTGGAATGCAGGTTTATATTCTTAACAACGATTATTTAAAATTTCATATTGTTAAGATGTCATTTCTCCAATAATTATCCATAATTTAATGCAACTTTTACAAAAATCTTAATAGTGCTTTTTGAGAAACACAATAATTGATTCTAAAACTTACCTGGAAAGATAGGGGGAGAGAACTTATTCTTCAAAACATCAAAAAAAAAGTTATAGCTATAGTGATTTAAAAAGTATTTAACTAGTGGGCTGGGTGTGGTGGCTCATGCCTGTAATCCCAGCACTTTGGGAGGCCAAGGCAGGCAGATCATGAGGTCAGGAGTTTGAGACCAGCCTGGCCAATATGGTGAAACCCCGTCTCTACTAAAAATACAAAAATTAGCCAGGGGTGGTGGCTTGTGCCTGTAGTTCTAGCTACTATGGAGGCTGAGGCAGAAGAATTGCTTGAACCTGGGAGGTGGAGGTTGCAGTAAGCCAAGATCGCTCCGCTGCACTCCAGCCTGGGTGACAGAGCGAGACTCTGTCTCAAGAAAAAAACAAAAAACAATAAACAAAAAACAAAAAAGTATTTAACTAGTGCAGGATAAACAAATAAAGCATTAAAACCTACAGAACAGAGGATCGGAAGCTTGTAGCTGCACCATACGTTTCTCAGTGACATGGAAGAGCTGATGGAAGACCACTGCCTCTAGAGAACAAGTAGACAAGCAAGATAAAATAAAGAAGCCATCTTCTTGAAGGCAGCAGGGTGACAGGAGAACCTTAGAGAAATTAGCTGACTCCTGCAGCAGTCTTATTCAAGGGATGTTAGCCAGCTCTGGGCCCGGGCAAGAGATAGAAAGTCCAGCTTTGCACCTGTTGTGAGGTATAGACACACTGGAAGACCAGTGGAGATGAAATAGGCATTGAGAGCATGGCTAGATTTTCCTCTTGCAAGTTGGAAAATCCCAGGGCTGCCCTGAGCTAGAAGCTAAAAGCCTATACAAAAATCTCTGAAAAAGATGGGAGTTTCTGTCACTTTCACGAGCCACAGGTTAGAATTTATGACCCACCAGGAGGGGAATGCTGTGAATACACCAGACTCTCAGGTAAAAAACTTGGAGGGCCATGGTCAGATCAGCTTGAGACCTGGCTTTAGTTAAACACAGTTCCTAGTTGGATTAAGGTGATCAGTCACCATCTATGGGCTTAGTAAAGATGAACCCTCTTAAGAAGAGGATAACATCATTAAACACTACAATATTTTATCCACAGTTTCTAGTACTTAATAAAATTGTATCTTTAGAAAGCAGTACCACAATACTGAAATTAAAGAGAAAAAATAGACTATAGAAACAGATCAATAGATGATGCAAATATCTGAGCTACTTGACAAGGACTTTAGTATAACTATGATGAGTATGTTAAAGAAAATAGATACAGAATTGTGGAAGACACATGAAACGATGGAAAATATTACCAAAGAATGAGAATGTGTTAAGACGAATCAAATAAACATTCTGGAATGGAAAAATAATAACTGAAATTAAATTAAGAATCACTGGATGGGTATAATTGGGTGTAACTGCAGATTTTTTTTTTTTTCAGGGAGCAGGGTCTGTCTTTCACTCAGGCTGGAGTGTGATCTCAGTTCACTGCAGCCTCAAACTTCTGGGCTCAAACAATCCTCCAGCCTCAGCCTCTCAAGTTGCTGGGGTTATAGGAGTGAGTCATCATGACTGATACATAACAGCAGAAGAAACTATTAGGAAATGGAAGGTCAGGCTAGTAGAACATATCCCAACAGAAGAATGATGATATAATTGAGTAAAAAACAGAGTATGACTTAAATTGGATGTGGTATACAGTTCTAAAATATCTGTAATGGAGCCGCAGAATGAGAAGACAAAGTAAATTGAAAGAAGGAAAATTTAATGAGTAATGGTCATCAGTTTTCTAAAACAGGGAAAGGAATTCTAGCAGACTCAGGTGGCTGAGATTTGGAGGGCAGCGTATGTGCAAGAAGGAAGTTTCTCAGAGAAAGCTCCAGAAGCATGCTCCAGGGTCCCACTGAGTCTTGGGCTGAGTTCTCAGCTAAGGACATATTACAGTGAGATTCCTTGAGTTGGGACAAAGACGAAGGTCAGGGGGTGATCAATGGAGCCGGTCAGACCTCACAGGAGACATAGACGAGCTCCAACCAGTGAGACAGAAAGGACTGCACTGGGCATACACTGGTATCAGTGGAGATGCAGAAGAATTTCACCTCAGAAATAGCTACTCTAGGCCTGCTAAAAAATAGCATGAAGTCAAGGAAATAGTGAAATGGACAAACGTATCACTGACCCTTAGCTCACTCCACACAACACAACTTCAAACAAAATAGACCAAAGTGTAGAAGCTTAAAAATATAAACTTTCTAGAAAAAAAAAAAAGGAGGAAACCTGGGATTAGGCAAATATTTCTTAAGCATTGTTAATCATAAATGAAAATATTTGAGAACCTGGACTTTATCAAAATAAACACTTCTGCTCTGTGGTCAAAACCATCAAAACATAAAAATATGAGACACAGACTAGGAGAAAATATTCCAAATGACTTGTATCCAGAACATAAAAATGACTTGCAACTCAATAAGATGGTGAACACCCTAATTCAATATTGGCAGAATCCAGGGATTTCTCAAAAGGTGATATTTGGATAATCGATCAACGCATTAAAAGATATACAGCATTTGGTGACCAGGAGAATGAGAATCAGAATAAAAACCACAATGAGGGGCCACTACCTGACTCCTGAAAAAGCTAAAATATTTTTAAAAACAGTAACACTGATTAAGGTGGGAATCCGGAACAACTAGAAACCTTATACTTCAGTGGAAGGAGGGGATGACTGTGCAACCTGCTTAGAAAATAGTGTAGCCGTTTCTTATAAAGTTAAACACACACTTGCCGCCACGTAGCCCAGCAATCCTATTCCTGGGTATTTGCCCAAGAGTAATGGAAATGCATGTTCAACACAAGACTTATACACTTACATCCCTGGCAGCTTGCCTCAACAGTACAAAACTGGAAATGATCTCAATTTTTTTTCAATTAGAGAACGAATAAAAGTATTTTGGAATATCCATATAATGGAATAATATTCAGCAATAAAAATGAATACAACACTGATTTACATGACAACATGGATGAATCTCAAAAACATTATTCTCATCAAAAGAAGCCAGACACAGAACAGTGCACATAACTCCATTTATATTTCTATGGAATTCTAGAACAACAGAACTAATTCATAGAGACAATAGCAGCTGCCAGAGGGTAGGGATGGGAAGATTGACCAGAAGGAAATTGAGGACCCTTTTAAGGTGACAAAAATGTATCTGTCAAAACTCAGCAAACTGTAAACTTCAAATGAGTGTTTCTTACAATCTGTATATGCTACTTCCATAAACTTATGTAAAGCACAATATTGTATACTACCTACTCAGCAAAATGGCCAGAATTGAAATGGTAGCTGCTATTGAGTGTTTGAAGCAGTGTGGAGCAGCTGGATCACTCATTGATATGATGTGGATGTGTCCTCCCTAAATCTCATTTTGAATTGTAATCCCCAGTGTTGGAGGTGGGGACTGGTGGGAGGTGACTGGATCATGGGGGCAGATTTCCTCTAAATGGCTTAGCACCATCCTCTTGGTACTGTCCTCATGATGGTGAGTGAGTTCTCACGAGATCTGGTCCTTTGAAAGTGTGTGGCACTTTCCCCATGAGCCTTGTTCCTATTCTTGTCATGTGACATGCCTGCTCCCCCTTCACCTTCCGCCACGATTGTAAGGCTCCTGAGGTTACCCTGGAAGCTGAGCAGATGTTGGTGCCATGCTTGTACAGACTGCAGAACCACATTCCAATTAAACCTCTTCTCTTTATAAATTACCCAGTGTCTGATATTTCTTTATAGCCACTCAAGAATGGCCTACTACCCTTCTCTACTGCTGGTAGGAGTGTACATTGGTACAACTCCTTTAGAAATCTATGTGGCAATTCTATTGAACTGAAATAGCATATAACCGAGCAATTCCATTCACTGTTAAAGATGCCACAAAAATGTGCACGTGCACATGCCATAGTGTTTATTGCAGCTTTATTAGCCAGACCTCCAAATGAAAGCCATCCAGATGCCCATGAATGGTGGGAGGATCACACAGAACACTGAAGGGAGGAGGTGCAACCCCATGTAGTGACATGGACACATCTCACAAACCCAATTCCGAGTGTAAAGAAGACGTGCACAAAGGAGCACATCCTGTGTGATTCCAGGCTTATGGGGTCCAGACCCCAGTGAGTATATGCCAAGCTGTCACAGGGTCTGGCTTCCCTCAGAGGAGGTGGGGGTGTGACCGGAAGTGGACTCCAAGGAGCTTCTGCAGGTGCCGTGACGACCGTTTCCTGATCTCATTGCTGGTTACATTGATTTGTGCACTTTGTGAAATTTCAAAATGTACATTTATAATTTGTGCAGTATTCTGAATGTTTAATTTACTTAATACAAAGTATACATCAAAATGTCAAAAGAAAATCATGTTTCAATAGCGAACAAAATATTTGACTAGAATTCAAAGAAATACAAATGGGGCTGAAGCTGTATCAAGGTGGACTGTGAGGGAGCTCTGTGTGTCTTGTGAAGGCGATGGGAGATTTGGGAGGGGATTGGGGACCTACTGGGTGACAGGAGACTCTGAAGGCAGCCCTGACTCCTGATGGACTCTGGAGGGATCTGATTACAGGCACTTTTTTTTTAGTAGAACAATCTGGTATGTATGTTGGCATAGGTGTTCTTGTATATGCAAAACTACTTCATGACTGACCCTAAAAACTTTAATTGTGACTCTTTCTGAGGAGCATAACTGGCCATGTGAGGAGAGATGCATTTTATTGATCCTTTACTTATATGTTAAGTATTTACCAGTCATTTACCTATCCATTTACAGTAAATAAATTCAGCAAACAGAATAAACACAGCATCATCATTCAAAATCAATAGCTCTACTTTGCGTCCATTAGAGAGTGTGACAGAGACAGAACCTACACATAACAGGGGCGAATCTGAACAGACTTGAGCTTTGATGGTGCCTGTGGTGAGAACCATGGGCAGAAGTGGAGAGGACCTCACACCACTGGAGGCGCTTGACCCCACCTGTGTCCAAGGGGAGCCGCACCTGCCTCCGAGGTGTGCCACTGATCGCCACAGCCCTTACACTGTTTCCAGAATGTGCCTTCAAAACTTAGTCTATGCTATAGGAGGTAGTGGTTTGTTTCTCAGAAAAATTGTTTAAAAGCAGACACTCTGTGAAGGAAATCAAGGTGGGTCACACATGCCTCTTTTTTTCTGTAGAAGCATACCATTTATTCAAAATTAGTGATGTCAAATTTTGTTTAGAAGAAAGAAATAATCCTCTGTCAGTGTGTGAGACAGAAATAAGTTTGGAAACCCTAATGATGTGTTAAGGTTGTGCTCACCCCTGCAATTTTTGCAAGTGAAAAGGTTTGGAAGGAAAGAGAAGTATGCATGTTCATTAATTCAGCAGATGAGACTACAGGGTGCAGTGGAGAATTAACAACCTGGGCAGGCCTGTTTGACTTAGTGCCTGCCTTGCTCACGTTTGGATTTCTAGTCACAGTGACTAAACATCTCATTTAAAAAGGTAATAGAATGAACTATTTTCACTAGTTCCAAGTCTTTCATATCAACAAGCGAGCTGAATCCTATGATAACTTATAAATGAAGAAATTCGAGCTTAGAGAGGTGAAGTTCTTGGATTAAGCAAGGCAATTAATTTGGACATCAGTACATTGAATTACAAACTTTCAAATTCCATGTTTTGCCTCTATTTCATGCTGTTTACTAAAAATTTTTTGTTTTTATTTTTCCACTGTGACAATTCCTTGGCAAAGCAGACAACAGGGTTCATTCACTGTAGTTGGATGTTTTGCTTTTGTTGAGGTCAGAGTGCTCCCTGGCCACCTAATGACACTGGAGACTTCCCCTTTCTTGCCGAAGAATGGACTCTGGAACACTGTCATCCTACATGTGAGCAGTGTCTGTTTCTCACTTTCCAGCATCTTTCCAGCATGCAAACACATCCATGGCAGTAAAGTAGCGAACTGCCCCAATGCACTATATTTAAGGTATGCAACAGGAATCTGAGTGCTAGTGGGGAGTGCTGTTTGGTCAATGAGTTGGCTTACTTTGGAAAAAGATCATCAATATGATAAGCAACAAATACAATGTTTAAGATGTTTTCAATTCTTGTGTAGAACTAACTTTTCTACAGCATTCACTTTGTGAACCACCAGAAAAAAAAATAGCTGGGGCAGAAATGATAGTTTAATTTACATGTCAGAAAAGCAGCCAAGAAAACATTGAACAGCTTGAGGATACAGTGCTGCCAAGTAGCATGACTTAGAAATTCAATTCAGCTTTGTAAGGCAAATATTTCTCTTCCCACTTCTGCAGAAGGAAAAGTCCCAGGATCCTGGAGGCTGGGTGGAAACGGCAGTCATCACAGCCTGGCTCCCCATAGCCCCAGCACAGACACAGGACATGTGAATCATTGGCTGTGGACATCCATGCCACCACTGTCCTCAAGGGGAGGGATGGTTGGAAGGCATTGGAACCCTGTCCTGCCATGGTCAGTCCCCAGCTTTGGTCTTGAATCTGCAGAAAGAAGAATTTGCTTCATTAACCTACAGGATCAGCGGGGGGCCATCACAATGGAGTTAAGAAAAGAGGTCCTGGTTCCCAGACCGAGGGCCAAGAAGAGGTTAGACATGATGACTCTTGCTATGAGAGCATGTTCCTGCCGTGGATTTCAAGAGCTGGTCATGCTTCATGTGTCTTCAGTATCTGCATGTAGCTTGGCACCTGGCACCTGGAACCTAATAGGTGTTCCAGTAACACCTGTTAACTAAATGACCTCGAAAATAATGCTGATAACAGTAAAGTGAGAGGAACCTCACGGTGAGCCATTTTGAATATGCCTGTGTCCTGGGCAGATACCATACTGGGACCTCTGAATTTGTCCTGGGCAGACACCATACTGGGACCTCTGAGTCTTCAAGACAGAGAAGCCATCTGGGGCCCCTCGTGATTAAGAAACTGGTCAAGTCACACTTCCAGTTAGAGGCAGAGTCATGTCACAAAGCCCAAACTGCTGCTTATATAGAATCTAAGCCTCATCTCTTTCCAGCACTCTGTGATCGTAATGAAATTCCTGAATGTAAATGAAGGAAAATCCTTCTTAATACTTTATTTAGCTTAGAGATAGGAAGGTCGGGATGTGTAAGCCGCTGGTGAATGTAGCACGTGGCAAGTTTGTGCATGAAATAGAATGTTCCAGTATTTTTTTTCTCCACTATGTAGGCTCTTAGAGGCCACGTGCTTCACATGATCTTCATGTCCCGTGCACGCTGAGCACCACTGGGTGCCAAGTACTGCTCCCACTGAGATACACGTCCTAACCTAACAAGGTCCCAGTCTAGCAAGAAGAGTCGACCCATAAGAAGTGGATAAGACGTGGTATGGCTTTTGCACATTACAGGAATATCCCTGTTGTCCTGAGAAACATCCAAGAAGGACTGGCCACGCCTGTTTGGGTGTTCAGACAAACATCACCAGAGAGTTGCATCTGACCTGGAGCTTGAAGAAGAAGCAGACCTGTGGATAATGGAGAAAGGACATAGGGCTTGCAGCAGAGGGAAGCTCAGGACTGCTTGGTGTGGAGTCTGTGGGAGGGGAGTCACGTAGTGCAGGGATTCCTTTAGACCTGCGGCACCTCCACAACAGGTGACACATCAGGTGTGGTTTTACAGAAATGTTTCTAGCAGAGAAGTCGTGTGGGAGCTGTTATGAAATAGAAGGGGTAAGCCTAGGAGCTGGGGCACCTGGGAGCATTTGCTTTTCTTACTTGCACTCACGGGAAGCACCATGAGGAGGAAGGCTGAGGCTTCAGAGGATGGAGCAGGATCAAGGGACCAATCTGTAGGACCAGAGATGGACAGAGAGGATTGTGCTAAAATGTCTGGAGTGGGCATTTGGAAGGCTGGGAGCTTCCCGATCTGAGTGGGAGTGCAGAGGAGCCAGCTGTTCCGGGATCTGGGCAAAGGATCCTGAGCTTTGGGTATGTCGACCTGGAGGTTTTGCCTATGCAGCTGAAGCTTGCAGAGCCTGGACAGAGATCAGGGAGGGCAAGGCCAGCACCATATTGGGTGGGGTCACTCAGGGAAGACAACCAAGAGGGAAGAGACAGCAGGGAATAAACAAATCTGAGAAACACCAAGGGTCAGGCTTGAGTTGATGAGGAGAAGGCTGTGAGAAGGGGCGTGTCTGGAGCATGGCTGGAAGAGAGAAGAATCTGGAAACTTGGGCACCAAGGAAGGCAGGGGTCCAGACGGGGGGTACAGCCAGGGTGGATGGAGAGGCAGAAGTGAATGGCAGAGAAAATCCATCACTGGTCTTTGCTGACCATCATGCTGGGAATAAATTTCAGGCTGGGCTCGCACCAGGTGAGGCTGGGTGGGGCTGGTGATCAGCAGAGTGTGGAAGGTTCTGCCTTCCTGTCTGAAATTGGGGTCCCTTGTATTCAAAAAACAATGGAATGAATAAATTGATGAATAAGCCTGTCTTCCCTGAAAGACCAAAGGATGAATCACACAATCCATCAAAGTGCTCGATGTGGTGCCCTGTACAGATCTGCATCAATTAAACCCTCAGTTGTAATGAGATTCAGTTCATTTTGTGAAAAATTAATTGAAAGCAAATATCACCATTAAAATTCTCAGTACCACTGCCCTAGGGTATTAACCACTTGAAAATTAGTGATGCCCGAGTGTTCCCTGCACAGTGGTGCCCCAGTCAGGGATCACCACGGGGCCAGCTGTTTCCAAGTCTGTGTCCCTGTAGGGCCACCACCATGTTTCCCTGCAGAGTGGCTGGGAAACAGCTTTCCAGGATTCCCCCTTCTCGCCATCGTGACGCTAGGACCCTGCGGACAGGACAGCTCCTCCTCCCCGAGGACCGGGGGACGTGAGAATGAGCAATAACCGTGGCCTTGGATCCAGAGTCATTGCTTGCGGTTGAACTGCCACCCCCTGAGGGACATCTTGGTTTCAGGGAGTGATGATCTGGAGCAGAGGCAGGGCTGATGGGCAAAGGCGCTTCTCACTTCATCTGTGGGAGTGTTCAAGGTGTGATTGTGATAAACCAACGATCTTTGAAATCTCTTCTGTTAAAGTATAACTGCCACTGGAAACCAGGCCTTTTAATCACTTCCCAGCCTTTTGGCTAAGATCAAATAGAACAGGCCTTTCTTAAAACCTTCCCTTTCTTACCTACAAGAACTTCTTTCAAGTTGAACCAAGAGTCTATGAAACATGTTTTCTCCGAATAGTATTATTGAACAGATAAAATTGAGATGGAAGAAACAAGAGTATTTTCTACATGGAATTAGCATGTTTCCCCCTCAAGTGCAGATGAGCCTTAATTTTTGCAAGATACCTCCCGCCCCACCGCCCCTGCCCCGGGACTGACCACTGGCTGGATCTCACTGGGCTGTCTGGGCTGATTCTGCGCCAACAATAGAGAAGGGGGCCTTGATGCTGCCAGCAGGACCTCTAGGAAGGGTCCCACTCTGGGTCCCATTCAGCCTCATAAACGCCCACCTCTCCCCAGCACAAGCATCTCTAGACGGCCGCACCCCCTCATAACTCCCGGCACTGTCCCTAGTTTCATACTTTGCTTCTCTTCACAGTAATGCACCAGCATGGGCGCTGTGACTGCTACTCAACAACGCCCAGTTCTTGCCTCCTTCCCAGCAAATAAATAGTCTCCCTCCGCTGACTGCTCAGCGTCAGAAGGGCTATATGACTTCCTCAGTCCAGTGGGTTGGGGGCAGGGTTGACATGTGTCACCAGCAGGCCAAGCATTTAATTATCAGCATGAGAACTTCTAGCCAACCAGGAAGCTGAGCATCCAGACTGTGCAGACTCTAGAAGGTCCGGCCTTTGTCCCTGGCTGCTGTCTCCACATGGAGGACACTTGTCTTGGGGAGCTCCCAGACCCATGGCAGACCTTGTGTGAGTGAGAAATTCAGCTTAGTTTTTAAAGCCCTGAGGTTTGGGAGATTTTTGTTACTGCAGCATAACGTCACCTGTGGTGACAGAGACACCTGGCTGGAGCATTATAGATATCCTTTCCTGAGTGGTGGAGCCAAGAAGTGCCCTTTTCCTCTCATACCCCCCAAGCTGCTCCTCCATCTGCCTCCTTTGGCTTCTGCTGTTGCTTGAATGCAGCTCTGGCTGGTCACACCATCAGCCTCACATTCTGTGAACCCCCTCACTGCCTCCCTCTCTCTAGCATAGGCTCCATGAGGGCAGGTGCTGTGTCTGTCTCAATTATTGTTAGAGGCTCAGTTTATGCCCAGGAATGTTTGTGCAACAAATAAATGAATGAAAGCTTTTTTACAAAGAGAAGAAAAATCGTATGATGCAAATGACTACTCACTAATTTATTGTTTATGTACATTAACAGGATTTTATGTTGGATTTGTTTTAAATGGGATATACATATTATACAGGCACTAGAATTTAATTTTAATTAAACAGACATTTCTGCTGAAGTTGTTTTTGGTTTCCTCTTTTACTGTCTCACATTGTTCATGAATAGTTCTGCTTGATACTTTTCAGCAATGTGACAGACTGGAAGATAGCCACACTTCCACGAGCAAGTCTGCCTATCTGCCTCAAAATGTAGTCAGCTCAGACACGAACAGACGCCTTCCTAAGTGGGGCTCCGAGGGTGGTGCGGATGGAGTTCTTATCCCAGGATATCAGTTGGCTCAGAGGGCAGGAAGAACGGTGTGGGGAGGGGTTTCCCTCTCACCTGGTGAGCTGCACATGAAAAGGTGGCCTCATTTAGTCTTCAGTGAAAAAAAAAACCTTGCTCTGGTTGTATTAACTGTTTCCTCACCACACAGTCGCCATTTTATTCACTTTCAGCCATTATTGAAGACTCACCATGTGCCAGCATCTGAGCTATCTTGGCAGGAAAGCCATAGCCCTTGTCATCAGAAGCTTGGAGCTTCTATTTCTGGTCCTTAATACGCTTACTTAGATCATCTACCCACAGCGGGTCCCTGTTAGAATGGATGAACATGCACACACACACAGATACACTCTTGCACAAACACAAAATGCATGCATGTGCAGACAGACGTGCAAGTGCACACGCAGGCATGCACACATCTTCGGACTCAGAGATTGGGAGTGGGCTGCCAGGTCCACTGTGCCCATGAGCCACAAGACATAGCTGGCGGCTGCTGAGCCTGAAAGCATTTTTTTTTCCCGAGACAGAGTCTTGCTCTGTCACCCAGGCTGTTATGCAGTGGTGCGATCTCAGCTCACTGCAACCTCCACCTCCCGGTTTCAAGCAATTCTTCTGCCTCAGCCTCCTGAGTAGCTGGGATTACAGGCACCCACCACCACACCTGGCTAATTTTTGTATTTTTAGTAGAGACGGGGTTTCATCTTGTTGGCCAAGCTGGTCTTGAACTCCTAACCTTGTCATCTGCCCACCTCAGCCTACCAATTTTTTTTTTTTTTTTTTGAGACAGAGTTTTGCTTTTTTGCCCAGTCTGGAGAGAAGTGGTATGATCTCAGCTCACTGCAACCTCTACCCCCTAGGTTCAAGCAATTCTCTTGCCTCAGCCTCCTGAGTAGCTGGAATTACAGGTGCACACCACCATGCTGGGGTAATTTTTTTGTATTTTTGGTAGAGATGGAGTTTCGCAATGTTGGCCAGGCTGGTCTCAAACTCCTGACCTCAGGTGATCCACCCGCCTCAGCCTCCTAAACTGCTGGGATTACAGGCATGAGCCAGGGCACCCGGCCAGCCTGACAGCATTTCTGCCATAGCCTTCAAGGGAGCCACGGATGACCACGGACTGTCTTTAGGCAGATGCTGCAGTGCTGTTGTCGTTGTGATATGTTGACAAGCTTCTGAGCTCTGATACTGCAATCATTACTTAATGGAAGGGACGTTATCTGCTTCGGGGAACACTGCCAAGTGCTTCTCCCTCTCAGCTTCAAAAGACAATCTCGTCAGCGTGCGGACCACATGAACAGATAATCGCCTGCCTTCAGGAGGTGGAGCTGCTGAGACAGGCAGGCCCTGAGAGCCGGAGCAGGGAGCGACAATGTCCCGGCCTGGAGCTGCGTCCTCAGCCAGACCCAGTGGTCAGCTCCCGGCCACCAGGACTCCCTTTAGCCAAGAGGCAATTCTACCTCCTGCGGGAGCCAACTCACACGAGGCAGAGTCTCACTTCCTTAATTAAGAGAAGCGCCCCTTGTTTTCTCTGCTCAAAATTTTCCAATGTGCACACACTCCAACAACCTTATTACTAGGTATAAAATGATAATTTCTGTCATGGAGAACACAAAGAGATGAGGAAAATCCTCAAACCCGGGGCCCCCTTGTGGCACACAGGAGCGCTTGCCAAATGTTTTACTGTCTTTACTTTTGGGGGAAATTCTCTTCCTTGGTCAAAACCTCCTCTTCGGACAGGCTGGAGGATGCACCTGGCACTGCTGCTTGCCCAGGCACAAGGACGACAGGCTGGGCTAACCAGGGCCTGTACTCCGAAGGGCAATATAGTTATTATTTATTTATTTATTTTTGAGACAGAGTCTTGTTCTGTCATCCAGGCTGCAGTATACTGGCACGATCTCAGCTCACTGCAACCTCTGCCTCCTGGGTTCAAGTGATTCTCCTGCCTCAGCCTGTCAAGTAGCTGGGATTACAGGCACACACCACTATGCCTGGCTAATTTTTGTAGTTTTAGTAGACAGGGTTTCACCATGTTGACCAAGCTGGTCTCGAACTCCTGACCTCAAATGATCCACCCACCTCAGCCCCCCAAAGTGCTGGGATTATAGGTGTGAGTCACTGCGCTGAAGGGTAATATTCTTTATTCTGCTCTTGCGCTTACAAATAATTGGCAATGAGAAAGAAAGACGCACTGACGTGAGGCCTTGAGATGGTGAACCTCGTGCTCCCCAGTCCCTGCTGCCATCCATCTCTTGGTGACATCCTAGCAGTTGCACATTTTATGTTGAAACAAAGTGAGGAGCTGAGCTTGAAAACCTTCAGTTAACAGAATTGAATATTAATCTTCAGTGATGTGGGGAGGAACTAGTTCACAATCCTGTTCCTTTTTGGGGGCAAAGAAGTTATCCCTCAGAGCCGGGGCATGTTTGGTTGTGAGCTGCAGAGTCCGAGAATCAGAAAAATATTTCTTATTAATGTGGGGGACGAAACAGTTATGCTGAGTAGACATATTTCTCCACTGAAAGCTGCAGTAATTGATTTTTAAAGCTACTGTAGGAAATGCCGTTTTTCCCATTCGTTCCTCTGTCATTAAAATACAGCTTCTTGTGAGCGCATTTCTGCACCTATTCCCTTATTTCTCTGTGCAATAACTAACAATTTTGTCAGATTCTTGCCCTGGGATTTGCCTTCCTATTATTTCAGTGAAAAGTGTCTTTATAGGCAGCCTGAGCCTGACTAAACAGCTGAAAGGAAAACGTCAGGAACCGTCTTTGAAAAAGGACAGAGAAACGATGTGAATGGTGGACTGATTTTCAAATAACTGACATATAATTAATAAAGGGAATGGCTTCGGCCTTTAATAACTCCTTACAAAGTAAAAGATATTGCATATCCTGAGCCTGCAATAGTCACTTGGGAGCCCAGACCTAAAAAGAGCTGGTTCATCTCAAAAGCTGTCAGGATTCCACATTAATCCTTATAGTGAGCTGCATGTATGATTTGGGGGTCATTCCAGGGCAGCCCCTTATTGAGATGTGAGCAGCTATGGCCTCTCTAAAAGCTTGTATGTGATAGCCGTGTGAGAGCCCTGTCATCCTTGATAATCATCATCAGTTCTGGGTCTAGCATCAAGCTAATAGCAAGGGCAGTGTCTGGGATAACCAAGGCCCACGGAGTGTTTGGCAGGGGTTCTGGCTCCCTCACACAGAGCATCACATTGGATGTGTCTCAGTAACAAGTCAGGCTGCAAACAACCCTTTTTATGAATGTGAAAATAAAAACCCCAAGAGCAGTATTTTTGCCATTGCATTTCAGTTGAACTTGCCGGTTTTTAGAAACCATTCCTACCGAAGGAATGCAAACCCTGTGTTGTGCTTTAACCCACTCTCAATTTAAAGCTATAACTGTGCCCAGTGATTTTAACACTGGCTGGACAGTGGGGTCAGTTTCCAGTGTTCAGGATTTGATTGATGAGTCCTTCTGGGATCCTTTGTGCTCTGTCCCTTCTCTCATGATCTTTATCAAGTTACTACTTATCAGAATCTTGTATAGCAAGAGGCAGAGACAACAGCTCAAAGGGAGAAGGCATTATCAATGGCAGAGGACCAATGGCACAGCGTGTTTTGTATTTTGAGCACTAAAATCTAGAGTGAAGAAATTACTTGCCCACAGTCCCAGAACAAACTCATGTGGGTCCAAATGGCAGAGGGAGCATGGAGCTCTGGGACTGCACTTCATGTGGCAGCCTGAGTTCAGGTTGGAAGCAAAGCTTGTGAATCAGGTGGCATCCCCCTCTCTGTCGTGGGTCTCCCCCTTCATTCTGAAAGCGATTTCTGAGATAGCGAGGAAACAGACTATGTTAGGTCAGTGTCTGCGTCCTGGTGGAGACTCTTTTCCCGCTGGCTGTCATTGTCAATTCTACACTGAAATGCATCCAAGTGAAGGGTTTCTTTGCCTGACACTGAGCTATAAACTCCTGTGGACTGAGATAAACCAATTTGGAAGCAGGGCTATTATTCCACTACATGGCAAAGGGGAGAAAATAAGCAATCGGCTCATGCTGAAAAAAGCCTCGATAAATGGGAAATTCACTGCATTTGGCAAGGCTTCGAAGCAGTTTCGGCTTCTATTTTAATAAAATGACATTGAAAATAACCCCAAATTTCTTTTTAAACTCCAAAAATGAAAAATCCTTTTAGATATTTCCTGCTATAAAAATAAGTCCAAATGTTAGGTGAAGGGATTCCAAATGATCAGCTAGGTGTTTCGTGGGTTGCCCTGTGACTTTCAGCCCCAAATTGATGTTGTGAACATGATCATTATCTTCCGCCAAGGACCAGGGGAAAGAGCAGAGCAGTGAGTCTCGAGTGCTGCAGCCTTCTTTGATTTCTGTATCATTAAATAGTAAAATGGAAAATGGAAGCTACTGGCCCAAATTCTAGGGATGCTACAAAATTGGGTTACAATGAAAAGAACGCGCACCCTTCAATTAGGGATCTGAATCAAGATGCCTTTAATGAAAATTCATCGAACACCAGGGGCATGCTCAGCGCTGTCCGCGGTACTGAAACTACCTCATGAATGACCGCTGCCTTCCAAGACATGAATGAATGAATCCAACCAAAATCACGTGAGCCCCACCCAAGTTGCAGAGCCATATGCTAACCTGTAGACCCATGAACAATAAGAAAGGCGTAATTTTTTAATACTAAACAAAAACCAAAAAAACCCCAACAACACATCTTTGTCTTCGTAGAGCTAACAGCTTATGTTCTAGTGCATGGACACAGTCAACAAATAGAAAATAAATAAAATCTGTGGTTAATTAGATGATAAATGCTATGGAGGAAACCAGGGAGGTTTAAAAAAAAGGGTGAACCATGGGCACAGCTGGGACACCTGTGTGTATACCCACATACACACCTATGTTTATATCTGTGTCTTACTCCAGGGTAAACTGTAACCGCAGATCCTGCACACATATACAGACAGACACACACACACTGACATGAACACACTTCTCATTGTGTTTCTCTAGAGAACCCTGATTGATACAATTAGTCATAACAAAACATAGAAAAGTAAACCAACATTTTATTGTTTTATCTTGGCAAATATCCAGAGAAATCTAAACTTTTCCCCCCAAATATCTGCCCATATGTCAAAATGAACCTCATCAGGGTCCAGGCACAAAGAAAGCCAGAGAGATCTGCCACCTGCTTTGGAAAGAACCACAGAACTCTGAGATGCTTCCTTGTATGAGAGAATTTTACGTCAAATTATTAATTCTGAAAGGAAAATGACAAACAGATTGCTTGAGTGTTGTTGGTCCCACTCATTCGCCACTTAATTTTTCCCTAAAAGTTGTCTCTGGGGGATTTTATTAAGCTAGCAATCAAACCATTTAATTTTTCACAAGGCTATTTTGCCATTGAAAATTCAAATTTTACAATAAAGCAAATATTTATTTAATTCATTTACTTAATTTTTATTGGATAACTCCACTACTAACTTACTTATATATTTTTTTTCATAAAAAGGGAAGAAACACCAAGTCACTTCTCCCGTAACAGCTGCAGGGCCCATAATGAAGTCAAGGGTCCCTCCTAGGGGGTGAATGGTCCACTGAAGTCTTGAGTATTGGATGTGTTGGCAGCTGTACACCTTGTTTCTGATAAAATAACCAGAAACAAAGAAGACACAAACCAACCACCACCATTACCTGGTTCTTACATGATCATCCTAAGAAGTTACCATGTTTGTTTCCTTTTGTACTCTGGAGTACATAAATGCCACCAATGTCAATCTAGTTTTGAATCAGGGTGACTAGAACTGAGGATAGGCCATGCTGCCACTCTGTGCCTCCAGGGAAGCCAAGGTTGCTTGTGTGTTAGTTTCAGGTTGCACAGGTAAGGACACGGCCGACCACGGGGATGGGTCAGTTCCAGAGAGACAGTGGCCCAGCCTGACCTGACCCTGTGTGTGATCCTGGGCCAGTGTGAGAAGCTCCTAACAATTCCCGGCTCTGGACGCTGGCAGGTAGTGCCCATGTGGAGTGCAGTGGATGTGGCTTTCCTTATTCTGTGGCCAGGCCCTGTGCAGGGTCCCTTATGGTCAGTGTTCCTCTGCCCCATGCCCCACTCGGGGCACTCTCTAGCCCTCCTCCAGATGTGGTCCTGAGCCCTGCACCTCTCTCCACACTGGCCTCCAGCTCCTGGTGGTGAGTGGTATGTGGGATCCAGAGCCAGCTGAACTCAAGTCTCAACAGCAACTCTATCCTCAGGGATGGGAGGCTGCTCCATTGCTGCAATGGGAAGATTCTTTGAACTAGACCATACTTGTCTGATAATGGACTTCTCATCTGCCCAGCAAGATTCCATTTACTAAGGAAGCCAGTCTCCACTGAGCCTGGATTAGACCTGCCACTGTGTGCGGATCTTGTGTGCAGGAACAATTTTTGATGTCTTCCATTGAGTAAATTCACTGCGCACCAGGTAAATTTGCTTAGCTGGGCTACATCGATCCTGAGCCGTGCATTTGCCCAAATCTGCAATGTTGACTTCATGCACTTTTCATGATGTGTTTGGGGCCTGCAGTGTGTAGGATAAAAACGCAGATTCTAAGCTGGGGTTTTAATCCTGGCCCTGCCCCCACCCTGCTGTGTTACTCTGCAAAGCACGTAGCCCCTCTCTGCCTCAGCTTCCTCCACTGCCAAACGGGCATGATAGTGACAGGGACATGGACCTCAGAGGTCTGCCACAAGGATCCGAGATGCCGTGCAGTCATGTGTTGCTTGACAATGAGAATACATTCTGAGAAATGCATCAGGAGGAGATTTTGTCCTTGTGCAAGCCTCCTAGAGGGTACTTACGCTATACTCTAGGAGGTACTGCCTCCAGCATACCCAGGTATCTAGTGTAGCCTAGTGCTCTAGGCTACAAACCTGGACAGTGTGTGGCTGTGCTGAATACTGGAAGGCAATTGTAACACCATGGTAAGGATTTGTGTATCTAAACATAGAAAAGCTACAGTAAACATACATTATAACCTATGGGAATGCTGTCATAAGTGGAGTCCATGGTTGACTGAGGCATTTTATGTGGCATCTGACTGCACATGTGAAGTGGTAGGATGGTGCCTGGTGTGATCACGCACCTGCTGTTTGCTCTTTGCTGTCACTGTTTGGACCCATCAGAGTTCAGGTTCTGATTAACTTTGATCTTCATGGCCCTTTTCTGTGTCTGAAAGTTATGGTGCAAATTATGGAAAGGATTTTAATGCAAGGTGGAGCTGGGAGCCACACCTCCAGTCCTAATGTGGACATCGAATCCCCCATATTCCCAGAGCAACCCCGAAAAGCCATAGCATCCCCTGCGGTACATTCTCAATCACATGTCTCAGTCACAGAAACAGTAGCAAATCAGAGGTGGAAATAGCAAGGAAAAAAGGGAATTCTGATCTTTAAGAAGCCTTCTTCCTTTTAAGTTGGGGACGGGATTGGGAAGGAAGGGTAGGAGGCCACTGAGATTCCATATATGTGGTCATGTACTGGTTACTCATTACAGGTGTCTGTCTCTCTAGTAGATGCTCACGGCACACAATGTCTGCCCACTGATAGCTCAATGTCTCCCACTTTATTTGGGCTCAGCTGTTGTTATCAGGTTCCAGGAGGAATAAGTGGGAGTTTGGATTGGGAAGGACCCAGAAGGAAGGTCAGGTTGGTATCGGAGCGAATACCTGGATTGCAGGGCTCAGCTGGGAGAGAGGTGGGCTTTCCTGCAAGTCAACAGCTTCAGTCCAGCACTTTTGTCAGTTGGCCTTGCCCAAAGGCCACTGCCCAGCCAGAACAAAGCTTGTGTTGGTGGTGTTTCCACCCAGCCAGTGCCTGAAGACTGTCCCTTCCCTCCTCCCCAGCCTCATCATGAGAGGAATTGAGCCGTTCCCCATCGTCTGGTGTGTAATACCCTCATCCCCTACCCACTACGGCTTCCCTGGTGGTTCCTCTGGGGTGCACAGGAGCTTAGGAGACCCCCCCAAAGACAGCACTTTCCCCTCCACAACCCTCAGATGCTCTGGATCCTGGCGCATCTCACTTTCTCACCTCTGGGAATAGGCAATGCCTTCAGAGGCTGAGCTTTTACCAAGAGATTATTTCCTTCCAGCAAGGACAACTGCAGTTTGGCTCTTTGAGATTTATGGACAATAAAACATCCCGCACACATAAAGAAGTGCTCACGACAGCCACATGGCGTGTCTGGCAGGGACTGCAGAGGAGGATAAAAGTCTCCTCCTCAGCGTTGTCGTGTTGTCGTTCTGTTATCCCGGCCACCTTTCAACCTCTGGGTGTATTGTTTGCATCCATGGAGAAGAACGGAAATGCATCTTAATTCAGCCATCCCACTAGCTGGAGGACAATCAGAGGGCTCTGGAGGGGAACCAGCCCAACAAAACAATAGCCGAGAGTCTGTAGATAAATATTACATCAAACAGCAAATCTCTGGAGTGCAATTGATCCTTGGGTAACAAAGATTGAACACAAAGATTTCCCCCAAAGGTGACCCACACAACTTACATGAATTTTCCCTTTGCAAAACCACCTCCAAATGGGGGTTTTGGCTGAATGCTGCTACATTTGCTGGTATCTGGCCCTCACAACGGGGCACCAAGAATTAATGCATAACAAAGCTCCCAGCCTCTGCATCTGGAAGACCCCACTGCCTTGAGGACTAAATGCATCTCTCTTCCTTCACTCCCGGGAGCAGGGGTTGCTTGAAGGGGAAATGAGAACTCGGGGCTCTGACTCCAAGCCTGTAACATCCATGACAAGTACCTGGGACTCAAATACTGATTCTGCCCCTCCAAGCCTGGGATGGGGCCCGGAAATATGCCATCAAATGAGTGCCCAGGTAGGCGAATCTACTCCTGAGCAGCAGACACACTGAGGAGTGCTGCTGCCTTACAGGAGGATGAGGTGGAGAAGCAGCCTCCTTTGTCTGTCTTTCTGAGGCAAGAGGGCCTGAGGTCCAAGGATCAGAAGGAACAGAGGGACTGCTGCAACCCGGAGACAACCAGACCCAGGTGTCTGCGACAGGTCAACCAGAAGCCCTGGCTGCTCAGTGAAGGTGGTTAGAAGGAGGGTGGTTGATGGGCAGCCATGCTGGGGAGTTTGGGTGGGGAGATGACAGAGACTGTCCCCACCTTAAAGGCCACCTCAAGAGGTACTGTGAAGAGAACGCTGCTAGGAATCTCCCAAGGGCGAATGCAGCTTAGGGTGATGAAGAGGAGTTTGGGATTTTGCTGAGCACCAACTACAGAGCCCTTTGGAGGGAAAAACTGGGGGTTTATGGCAAAGCACCCAGAGCAGGAGCTGCTGGAGTAAGGCCTGCATGTCAGGGGTTGGACCATGGCAGAGCAAGCCCACCCTGGGTCTCCTACCTCCAGGCTTTTTCCAGAGGCTTCACTGGATCTTGGAGAAGGAGATATAGCCCAGGAAGGGTGGTGGGATGTCACGCAGGTGATGCACACAGGTGACACACAGGAGATGCATATGCAGAGGGCACATGGGGGTTACACACAGTTAGCACAATCAGCTGGTGCACAGGTGGCCCACCCAGGTGGCACACAGGTGACACACAAGTGGTAGACACAGATGACACAGGTGACACACACAGGTGACACACAGGTGATACACACAGGTGACACACAAGTGGTAGACACAGATGACACAGGTGACACACACAGGTGGCACACACTGGCAGATCAGCACTCCCAGGGCTCTGCATTCAGCTGCCGCTTGGCTTTCTTGGAGATAGCGGCTTCCCCAGGCCCTGGCAAGAGAAGGCTGATAGCTCACGAGAACTATGCCCAGAGCTTCTGCCTGGCTCGTGATGACTGAGCCCAAGTTGAGAAGAGTCAACCTGAACTCTGTTCACCTGCGAGGTGTTGGGTCTTTGCCAGAACCCCTCGTAGAAGGATCCAACCAGGGGCAAACTGGCCAGTCTGGATGGAGGGGGCTCTCCTGACCATCATACCATTATCATGACGCTATCGAGGGATTCATTGGAGATGACCAGGCCCTGACCACAGACACATGACCCCAGTCACACTGAGCCAGTGCCTGAAGACTGTCCCTTTCCTCCTCCCCAGCCTCATCTGGAGTGTGCAGGTGAGCTTCTGCACAGGTGCACACAGTGAGGGTTTCTGAGTGCCGTCACCTGCTCCTTTCTGCCCTGGCAACTTGGGACCATGGGGGGGGTGTGTGACTCCCAGGGTCTGGCTGCTTCTTCCTAATCCTGGGCTCCCCTCTTAGGAGCTTAGATGGGTGGTTGGGTCACTCAGCATTTTGCTTCAGTTTCTTCATCACTAGAATAAGTGGAGTCTCAGCAGCTATCTCCACAGCCTGCTGGAGGTTTGCACCAGGTGACTTAAATTTACGGGGCAAAAGACAGTTCCTCACATGTGGTAAGACTCCGTAAATATACACAATTATCATCAAAGAGTTTTACCACTGGACTTCGAGAATTGAATTGTAGCGTCCCTGTATTATGTGATTTTCTCTCAGTGAAATCAGAAAAATCCTTTATTTTTGGTGAAGTCTTCACACCTTAGGGATGAAAAAGGCCTCACCAACATCTGCAAATGTTAATAAGCTTGTTCATTTTCTTGCAGGGTCACCGATGCCCAGGGAGTGAGGCGTGGTGGCATTGCACGGGGGGACTGCGCTGTGCCTGCCCTCGCCCCGGGACCTGGGGGACGAAGTGGGTTGACCATCCTCTGCCGATTCCTGCGTCGTTTCCATCCTTCATTTTCTGGTGTGGGATGGGCCAGGTCTGAGTGTCTGAGTGACTTCCTACGATGAGGTTAAGGGAAGGTGGTCCACGGTCCTGGAGGAGCAATTTCTATTAGGAAATCTCAAGGCTGCAGGAAACCGATCAAGTGAAAAAAAAAACAAAAAACCCACATACCCTTAAAAGAGCAGACTCGGAATCCAGCGACTTGCAGCAAACTTCACACTCTGGGTCCTTTAAAGATGACTTAAAATAGGAGGGCGGGGCTCTCAGGCTGCAGGGGCGTGAGAATCCCTGGAGGGCTCCAGCCTCCAGTGTCTGGCTCAGTGGTCTTGGAGGACCCGAGCATCTGCCTTTCTGACAAGGTCCCAGGAGACACTGCTGCTGCTGTGCCAGGCACACACTGAGGCTTCGGTCTCCACCAGCCGATTTGCTTGTGGGAGGACTGGGTGAGAGAAAGTCTGATGGAGGAGGGGGCTTTGCCAAGCCCTTCTGCAGTGAGTGACTCCTGGCTCTGCAGGGGCTGGCAATGAAAAGACCACCACCTTTGCTCTCCTGCAGCAAAAGCCTCCCAGAAGCTCGTGGGTGAGGGTTGCAGGAAGCCCTGTCATTACCATGAAGGTTTTCTACCCTGATGCAAGGTGATTGGTCACACCTACAAGCAGTGTGCTGCCTGGCTTAGGATCCTCACCTTTCCTGTAATTCACCCACATTCCAGCATCATCTGCACTCCAGATTTTTCAATACAGTAGTTCAATTTCCAAAGCCTTATACATTACAGCCAGCCACATGGTCAGAAATACAGCTCAACAGGAACCTTTCTATTGCATGACACTTGGCTGTGGAGTGTTTCTTAAGATGCAATTTATAATCATAAACATCATTTAGAAAAAACAAAATTCAAAAAAATTGTTTTCAGTTGTATGGCCATCACCTGCCTGCTAGGTTTGTCATCTGCATTCTTGTGAGCTCCTTGACTTGGGCCTGGTCCCCGGGCTGGAGAAAATGAGGTGTTGCAGGAAGGAAAGAAGGAAGGAAGGGAAGAGGAGAGAAGGAGAAATGAAGGATAGAAGGGAAGAAGGAAAGAATGAGAGAAGGAGGAAGGAAGGAAGGAAGGAAGGAAGGAGATAAGGAAGAAGGAAGAAGGAAGGGAGGGAGGAAGGAGGAAGGAAGGGAGGGAGGAAGGAAGGAGGAAGGAATGGAGGGAGGAAGGGAGGGAGGAAGGAAGGGGGAAGGAAGGGAGGGAGGAAGGAAGGAGGAAGGAAGGGAGGAAGGAAGGGAGGGAGGAAGGAAGGGGGAAGGAAGGGAGGAAGGAAGGAAGGAGGAAGGAAGGAGGAAGGAAGGGAGGGAGGAAGGAAGGGAGGAAGGAAGGAAGGAACGGAGGAAGGGAGGGAGGAAGGAAGGGAGGGAGGAAGGAGGAAGGAAGGGAGGAAGGAAGGAGGAAGGAAGGGAGGAAGGAAGGAGGAAGGAAGGGAGGGAGGAAGGGAGGGAGGAAGGAAGGGGGAAGGAAGGGAGGGAGGAAGGAAGGGAGGGAGGAAGGAGGAAGGAAGGGAGGAAGGAAGGAGGAAGGAAGGGAGGGAGGAAGGGAGGGAGGAAGGAAGGGGGAAGGAAGGGAGGGAGGAAGGAAGGAGGAAGGAAGGGAGGAAGGAAGGGAGGGAGGAAGGAAGGGGGAAGGAAGGGAGGAAGGAAGGAAGGAGGAAGGAAGGAGGAAGGAAGGGAGGGAGGAAGGAAGGAGGAAGGAATGGAGGGAGGAAGGGAGGGAGGAAGGAAGGGGGAAGGAAGGGAGGGAGGAAGGAAGGAGGAAGGAAGGGAGGAAGGAAGGAAGGAGGAAGGAAGGAGGAAGGAAGGGAGGGAGGAAGGAAGGGAGGAAGGAAGGAAGGAACGGAGGAAGGGAGGGAGGAAGGAAGGGAGGGAGGAAGGAGGAAGGAAGGGAGGAAGGAAGGAGGAAGGAAGGGAGGGAGGAAGGAAGGAGGAAGGAAGGGAGGGAGGAAGGAAGGAGGAAGGAAGGGAGGGAGGAAGGAGGAAGGAAGGGAGGAAGGAAGGAGGAAGGAAGGGAGGGAGGAAGGAAGGAGGAAGGGAGGGAGGAAGGAAGGAAGGGAGGAAGGAAGGAGGAAGGAAGGGAGGAAGGAAGGGAGGGAGGAAGGAAGGGAGGAAGGAAGGAGGAAGGAAGGAGGAAGGAAGGGAGGAAGGAAGGGAGGGAGGAAGGAAGGGAGGAAGGAAGGAAGGAACGGAGGAAGGAAGGGAGGAAGGAAGGAGGAAGGAAGGGAGGGAGGAAGGAAGGAGGAAGGGAGGGAGGAAGGAAGGAGGAAGGGAGGGAGGAAGGAAGGAGGAAGGAAGGAAGGAAGGAGGGAAGGAAGGAAGAGAGGGAGGAAGGAAGGAAGGAAGGACAGAAAAAGAAGGGATGTTCACTGCCTGTCAGCTCTTCAAAGCCCACTTGTCACTCTTGAGGATCTAAGAATCTGACCTAGATTCTGATGCCCAGTAGGTGTTTAATGAGCAGCTGGTGCTGAACAGACAAGCTTGATGTCCGGCAAATATTTGTTAACAGACATCTTTCTGCTTAGCTCTGTGCCTGGTGCCAGGAGGTGAGTCTAAACAAAACCAGCAGAGCCCGGTCTGGGAGGCTGGCCCAGTGCCCCTGACATCTACCTGGAGGCGCTCTTTCCCATGAGAAAACATCAGCCTTGCAGGCTTCTGGGGTGGGGATTTTGTCACCCCATCCCCATGCCTGGTTGAGCCCCATGTGACATTCCTGCAGAAGCTCCTGAGGCCCGGCAGGCAACTTGGGAAGGGGCTGTCCAGGCTGAGGCCCAGGTGCAGGATGTCCCATTGCTGTAAGCAGCGTGTCTGCTTGGAACATCTCTGGACCAGCATTGTGGTTACACAACACCAAAGAAAACACAAACACCAAGGCTGAGGAAGCGTGTCCATCCCAGGCTACTGGAGGACACTGTGAGTTTGGAGGTTACAGTAACATGCTATTAATATTTTATTTGCTCTATGTCACATGTAGGTAAAACTCCCTGCATGGCATCTAGGGAATGTGTATGCAAATCTCTATTTTTCAAAATGAGCCTAAAAAGCAGAACTTACAACTGCCGTTTTGGAACCTGAGTAGAGGAGGGTGGCAGATCTTACATAATTTGCTCAAATTCACAAAACCTATATTGAAAGAACCAGAATTAACAGTGAGCAGCTGTTGAATCCAAAGGGAATTTTTCCCCCGTGATGACAGAGCCCGTGCCCCCTGGGAACCCTGGACAAGCACTGGGGGTTGCAGAGTCAGATTGGAGGACGGAGGCGAAGCCCCAGTTGGTGCCCCGGGCTGGCGAGCTTCTTCCAGGAGACGTGCGGTTGGAAAAAGGGCCTTCACCAGCTGGTGCTGCTGTCAGCTTGGTGCCTGGCAAGTCTCCCTCCTTGCCATCCCAGGGAACAGTTGTGTGGCCCAGGACTGAGAAGATGGCTCCCGCCTAGGATTCATCTCCACCTGCAGAAGGTCAGTCTCAGACCGCACCACTGGGCACACAAAGCCTGGCTTCCCCCTCCGAGATGCCCTTCCTCCATCGTAGAAGGCCTGCCTCCTCCTTTTTCCTTTTCTTTGCTTTTTTCTCTTTTCTTTTCTTTTCCTCTTCTCTTCTCTTCTCTTCTCTTCCCTTTTCTTTTTGAGACAGAGTCTCCCTCTGTGGCCCAGGCTGGAGTACAATGGTGCGATCTCAGCTTACTGCAACGTCTGCCTCCTGGGTTCAAGTGATTCTCCTGCATCAGCCACCCAAGTAGCTGGGATTACAGGCACACACAACCACATCTGGCTAATTTTTGTATTTTTAGTAGAGACAAGGTTTGGCCATGTTGGCCAGGCTGGTCTGGTCTCAATCTCCTGACCTCAGGTGATCTGTCTGCCTTGGCCTCCCAAAGTGGCGCTCTGTATTTCTTCTCCTAAACCATCCCTATTTCCCCAGGGTCCATCCCTCCCACCGTCCCTCCTGTTGCTAACTGAGATATGGCATCAATGTGCCAGGCTGGGCGTCTTGGCCCACATGACAGGCATGCGGAGGGCAAGAAGCTGCGACTTTGGGTCACAAAAGCCGCTGAGTGCCATGGAGACCACGCAGAGGTGGCTCGCTCACCCCAGCTCAGCTGCATCAGGCCAGGCCCATGCATGAGAGGGTGAGGAGGTCTTCAGAATTGAGTCTGCCATGGCTGGCCAGAAGCAGACCTGCTGTGACGGATCTCAAAATGGCCCCACACGCCCTCCCTCCCACTTGTGGAACTCTCCTCTGTCAACTCTGACTCCAGACCCAGGCAGGGAAGTGCCCTGGCGATGGGGTGCCAGCAACTGTAGTTCCAGCAGAAGCCCAGAAAGCACATGGAGGCTCGGCTTCCCAGGCTGTTTTCTGCCTTCATCAGCACCAGGCTCCAGGCACCTGCCAGAGGATGAAGCAGGTCCTCCAAGGTGTGTCAGACAAACCTGCTGTAGTCCCACTGACCGCCATACAACCTCCGGCCAAGATCAAAAGAACCACTTAGCCAACCCAGGGATTCACGAACTAAATAAACGTTAATTGTTTTCAGTCGCTGAGTGTGGGGGCCATTTGTTCCACAGTGGTCCTGTGATCATAGATAACGGATGCACTTATCTGAGCTGATACTTGGAACCGCACGCCCGGATGCCTCTCCCTCTGGGGCCAGGCTGATGATCAAGGCCACAGGAACTGTGATGAGAGACACCTGACTCTTGGGACCCTGTGGAGTTGCCTGCCCTGCCTGGCACGAACCGTTCCTGGCAAAAGCTCTCAAGTAGTCTGCATTTATTGGAGGAAGAGAGAGGAAACTGCCTGCTAAGCCCTTCTGTTATAGATTCAGCTTGTGGAGCTGAGAGACTGACTTCTTCCCTGCTTTGCGGCTTCAGTAAAAGCATTTGAGTGTTTCTGGGGAAAGAGCTGCCGGAGGAGTGAAGCTACTTCCCTGTAGGAAACAACGCATGGCACTTCCTGGGGGCGAACCACACTTGCAGGGAAGAATGAATCCTGGCCCCGAATGGGGGGAAGGCAGCCACAATTTTTCTTTCGGAAGTAGACTGTCTGCCCTCACCGTAAATGCAGCTATGTGACTTGACATGGCTTTTGCAGTCTGATGTTAAAATAATCAATACTAAGAAGACAAAATGATGCATTTGGACAGTGATGAGCCAAAAAAAGAGCAAGATTGGTGGAATTAAATTAAACAAAAACCTGAAACAGAAACAGACATCCCATTATTTGAGCTACAGAAAAACCATTTCTGTATATTTTTTATAAATATTTTATCCAGTTATTTCAGGATCACAATTATTCTTAAAAATGAGACAAGCTGACAATTTAAAAAAGCTTTCTTTTAACTATTCAGTGCCAAGGGAAAATATAAAAATGACTCTATCTTAATGAGTAAAATTTACATACACTGTTGACCTCGCGTGCAACCTTGCATCATTTCATGTCATCTGATGTACATTTTCCTTTCCCACAGCTGACATTCAAAACTACTTCTCAGAGTCCAGAAAAATATCACATAATCCTTACTTTTCCATAATCTAAAGAAAGGAAAAATAAAGAGCAAATGTACATTTCTCGTTGATAAAAGTCAACAAGTGAAAATTCCCGTAGAATCATGATCACGGAGCACATGCGTTCCTTCAGGTAGTGCAGGGGGAGAAGAGGGTGAGCCCCCATTAAACCTGCAAAGAAGCTTTGGGGGTCAGCATTCTCCAGGAGGGTATGCACCCCTTTCTTCCTAACAGTGTGTTGAGCACCCAGGCTGACACTGGTCTGCCTCAAAGGCCTGGTGTCTGCGCGGCCAGGCAGCCCAGCAGCGAGGCATCCTGGGGAGCGGTGGTTTGCAGGCATGAGGGATTTCACGTCTGTGTGCCGATCATCTTCCCTCTGA
Source organism: Pan troglodytes (assembly GCF_028858775.2). NCBI lineage: Eukaryota > Metazoa > Chordata > Mammalia > Primates > Hominidae > Pan > Pan troglodytes. The sequence continues at coordinate 143,527,957 of NC_072406.2, read as the reverse complement.
CTGCACCTGCTGTGGCCTTGCCTGTGAGTGCCCATGGAGTCCTGGCACCCAGGCTGTCCGTTTTGGCTGCATTTGACAAGCAGCCAGTGTCAGCTTTCCAACAACACACTTTGCTCAGAGACGCTTTTTCTTTTTTTACCCAGATCTCTGCCTCAGTCCCTGCTGAAGGTTGTTCTCTCCATTTTGCCTCAAATTTATCGCACAGGAAGGTTGATCAGCTCCTCCTTGGATGAAGAACCAGGCATCTCTGTTTGTGCCCTTACTGCAAGCCTGTGGGCGCTGAGCAGGGGCACAAATGCACACATTCATTCATTCATCCAGGAAGCGCTGACTGAGGGCCCACTGACGCAGAACAAAGGAGAATTCTTGTCCTCAAAAAATCATCTGAAATCACGTGCAGTGTATAATAGAGACACACAGTGAGCTACGGGAGTATAGTAAGGTGTGGGGTTAGAGATGCCACAGAGGGAATAAATGCTTTTCAGAGGAGAAGGTGTTTGATTTAGCCCTTGAAGTATGTGTCTGCAAGGAAAAAATGGTGTGGTAGGTTTCTCAGGCAGGGTTTGCATGAGGAAAAAGTGCTTGTACCATGCAATAGTGAGCAAGGAACATCATCCCCTAATTCACAGGAGAAGACCTACGGACACCCAGCTAATCAACAGCTTTGAAAACATGATGCAACCTCAAGAAGAATCCAATATATGTAAATTAAAACTACAAAAAAACATTGCTTATGGCCAAGCAGGTTAGAAGCATTTTAAAATAATACTCCATGATGGCATAATGAGATAAACTGGCTGCACTCACACACTACCAACTGAGCCATATGGATCAGGAATTTTAAAAGGGTCCATACCATTCAGCCTTATATCATCTGAAGACCAAGATTCATACTCCAAGACTGTCACACAGGACTGGGCATATTAGCAAAGCTGGGATGCTCCACGTGCTCAACACAGGAATAGAGAATACTCATGCATGAATGATTATCTGACTGTGAAAAATCAGGCTCATGAGAAATGTTGGATGACATGAAAAATCATGACGGTATACACAGAAAGTTCTGTTACCAAAATGCATGACTCATGTTATCGTGGCTACATGAAAGTTGTGTTTCAGGTTGCATGCCTTTAGATGTAAGTAGCAAAGTGCGACTCAGGGTGTCTTACGCCATAGGGGTTTATGATCATCCAGAACAAGACATTTGGACATCAGTGGCCCTAAAATTAGCCCAGAGCACTTTTGAGCACTCCTATTCTTCCTCTCTGCCATTCCTGTTGCTTGGCCCATCCTCGGGTGTGGTCTCTTTTGCTCAGGAGATGAATTCAGTATCCTGGACTCACATAGCCATGTCAAGATTTTACCCAGAAAACAATCATTCTTCCTTATCTCTTTTCTCCACATAGACACAAACATGACAACTCTTTAAACAGCTCCCCAGGAGATGGTCTCCTCCAGCTCAAATTTCTGTGGCCGTGGTGCAATATATCCACACCAAAGCCAACCCATGGTGATGGGAAGAGACAGGACGAGGCCAACGTTGACTTTCTGATAGTGTAGAGGGGCCCCTGTTTCCAAAATGCACTGTCCCCAGTGACCTTGGACTGCCATAACAAAACACCACAGACTGGGAGGCTTAAACAACAGACATTTATTGTCTCAAAGTCCTGGAGGCTGGAAGTCCAAGGTCAAGATGTTGGCAAGGCTGGTTTCTCCTGAGCCCTATTCTCAGCTTGCAGGTACTGTTTCCTCCCTGTATCCTAATCTCTTCTTGTAAGGAAACACGTCAAGTTAGATTAGGGCCACACCCTTTTGACCTCATACAGTCATGCTGGGGGTCAGGGTTTTAACCTATATATTTTAGGGGAACACAATCTGGGCCAAATGAAAGGTCAATAATTTTGCTAGCAAGAACCATGAGTAGAGAAAAATGCCATTGCATAGACCACAAACCCTCAGCCACACATCCTTGGAGTAAAAATATATATGCCCTCCAAAACTGTAACAGTCATCCTCTCTGGAATATGGCGGCATTAGGGTTGAATTTCATCTTCTTCTTCGTGTAGCTGGAATTTGCAGAGCAGAAGGAAGGAAGTGGAGCATAGAAAGACCTCCAGACATTTTCATATTTGCCATTAGGTATTCTCCTGAATATGAAGCTGCACACGCACAGCGCGGAACTTTATAAAACTGGTGAAAGAATGACTGCTGTGTAGCTGTAAAATGAACAATTCCCAGAGCTCAAGCAGAGCTGGAAGATATTTGGGGTCTGAGCAGTCGAACAAAGAAGAGTGACCTTGTTTAGCACCAGGGCATTCACCAAACACCTGGGAAAATACAATGTTCAGGAAAGATACTGTGGAGCTTATAACAAATGGAGCAAAATGTGTTCCAATCACAGAACGGAAAGTGGAAATTGAAGCCTACTGTTGTAAGTTTCTTACATTAAATGCAAAGTTGTATATTAGTAGAAGATTGGTCGTGATATTTTAAATAGGCATGTTTTCTATAAAAATATATTATTACCAAATAATGCTTATTCACATAATGCAAGTGGTTTACATTAAAAATTCAGTTTGATTCACCATATTAAAACAATAAGAACAAAAAGTGGCCTCAATGAATGTGGAAAATGCATTTGATGGAATCCAACATCCATTCTTGATGAAAACTATCAGCAAACTGTGAAAAGATGGAAACTCCTCAAGCAGTGAAAGAAAACTATTAATACTGACCTTGCATATTTTGACCTTACTAAATTCACTCATAAATTCTCTACTGTTGTTCTTTTAAGAAAATTGTTTTCAGCCAGGCATGGTGGCTGAAGCCTGTAATCCCAGTACTTTGGGAGGCTAAGTTGGGTGGATCACCTGAGGTCAGGAGTTCGAGACCAGCCTGGGCTACATGGTGAAACCCTGTCTCTACTAAAAATACAAAAAATTAGCCAGGCATGGTGATGTGCACCTGTAATCTCAGCTACTCGGGAGGCTGAGGCAGGAGAATCACTTGAACCTGGGAGGTGGAGGTTGTGATGAGCTGAGATCATGCCATTGCACTCCAGCCTGGGCAACAAGAGTGAAACTCCATCTCAAAAAAAAAATTGTTTTCATTTTTCTAGGTAGTTTTAATTTTCATGTGATCATACTATCTGATTTTAAGACTTAAGATAGAGCTACCTTAATAAGAAAATGTATAATTTGCATAAGGGTAGACTAGTAGCCCCAGTGAACAGAATACAATGCCAAGGTAATTCATGGACAGTGAACACTCTTTAAGCAGCCTCTTCCAGAGGGGCTGGGAACTCTGGAAATCCACTGCTTCATAAAGGCAATCAGAACACTCTATAGTATTGTCAAAATCAATTTTTTCAGGTCTCTGTAAATTTACCACAAGCTTGCAACAATCCTAGGAGCAATTTATCCGTGATAAATATCTGAATCTTGAAATTAAATCCAAAGCATAAATAACCCATACAACTCAATGAGAAGATAAACAACCTAATAAAAAATGGTCAAAAGACTGGAACGGACACTTCAACAAAGTATGACATTAAAGTATATGCTTTAAATGAGTGCATTTCACCCTATGTAAATTACATCTCAAGTAATTGATTTTAAATTTCGATATTAAAAACCCAGCAAAATATTTGAAGAGGGGTTTGTTGAAGGAACATGCATGAATGAGCATTAGGCACACAGAAAGCTGCTTAGTATCATTTACAGTCATGAAAGGGCAAGTTAAGGCCCCAGGGAGATAGAACTGCATAACATCATCATGGATGCAATTTTAAAATCACATTTTTGGTGAAGATGAGAAGCAATTGAAACCCTCTTACATTTCTGGAGAGATTAAATGTGGTACAACCACTTTGGAAAACAGTTTGACAACTTATTATAAAGTTAAACATACACTTTTCACAAAACCCAGAAATTCCATTCATATCTTTTCTAAAAAGAAATGAAAACATATAGCCACACAATGAGCTGCACACAAATGATCATAACAGTTTTATTCATAATGGCCAAAAAACTTGAAACAACTAAAAAGTCGATCAGAAGATGAACTGATAGCCAAGTCTCGGTTACATATAGCAGAATAGTACTTAGCAATAAAAAGGAAGGTACCACTGATCTGCCTAAAAACATGTAGCAGCCTCAAAGGCATTAGGCTGAACAAAAGAATAAAGATGCAAAAATGTACATACTGCAACATTGCTTTTACATGGAATTCTGGGGCAGTAAAACTAATCAGATACAGAGCAGGTGAGTGCTTGCCTGGGACCCGGGGTAGGCTAATGGGAAGGAGGTCAAAGGGCACTTTCCACCAAAAGATGCATTCAACCAAGTGAAAATGTAACTCAGAGAACTGGAGAAAATATTTGCAGATCCTATATATGATAAGAGGTTAACATCCAGAATATATAAAGAACCCCTACAACTCAACAACAACAAAACAAACAACCTATTTAAAAATGGGCAAAGGACTTGAATAGGCATTTCTCCAAAAGACATATACAAATCACCAGTAAGCACGTGAAAAATGCTCAACATCACAAAATCATTAGGGCAATGCCAATCCAATCAAAACCGTGATAAGGTATCACTTTACATCCATCACAATGGCTATTATAAACAAAAGAAACAGAAACAGAACATGAACGTTCTCAAGGATGTGCAGAAGCTGGAACTCCTGTGCACTGTCGGTGGAAATGTAAAATGGGGTAGCTGCTATAGGAAAGAGTTCCTCAAGAAATGAAAAACAGGATTGCCATATGATTCAGCCATTTCACTTCTGGGCATGCACTCAGAAGAATTGAAAGCAGGATCTCAGGAAATATTTGTACACTCATGTTCGTAAGAGCATTATTCACAACAGTCACAGGGCAGAAGCAACCCAAATGTCTGCTGACAGATGAATGGGTAAGAAAAATATGTGGTCTACTCTACAATGGAACATTATTCAGCCTTAAAAGGAAGGAGATTCTGACACAAGCTACAACACGGATGAAACTTGATGTGAAATGTCAGTCACGAAATGACCAAGGCTGTATGATTCCACTTATGTGAGCTACATGGAGGAGTCAAATTCACAGACGGAAAGTAGAATCCTGGGTACTGGGGGCTGGGGAAGGAGGGTGGGGAGTCAGTGTTTACTGAGTACAGACTGCAGTGTGCAAGATGAAAGGAATTCTAGAGATGGGAGGTGGGGATGGCTGCACAATAAAATGTGAATATGCTTAATGCCACTGAACCATACACTCAAAAATTTTTAAGACAGTAAATGTTATGTTTTGCATATTTCGCCAAAACTATTTGTAAAAAGTTAGGAAAAAGACAAATGGAGGTAAATGGAAGCATTGAACCTAGCATTTCCCCACAGAAAGATGCAGAGAGAAAAAAGAAACAGAGATCGGCAAATTGAGGAAAAATGAGAAAAATGAGGGGGTGAGGTCACTTGCCATGAAGTGCTCAAACTCATATGCATTTTGCCAAAGTGGAATTGGTCAGCGAGTGGACAGAAGCAACTGTAAAAGTGATTTGGAAAACAGGTACACGTAATTTTTTTCAGTGTCTTTTGCATCCCACTATCCACCTCCATAAAATATTCTAAATAACTTCTAGCGATCTGAGTACCAACTGTCCTTTAATGCTGAGGCTTTGCATGGCAACCCCTACTCGGCAATTTGTGAGAAATGATGAAATAGTGTGTGGGTTGATGGTAATTAATGCCTCAGGAAAAGTCTGTCCTTGGCATGAAATAGGATTCCCTCCTCATCAGCAGAGGAAGTGTAGGTTTATTCAGTGCTGGTGGTGCAGCTTGGTGGGTGGGCTTCAGAAGCTTTGAACCTTCCCACCTAACACCTAGAGCAGCCCTGGGGATAGTTTTTGGTTTTGAAGTTGCCTCTGTCTGGGTACGCTGCATTATGGTTGCAACAAAGCTGACTTATATGTGCTAGAAAGGATTTTGTATGTAGACTGACAGATTAAAAGAGGGACAGTGTCATTCTATTTAATTGTTGGAGGTATTTTTAAAGATACTTTGCATCTTTCTAATTTGCTTCATTATGTTTATTAAAATAGAATATAGAATATAGATGAGTACTTATTTAACAAGATGATTGCATCACTAGCCATGTGTTACATGTGTTATGTTGACAGCATACCACTGTTTCATTTATTTATGTGTCCATTTAATTATTCATTTACTCACTCATCCATGCATTAATGTATCATGTGTTGATGAAATGCCTACTATATTCTAGTCCTAGGCTGGGTCCTACAGGAATTGAAAATCTTCCAGTTTAGGGAGGAATGACCAGCACTATGATATTTCACAGTAACTTGTACTAGTGCTATATGAACACAGAGAACACAGTGACCAGTCCTGCCTGGATATCCCAGGTCCACAGGAAACCACTTCTGGGCTGGGCCTTCAAGAAAGAGGAGGGTTTGTCTGAATGGAGAAGACATGTGGGTGGGAGTAACACATTCCAGGTAAAGAGGACAGCAAGACCAAGACAAAACCCAACATTCTGCAGTTTGAGAAGCAGTCAAAGCCTGGTAACCTGGACAGAGAAATTCCTTTTTGGATACCCCTGTGACCCACTTGGGAAGCAGGAGGCTTTGCTCAGGCTCTGCCCCATTTCTCCCTGCAATGGGCAAAGCTGTCCTCCTCCTTCTCACTTGACTTCCTCCAGTCTTTTCACTTCTCTGCCCCTGAGGTTGGATCCTCCTTCTGTAATGACATGCGTTCTCTGTTTGCCATTTAATACACCAGTGGTTTCTTGGAGGGGAACTCTTGTCCTGTGGAAGCAGACTGTGTGAGTCAGTGTGGGCTGCTACTTATAAGAATAGACACGTGCTCCATACAGGTCTGGAGGCTGAACGTTCAAGATGAAGATGCAAGCAGGCCGGTTCCTGGTGAGGGCTGCCTCCTCACATGCCCTCCTCTGGTGGAGAGGGCTCACTTCTCTCTTCCTGTTTGTATAGGACACTAATCTCATCATGGGGGCTGCACTCTCAGGAACTCATATAACCTTTCTCACTCCCACAGCCCCCATCTCCAAATACCTTCGCATTGGGGGTTAGGGCTTCAACATATGTATTTTGGGGAGTCACAATCAGTGCACAGCCCAGCCTTAGTCTGAGGAGCAGGAGAGGAAGTTCCAGCTCCAGAATCTAACTGGAGTGCAGTGCCAGTTTCAAACCCACTTGGCTTCTTTGTGACTTCCGAGACAGGTTTCCATGCTGTGGTGACCACACAGCAAGCTCTCCACCAACAACTGCCTGAGAATCTCCTGATCGTTGTGCATTTAGTGGCACCCTTCCTAAATGCTGCTACCAGGAGGTGTGGCTGCGTCCCACAGTTGGGAGTCTGGGACACGCCTCACTCACATGAGGGTGATCGGCTTTGAAACAGCCTTTCTTTCACAGCAAAGCTACTGTGGTGGGCTTCCAGCAGCAGAAGTGCCACTGGCTTGGGGGCCAGGTGATTGCTGGTGTTTAAAGGTGCTCAGGCTGCCTGCATGATGCCCCCTCCACCTCACCCTTACTTCACTGGCCAGCTTCTGCACAGCCCAGGAAGATGGGGCTGCTTTTGCATCTTTTATTCATAGGTTCTTCATGAACTGGGCTCCCAGGGGACATCAACAATGGCATGAGTGATGTTATTTTAAAGCATCTTGCCACTTGATAGTAAAAGTGTAAGTATTCTTGTAGTCCAACTCATCAATCTCTAACTTTGGCTTTTTCATGCTTTTGCTAGAGAAGGTCAAGTTTGAGTGAAATAATAGGAATGGCATTGTTGGTGACTGATTGCGGCTTTCCTTGATGTTCTTCTATGAGGGCTATGAATAAGGATTTTCCTTTATGGATGTTGCTCAGTGGATGGCACTTCTGCTGTAGCAGGAATGCAACCTAATGTTCCCTGAGAGCAGGGACATTGTGTGGCATCAACTGAAGCTGCTCTTAGACAATGTGGAAATGTCAGAAGAGCAGAGCTTGGCCCTTCAGAGCCTGATGCTTCATCTCCCTGAGAAGAGTCAGTCATCCTGGCAAGATGGATTGGAAAGGATGGACGGCCATGGGGGCAGTGCAGGCCCATGTCATAGTGGAGATGCATGCCCACCACTTCATGAAATCGGCGACCCACAGATGCAGGGATCTGTTTGCTGACAACTTGGTGCTTGGCATATGGACACAGAAAGATAGAGCTTTAGTCCAGGGACTGGTGAGAATATCTGAAGGTGTCTTTTTAAGATATGGTTACCAAAGTGGTCCAAGGTGCTCCAGTTCACATAAGTGTCAGGCAGGCATATCAGAGTGTGTGACAACTAGCAGACCCTGTTCTAGACTCTGGATGGTGGTTCTGCTTTGGCCATCTTGATGACAGGTCTTTTGACATGGTTTCAATGTTCTTTTTGCTATTCTCTTAATCTACAATATTGGCTCTCAATGAGGGCAGGGAGGGTTCCTCATAGGGAATATTTGTCAATGTTTGGAAAAATTTTTTTGATTATTATGACTTGAGGCAGGTGTGTAGTTGGTAGAGGCTAGAGTGGCCAAGATGGCCTTCACCACTAGGTGAATTATCCCCCAAAAACATCAATACTGTTGAGGTTTGTAAAACCTACTCTATGCTATTTACATGCTCACAGCACCACAGCTGTCAAAATAGCATAAAAGAGAAAAAATTTAATAAAAAATAAAAAGATTCTAGGGTTATTTCATTAGAAACTTTTATCACACCACAAAACAAGTCCATCTCAGCTGTTATGTGGAGAAAAACTGAGTAAACACGTGGTAGCAGTGAATGCAGAAATAATGACACTAAAATTAAAAAATGATTTTCCAGATTTGAATCATGTTACGTATCACTCTAAGAACTCTAGACAAATTGTACCATTTACATTTTACAACAACCTGGTGAAAAAAGTTTAATTAGCCATTTAATAGATGAAAAAACTAAGGATGAAAGAAATTTTAAAATCTTAATAGCAAATATTGACGTGGGGCTTATAGCAACCCAGAAGCTGCCCTGAGGATTTCACACTGCCTAATACAAAACAATCCTTCCAGGTAAATTCTATTATTATCCCGACTCTGTAGATGAGGAGGTATGGATGTCCAAAAGTTAAGTAATTTGCCCATAGTTATGCAATTAATCATTGGAAAGGCCATGATTTGAACACTGGAAGTTTTATATCAGCATCTGTACTTTCTATCACTCTTCTAAACTTAGCCAACTTATGAAGGATGGGGCCAGATTTCCTTTAACTCATGTGTCCCTAGAATGCCCTCAAATATTACTCTGCATTGAAAGATTTAGGGATCTCCCTTCTCACCTCATGAATAGCCAGTGGCTGGCCAGGAGGACAGTGTGCTCTGAGTACTCCCATGAGCCCCACAGGCAGCTGGGCATGACCTTGGGGGTAAAAGCCAGCCATAGCCTGGATGCATTTTGCCCATGGTGATGAGAATTATTCTCTGAATAATAGAAAATTGACGAAGAAATGAAAAGAGCCTCAGAGACCAGTGGGACTGTGACATAGAATTTAACATTCATGTCATTGGAATCTCAGATAGAGAAGACAAAGAACACTGGGTTAAAAAAGTACTCAGAAAAATAGTAGCCAAAAGCTTCTCAAAAATTTTTAAAGAAGACATAAAACAAGAGAGTCAAGAAGCCAAGAAAATCCCAAATATGATGAGCCAAATGATATCTATACCAAGAAACGTCATGGTCAAATTTTTGGACACCAAAAACAGAGAAAAAGTCTTAAGAGCAGCTAGAGGAAAACCAACCAATCACCACTGGGAAAACTCAATTCAAAATTAAAAAAAAGAACTATGGAAGTCAGAAAGAAGTTGCATAGCATTTTTCAAGAGCTATAAACAAAGAACTGTCAACCCAACATTCTATGCTCAATGAAAATATCCTTCAAGAATAAAAGAGAAATCAAAACATATGCAGATAAAGGAAAATGAAGATAATTTGTCAGCAGGAGGCTAACCTCATAAGGATAGCTAAAGGAAGTTCTTGAAACAGAAAGGAAATGATGAAATAATAAATCTTGTAAAATCAGGAAGGAAGAATATGATAAGCCAATGTATGGGTACTATAATAGACTTTCTTTCTCCCCTTGAGTTTTCTAAATTATGTTCGTCAGTTGAAACAAAAAATTATAACATTATCTGATGTGGCTCTGCATGCATGTAGATGGAATATTTAAGACAATTATAATTTAATAGGAGAAAATGAAGAGATGTAAGAGAGATAAGATTTCTATGCTTTACCTGAACTGGTAAAATAAAAATATTGGTAGATTTTCATGTTATGTATATAAAATGTAATCCCTAGAGCAGCCAGTTTAAAAGCTAAACACATATATTGAGTCAATATCACTGTAATTAAATCAAAATGGGATTCTAAAAGAAATAGTTCAGTAACCCAAATTAAGGCAGGAAAAAGGAAACAAAGAAAGCTAAAACAGAGAGAACAAATAGAAAACAAGAAGCAAAGTGGCAGACAAGCCTTAACATATAAACAATTATATTAAATGTAAATTATCTAAATATACTAATTCTGAGACAGAGATTGGCAGAGTGGATTAAAAAACATGACCCAACTATACGCTGTCTGTAAGAAACTCACTTCAAACATATTAGAGTCAGATTGAAAGTAAAAAGATAGAAATGCCACATTATGCAAAGATTATCAATGGAAAGCAGGAGTAGATTTAGTAAAATCAAATAAAATAGGCTTAAAAATAAGAAAAATTCCAGAGCCAGAGAAGGATGTTATATAATGATAATAGGGTCAATTCACCAAGATAATATGGCTATTATTCTAAATGTGTATGTATCAAATAAGAAAATTGCAAAACATGTAAAGCAAAATCTGATAGAACTGAAAAGAGAAATAGACAAATCACAATCTGTCTTTAACAACTTCTCCCAACAACAGACAAGAAAATTAAATAAACTTCTCACCAATTGGTAAAGCAAACAAAAAGCAGCAGATATATGAGAACTTAACACCACCTGACGCAAACCAATTAGACTCAACACCACTGCATAACCCAATTAAACCAATAGGTTTAATAGACATTTATAGCACATTTCATCCAACAACAGCAGAACTGACATTTTTTTTCAAGTATCCGCATAACATATACCAAAATAAACCATATCCTAGGCCTCAAAAATCTTAGTATATTAAAAGAATTGATGCCATGCATGTGTGTGTTCTTCTACCACAATGTAGGTGTGTTCTTCTACCACAATGAATTCAAACTAGAGATAATAATAGGGAAATCAACAGACTCTTAGAAACAAAACAGCACATGTCCAAATAATCCATGGGTCAAAGAGAAAATCTGAAAAGAAATTTTTAAAAATACATTGAATTTAATGAGAATTAAAATACAACATATTAAAATTTGTGAGACACAGCTAAAGCAGTGATGAGAATAAAATTTGCAGCACTAAGTACACAAATTAGAAAAGCAGAAAACTGTTAAATCAATAACATGAGCTCACATCTGAAGAGCCTAGAAAATGAAGAGTAAACCAAATCCAGGACGAGGAAGGCAATGACAAAGATAAAAGCAGAAATCCATAGACTTGCAAACAGAAAATGACAGAGAAATAAATGAAACATAGAGGTTTGAAAAGCTCTATAAAATTAATGAACCACTAGCAAGACAGACAAAGGAGAAAGAGAGAAGATGTAAATTACCAATGTCAGGAATAAAACATGGAATATCACTACAGACCCTGAAGACATCAAAAGGATAATAAAGTCATACTAAGAACAACAATACATGCGTAAATTTGACAACTTACATCAACTGGACCACATTATTAAAAAACACCAACTACCACAATTCACCCAGTATGAAACAACTAATTTGAATAGCCCTATAATCATTAAAAAAATAGAATTTATAACTTTAAAAGCATCCCCAAAATGAATCTCCATTCCTAAGTGGTTTTGCTAGAGCATTCTATCAAATCCACTAGAGAATTCTATCAAAACTTTAAAGAAGAATGAATACTGATTATACACAATACCTTCCAAGGAATAGAATAGGAGAGAACTCTTCTTAATTAATTTCATGAAGCTGTGTAACCATTATACCAAATCTCTCTCTCTCTCTCTGTCTCTCACACACACACATGCCCCAAACAAAACTTCCCAGAACTGAGTGTGAATTCAAGATTGCAAGATACATGAAAATATATGAAAATAAATTTTATTTCTATATACTAGCAATGAACACATGGTTATCAAAATTAAAATACAATACCATTTACAATTGCTTAAAAAATAAAATATGTGACTTGGTGCAGTGGCTCACGCCTGTAATCCCAGCACTTTGGGAGACCAGACGGGCAGATCACGAGGTCAGGAGATTGACACCATCCTGGCTAACACGGTGAAACCCCGTCTCTACTAAAAATACAAAATTTAGCCGGGCATGGCGGCGGACGCCCATAGTCCCAGCTACTTGGGAGGCTGAGGCAGGAGAATGGCGTGAACCCGGGGGCAGAGCTTGCAGTGAGCCGAGATTGCACCACTGCACTCCAGCCTGGGCAACAGAGTGAGACTCCATCTCAAAAAAATAAATAAATAAATAAATAAAATAAAATATTTAAGGACAAATTTAACAAAACATGAACAGGACTTGTATGTTGAAAACTATACAATGCTGATGAGAGAAATAAAACAAAGATCTAAATAACCATGTTCAGTGATTGGGAAACTCAACATAATGAAGATATCAAGTCTCTCCAAATTGATATACATGTTTAATGTAATTCCTATTGAAATTTCAACAAGATTTTTATAGATACATTTAAGATGAGTCTAAAATTTATGCGGAAGAGATAAGGGAAATAACTAATATAATTTTTTAAAGAGAAGAAAGTGGGAGGAATTATTGTACCTGATTTTAAGATTTATTATAATTATATAGTTATAGTAGTCAGCAGTGTGGTATTGAATCAATGAAACAAAAGAGATCCCCAAACCTGATACACAGAGATTTCCCCAACTGATTTTTTCAACAGCTTTATTGAGATACCCATACAACGTATTAAAATTTGTGAGACACAGCTAAAGCAGTGATAAAAAAGCACCATACAACTCATTTAAAATGTATAATCCCTAAGTTTTTAATATATTGACAGATATGTGCGACCATCACTACAATCAATTTCAGATGATTTTCGTCATCTCAAAAAGAAGTCCCTAACCATTTAGCTGTCAATTCCCATTACCACATCCCTGCCACCCCTAAGCAAACATTAGGGATTTGCCCCGACATTTTATATAAATGGAATCCTATGTGCTCTGCTGTGATTGGCTTCTTTCACTTAGTGAAAGGTAGAATGTTTCCAAGGTTTATCCATGTTGTAATATGTATCAGTACTTTATTATTTTCAAGGCTAAATAATGCTCCAGGTATGGCTATAACACATTTTGCTCATCCATTCATCATTTGATGAACGTTTGGTTGCTCCCACCATCTTCCACCTATGTTTTCATCTGATGAACACTTGATTATTTCCACCTACCTACCTAATTTTTGACAAAATCACAAAACCTATTCGATGTGGGAAAGAGCATTTTCAACAGATGCGCTGGAGCAACTGGACAAAAGAAACAAAACTGGACCTTGACCTACGTCTCACATTTTACACAAAAATTAATTCAAAATGAATCATGGATTTAATGTACAATGTTAGGGAAAAAAATATGAGTAAACTGTTGGGTATATGGCTAGGAAAGGAGTTCCTAAACTGGACACAAAAAGGATGAGTCAAAAAAGGAAAAAGAATAAAATGGACTGCATTAAAATGAAAATATTTTTCTCTGTGAAAGTCTCCAGAGGATGAAAAAGCAAGCTTCAGACTCAGAAAATATTCATAAACCATATCTTGCAAAGGACTATTATCTGAAATACATAGAGGACACTCAAGACTCAAAAGTTAGTCAAATAATCTTCTTAGAAAATGAACGGAGGTATAAAGAGACATTTCACCAAAGAGGACATAAAGATGGCGGAGAGGCAACAGGAAAAGATGTACAACATTATCACAAATTAGGGAAAGGCAAATGGAACCCGCAATGAGGTAGTACTGCATATCCATCAGAATGGCTTAAAACAGTGACAACACTCAATGCACCTGAGGTTGAGGAGAAACGCTCTCTCATACATCACTGGTGGGAACGCAAAATGGTACAGCTGCTCTAGAAAGCAATCTGTCAGTTTCTCACAAAACTGAACATTCTCTATAATTTAATAGGAGAAAATGAAGAGATGTAAGAGAGATAAGATTTCTATGCTTTACCTGAACTGGTAAAATAAAAATATCGGTAGATTTTGATGTTAGGTATATAAAATGTAATCCCTAGAGCAGCCAATTTAAAAGCTAAACATGTATATTGAGTCAATATCACTGTAATTAAATCAAAATGGGATTCTAAAAAAAAATAGTTGAGTAACCCAAATTAAGGCAGGAAAAAGGAAATAGAGAAAGCTAAAACACAGAGAACAAATAGAAAACAAGAAGCAAAGTGGCAGACAAGCCTTAACAAGAAGTTGCTCTTCTGGACAT